>NC_139608.1:80623690-81312310 GCF_964270895.1 Podarcis filfolensis
TGAAAAACCATTATTTTTTTATTTTAGTTTACATAGGTATATGATTATCTATAAACATACCGGAAAATACAAAAACATATTTTCCCCCTAGCATCCTCCACTGGGTATAATGTGCCTACGCTAATCACTGGTGGCACATTTATGTTTTTGACAGAAAAAAGAAACAGATTTCTTTCAATATTCAAAAATCTGCAATAATTTTTTATTCAATACAGGTGATCAGACAAATGGCTGTCTACATGAATGAACTGAAAAATACATGAAGACTGAACAGCAATCATTATACATATCCGGGGAACCTATGGAACTACAGGTGGGGTTGAAATCCAATTCCAACAGACCCAGATCGTGTGGTCATCATCTGAGGCCCTTCTTCGTGTGCCTTCTCCACAAGAGGTCTGGAGGGTGGCAACATGAGAATGGGCGTTTTCTACAATGGCTCCCCGCTTGTGGAATGCTCTCCCCAAAGAGGCTCGCCTGGCACCTTCATTACATATCTTTAGGTGCCAGGCAAAAACGTTTCTCTTGAGCCAAGCCTTTGGCTGGTTAACTATGGCCTTTTAAAATCAGATGGAATGTTTTTAGTGTATTTCTTTTTTTGGTTTGATATATCTATGCAGGGTTTTGTGTCTGTCTGGCTACTCTAATTAGCCTCATCCTGCATGACCAAAGGTCAGTGAGGACTAGAGTTTTAGTCCAGCAGCATTTAGGGTGGGCAGCACAGGTTTCTCATTTTTGCGATAGATGGCTGCGTTAAAACAAACATCTTAGGCCACTGGTCATATTGGCAGTATGGCACACAGAAGGGGATTTGTATGCAGTGCAACATTGGCCTGTACATCATGTTTTTGTTTTTTGTTTTTTTAAAAGGATTTCACAGGGAGAGGGTGACTAGCTGCAAATGCAGACAAGTCTTCTGTAGTTTTAATGCTAAAGCAGAATAAGAAATTTCAGCAGGTGCACCTTTGCTCACCTTGATGTGGTAAGCAATTCTCCCTTCTTATCGTTAAGATACAAGAGCCCCACTTTCCCCTTCATCTTATAAACCTAGAGGGGAAAAGGTAGATGATGGTGATGATTTATTACTTGTATCCCACCCATCTGAACAGATTGCCTAATCATATGGGCATATATGCTTTCTTTTTTCAAAAAAAAGTCCTCTTCTTGCAGGTCATAATAAACGATGGATTCTGTGATTGAAAGTGCTGTAGATCAGTCCTAAAAGGAACCAAATTTGGGTTTGAATGACCCCCCAAGAGAAATTACAGAGCTGGGGAGCTGCCACCAAGAATGCCATACCAGGAAAAATAAATATGCAGTATTTCACGTCATGGTTTGGGGTATTTGAAATTCAGATTTTGTGTACGTCTCTATTTTGAGTGCATTTATATTCCCTTTCTCCCCAAAATGTTTCTGCTCTAATTAAAAGACAAAAATGCCTAGCAAATCACACCTAAATCCCCCTCACGCTGGCATGGATTAAAATGCAACAAATCCTGAATACAAATAATGTAAGATTTCCTTAAATTCTACTCAAAATTTGTACTTTTTGCACTATAAGGAGGCTGATATTGAACAACAATAAACATTGAAATTGGGTGAAGGAGATGCTGTCATTTATTTGTGGAGCATAACAGTGTATTAATAGTATTACTCCCTTGTCAGGCAGTGTACAGCTCAAATAAGCAGCGCTGGGAGTAAGGCATTAGAGCTTTACGGAAAGTGCTACAAGGTTAACACAAGGGAATATTTACAAGGGAATAAAGACAGGAAGAAACCTTTGGGAGAGAATGCCCCTAGCTTGGGAGTTCGGTGATTGGGAGGAACCAACTATGCCCCCATTTCTCCCTAAGCAGTGTAGCTCCTCTTCAGACTGAGCAGCAGACAGATCACAAAGATATTTAGCTGTCCCTTAGCTGCCTGCCACTTAAATATGCTCACTTAATTGCTACCCATTGCCCTGCCTTTCTGGGTCCTACAAAGACTATGGCATTAAGTACCTGGCACTCATTTGGTTTCCAAGCTTAGCAGCAATGAGGTGCTTTCTGCATCAAAAAAAGAAATAGTACAGGTCCCTGAAGTCCAGTCCCAGGAACCCAGAGAGGGAAAGCGGTGAGATTGGTTTGTTATGAAAGAGGGAGTTATCAAAGAATCCTTTGGAGTCACATAGCCTGTGTACCTCCCTCTCCTCGAGGCAGCAGAGAAGGTTCAGGAAATTAATTTTACTGAAGTGTTGACACTCTAGCCGGTTTGTGACTCAAAAGAATGCCCAAACATTTAATAAGCAGCTGCATTTAATCAAATTTCCCACAATTCCTAGGTGTGGGATAACTATGAAGCCCCTCAACTCAAATTCTTGGATGGTCCACAGATTGGCATGGTGCTACATCTAAGTCTGTACTGTGTTCCCCAAGAATGTTTGAGCAAGTTTCCTTTCTTCTTTCCTACTCAATTTTAGAAAGTCCTGTCTTACAGTACTAGTTAAATACTGATGATCAGACTCTAGCCTTTTAAAATTCAGGGATCAGAGGTGCTGTTCTGTTTTCTAATAAAGGGAAAGGGGATTTGGCATACATATTGGAGGATCTCACCAACTCTCTCTCTTGCCTGAGAAATTTTCACATTTAAAATTGAAATAAACCCTTCCTACACTAACAGTGCTTTAGCAATGAAAGTAAAAAGAGAGGGGAGGATACAGTTTTTCTTTCCTCATAAGTTTGGGATTCATCCACTGAAAAGTGATTGTCATAAGATGATGGACAGACAAAGGGAAGAGTTTTTACAGTGCATGATAAATTCTGAAATTCACTGCCAAAAGATGTGGGGATGGCCACTAACTTGGATGGCTGTAAAAGTGGATCCAGGGAGGATGGATTTATCCATGGCTGCTAATTATGATAGCTATATGCTATCTCCCAATTGAAAGGTAGCATGCCAGTGAATATCACCTGTTGAGGGACAGCAACAAAATGAGTTCATTGCCCTCACGTCCTATTTGTGAACTTCCAATAGGCATCTGGTTGGCCATTGTGGGAAACAGGATGTGGAACTCCATAGACCTTTGGTCTGATCCAGCAGGGCTATTCCTAGTGTATAGACAGCAGGCACAAGGACCCAGTGGAGGCCAAGGAGGGTACCAGCTAAAGCAATGCAAAATGCTCCATGGCCATGCCACTATCTTGCCCTTTCCTTATGGGTTGAAACAGGAATAAGTAATGTGGGGTTATAAAACAGTGCAAATCCTGTGAACTTGTCCTTTTCAGCAAAACTGTGCAAGATGCTGTCCTGGAAACTCCTGTATGACCCCCTGAACTGGATTGTCTTCTGGTAACAGGAAAGACCGTAAGACTAAGGAACCTAGTGCCTCATTTTGAATCAAAAATATAGCCTAGATTGAACTAGGCCTGTGGATACACACATCCTTTGAGTCTACTTCAAACATGGAAGGAAATAGTTTTGTGCAGCAACAAGCCTTGCAATTAGCAGGCAGGGTCAAGCCTTTGGATTGACCAAGCCTGCTACATATATTCTAGCAGGATCCTGTGCTTTTGTATTGTCAACAAAGCAGAGTTTTCTGTCGGACTTGGGGATCCCGAACCATATTTAGGCCTGGCCATGACACAGATTCCTAACTAGAATACCTACAGAAGCTCTTTTTCTTTCAACTCGTGAATGTAGCCACAGTTGCCCAGTTCAGCTTAGTTGGCACTAATACTTGGTGGGCATGAACATTCTGCTTGTGTCACATCAGGCTTCTCTTAGGCAGGGCTGACTGAATGCCCCAAAGGCTTGTTTGTTGAGAGCAGAAGTCGCCTTAGATGAAATAAGAAACTGTAGGCAGGAGGAGTCCTTCAGAATTAACACTTAAAAGCAAAAAAACTGCTAGTGCAGGTGACTCATCAGCTAGTCTGGCAACTTTTGTTGCTTTGAGAATCAGTGATGGGTGGATGACCAAGAAAGAAAGCCCAAATCTGCATGAACAAGGTTGATATGAAAGTCTAACAAGGGGAAGGGCAAGAGTGTTTCAGTGTCTTCTTAAACAGATTATTGCTACATAACAGCACTTAAACACCCACCTAAGTGCGAGCCTCAGTTTTAATTTTCAAATGAAAGTATCACTCATAGGTGCATAAATGCTGGGGCAAGATTAGACTTGCTTGTTTTTAACCATTCAGTTTCTCTCTTTCTCTCTGGTGAAATGCAATAAGCGTAACTTTGACACCAAAATTATTACCCTTCAAAACACAGAGGGTGCTTTTAACTTTGCACGTAGCAATTATAGGCAATTGTTATTTTAAAGTGTGAAGGAGGACAAAAATATCCAAAAGACAAACTTGTTTGATTGAAGGATTCCAGTCTGGGAGAGTTTAACCTGCAGACAAGCCAAGCACCGTCACCCCCCCCCCCCCTTAAAACACACTTGCTAAATCTATCCCAATTTCAACCCAACAAAAAAAGTAGAATCCAGAATCAGTAATGCTAAAAACCTTTAAATACTAAGACGTCAATACAACTAACAGGAAGTTTGCCAACATAGGGGAAAGATAATGAGTGGAAGGAAGAGAGAAATATATACTTGACTGGACATTAGGAATATGCAACTTGTTAATTCTCTCTGAAAGGTTCCATGTCACTGTTATAAAACATATATTACTTATTATTACTTTCTCCTGTTATTGTTTTAAGTGCACAGTCTCTGCTTGGACTGCTGTACCAAATAGGTATACCAAAATGTGTGGTAACAATATGCACCCTTCAGGTATATGCATTCCATCCCCAAGCTGCAATCACACAAACTCACACACCCAGATGGCTGTCATGGAGTCCTTTGTATATAGCAAAAACATCCAAGACAGCTGGTACCTGAAAAAGCAGGTCCTCGTAAACACAAAGACCAATAACACAATTTCCATAAGGCACATGTATGTAGTGCATTCACAAATATCATATGCGTATTCTAATTCTCCTGTGTCAGCCTGCTAAATAAACAACTTTGCAGTGATGAGCAGGAGGTCTGGCAACTTCCAAACAGTCCAGACTCCCTGGAAATGATGAATTCTACACATCAGTTTGTCACTAACTCAAGTGATGAAGCGCTTGATGAGGGCCGAGTGTGCAAAAGAAACCCTCCACTCAACACAAAACTGATTGCCCCAACATCTTGGCTACAAGAATGCATGTGGAAAATAGGAATTGAGCTTCATAACCAGGGGGTGAGTGGCTAGATGCAGACATCCCATCCCCAGGACCCCAACATGCAATTTGTTCAATTATAACAGATGATATTCAGAACTCTCTTCAAGTGATTTATCAAAGGAGAAGTTGCGCAACTTGTCCCTTGACTGGTAGCCCTGCATATACATTCCAAGACAGGAAGGGAAAGCTTTAGGATACAATCCTGGGGCTTCCCTTCCTAATGAAATGCTGTCAGCTTGAAGAAATAGAATTTATGAAGAACTGACAATCCAATGAGACAGCTAGAAAGCACAGAAAATATTATAGGGTTGTTGTATGCCAATTTCCGTCCTCGGTCATGAAAATAATGGCTTGGGCTTCAAATACTGCAGTATAGCTAGAGGTAAAGCAGACCAAGAAAGAACAGAAAGAGTAGGGCTTCATTAGCCCACAAAATGCCAAGGTGCCTTGGAAAATCATGAAATTCACCAAAATAGGTGCACTCCTATACTAGCATTCTACCTTATAGTCCATCTAAGTTACTAACAGGGTGGCCTCTGCTAACTGACCAGTATTTTTCTGCAAAGCCCACCCTATATCTCAAAAAGATCTGCTATATATTACAGGTTGTCAATTCCCGATAGATTCTACTGCAGAAAGAGTGTGAAGACAAAGCTCATTCACCAGCTATGCCTCCGGGGTTTTAACTGAGGTTTCAAGATTTTAGCCCTCTTCTCGGGATTTTCAGGAGAAGCAGTTATATATCAAGAGCAAGAAGCCAGAAGCAATGGAAGCAAGCTTCCTCTTCCAGCTACATTCTTCTGGTCTTTTCCCCACTTTCTGCCAAAGAGGAAGGTGTAAATACCAATGAAATGAATGAAAGCAACTGAAAAAAATATTGCAGAGGCAACAATGATCCTGCCCTGAGCACCATTAAGAAAGCTACCCGGCTCTGATGTTACTTGTACTCTCAGGATCTGAGCTTAAATGGCTGCAAACCCTACAATTTACCCACACTAAGATTCCATAGTCCCCTGGTTAACTGGAGGTTTTTGTTTTGTTTTTGTTAGTACTAAAATATAATATTAGCATTTTATGCTTCTAACTGGTTTTGGGGGGACATTAATTTGTAAATGTTTAGCAAACTCTGCAAAATTGGTTATTGAATGTTCAGAACTCTTATTTCTAAAATAAATTATTTAAAGACATCCCACCTTGCTGCAGTTTTTTTTAAGAAGTTATGGGGACTCTGAAAACAAAACAGAGATTTTCGGTGACGGACCGAGTGCCTCTTTCACTGTGGCTGTCTCACCTACCGGAAAACTCATGTCAATGACAATTTGCCACACGAAAGCAAGATGCTGAGCCTGACAGTAAAAAGCAGTTGTGAAAACCTGTGGCGCTAGCTTCACCCTGCTATCACTCTCTCTATACACAAGCGCAGAGTTACATTGCCGTTTTCAACAAGGAACCTGAACAGATGGCAAGCCGGGTATTACATGCATGCTCCAGAGCAAGGCTTCTCAAAGAGTCACAGCAGGCCCCTCTAAACCGGAGAAACAGTGCAGAAAAAAGTAAAGATAATTAAGGCCAATTCACGTGACCATTTGTGGGGGGACGGCTTATTTTCCACCGAGGCTGTTTTTTAGCCAGCTTAGCTAAACATAAAGATGGCAAAGAAATCATTTGAGCTCTACAACAGAGTGATTTAGCAGGCTTCTGCCATGGCATCCAGATGCTTGGGCACTTCCCAAGGTGTTTCTGTCCACCCCAGCAAATATGGCTAGGGCTGCATTAGATCAAAAATCTGCACTAATACCTCAAAATAAGGCTAAAAAAAAGAAGAAGCTGGATTCCATGGCCTGCATAAGTTATGTACATTTAACATAAGTACTTGATTTCTCTCGTTTTACATAATTTATTCTGTTCTTGGTAGGCATAGGGTGGGGGTCAAAGGGCTCTGCGAAATAGCAGAGCCTCAACTTATGACCTTTGGAAATCTTATTCAGCAATGTCTCTGCCTTCTGAGATGTCCATTTACTTCCAAGCATTTCCTTGCAGTCCTAAGGTTGTATGCAGTGCTGCACTAGTGGGGTTGCGCTGGCACAATGGGACTTCCATTTTCCCTCCTCCCCCAGCACTGAATCCACCTGCCCCAACCCTGGTGAGCTGATTTTGAGGGTGACCCAGGGGGCTGCAGGGGACAGGAAATGACTTTCCATTGCGTGCATGGAAGAAGTACCGTATTTTTTGCTCTATAAGACTCACTTTTTCCCTCCTAAAAAATAAGGGGAAATGTGTGTGCGTCTTACGGAGCGAATGCAGGCTGCACAGCTATCCCAGAAGACAGAACAGCAAGAGGGATTGCTGCTTTCACTGCGCAGCAATCCCTCTTGCTGCTCTGGCTTCTGAGATTCAGAATATTTTTTTTTTCTTGTTTTCCTCCTCCAAAAACTAGGTGCGTCTTGTGGTCTGGTGCGCCTTATAGAGTGAAAAATACGGTGCCTTGCACTGGTGGAGCTACAGCACTGGATACAGCCCATAATCTAGTTTTTAAAAAATAAAATAAATAACAACTCAGATTTTCAAGAATAGAGGCCCCATGGCAGAGGTGCAGGCCCCAGCGCAGTTGCCGTCACAGTGCACACCCCCAGCTCACTGTCATGACACGACGTCACAGCATGTTGCATGCACACCGGGCAGAGAAGCAAGGCAGAGTAAGGTCTTTGAGCCTGAAGGCCCTGGAGAACCACGTTCAAACACTAGGTCAGCCTACATAATCAGATGTTAAGATGACAACTCTGTGGGGAGTTATTCATCCTTAAAAAAAAAAAATCAGGGATGGAAACCTGTGGCCCTCTAGATGTCCATTTGTCAAGGATTATGGGAATTGAAGTCCAGCAAGATCTGGAAGGTCACAGGTTCCCCACCCCTATTTTAAATTATTTTAATTGATTGTCTTTATTTTTAGTACATTTATATATTGCCCTTTTAATCAAAAAGATCCATGTGTCTGGGAGTTCCAGGTGGTCTCCCATCTTACTACCAACTAGACCTTCTTGGTTTCAGCAAAGTGGCTGCAATGTGCCCCCTCAAACTTACTCCGTGGACAATTCTGTCTCAACATTGGAGTCCTGTAAGCAAGCCCTATTTTTTCATAGAAGTAATTTTGCATGCCCAAGAGAGAGACTGCCCTATATTCATGAAATGCACAGGAAATCAGAAGGGATGTATGTCCTATGTTTTATGGGAAGAGAAAAGCAACAACAAAACAGTCACACATCAAGTATTTATATAAGAATGATAGTTTCATTAATTACACAGAGAGACATTTGCAGTGATTTTCCTTTAAATTCTCAGTCAAATGTGCAGATTTGCAGCACTTTGAACTGTGCTGCACCAGTAATTGAGGATGAATATTTTAAATCAGTCTTGAATCACCGTACTCCATATAGACCAAATGAACTAATAAGTTGTTCATGTGTAGACTACTAATGTACTTCACCCTCCCCTTCCCTCACCCTGACAGATGGAGTGCAGTCTTGAAAATTAGATACATTTGCTATTGGGAATTTTCAGAAGAGAGACTTAAAGGATAAAAAAAAACACCCTTCCTATTTATAAGAGAGCCAAAATGCCACAACAGCCTGTGTGTGCTTAAAATAAAAGAAAATGTATACAAACTAAAGAAGATGCTTATCCAAACATTAAAAGATTGTTATGTGCACATCACAGGAAACAAATCCCTATATTCAAATGGTACATTCTAGAGACCTTAGTAAGGGTGAATTTATTCCAAAATCTTTCTGCTGTCACAGCTAAGCAAGAGGACGTCATCACAATATTTTCATCCGATAGGCACATGTCAAGTGATAAAACTGCACAGCTGTTTGCATCATCAGACTATTAACTTGGTGGGGAATGGGAGTTTTTGCAGGGAAAAACACTTGCCTGTATATTATTTCTTCCCTAATTAGACAAAAAAGCTCCCTGTTCTGGAAACTCCTACTGGAGGTCTGCCAAAGTCTCAGCTTGAGCATTTGCTAGAGGCAACCCAAGGTGTTTGCAGCCAGGTAGGTGTGATAGCTCAGGATTAGTAGAGTCTCTCTCTCTCTACTATAGGTCAGAATGAACTACAAGATGAGGACAAAAATAGGCTTATAGTTTATATATGCTGCCCTTTTCATCGGGAGTTGCAAATAAGTTGCATTCAGAGGTCTCATTGTGAATGTGATACCCTCTGATCTTTAGGCATAAAAAGTAGAAGATAACGCAGAACACATTAACTTTCATGAATGAAACTTCCCTCTAAAAAACAAAAAAGGGCCTTTGAGAAAGCTCTTCAGTGAGATATTGATCACAATTTTTCTATAGGGCTTTTATAAAATAGGATGCATAGTCAAATCAACTCTATTTTATTCTGGAGTCATTAAGCTAGAAGAAAAAATATTCTGCCAATTCACACTAGTATGTGGGTGTGGATGTAGGAGCTCTGCTTTGCACGCAACAACTCCAGTTGCATTCAGAAGTCTACATAAGCAGGTCCTTTACTATTCCTGTAAAACGTAGCAGCAAATTCTACAATGCAAAACAATGATCTGTGCTGGAGGTTTAAGAGAATGAGACATTCAGCTCATATGCACTTATTCTACATATCCACATTTTGCCATATCGACTATGAGGACTAAGAGATGACTTGCATGTATTTCATAGTAACTAATCTCCCTTTCATGCTTTTGAGTGGGCTCTATTAAGAGGGCCTTAGAACTCCCTGTCACTGCTCATACACCTCATGCTGCCTGTTCACTTCTCTTCTCCAGGAAAGGGAGTGAACAGCAAGAGGAAAATCTGCAAGCTCCGCATCCCTTGCCCTCTCCCCCTGGAAGATGGTGAGGACTGGGCCCCAAAGGGAGAGGTAAGCAAATGGGCAGCTGCAAGAATAGTGATGAGGTCAGTACTTTGAGAAGTAGGGACCTGCAGACAGCACCTTGCTGAAGGGCAACACCAAACCCTGGAAGTAGTCCACAAATGAACTTCAGAACCTGCCCACTGAGTGTGGCTGATTGAAGATGTTGTTGTCATCTAGGACACCACCTGGCCATTTATTTCACACTGTGGTCTCTAAACTGGGCACCATGGCACCCACAGACACCCACCAATGCCCTGTTCCTCAGAACTTCTTTTTTTTTTTAACAATAAAACCCTTAACAAGCCCTTTTGAAGGGCTGGGACACCTGCTTTTTTGTTTAAGAAGGGGTATGCATGTTTTGCCGATTTGCGTGGGGAGTGTTGCCAGCTTTCATTCTGTGAAATGGCCATCTGTGGTGTCCGCAACAGTTTCCTAGATTTCCAAATGTGCCAAAAGGTGGGGCAGCCCCGATGTGACACATAATACAGCATTCAGTCCCTAGTTTTAGTTTCTCTTTTGCATGCCATATCAATCCAATGATTTGATTTCATTAAACAAATAATCATGAAGCTCTTCTTAACTTGATAGCTAAATACTATGTATTACAGATAGCAAGCCTCTGTCTTTTGTTTTGTCTATAAAGCCTGAACAAAGAGCTCCACTTAGTTGCCTCAACAAGAACATTATTCTTTAGTGCTGAGGAAAGATCAAAAACAGCAAGCAAAAAAGTTGGGACACATTTTTTTTTTATCATAGCTGAGCAGAAAAGTTGCTCCATGTTTTAAGCCTTACTGCCTATTTCCCCCCAACACTGAATTAAACTAAGACTGCTGTCTCCGTTGCCTTAAATTATTAGCTAATTAGCCCTGACTAAGGGACAACAGTGTGTTTGTGCTGGCAAGCTGTGAAAAGAACACTTCAGCTGGGAAGATCAATGCCATTTTTTGTCCGACTTACAATAAGAAAGCTGCTGGCCTGGGTTATGAGTTTAAACCATCTTTCATTTGGCAGACAAGACGGTGATATTGACAGATCAATAGAGTAACTTTATGACAGGCTGCTGCTTCTGGAGATGGTTGAATCATATTAAAGAGGCATCATTCTTAAAACCGGGAAAGTACATTTGGACAAAAGCTACCTGACCTTTGAAAATACTAACACAGTCCTTATATAAAAATAAAGCCATCAAAAGCATGCAGCCGAGCCTCATCAAGAGAGACTCATCCTTCAGCGACAGAGAGTGGGAGGAGAAGCATTATCTGTGCTCTGGTAGGAATAAACCAGGATTCCCCTAGTAGTATAAATACATATATTCATTTTGCAGATGACATCAAACTTAGGCACAGGCAAAGGAAGTTTGGGCCAATGAATGAGGTGAGTAATCTCTGAGCAAAGTTGTCATGAGATCACCTGCAACAGCCAGACCCTAAGTGTCCCTATTGCCTTGATTTAGAGAAGCCATGCCAGTTTCTGATTTGATCCCGAATGTCCTACTTTTCCTTGAGGATGTCCCTATTTTCATCGGAGAAATGTTGGAGGGTATCGAGGGTATTGAGCCGTCTGAAGGCAATCCTGTATAGGGAAGTTTTTTTAAAGTTTAATTGTGTTTTTATATATGTTGGAAGCTGCCTAGAGTGGCTGGGGCAACCCACAAAGATGTGTGGGGTACAAATAGTAAAATTACCATTATGGAACCAGACATCCCTCTTTTCATTGGAGAAATGTTGGAGGGTATGCAACAGCTAGCTTGGAGGATCCAGTTTTGTCTTTTGCAGGACTGAGAATTCGGGCCCTGGGAGATCTACGGGTCCTGGAGGCCAAGGATAGCACTGCCACAGGGTGGGATAAAGCTTTGCAAGAGACTGAAAAGCAGTTTAAAGGCAAGTTCTTGACATTTCACAAAATGTCAACAAATGTACAGTGTAGCAATGATATCATACATGCATGTGCATTGCATTCAGGGTCCTAGACTGGTCTCATGTATCCAAGGTAACTCTACCTGAAAAACAGCTGCTTCGGTATAGCACCTATACATGCATGCAACTGCAGCCACCAGTTCTAATCCTCTTGGTGGTGGTGATTTTTTAAAAAACCACTCAACTCCTTCCCTTTTGTCTACCTTCTATTGGGATGAGTAAACACCACCAGCCAAACTTTCAGGTTGTGCTTCATTGCAATTATACTTGCTGAGAAATTTTTCCTAATTTGCAATGGGTGGCTATGCTAAAAAATGAAGCTCCACCTTCATAAACACTTGTCACATGAGGCTACAAAGAGGTCAATTTCAAATAAAAATGCCTTTAATAACTAAATCTACTTTGGTGAAATGAAAGATTTGAACCTGTGTTCACCATTTTTTCCACTTCTTCATCCTCTACATTTTTTCATCGCACTGCATAGGGATGACCTTTTAAGTTCCCAACTGCCTTTTGACATGCAGACTTCCAAGGATTCCAACCCCCCACACTTGGTTTCCACCCAGTGATTCTGTTCATCTGCCACAAAGTGAAGTACGCATGCAGATAATTCCTCTGGTGACTGACTGTTAGGCATTTTCAACAGGCTGTTTAGTCCTAGGAGCAAATATCCTGGGTTAGGTTTGGTAAAACGTAGGTTTCCACCTTAAACATTAAGGGCTGCTTTCTTTCCACAGAAAGTGAAACTGCTGGCACAAAATGTTCATAGTAAGTGATGAGGGTCCCCCCACCCCCGCGCCGCTTTTAAAAAGACTCCTTCAGTGTGGCTTATTTTGCAGTAGTTCTAATAGTGGTACTACTAACAGGCATTATTTTGTTGCATTCAGGTCAGCGATGGCGAACCTACAGCCTTCCAGAGGCTGTTAAGACTCAAATTTTCATCAGAAACAGCCAGCATGGCCACTGGTGAAAGACGATGGGAGTCCAACACAGATTCCCCATGCTTGTTTATAACATTAAAGATGTTTTGATATATAATCTTGGTAAATGTTACAACAGCCCAGTAAAATAGTATTGTCATTCACAAATTGCAGATGAAGAACTGAGGCATAGATAGCATTTTACCTAAGGCTACATAGCTAGTTCACTACATTGGAAAGATGTGAAACAGACACTTAGTGGTTCTCAAATCTCTGTGTCCCCGTTTGCATGTAATGCAAAGCCAAACCATAACTTACTGCAAATCAGTAAGATAATCACTTTTCACTCCTCCTGTAGTCCCACTGCTGTCACCCTGTCAAGTGCTACACCATCCTTTGGCTTAGCTTAGCATTTGAACAAGGATTTGTGGTTCGTCTTGCTCCTGACAAGCTGTAACCAAGGTTTGCTTTTGGTTTACCACTTGTGGTTTGTCTAGGATAGACAAATCATGAGCCCGGGTTCAGAGGAAATGGTAATCCAAAACTATGGTAGCACAGCAGCAGCAAGACTGGGGGAAGGAGTGAAGCAGCTGCAATATTGCCTCATTCCCTCCCTAACCCGCAACCCTCAGCTAAACCATGGTTTGGGTTTACTGTTACATGTGAACTGGCTCAGTCTCTTAATAATTACATTACCACAGGGATGGAAAGTAGATTGAAATCTACTGATAGAGCTCAGAATAATTTGCAGTAGATCAGAAAGAATTCTGATTCTCAGTTTAACCACAGTAACAACAAAAGGGCTTTTTTTCCCTTCGTTTTATGTGAGGCTTCTAAGATGAAGAAAGCTGGGGGTGAGTTGAACATGGGCCCCACTGAGTCAGTGGGCCATATTATTCATGATTTAAGTTAATTCTTATTGATTTCAATGGAAACTAAGTTCAAATAAATTAGACTGGATCCAACCCTTCCTTCCTTCCTTCCTTCCTTCCTTCCTTCCTTCCTTCCTCCCCTCCCTCCCTCCCTCCCTCCCTCCCTTTATGGTTTCCTAATAACAAAAGTTATGTAAACAGTTTATAATGGCCTAGATTCAAAGTTCTCTGACTGCCAGTCCCAACCCTGAAGAATCCCACATTGAAGGTTCCACACAGCTGAAGACCACTCCCCAAGCATCGCACTCTGGAGACGACCATCCAAGTATGACTGGAACTACTGCAAAGCTGCTCCAGAAGTATATCATGGTCAATGGTATCAAAAGCCGCTGAGAGGTCAAAGAGAATCGACAGGGCCACATTTTCCCTGCCTCTCTCCCAATAGAGGTTATGATACAGGGTGACGAAAGCAGTTTCTGTGCCAAAACCATGCCTGAACCCCAACTGAAATGGAACTTGAAAATCAATTTCCTGATTTCCCATCACTGACTCTGATGGATAATAGTCCTCTTAATGGCTGCTAAATGAAATTTTCCAGTCCAAACAGAATACCCGTGTCTGGGGGCTATTAACAAGGGAAGGACATTTCCTTCCTGTCCTGCTTTTGAGCTTCCTGAAAGCACCTGGCTGTTATTGCTGGGTGCTGGACTAGAACTGTAGAATTGCAGAGTTGGAAGAGACCAAGAGGGTCATCTAGTCCAACCCCCTGCAATGCAGGAATACTTTTGCCCAATGTGGGGATCAAACCCACGACCCTGAGATTAAGAATCTCATGCTCAACCGACCGAGCTATCTCAGCTAATAGGCCTTTGGTTCAGCCTGGTTCTCTCTCATGCTCTTAAGCAGCTAGGTGCCCAGTGTTCTTTCAGTACTGATGAGGAACACGTCAGAGAGCTGTTGTTTTTAATAAGATAATCCACAAACCCTGTGAAATATATCTGAGAGCCACTAGCCCAAGCAGGAAGCAGCTATTCAGGTTTGCTACAAATGCCAGCATATCACTGCTGATAGAAATTCCCATGAGAGTTTGTTAAGGGAAAATCTACCCTTACCCCCCTGGGATACTGACTCTTGATAGGAACATAAAAGTGTCTGTAAAATTGATCCCCTTGTTATGCTACCATGTCAAGCAAACATTTAAAAAATGAGAATCAGATTTAAGATTTTTATGAAGATCTCTCCCCCCCCTTATTTGCACAGCTACAGAAATATTATTATTTAATATTATAAAACAAATTAAATGCACGAAGCAAATGGCAGGCTAAACAGTTTAATCCTAGCAAGATAGATAAAGGTCATAAATCACATCTTTCAGATGGATGAGATTGTGGGCATATTCTTTATTAAGTGGAGATAAATGTTCTCTTTCTCATTCCCTAATAGGTTATTCTTACGTAACTACAGGAAATGTTTCCAGGTCAATCTGGGGAGGATTTGGAAACACAATGCTAATCCTGGTACTGAAAACTTAAATGATGAAAGCACATTTCCTAAGTGTTGCACAATCGTTTAGCCACAAGCTGAAAAACTCCTGTTAAAATAGGACAGTGCCCAGATCAAAATAATGTACTGCCCAGCATCCTTTGCATGTGACCCCAGCAATACATTCTGCTGTGTACAATGCCGCAGTAAACTCTAACAATCAGAAGAAAAGAAACAAACAAACCCAAACCAAACAAGAAAATGCATTACGCTAAGCACAGATGGTGCTGAGCTTCAGGGCACCCTGCAAGGGGGAGGAGGGGGTGGCACTCGGCTTTATCCCTCTCCCCCACTCTTCTAGGAAGCAACTTCCTCCACTGCTTCTGAGCTCTACCTCTTTCTCTAACCTTCTCTAGCCATTGATGCTTCAGGCCAGACAGTTCCCATGGCAGCCAATCAACAGAGCTGTGTGTACTCCTCGCTTAAAAAAAAATAATAGCAAAAAAAACCCACCACCCGTACAATTCTGCATCTAGGCTGGCCAAATCACATGACGAGAGGCTAGATCTGTGACCCGTTTAACTGATGCAAATCTGCAGAGTTTCTTTTGTTTTGCATAATTTATTCTACAATACAAAATATATTTTGATTTTGCTAGTTATGGGGAGGAGCAAGCATGTCCGCCCCAAACACTGGAAGCCTTATTTAATCCTCTAAAATGCTTCTGAAATGCATGCAAGCATTGTCCACACATCCTTTGATGCAAAGTTTTGCAGCCACAAGGGCTAGCTTCTAAAAGATCCACAGTGTGGATTGCCACATTAATTGATTTTAACTTTCGACACCTTCTCCTGGGATTATTATTTTTTTTGTTTAAATTATTTTAATGGATATTCTTTGTATAAGGACGTTTAACCATTTTTATCCAATTTGAAATTTGATTTACTTGACCAGAATTTACATCATTTATATAACTATTTTAATTTCATGATGTTATAAGCTTACTGTTGCACAATATAATTCTTCTTCTGCTACTACTACTATTATGTTTACAACAACATAATCAGGAGGACAAGAAGTCTGGTTTTAAAAACATGAAGAGTGACAGCTCAGGAAACCAGATTCTCCACCATAACTACAGCCTGCAAGTTTTCTACACTAAGGTTACCAGACGTCCCCGTTTTCCGGGGACAGTCCCCAGATTTACAATCAGTCCCCTGACAAAATCCATCTACAGTCGAACCTCTACTTACCACCTCCTCTTATTATGGTCGTTCCAAGTCACAGCCACGGCAAACCCAGAAGTAACTGGAGGGTTTGCCGCTGTTCACGCAAGCACAGGAGCGGCGATTGCTGTTTGCGCATGCACAGAAGTGGGCAATCACCACCCATGCCTGTGCACAATGGTGCCTCTCCCAGCGACCCATTTTGACCTCCGAATGGACCTCTGGAATGGAATTATGGTCACAAATAGAGGTTCCACTGTATTTAGTAGGAAGTTGAAAAGTATCCCTGGATTCATTGAAAAAAATCTGGTAACCTTATTCTACACTCTCAAGTGTAGAATACATACCCCAATGGCTCTTTGTTCTAAAACAGGGTGGCCAACACACAGTCAAAGGGCTGCATGTGGCCCTCAATGCCTTTTTGATGGCCACCCTCCTCAGCCCTCACTCTGGCTTAGCCAGTTAAGTGAGACACAGGGCTTTGAGAAAGAAGGCATGAGGGCTCTGACAGGGTCTTAGAGTCCACTCTTCTCCTTCCCAAAGCCTAGTTAGCTCTTTCTCAGCTTTGGGAAGGAAGTGGAAGGGCTCTAGGACCCTGCCAGAGCCTTGCACTTTCCCCCCAAAGCCCAGCACCTCACTAAGCCAGGGTAGGGCCATCAAATTTTGGACTTGCACTCTCTGCACCAGCATGCACATACAACAAGGCAGTGTGTGGCCCATGGGTTGCATGGAGAAGTACCCCTGCAGCCCACTCGGTATGAAAAGTTGGGCTGCCTTGTTCTTGAGACGTGAGAGGGCCCTGCAGTTATCCAACAAAATGGCCAGGCAAGGACAGCATTAAGCATTGGCAATAGCAATAGCAGGGAGGAATGGAGATTAGCAATATGTTGGCTGCTCAGCATAACCGGCAGAGCTGGTATGCGGCACAAATAATCCATTGCCCAAGCTAATATATGTATTAGGGTAGACAAGAACAGATCACAAGGCTTCAAGATACATTCAGCGAGTGGAGGGGAACCTGGAAGAAAGAGAAGGTTGACCACTGGCATGCCTCTTTTGTCCAATCAGTGGCGTTTTCTGGCAACTGTGAAAATACACTGTTATGTCCAGTTCTAAGTCCCATTTTCCTTCAAGCAAAGTACTAAGATAACTATTATTAATACCATTTACCAACAATTAACTTCACAAGAAAACATTTTGCTCTATCTTGATTAAATTCTTGTTAATAGACCTTTAACTGAAAAACCAGTCAATCCCCATTAATATACCCATTAATGTTTGCAAGCATTCCAACTTTGCTCCCAAAGCATCTACTAAACACGGATAAGGGAACTGTGACTATCTCACAGCATTTGTTTTCAGTTTGAGTCTGTTAGGCATGCCCCCATTCCAATTATTTAATTTCTCCTGTAATAATCTTTCAAAGATTTCTGTACATACACATTTCTAAGTTCTAACACCTGGAATTGTATTATTATTATTATTATTATTATTATTATTATTATTATTATTATTATTAAAGAAAGCACACAAAAAAGCAACTGCTGTTGGTTATAAGTTGGTAAATTCGCTCAGCACTGTATAAAAATAAAATAAAAATTTATGTAAGTAGAATAATGTTCTGGGGAATTCCAGTTACCTGGACACATGCTGTATTGTTTTTAACTTCAGAACTTATGAAATCTCAAGCCCTGAAAACCTTTAATAGATAAGGCAATACCTCCCAATCAAATCATTGTTAATATTGTTAATATTGTTATTAGATTTAGCACTAATGGCACACCTGGCATAGGGGAATCTGCTTAAATATGATTAGGAATCTCTGCTTTTTGACAGAATTAACTGATTAATTGCACCGCTCTCAGCACCAATTAATATTAAATGCTATTAACGTATTTTTATGCAGTATAAAAAGAGAGTCTTTTGGTGGAAGAAGATTATGTGAACAAAAGGCAGTGTGATTACATTTACTCGCATTCATCTCAATATGGTCCTCTCCATCTATTACTTAGTTATCTCTTCTCTCTCTCTCTCTCTCTCACACACACACACACACCCACACCCACACCCAGGCAGGTATTTCAAGGTCTCAAGTACTGTAGCATTTTCCCCCTGTTACCTGAGATCCCTTTAATGTGGAGATGCCAAAGAAATTGGGAGATGGACCTTAGCAAGGAAACCATATCCTCTGCAATTGAGCAATATCACTTCTCTTCTATATTCAGCTTGCGAGTTCATATAAAGTTGGACCCAGACTTAATTGTACTCAGACTCACTGAAATCAATGGGACATGATTTAGCGATGCCTAACCTAAGTCCCACAGGGCCCCTTTCAGTGGGTCTAATCTATGCATAAGCCTGGAACCAACTGACTGGACTTATTTTTTCATTATATTATTCTATAAAACAGGGGTGCTAACTGGTCGCTTGCGGGCCATGTATGGCCCACCAAAAGGTTTGGGGTGGCCCATGTAGTTTTTGACATTTCAGTGGCAAGTTGGCAGCTTTTTTTTTTTTAAAAAATGGCAATCTTGTTCAAATCCATAGGAGAGGGTGGTGGCAACCCAGCTTAAAAGCTCATGCCATTGTCATGGTCACCTGTGTGTTCTGCTGAACCCAGCTCCCCAATAACTGCAAAGGCTGATTCACCGCCCTAAGCAGTGAATGGGAACTCCCTGATCTTTGCATCCAGATCCCTTTCCTTCCCACCCTGTTTACCCAGACTTCCAAATCACTATGCAGGAGAGTGCCTCTGAGTGACACAGTCATGAGAGGACTGTCAATAATGCCACCACTATTTTTTTCCTTTAGCAACATTCCAAAAGCACTGATTACACTGAGGGTGGGGAAGATAAGACGGGGGGGGGGAGAAAAGTGACCAAAAAGGATCCACCCTCTCATCATCTGCCATGTGTGTGAAATCTGAATCTGTGTGCATCTATATATCTATACAAGGGACATGGGTGGCACTGTGGTCTAAAACCACAGAGCCTAGGGCTTGCCGATCAGAAGGTCGGCGGTTTGAATCCCCGTGACGGGGTGAGCTCCCATTGCTCAGTCCCTGCTCCTGCCAACCGAGCAGTTCGAAAGCACGTCAAAGTGCAAGTAGATAAATAGGTACCGCTCCGGCGGGAAGGTAAACGGTGTTTCAGTGCGCTGCTCCGGTTTCACCAGAAGCAGCTTAGTCATGCTGGCCACATGACCCGGAAGCTGTCTGCAGACAAACGCCGGCTCCCTCGGCCAGTAAAGCGAGATGAGCACCGCAACCCCAGAGTCGTCTGCGACTGGACCTAACAGTCAGGGGGTACCTTTACCTTTATATATCTATACAGATATGTATGCTGTGGGAATGGGTACACAAACATGCAACACATGACCCTCAAAGGGGTGGCCAACTCTCAGCTATAAAGTATCATGTTATACAAACCATTGCAGCCTGACATGAGAAACTACAGGTTCACGATTAAGATAACGGTGCTGAAATGGGTCAGGGAAGCCTGTCATTATGGGAATCAGTCATTTAACAAGCATCTTTGAGAGGGCCAGGTTCAAAATACCTTCAGCAGTAATGGGGCATGCAAGCAGGAGCTAGATGAATTCCAACCGCAAAATAAAACCTTACTTTGTAACACAGCGTTTAGTTCCTATGCATATATTGATTCGCTTTCATTTGGATGGATTTTACTTTGGAAGCCTCTGAACCAGCTGTTGAATTCATCATAGTTTTGTATTAACCTACAGGCATCCTCTTCTAAAGACAGTATTGGCGCAGGTCACTCTTTTGATTTGCAAATAGTGTTACATTAAAGAGATACTCTTGTTATAAGACTCCCTTGCTTAATCTGAGTATTAGAAAAGAAAAATAAAGGTCAGTTGGAAAGCAGGTTCACGCCAGGATTTTCCCCTGCTAGTTAAAACCACATGGTACTAATAACTGTTTACATAATCCCCAAGAAACTTGCAGCAAATTGTGTGAGCTGAAACATGAAAAGGGGAGTAAGCACCAGATTATGTTTAATGCAAGATATGAGCCACCATATATATCTTTTTTTTTAAGCTGTCAAACTGACTTTCTTTTTCTTTAGATCCTTCAAATGATTCTGTAAATTTCATGAAAACTGCTAACTTCTGAATGTCAGTCACCATGTTTGGTAAACAATCTAGATTCATGATTTAATAAGAGCAATTCTCTTTAGTTGTTTGGGCTGTTTTTAAAACTACTTTAACTGTTTTATGGTACGTTTGTAAATTGTCTTGAGACACTAATAATAGGAGGAGGTGATGATGATGATGATTTTTATGAAGTCGAGCATTCCTAGTCAATTATTTGTGATTTCCAGGCTTCTTCTCCTTTACCACTGACTCCGAAGCTATCTGCCATGAAAGGGGCTGAAATGTACAATTAAAGATTAAAATGTGCGTGTCGGATGCATCCTCTGTGTAGCATGGATTCCTCCCTCCCCTCACCCAAATATGGGTGATTGCATCAACCTAAGGGATGAAGGTCGGCAGTTCGAATCCCCACAACGGGGTGAGCTCCCATTGCTCGGTCCCAGCTCCTGCCCACCTAGCAATTCAAAAGCACATCATGTGCAAGTAGATAAATAGGTACCGCTCCAGCGGGAAGGTAAACAGTGTTTCCGTGCGCTGCTCTGGTTCACCAGAAGTGGCTTAGTCATGCTGGCCACATGACCAGCTGTCTGCGGACAAACACCGGCTCCCTCAGCCTATAGAGCGAGATGAGCATGCAACCGCAGAATCGTCCCCGACTGGACCTAACGGTTAGGGTACCTTTACTTTACTTTAAGGGAAGACATAGCAACACATCAGGGTACTTTGATGCAGTCCAGACTACAACTAACAGAAACAGGGATCCAGAATAACACTGCCCAGATAACACAGTCTCATCCTTGAACCCTTACTGGGCAAAGGAGAGGATGGGGTCTTGGGAGACAGCAAAAACTGAGTTGTTTGACAGTTGCAAGGAGAATGCCTGATCATTGTTCTGATGTATTGGATTTTTAAACATATTTAATTTCTGAACATTTTTTAAATTTGGTTTTTTAAAGAGATTTTTTTCTTGTGTTATAAAACAAACAAACAAGGAAAAGTATGAATCGAAAAAGGAGACACTATATGTAAAGTCTTTTTCACAGTTTGTTTGCATTTGGTATGGGACACTATTATGAGAGACATCTGGAGAGGGGAGAGGGAGAGAGATGAGGAGTACAGTGGTACCTTGGGTTAAGTACTTAATTTGTTCCGGAGGTCCGTTCTTAACCTGAAACTGTTCTTAACCTGAAGCACCACTTTAGCTAATAGGGCCTCCCGCTGCCACCGCACCGCCGGAGCACGATTTCTGTTCCCATCCTGAAGCAAAGTTCTTAACCCGAGGTATTATTTCTGGGTTAGCGGAGTCTGTAACCTGAAGCGTCTGTAACCTGAAGCACATGTAACCCGAGGTGCCACTGTAATGCTCTTTCATTCTATTGCATAGGGTTTGTGCTAGCATCACATGGGTGAGTCATTTATTTATTTATTTAGGCATTGTGAGAGATTAGAGGGTCCAGAACTTGGTTGCTTGCATTCAGTTGGTTGCAATGTGGTTTGTTTGTATGTGTGAGAGGACTGGAAGAGAGAGAAGTCTCCAATTTTAACCCAGCACCATGTTCTAAGTTCAGTTCTCAATAACAGCATGTATTTTATGTCAACCAAGTAGGCATCCATAATGACATTCCTATGAAATCTCTTGACAAGGAGAGGGCTATGAGGCACAATTTATGATTAATCTCTGGCTTTTGATATACTGCTTGAGATGAATAATCATACATGCATGTGATCCAAAGAGAAATGCAATCCAGAGCAGAGAAAAAAATGGTGGGCAGATATTGCTGTATGGCTTCCAAAGGAAACAGATTCAACACTCCTTCCATGTTCAGTCTTTATAATGGTGAAGGTCACCACTATAAAGAACTTTGGGGAGGGACATGAAGTCTATAAAAGCTAAAGGGACACGGTTGGAAATGATTAATTGTTGTCTTCTATGAGGTGAAAATGAACAACTTGTGTGGGGGGAGACCTTCAAAGTTAAGTTATAGGAGTCTCATGTTGGGTTCAGGCATTGCTACAATAAATAAGGAATCTTGACACTCAGCTAGGGCACCTAGGTGGTTCTATAGTAATAATAAAGTCACAAGGCTGAAAGTATACATGTTAGAGACAGAAGAATTTAGCCAAAACTTCCTTTACACATGTTAAATTTATATTTTGCATTATGTAATATGAGAGGAGCCCAGAAAGTGGCTGACAAATCCCACCAGTGTCAACTGCTAGTACCCAAAGGAAACAAAACATTTAGTTTTCCAGCCATTGTCCCGCAGAACTGCATTTAAAAGAGATATACAGGCAGAAAATATAAATAGCCAGTAGCCGTAAAAAATAATTCCAAATGGCTGGGTTATGGCTGACAGAAGTGTAAACACATCTGGCTTTTGAAATACTAAACAAAAACCAGAATAAAATAAAATCAGGAATGGATTCACCTTTCTCCTCATCATAGGTACTATAATATTACTATTTTTTTAAAAAAGAAAATAGATATTAGTTGTGCAGCATGCATACAATATAAGAAAAACGGCAAATTTTGGTACTACATAGATTGACTTTTATTTAGGTTTCATGTCTATCACCTTATTTATGAAATGTATGAAATGCCTTTCCAAAGAACTGCTCAAGGACAATGTGAAAAAAAATGCAACAAACCAAAGGTTCATATAGAATCATAGAATCATAGAGTTGGAAGAGACCACAAGGGCCATCGAGTCCAACCCCCTGCCAACCCATTGTATTATAAGCATGAGAGGCAGTGAGCATCAGAGACAAAATCGAATGTTTGTGGCAGTGTGAAGCCCATTTATCTTTTCCATGAATCTGAAAGTCAAAACAGGGTTTCAGCTCTCATGGCTCTGGACACAGCAAAATGAAACTCAGGTATTCTCATTGTGACCCCTCCTCGATACATACATTTGCAAATTATTTCCTCCATCCACCACTCCTACAGACCTGGTCTTAGCCTTTTTGCTCCAAGAGGCAAAAAGGTCCAATTGCCACCTTTAGACTGATGCTTTATATTTTCACTCTTGAAGCGGGACCATAAGACCACTTCATGACTAGGTTGGCCTTCATTGTAGTTTTTGTGGAAAATAAAGTAGTTGCAATACAAGAAAGGAAAATAAGCAAAGGTAAGCCCAACTGATTATGTTTTCCAATCTAATCACTGAAAAAATGACTAGATTTTTCTTCTACTTGTGGCCAACTGAATCAACATATTATACCACAATTGTGTGAGCATATGTAAGTGGGGAAAGGTTTACTTGCAATGGATTAGTTGGTAGATTTGCCCGTTCTCCAGAGCCTCAGATCTCACAATCAGGGGAAGGAGCCCAGAGTACATCAGGGTGAGTCATGCTGGGGGTGGGACAGAGATAATGTCTAGTGGCATCTCATATGCCATGGGGCAAACATGGGTGTGGCACTACTTACAAGCCAGGCAAAGCAAAGTGTCCCTTTCCTTTTCATGTATCACTCTGAGACAAGGTAAGTAAAACCATTTGAAGTTCAGGTCAGTCTCCAAAACCTGGAAATGCCAAGCCCTTTCCAAAAACAATCCTATGAATAGACTCAACAACAAAAAGACAGGATCCCAGTTACAGGGTTTTTTCCAAGGACGTGTGGGTGTGAGAACCTAACCCGTCTGGTTTAACTTTTGTAAAACACAGTATATTTGCTCAGAGGAGTTTTATGAAAAGTTATTCTTCTAACTGCCAAACGTTCAATCAGATTTAGGAAAAACGTTTGTCAAATTAACTGGCCATTTATTCAGCGCTCTTTGAATGTTCAGAGCATTTCAAACCCAAGAAGAGCGTAATTCCTACAAACAGCTTTGCAAAGTGGGCCAGCGTTATTATTTCAGAGTAAGCGGAGAGACAGTGACTGGCCCAGGTTCACCTATAGCCAAGGTGAGATTTGAAGTGGGGGCTTCTCCTCTGCCACCTCCTGCTCCTATATTTATTTATGCCCTCCCTTTTTCCCTGATGCGACTCAAGGAGGCTTACAGATAAAAACAAGAACTGCAATAAAAATAGCACGGCACCAGCCCTTTCATTAAAAGCAGGCAATTCCCTAAGACCTGTTTTTCTCCTTCACCTGCCAGCAGAAGGACAGCAAGGAGGGAGCCATTCTCTAGGGAGGGAGTTCCAAAGCTCCAATCTCACTGCACATTTAATCACCTAGGGTGGGACTCGCCTAACAAGCCCCATCATCAGATGCCCTGCACAAAGGCTTCCACATATGCAATGGAGCTTTCCCACCTCTCCTCCTCCTCACAAATTGAGTCAGGGGGGTCAGGAGAAGCCTCAGAGCAGCACTGGGGAGGGGAAAGTATTTTATCTGGTAAGCTGCAATGCTTGTGTAAATGGAAGGACTGGGATACTGCAATGTTGAATTTCATCCCCAATCTGTAACTCCTAGTGGGTTTTGTTGTGATGGGACTCACCACTATGGAGTACCAACCATATTTTGGTTGGCAGTCCAGTAACACTTGGAGGGCTACAGGTTAGTTACTTCATATGCATAAATGACATTTCATCTAACCAAAAAAAGGGGGGAGGAATGTGGAGAGAGTGAAATTAGAAACAGCCCCCAGTTCCTGGTATTATTCCTAGCTTGTCTCTCTATTTGTGAATAAGTTGCATCCTGTCTCAGGACCAGCTGCAGGAATAGACATCTACAGTGGTACTTTGGTTGTCGAACTTAACCTGTTCTGGGAGTCCGTTCGACTCCCAGAACCGTTCGAAAACCAAGGCGCGGCTTCCGATTGGCTGCAGGAGCTTCTGTGTTGGACATTTGGCTTCCAAAAAATATTCGCAAACAGGAACACCTACTACCGGGATTGTGGCTTTCGGGAGCCGATTTCTTCAGGAGCCAAACCATCCGACCACCAAGGTACCAGTGTACAGCACTACAGTATTTTAAAATGCTTACTCGGAGAACAAGAGCATCGTTCACTAAGCACACTCCATATACAATACTCAGAGTCTCACATGCATATAGGGCTGCCACCAGAGAGCTATGGCAGAAGACATTCTGTAAGTGTTTGGTGCTGTTTCCTCTTCTGCAGGCACACAGCGGAGAGTCTGCATGCAAGAGTAGGCCTCTGAATTTTTTCAAAGGCTTCATAGTCCCAAACATAGCAGGGTAACATGCCACCAAAGATCAGTCTGATTTTGCATTCAGTCTGGCAATGTACCAGTGAAAGGCCCCATCTACTCCCCAGCTTTAGGCACAGAATAGATTGAGGCAGAGGGCCTCCTTGGTAGTGGCACCCACCCTGTGCAATGCCCTCCCATCAGATGTTAAGGAGATGAGTAATTATATAACATTTAGGAAACCTCTGAAGGCAGGGCTGCCTACAGGGAAGCTTTTTAAGGTTTTAGGTTTTTAAGGTTTAAGATTTAAAGTTTTCCGCGCTGGTCATGGGACCGAGACGGCTCTGGTCGCCCTAACAGATTATCTCCGCAGGCAGCTGGATCAAGGCGGGTCGGGGCTGCTGATTCTTCTAGACCTGTCAGCAGCCTTCGACATGGTCAATCACGAACTCCTGGACCACCGCCTTGCCGACGTGGGGATCCAGGGCACAGTCCTTCAATGGCTGCGCTCGTTTCTCTCTGGTGGCGCTTGGGGGGGGAATTGTCATCCCGCCACTCCTTGGTGTGTGGAGTGCCCCAGGGTGCGATACTCTCCCCGATGCTTTTTAACATCTTTATGCGCCCCCTCGCCCAGCTTGTCCGGAGTTTTGGGCTGGGCTGCCATCAGTATGCTGATGACACCCAACTCTATCTGTTGATGGATGGCCATCCTGACTCGGCCCCAGACACACTGATCAGATGCTTGGAGGCTGTGGCTGGATGGTTACGTGGGAGCCGGTTGAAGTTAAATCCTTCGAAGACAGAGGTCCTCTGGCTGGGACGGGACGATATGGGATTGAGGGGGCAACTCCCATCTCTTGCGGGGGTGCAATTAGTGCCAGCACCGTCCGTTAAGAGTTTGGGTGTAATCTTCGATACCTCCCTCTCCATGGAGGCGCAGATTGCAGCTATAACAAAGACGGCATTTTTTCATCTCCGCCAAGCTAAGCAGTTGGCTCCTTACCTCTCTCGCCCTGACCTAGCCACTGTGATCCACGCGACGGTCACCTCCAGACTGGATTATTGTAACTCGCTCTACGTGGGGCTGCCCTTGAGACTGACCCAGAAACTCCAGCGGGTGCAGAATGCCGCAGCGAGACTCCTTATGGGGTCTTCACTGCGAGATCACATTCATCCGGTGCTATACCAGCTTCACTGGCTCCCGGTGGAGTACAGGATCAGGTTTAAGGTACTGGTTTTAACCTTCAAAGCCCTATATGGCCTAGGACCCTCGTACCTACGGGACCGCCTCTCCTGGTATGCCCCACAGAGGAACTTACGGTCTTCAAATAAAAACATCTTGAAGGTCCCAGGCCACAGAGAGGTTAGGCTGGCCTCAACTAGAGCCAGGGCTTTTTCGGCTGTGGCTCCAACCTGGTGGAACGCTCTGTCACAAGAGACAAGGGCCCTGCAGGACTTGACATCTTTC
This sequence comes from Podarcis filfolensis, assembly GCF_964270895.1. Lineage (NCBI taxonomy): Eukaryota > Metazoa > Chordata > Lepidosauria > Squamata > Lacertidae > Podarcis > Podarcis filfolensis. The sequence goes on from NC_139608.1 coordinate 80,650,865, forward strand.
CGCAGGGCCTGCAAGACAGAGCTGTTCCACCAGGCCTTTGGTCAGGGCGCAGCCTGACTCCCTCCTTTGGCAATCTTTACAAAACTTTAGTTTATGGTTGCCATCAATTTTGATTTTAATTAATTTTTATAATGTTTTTATAATGTTGCACTATTTTAGTGTTGTTAGCCGCCCTGAGCCCGGCTTCGGTTGGGGAAGGCGGGATATAAATAAAATTTATTATTATTATTATTATTATTATTATTATTATTATTATTATTATATCTTTTTATATATGCTGGAAGCCACCCAGAGAGGAGGGGGCAACCCTGTCAGATGAGCGGGGTACAAATAAGTTGTTGTTGTTTCTAATATTTCTAATGCTGCGCAGATCTATCTATCTATCTATCTATCTATCTATCTATCTATCTATCATCTATCTATCTATCTATCATCTATCTATATCTATCTCAAACGTATTGCCCTCCCATGGTATTGCATCCCACATTCATCTTTGAAGAAAACTCATCCACCACTGCCCCTCCCGATCCCAATAACCAGATACTACCACTTGTACCAAAGAGACAAAAATAGCAACGTGACAAACGGCCAAATGCACACTGTGACACGTGCAGGTTTCTAAATAGCATCGTTCATGGTGTCCATGTGTGCTAATGACATTCCTTCTGCTTGACCCCCCCCCTTTAAAAAAAACAAAAACCCACAGCTTCCCTCTTAAGGGAGGGGAGTGGCAGAAAAAGAAGGGGGAAGTAACTTCACTTGCTTGGAAAAGATTCAGCAAAGAAAATATTGGTTCTGTTTCAGAACTTCACCAAGCTCTCTTTTTCTTGAGGCATAAAGGACTAACTGCCCCAAGAATGTGACAGGGTTTGTTCTTTCCTTAGGACGAGAAATATTCTGTTGCAGCCAAAGAACCTTAAAAACGTGGCAGTAGGTGCAAGAGCAAGAGGGCTTTTTTTGCAGGTGTCTTTTTAAAAGTTTGCCTATGAAGCCAGCTTGTAAATCGCCACTTGTACTTGATTGCCTGTGGCAACAATGAATGGCCTTTAGGTAACCAGTCAAGGAAGCTTTACAATAATTGGTTCCTTTTTTCCTTTTAGGCCACAGATTACAAACATACAGATGCTCCAGTAGGCAGGATAATACATTTTTTGCAGGTTCATAAATGTTGCAGAGATTTATTTGCAAGGCTACTGTGAAGTGTTGGCTACTGCGCCTTTCTTCTTGGTTGCACTATAATAAATGCCGTTGTCTTTTCCCCAATTCTCCACCACATATTTACTTTCACAGTTCATGTGACTAAAATGGAATGGTATTTTTTAAAAACAAAACCTTAATGGCTTAAAAGAGGCTTTTGGTTGCAGAACTCCAATAATGGTTCATTTTATCCCATATTTCCTTTCCTGGTTAATTATGCTTATTGGCCAGTGCTGGTAGACATACTGCAGCCAAACCTGTTAACCATGGTTAAGAACAGTGCTATTTTTCTAGAAAAATAGCTTCCAGAACTCGCCGTGAACATCTCTCTTGTTTTCTTACAATGGCAATGGCGGCCACCTGAGAAGAGCCGGAACTGAGTTCTGGAAAGTTCTAGCCCGGGGGAAAAGCCCTGGTTAAGAGATTGAAAAGCAGGCTGCACGCTCACACAGCCCTTCTCCCAAGACCCTAGCTCACATATGAGCTCCCTCTTTCAGCCCTAATCGTGGTTAGGGCTGCCATACGTCCAGACATAGCTGGGATTCGACCCTTGCTGAAACGTCTGGGGAAATTGAGGCGTATGGCAACCCTAATCGTGGTTAATTATTATGCTGGCACCAATTTTCAGCAACAGGCAGTAGTAACTCAGAGTTACTAGAAATTAGAATTTGAAACCCCCTTCAGATTTTAGCTGAACATGAAACCTGGCGTGAATCGTTCTCCTCTCCTCTTCTTCCTGGTTAAGAGTTAAATCCATCTTCCCAACCCCACCCCTCATATTTCGGCTACAAGCTCTTTGAAGCTACAACTTGTCCTTTGCTTATGTGACTTTGAAAAACACCGCCTATGTTGGTGATGTTGTATTAATCACAGACAGTCATATGTGCATTTATTCTACGTATGTGCATAAAGGTCTTTACAGAGCAGTGGCATGGCATGAAAAAAGAAAAGGACAGGTCCTTCTCAGGTCACTGGATATGTTCTCCAGCCTGAGCTGCCTAGAGAAAAAAACAAACCTGAAGCAACAGTCCAGAATTCCTCTTGCTTACTGTAACATCAAGCGCAAGTTCTCAGCATCTAAAAATATCTGCCAGAAGGACTTTTGTTCTCCAACAGCTTAAGGGAAAATCCAGCTGACAAAGCTAACGATCCAAATAACACACCATTTATTTTAGGGTGTATGCACAAGATCACACCCTTTTTATTCTGTATTAATTAATATCGAACTATGAGTACACCCCCTTATTCCGTACAGATGATCAACGATGGAGATTAAAAGACACCAGTCCACATGTAAGCATAAAAGAAAGGCTGGAAGAATCCCACTGTTTTAAAGGCTTCAATTAAGTCTTAAAAAGAAGAATTCAGCTGAGTTGTGGATTACCTAATTTGTGTGAACTCTAAAATAATTACAAGTTTAGACAACAGGTTTTGCCTGATAATAGATAGGCTAGATAACGGGTTTTTTTTTTACCAACCAGTTACATGTTCTCAGCCAGCATGAAAGAAACCATGCAATGCAAGGAACTGTGTTGGACATTTCCCTGTTATCTCCCCATTTCAAGTATTTTTGCAGTAAATTAAATGGCAGCTCACTTACGACCAAGGACATTCATGTACCATTTCACTGTAGTGACATTTGGTATTGGGCTATGATCAAACCTAGCCATTGCAAACAAGAGCACATGACTAGTCCTTGTGGCTGTCTTTTTTGCAAACCGTTCAGTACACCATCACAAGATCTCAGCTCCCTTGATCCTTCATTACAGCTATTACGTACTTTCACTACAGCACAGTTTGTCCTTTTGCTTTATTATTAGACTCTTTTAGAATTTAGCCATGTAACAATCACAAACAAATAATCATTTATACAGATGTGGAAATGAGGTCTTTGTCCAATAGATGGCAGTTAGGATATGGTTACCAGATTTTTTTTAGTGAATCCAGGGACACTTTTTTTGTGTGTTTTTTTAAAGCTGAGTAACAACAGGGAGTCAGTAGTGGGGATGGTGAGGCAAGCACACATTGCATATTGTATAAAGGTGCAAAGCCCTTCTTTTGCACCCTGTGAAACATAAATGCGCAGAGTTTTTTTTTAAAAAACTGGGCAATGGCACGCCGCGTCCCCATGACTCCCGAGCCTTCCCCGATCTCCTTCCCCCTTCCCCCTTTGTTTTGACAGATCACGGGAGGCTCAGGAGTCCGTGGGCCAGGAGGGGCCAGCCTGGTAGTGCAGTTGGCTCTGGCTGGCTTCAGGAGCTGCTCACTGCCGTGGTGCAGGAAAAATGGTGGGTGCCATGGCAGCGAGCAGCTCCTGAAGCCAGCCAGAGCCAACTGCACTAACAGGCTGGCTCCGGGCTGCTGAGGCTGCCGCTGCCACATTTCCCGGGCACAGATTTGCAAATCTGGGGACATTCCGGGGACGGAATTTGTCTAGGGACAGATGTGCAATCCGGGGACTGTCCCCGGGAACTGGGGGTGTCTGGTAACCCAAAGTTAGGGTATCAGATTTTGTGTGTGTGCGCGCGCCAAACTTCAGCTCTCTGACAAAAATGACAGAAGATTTTCTATAGGCCACTCATTTTCCCAGGTCTCCAGAGCACTTCTTGCTGATACATGATCCACTGTTGCATTAGCCATGACTTCAGCCTGGAACCTCCAGCCCTGTGTGCTGGTTCCTCCTTTATTCACGGCTACAGAACAGGACTATCAAAGAACAGAACTATCAGAAATTCACAGCTACAGAACAGGACTATCAAAGAACAGAACTATCCTCTTCAGATTGCATCATGGCTTCACCCCCAGACAGCTTATTGATTCTCCTGACCAGGGCTAGCAATAAATAATTCCACATTGGGCCTGGGCAACAGTTCTGGTTTAGATCTTGCTGATCTGGTTTATTACCCTCTTGCATTCACCTCTTGTCTGATACTTTCTTGCATCCTGTTCTTTTCAGATGGAATCCTGGCAAAGAGTGACTTGGGTTTGGGCTCCTCCTTTCTGAAAATACCTCCTTGAATCTCAAGCCATCTGCTCATCCAGCTCTTCAGCAATTATGACTCCTGATCCTGCAGTTATTCACATCTGCCTGCCACCCAGTGCCAACTATGCACTCTTAAAACGATGGTCCTGTAGTCATCCGTTCCTTTTCTTATGCATTTATACATGTCTTCCTTGAACTTTTACAAAAGCTCCTTTTCAATTTCTTGTTGAGGTTTACAGATCAGTTTTTCCCCCTATAACTGGGTGCAGCTCACATTCCCAGATTGTTCAGCCTTTGCCACCTACTCTGTTCTGGACCTCTCCAGTTCAGCTTTTGGGGCCCTCCTTCTCTTTCCTTTACTTCTTAATAAAACTTCATAGATCTCTGTTGGCTTGTATCAAGTCTCAGTGGAGTCCAGCATTGCTTCTAAAAGTTTTGAGCTACAGAATATTGTCAGGCCTCCCAGATTTAGTCAGCCATGAGTAGGGCTAGTCCTAGAGAAAATTATGTCCCAGGCATGGAGTTGCCAATTTGATCATCCTTTCTAATACTGTATTTTGCATTGCATTGGTAGACCATTTCACAATTTTGATGCACCATTGACATGTGTGGGTGATCCCTAGCATATAATAAATTTGCACACAGGACAATCTCTTACACCCACTCACTATTTGTTGAATGGGCACTGATGCCGTAAATTTTCCTAACAATAATAATGGTGGTGGTGACGATGAAGTAGCAGTAGTAGGAATCTTAACACAATGCTGGCCTTGCAGGCCAGTGCTGCCAGCTTAGCAAGTAAAGATGAAGTGTTTGTATATTTTTGCTCATCTATTAAACGGAACTTGAGCAGGTAGCCTGTGACAGACACTTCAGTGCCTGGAGCCCCACATCCAGTATCCTCAGTTGGTAACTTGCCGCTAAATCCAGGTTTGCCCATAAGATAGTGGCCAAGGCTACCATTTTATCACCTGCATGCATCCTCCTGATTAAAGACTGCCATCAACAAAACTAACTAACATCAGACTAAAAGACTAACATCAACAAAACTAAAAATACAGTGCGAAGTTCCGTATCAAATGTGTTTCTTCCATTATTTTTATTTATTTCTTGCTCATTGTTGTCATAGGAATAATGATTCCAAATTACATTTTGTGCAATTCATCATTATTAAAGCAAACCTTGCTTGAATGAAAATCAAATTAATTCATTCCTAATAGGAGTGCCTCCAATTTCAGGTGAAGCCAATCAGATGAGCGGGGTAAAAAAAAAATCACCCAGCAAAGGCTTAACTACCTAATAGGAGATGAGAAATCAAACGGGAATTAATGTGGAGAAAACATAATTAAAAGAAAAACCTTGATTGAATTTAGACAGAATTGACATAACAGTGCAAATTAACTTTGTACAAAAAAGTATTCACTGAGAAAGCAATAAAAAGGCATTTCATTATTAATCTATATTCAAACAATAGAGCTGGCTTAATGTGAAACATAGGGTTTAATAGCCACAGTTTACAATGGCTGTCAGGAGTTGATGTTAACATTAGGATACCTAAATATCAGGAAATGAATCGTTAGAAATTGTATCATTAGAGGATTCTAGCAATGACAAACATATTTAAGAAGGATGTTGACAAGCTAGAACGTGTGCAGAGGAGGGCAACCAAGATGATCAAGGGTCTGGAAACCAAGCCTTATGAGGAATGGTTGAAGGAGCTGGGTATGTTTAGTCTGGAAAAGAGGAGACAGAGAGGAGATATCATAGCCATCTTGAAATATCTAAAGCGCTGTTGCATGGAAGATGGAGAAAGCTTGTTTTCTCCTGCTCTGTAGGGCTGCTGCAACAAACAGCTGTACAAGTCTTTGGGAGGCAGAGATACAAGAGGGCATCAGAGGAGGGAAGGAAGGAAAGAGGGACAGAGGCCAGTGTTGCCCGCAGCACCCCTGCCCATCATTCAAGCCCCCCCCCCAGGGTACTATAGAACACTGGTTGAAAACCACTGGCGTAAAGGAAGGACATAAGCTGGTGCTCCTAACCTTCCCCAAACTGTTACAGTAGATATTGTGGACTTAAGAAACCCCCATCAGCCCCAGCCAGTGGGTCTATTTTAACTGGCAGTGGCTCTCCAACATCTTAGGCAGAGGACCTTCCCAGTTCAAGATCCCTTAACTGGAGATGCTAACAAAAGTTCAAGCATTAAAGGTTTGCACTACTTCAAAATAAATACCCAGAGTTTAATAATGCTTCAGGGAAACTAGTGCAGAGAGTGCTGTGTTGTTGTTTTTAAAATGCAAAATGCATAACAGTTTCAACTTTAAACTGTTCATAGCATTGGGACTACAGTGGGGTTTCCCCAAGTTAAATATGCAAATCCTGAAGGGAAGACACACATCCTTAAACACTCAGAAGGAACATGAGCTCACGCTAACACACCCACCCCTCACTGCTTTTCACTTAATGTGGTTTATACAGGAAACACTAGAACACCAATGATGGAACCTGCATACTGTCAAAAATGTGAAGTGGCCCTTTTGGGGGCTGTAAAAGCAAAATATTGAGAGCCAGCCTCACATCTACACAGCTTCCTCCAGGTCCAATTTGTGGGAGATTGTCCTGCTGCTGGTGGAACAGACTTCCCCATCTTATTGTCACCTTGATGCTTCTGCTCAAGGCCAGGAGGAAGAAAGGATTTGATGCTGCAGAAGTAGGAAATTACTTGCCATGTGGAGTGTGAAGCAATTGTTTTGCAGCTGATAGAAAGGGCTGTTCTCAGATAATCAGTGTAATTGTAATGGGAGGCAAGGAAGATGGGAAGGACAACATCCTGCCTCAAGACACAGGTAAACTGCAATCTGTGTGAATTATAATTCCATATCTATATCACATTGCATGCACATATCTACACCACATTTGGTTTAAGAATAAATCCTCAACCCAGGTATAAACTTACAGAGGGTGCTCCAGTTATGTGAAAAGTAAGTTTTTCTCTGTTCACTGCTTTACAGATCACACAAACAGAATGGTTTCTTTTGAGGAATGAGGCTTAGCATTACAAACCAAGAAATAAACAGATAAAAAGTACAATTAACAGGCCTGGACACCACCCTGAGAGCAGGGAATCCCATAGGGTTCATTTGCACCTCCTCTAGTGTGGTTTTCCACAACGGGGGCTTGGAACTGATGTTGTCCTTAGAATCACTCTAGAGAGATGATCTCAGGAGAAGGGAATCATCGCTAGCAGTTCCAGGAAGAAGATCAACACGCCAGAGAGCATGTTGCTCTCAGTCATCTTCCTTTTATAACATGATGTATTTATACCCAAGAGAGCTCTGCTCACATGCGGCAACACTCTGGGTCAGGCAGCAGCCTCTGTCTCCAGTCAGTTTAAATGCTAAGGCAGAGAGAAATGATACAAAGCCAAGATCCTCCTGACACATATGGCAGCTCTCTTTTATAAGCAGAAAGGTCATGCAAGAACACAGAATGATTTGAGGTTCACATACAGCAGAGATGACTGACTACTTTTTAAAAGTGTGGCTCAAGTCAGCTAACACATTTATATGCTAATTCGCAAGTGGGCTGTCCTCTCCTGGGCTTCTTTGGGATGAAGGGTGGGATAAACATTTAATAAATAATGAAAAGGACAATAGCTGCACTAGTAAAGGAGCCGTACAAGTAGCTGCTACGTTCACTAATAACAAGGCTAACTAGGGCTGCCAATAGGTGGGTACACAGACTCTTTGCTTTAAAAAAAAAAGTAAATCAAACATTTCTAATGAAAGTTATGAAACAAAATGTGGAGACAACTCTCAGGCTTCAGCAAGCAGCACCATAGCTAAGGACACTTGACCACTGCTGCTAAGCAATCTGAGAAAGGAATGTTGAGAGGAGGGCCCTTCCAGAGCAGGAGAAAAAAACACCAGAAACTGCTTGCCGCTGCTAGCTGAACAGTGGATGGTGGAAGATACTGGGGCATGTTTGTTTAAGCACTTTTCTCATTCCTACGTTATTTCATTCACACACACCTCAAATGCCCTGCCTTTACAGAAGAAAACACAACTGGGTAGCTTTGTATGTTTTACTTGGAAGTAACTCCCTTGAAATAAATGAAGTTTCCTTCCGACCAAGAAAAAATATTGATATTGCAGCACTCACCCCCTGACTTTCCATGTCTCTCACATAGCCACTACCAGTCTGTCATCAAAGAGCTGCTATTTGTTAATATGCAGTCACCACAAAATAAAAATATGTACAACCTTTAAAAGATATCTGAAGGCAGCCTTGTATAGGGAAGTTTTTAATGTTTAATTATGTTTTATTATGTTTTTGTATATGCTGGAACCCGCCCAGAGTGGCTGGGGCTACCCAGTCAGGTGGGGTACATTTTTTAAATAGCAGGGGTTTGTGTGCATGGGACCCGATCCACATAATGTGTGCTGATCCCTGGAAATCCTGTTAGACTAGAGGTCAGCAACTGGCAATCTTTGAGCCATATCCAAAGAGGAAAACAGGATGCGGAAGCAGTACAGATGTGGCAAGCCCCTTTGGGAGTTGGAATCAAGCCTCTTTGCCCTTCCTTATTCATATCCTTCCAAAAGTGGCCCTGCATCTCTCTCCCTGGAGTCTTTCAAATAAAACATTTGAAAGGGATGTAGTGCATCCCATCCAATTACTCAACTTGTCAAAGCATCTCCTGACATGTCCAGCTTGCTGTTCCACAAGTTGATGTTATTGCTTTTGCTCTCTCATGCATCCTGGTAAAAGCCCTAGCCCCCTTCTTCATGGCAGTGCCTTACAGAACTCAAGATTCTTTGTACTGTTCTTAAAATACGGTATATTTTTTATTCTATTTAGAAATGTGCACATTTACTCTGAGTGGCTAAGCACAGTTCCCTCCTCCTGCAAAAAAAATGTGATCTTTATCTTCCTTAAAGCACAGATTCTGCATGGAAATTACGTGAGCTCAAGAGTCCTGAGAGTGTAATTGCTCACAACAAATGAACAGCTAAAAATCCAGGCAACCTAAACAAATAACATGACATATTTGCTTTGCTAAATATCAACATATTAATAAGCAAGCATGCAATCTGTTATGGGATGTGAGGAATTTCTCCTCTTTGCTGAGGCTGAGAGAGAAAGACAAACTACCCGGCAAAATTATGTTTGGGAAATTCTTATCTAGAAAAAAAAATACATGTTCAGATTGTACTGCCAGAAGGATAGTCACCTGTGACCATTTGTGAGGTGGCCTTTAAAAAACTGCATCTTTGTGGGGGGAAAGGTTGTCAAAATGAAAACATTAAAGGGATGGCAACTGTTGATAACACGCAAGTACCATCTTACGGTATATCCAAGGGTGTGCTGACCATCTAATCCCAAGATATATCCCAAGATGAAATAGACAGTTAAGGACCCTTAATTGTTCTGAACCTTTTTATTCGGTTAAATAGGATTCTGGTGCTACTTCGATTAATCGCTGTATGAATCAGCAAAAAAAGTTTCAAGCATTAATTGGTAGTTCAATCAACCAAAGTTTCAGTTGATTAATCATTGGGGGTCATTTTTAATCTGTGGGACTGAGAGATAAGGGCATTATTTTACGACTATTTTACTTCTACTGTTACAGGAAATTAAACCGAAAATGCTAGGGGCCTTTCCATCTAACCATTTGTGGTTGCTTTTTTTGTTTAAACTGCAGGCTCATATCTTCAGTTTCTAAAAAAATAATAATATGCAAATATCTGTAAATTTTAATCGGATTTTAATCAGATAAAGAGGAAACAATTATTCAACTAAAATTGTTTAAGTGGATGACTGCCCTAATAAATGCACAGAAGATTGTGGCAAATATTGGGTTATGTAAGAGTTACCAACCTTTTAACCAATGAGCACCATTTCAGCCACACAGAATACACTATGCTGTAGCATAACTTTTGTTCATCTTACAAATTGTTAGAAATTCTAAAAAAATCAACTTTTATGTCATGTGGATTCTGCATCAGCGCAAAGCTGGTGCAAAGCTCCTATTGCGACAGATGGACCTGTCACATCAGCTGATTCTTAATTCCAGCAGATCCATGTTTTAAACTCATTTGTGGGTGCTTTAAGGACACCTATCTTCATAATTAATATAAAAAAGTACACAAAATGTGCTACACAAGCTACTCTTGGGATTAGAAATTTTACCGCAACATGGCTTTGCTGAAATATGGGGGACTATGTTTAAGTACTGGTACATCAATTGTTGTGCTACAAATCAGTAACTACAAGGGCAAAGCATCACTGCCACAAGGGCATGCATCAGGTGAACACACTTGGAAATGCAGTGACAACCTATATAAAAGAAACAAAATATTGCAAATAACTAATTTAAATTGTGAGTGGGGGGGAGGGAAGAAGGGAATTTTAAAAACTCGGTGGATTTCACAAGATGAAGACTCAGGATTTTTGGCAAGGGAATGATTTTGTGGCTCACCCCCTCCACCAGTGTACCCCCTCGCATTTGTGGGGGGGGGACCCAGACCTTCCCCCTAGAGACATCTGGGCTAATGATTACTCCAGGAGACAAGAAGCTAGAGAGAGTATGTGGGCAATTGCTTAGCAGCCATCCTCTTTTGCTTCAAGGTAACCTAGGCCATCTATTTATCTCCCAACTGCCTCTAACCACCATCTGTGTGCTGCTATCCAGTCCTCTCCACCCAAGCATGAAGATGACTTAATACTAAACCACAGGAGCCAGCATTTCCTTACCCTTCAGTGGCTCATTCCTGAAAGTTATCGCACAGCTCCAAACAAAGGAGTGATGACAACAACAAGAAGTCAGCTTCCGCAGAAGTTAATATTGAGAAGGAGTATTCTGTTCCTAGCTAAATTAGCCCTTTTAAGATTCTTCACCAATGAACTTCATTCTATTGACTCCCTTTTTCTATCCCCTCTTTCACACTAGGGCTACAAATCTATCCTTTGTCTTCATTAGGAAGCAGACAGATGTTCAACTACACTAGCCATGTTGAAGAAAAACACGGGATAAAGAGACAGAATTGCCTTTCATGGTTAGACCAAGGTTCACTTCCAGTTTGTAACAAACCACTGTTTGCCATTTTGCCTCAACACAGCAAACTGTTTTGATATCAAAGCAGGATCTCAAACCAGGTTTGGGACCCTGACTTGTAAAAAAAACCCCTTCATACATGAAGCAAGGGGGGAAAGTGCAGAGAGTGAACAAGCACCAGGGCTCTAGTTCTCATGGTGACTTTTATTCCAAACATCCAACACTCAAGCATGCATCACTTCCAAACATGCAAGTTGCATTCAGCTGTCATAGTTAATAACCATAGCTGGCTCCAGATGACAGTGAGATCAGGCTTTTCCTGAGATTCCAAGACCAGTAAAGGGCCCTCTGTCCTATTTTTACTTTGCATGGTGCAACCAAGTGGGTTGGGAGCAAAAGAGAGAATTCAACTCATATTCCCTGCTTCTTACCAGTTAAGGAAACCCACTGAGGGTGCCTTGTCTTAAGACCACCAAAGTCCTAGCACTGCCTAAAAGCTGCAGATAGACCTACTCTCCATGAATCTGCCTAATTCTTATACAGCAGATACTTTCAAACAAAATTTGGAAGGTCAAAAAGTTAATCAAACAACATCAACAGTTGCTGCAACCATATTTCTGTAAAATAGATCCTAATGAAAATAAACGCTCATAATCCACAAGGGACAACATAATACAGACACCTCCAAATTCTGAATTGTCAGTTTTTCATAGCGCAAGTGGAAATTTTACCTTTAGGTGGTTCAGCATTTAGGAACAAAAACTAATGGTCTGATTAATCTCTCACTCGATACCAGTGGTAAGATGTGCAACTTGATGGCAAACTCCCCAGGCTTGTTCTGCAAGGAGAAAAGTAGAACAAAATTTCTGATAAATTTTCTGATAAATTATCACATTTGTACCATGCTCTCCCACTCAAGGAGATGAGAAGAGCATTTTAGTCTCCCAACAGACTTGGGAGGTAGCTTAAGTAGAGACAGTGATTTGCCCAAACCCAAGAGGGTGTGATTCATTCAGTGAACCGTGCAGCCAAGTAGAGCTTTGAACCTCCCGGAAGCACTGAAACAGAGCCCTATAACACACTGGCTGAAAGTTCTTCTCTGCTCAGTGGCATTAGTATAGAATGTTTCTCAGAAGGATTTGGCAGATACTGTCCTCTCCCCATGTGCCCAACCTAAACCTGTTCCAATGAGTTGGAGGAACCCCCATAATAGATTTATGGGGTGTGCGGAAAGACGAAATTACTTTGTGTGGCCAAAAGTCCTTGCACTAGCAGAAGCACATTGCTGAACACCGCTCAGGGCTTTTGCACCTCCATCAACTCTTATGATATAGCAGTTGAACATCTGATGGTTTCTAAGCATCACAGGAGCAGTAAAGCAGCTCACCAATGCAGAACCACTATGCTACCTTCTTATTTAACTGATCTAGTATTTGATTTAAATAAAAAAAACTCCAGTGTCTGACAGAAGGCCTAAATCAAACTGACAACGCACAAATGGAATTTCTCATCTTTGGGCGTATGTCTAGATTTGCTTTAAGAAAAAACATTCTGGAGGAAACAAAAGCTAGTTGAAAATAGAAGCTAGTTGAGAATATCCAAGTTCCTCCCATTCAAGGTGATGAAATTCTCAGAACTGCAAACTTTAACCAGTATGTTAATTGGTTAAATGGCAGCGACAGGTAGATGGCTATATCAGTATGGCACAATTTGTTGCTGATTTTACACTATGTTGCTGCTGGGGATATACTGTAACTGTAATATAGAATGAAAAAAGAAATGCTAAATCTAACCCTTCTTTAGAGGAAAGGGTAAGTGGCAGATTTTATTCACTTGCAACTATGTTAACACTTCCTTCAGTGTCTCAAAAAGACAGCCGCATCAAAGATTTGGGTTAGAGGCTCATTTAAATTTAATCAATCAGTTCAAAAGGTCATGATTACTCAACTAAAATTCATAAATTGGTTGACTATATCTTAGTTTGGGGTGTGCATCTGCACAATGAAAATGCTAAGGCTCAAGAATTTGTAGGCATCTGCATTTTGAAAGAATTAAATACAGAAGAATCTAGGAGGTATGAATGTCGCTCCTAATACAATTCTGCCACTTCCGTACTTCTCTTGCCTTTGAATGCTAAAATATTCTCTTGCCAATTCTCAGCATAGCTGCCTTTCCATCAAACAGTCAGAAATGTTCAGGGGCTGATGATCTGTTGCCAATACTTAGGGCCAAGGAATTATGAGAAGGTGCCTTTTTAGCCAATTATCATGTTGTTATTTATATTACAGAGCAATGCAGGAGGCTCCTGCATGCTAACACCTTCATTTACAGTTATGGATAGATTTTAGCAGCATTGTGGCTTTACAAACTTTCTAAGAAAATCCCTTTAATTTCAAATTGAATTAACTTCATATCAGGCTGCTTGTGCCCCTGAAGGTACGTATTTTCTACCTTTTGTTATACACATGGGAAGAGCTGGGTGATGGAGTAAAGCTTCTACTGGATACATGTATTGCAACACACCAGAGTTTTCTATTCCTTTGCTGCTCTTGCAGCCATCCTGCACATTGACCATGTTCAGAGGGCCAAATACTAGCTTAATTAGTGAGGCTATCAACAAATCTATATATTCACATGCAGCTCTTTCATTCCTGCTTCACTGCTATTTTTGTGCAAGCAGGAAAACAAAGAAGCCATTAACCACAGTTCCCAGTTTACAGGTAACTGAAAACTATGGTTAACTGTGACTTCTTGTTTTGTTGCCCTACTTGCATGAAGGGGCTGTATGGATATGAAGTTTGCCCTGGCTTATTAAGCCAGGATTTTATTGTGTAAACCACATCACTATGCAGCAGCAAAGAGATTTGCCAATGAGTGTGCACTTGAAGGGGAGCTATAGCCAATTCCTGGCTCTCAGATGAATGAACATCCAAATAGTTGGCAGGGACTGCTGCAGCAAAAAAGAGTGTTGAGGCATCTTAGGTACTAATAATGAGCTTTCATAGGCTCATTATGAAATACTTTATCAGATGCATGATGCACACCTTTTCAAAAACAGACTACTTTCATATACACATTACATTTTCAGATTTACATGTAAAAAAAATCAAAAATCAACAACACTTAGTTATACCAAAAGGCAATCTGCGGTAGTTCTTAGGTGTGCCATCTCAAGTTAAAGATTGTTTTCAGAGCTGAAGAAGTGAAAGTGGAAGTAGTATTAGAGAAGTCAATGAAGAAGAATAAGAGGAGGAGGAGGAGGAGGAGGAGGAGGAGGAGGAAGAGGAGGAGTTTGGATTTGATATCCTGCTTTATCACTACCCGAAGGAGTCTCAAAGCGGCTAACATTCTCCTTTCCCTTCCTCCCCCACAACAAACACTCTGTGAGGTGAGTGGGGCTGAGAGACTTCAGAGAAGTGTGACTAGCCCAAGGTCACCCAGCAGCTGCATGTGGAGGAGCGGGGAAGCGAACCCGGTTCACCAGATTAGGAATCTACCGCTCTTAACCTCTACACCACACTGGACCCAGGCTTAGGAAGGCATGCATGCTTTTAGCATGGAACTAAGAGACGGGGAGAAGGCCAAGGGACTGGGAACTCAATTTCATATATTAATAAGCAATAACTGATAAAAGTCTTTGGCTCCTGGTAGTAGTGGTAGTTACAGTGTTTGAAAAATCAACACTTCATTTATAAGGTTGGAACCAGTTAACTGTAGCAAGGTAGATCTCTGACTCGATCACATGATTTAAATTGTTTTCTTGAATTTGGTTTCCTTTTTTGCTTTCCTAATTTTTCCAAGCCACTTAGGTTTCTCTTCAAATAATAACAATAACAATAATAATCCAGCACATTATTCCATTACATGGGACACAAAAGCTTGCATTTGATGGAAATGGTTCCCTTCAAGTGAAGCCTCAACAAAGCTTCCTTGTATATTAAAAAACCAATCACTTCTCTTCTAAAGTTCTTTTTCTTTTCTTTTTCTTTCAGAAAGCATGGATGGGAGATAGCCTGCAACAAAGGCGACTACATTTTTGCAGGACTAGATTGACTTTCCAACAGTGTGATTAGACCAGGAGAGCACAGCTGCAACTTATAAATGCCCAGGCAGGCACACATGAGTGGCGTCTCATCTAGTCTGCCAAAATTCCAAGCAATTAGAACAAATAACACTTTCAGCTCTTCTGCAAGTTACTGAGATGGAGAATAAACACCACCAGTGGAGGAGAACGGTTGGGTGGGAAAAAGACTTCTTGTTTCATAAGGGTTACTTTTTTAAAAAGTTATTTATTTTTAAATTTTCCATCAGAACTACCAACCACTTGCTTGCTCACTCCAAAGCATAGCAGTCCCCATGTCTCCAGAAAAAAATGGGAGTTTGTTTCTTCTTCCATCTTACTCCCAGTTGGCCAAAATCTTACTTTCTTTCTGATATTGTTACTCCCAGGAAGAGGTAACTAAAATGTGGGTTTTGAACTGGAGTACAGTACTATATAACAACCAAAAATCCTTAACAGAGAGTCTATGTCCTTAACAGACACTTGAATATTGCTTTCTTGTCCAACAGTGGCCCAGTTGGACTTGAAGGCAGGGAAGGGGCAAGTTTTTAATCTTCCTCTCTTCTCTTCTAGCAAGCCTAATGGCATTCTGCAGACACCCTGCCCAATTCCTTCAGCAGGCGCTACCCAATTTATGTGAAGTGTTGCCACCACAAGGTCAAATGGAATAGGTTGGGTTGGGTTTCCCCCCATTGCTCTTACAGTTCAATGCTATCCTTCCCTCCCAAAGTTGCATTTCCATTTGCAGTATGAAAAAAAGTGGGGGAGGGGGAGTTTGCACATGGATTGTAACTCAATTTGTATTATTATGAAAAGGTTAAACCTGGAGTTGAGTCTCTAAGACGGTTGGGTGATGCCTTGCACTCCTCCTTCTGGCAACTCTGCAGCCAAGCATCACACACATACAAATTCTTATCTGGCTCAGATTAAAATCTGATCCACTCACTCAGTACCACCCCCCAATAAACAACCTTTCCCCTTCCCTTCCTTTAAATATCCCACATACCACAAGAGCTGGGGCAGCATTTCAACACCAGGGGAGTGAGAGGAAGGGGGTCTTTAGTTTCCTCCCTGTGCTAGGACATAGGAACCCCCTCCACGACCCTTAAGGAGAAGGGAGGGGAGGAATGGTGTCTTTCCCCTCTTACTGCAGCTGCTGTCACTGGCTCAGTAAGGCAGTCTTTTAAAGAAATAGAATGGGGGGTGTCCATTTTTAGGTCCAGAGGCACTGCAAGTTCTGAACAAGAAGAAAACAGGATTAGCGTAGTCAGTATGGCTAGAGATTAGCAGTCACATCCTAGCCATGTTCTCCCACTGATTCCAATGGGGCTCAACTCTCAAATGAGTATGCATAGGACTTCAGCCTAATCCTATGCATGTTTGCCCAGTGTATCCTGTTGAGTTGAGTGGGACTCCATTCAACAGCAAATAGTACAGTGGTACCTCTGGCTACGTACTTAATTCGTTCCGGAGGTCTGTTCTTAACCTGAAACTGTTCTTAACCTGAGGTACCACTTTAGCTAATGGGGCCTCCCGCTGCTGCTGCTGCGCCACCGCTGCGCGATTTCTGTTCTCATCCTGAAGCAAAGTTCTTAACCCGAGGTACTATTTCTGGGTTAGCGGCGTCTGTAACCTGAAGCGTATGTAACCTGAAGTGTATGTAACCCGAGGTACCACTGTACTGGTAAATATGGGAAGAGAAAGGGTAAAACAGCCAGCTGAACTGTTCAATACACTGTTACATGTGACTCTTAGGCTAACTGCAAAGTTAGAAGGAAGCCAGGATTATGGGTGAAGTTCACCCTTCAGTGGCTTGCACAGCCCTCTTGGCACCAAAGTAACCAACTGTCATCTTCGTGTTAGATCATGCAGTTACTGGGAACGAAGCCCCTCTCTAACAGTGTTGGGAAGATCCACTCCAATACACACACCCCAGAAAGGATTTTTATACTGCAGCCTTCTCAAAATGAGCAAGTGCCAATTTCTACTCTGTTAGGACTAGTAAATTTTTATGTTTGTAATGTGTGGTTGTCAGAAAGAAAATAGCAGGCTTCTTGATGAAAAGCCCAAGGTTGGAAGTACAAAATAGCAAGGCAAGGAGTTGCTTATGGCAAAAGCTGGGTCTGTTGATTTGGTTTTAGATTATACCTCTTCAAAACCTGAAAAGATGTCTCAATAGGGAAATATCCATCATTCAGACAACAGCCTCAGACAGACCACAATCTGATAGCTGTCAGTGCCCCCCCACTTCTGCCAACCTATTTCCCCATATTTTATTGTTTTATACACACACAGAGAGAGAGGGCCTTTCCTCAAACAACTGACAGTTGAAAGTCACTTTTCCTGAATTAAAATTGGTATCCCACTTCTCTTTTGCAATTTGAGGTCAACAAAATCAGAATTATAACCATCCTCAGAGGTACTCACTTTCTATGTTTTCCTACATGCCACACAGACATGCACTGGGGCTGCACACCTACCGACTAAGGCTATTTTTTCAATATTATCTAGATATGTTTACAGCTATGAATCCCAACTTTAAAAATGGGGTGGGGACATATCAGGTTGCCAACCCAGTAGGTAGGTATATCCTGCATACTATATAAACATTTTAGAATGCTGACTTCAAGTTGCTGTGCTTGAAGTCTATCTGCCACTGTTACTTCATCTGTAACTTTGTTTTATAAATAAACCATATAAATAGGTTCCCTTTGATTGCTCAGAGCATGCAGCATTAAGTGCTGGGGCATAGCTTTAGGCATAATTGTACAACTGAATTCATCAGCTGCCTAATTATCATGCATTTTGCATTTATTTCTGCCAATTAAAAAAGGAAGAAACTATTAACAACTTTTACATAAATACCGTATTTGTTCTCTGCAAAAGACATGAGGCTAATTTGCCAGCGATTAACCGATTATCTAATTTTATAGCTGTCACTCTATAAGATGCCACTTACCCCATACCCAGTGGCAAACAATAAAAAAGACCCCAGAAGTTCTCTTTCCCCACAAACCCCTCCGGTTTCTGACTTCACCATGCCCTGATGAAGTTGCATGGCTGCTGATCTCTTATTTCCTCCCTTCTACCCTCAGTAGGGTGATTTGATCCATTCTTCACACCATTAGTGGTGCACAAACCAAGGTTGACTTGTAAAACCAGGAACTGAAACCATGGTTTGAAATGTGTTTGTAAACCACAGTTTTGAGGTAATCTAGTTTATGTAGCTGCATGTTACAGGAACCTATGGTTAGCCAGAAGAACAGTGAGGAAAATCTGGAGAAAGAGGGAAGGCATGCTCCCAATTTAAAAACCATGGTTTGCAGGGGGTCACTTTGGGAAGCAGCACTAAGATCTGGTGCAAGCGTAACGAAGTGGCTTCATTTCATCCAGTATAGTGGAACATAAGCATGGAAGAGACATGTGTGTCATAAAATCACTACCAATTGGGGTTCCAAGAAACATGGGATTCCCTTCCCTTCATGCTCTTAAAGTTTACAGCTGCAAACATCAGTGGAATTTCACTAACACTGAAAGCGTGAAGTGGACTTTACTGGTTTCGTTGTAATGAGATTTTAGAGTTAAACTGGGCATAATGTTAAGAAGAGGTTTGCAGCCAAAATGAGCAGTCTTGCATCCAGTTCCCCTGTCCCTCTCCAAAACACGTAGAAAGAAAGAAAAAAGTGATGTCATCCAACCATATGCTCTCCCTTTCTCTCAACACCCAACAATGTGAAGCTGGAGAGAAGCTGGAGAATGTGTAAGTCACCTGCCATGGTGCCACATGTTTCTCTAACTACCCATTATGGGGTGTGAAGCAGAAATCACCTTTTTTTAGCAGCAACTCTGTGGCTACCAGTAAGTCAAGTGGTTCCATTGTGCCATAACTGTAGCTGCTGTTAGACCACCAGTGGTCCCCCTCCAAACTACCACCTTGATGTTTCTGTTCAGGAAGTATTCTTTAAAATATAAAATATAAAAGAATATGAAAAAGGAATAGTAGGGAGGTGAGCCTGAGGTGGATGGCCATCTGTCATAGATGCTTTAGTTGAGATTCCTACAATGCGGGGGGGGGGTCTTGAACCAGGTGACCCTTGGAGGCCCTTCCAACTATACAATTCTATTAGTCTGTGAAGGAAGTGATGAAAGCCAAGGGTTGCAGGGAGGCACAAAAAGTCAAAACACAAAACCAAACCAAAGACACCCAAGTTGTCATTTTTAAAAGAATGCTTCAGGTCCTCATAGTTGTAGAGATCCACAAAGAAAAAGACAATCTGGTGCATTATGATTTGAAACTCTCAGGGTTTCTTTTCCCAAGCCTTCCTGAAATTCTTTTGAAAGCATGTGCTGGACATCTTTTCCCCATGTCTGAGGGCACCATTTTCGGAACACACACACACACCCTGATGCATTGAGTGCAGCACTCCCAGCCAGAGCCAAACAATAATTACCCAAATTAAAATGGTAGCTGGAACATGCAAATTAGCTGCAGTCTTCCTATTCATTTTTTAAAAAAAAACACAGGTCCTCAATACAGAATATGCTACATATTATGCATGTTTACATCTTTTTTTAAGGAAAAAAAATCAATGCCACAAAGAGGCAATTTAGATCACAGATTTGAATGGGTTCAGTGAGGAAAATTAAAAAGGAGAATAGTATTATTTCCTCATTCCTCCTGGGTAACAGGAGGGCAAGAATAAAAGAAGCCAAGGCCTGCTTACCAATGGATACAAAGGACTTTAGAAGCAGAAAAACAAATAATTACTGTGTTTATCTAAAAGTGTTCTAAAAGAGTAGGTATAAATCCCACCACTTGGAATGATTTCCTGTCAATTGTAAATGAAGCAATTAAGTTTATTTCACTAAAACAAATTAATGCATATGAGGCCAAGTAAAGGGCAATCTCTACTTTTGTAAATTATAAATTTGTTTAAAATTACTTAAGAATATCTTGGGGGTGGGGTGCATTAATATTATATCCTTCTCTCCTCGTCCAGTGGTCTCATCACTCTTGAAGCCACTTCTCCACCTCTGCTTGCCTCACCTCTCTTGATTCCTGGTATGTTGTCACAGCAGGGCAGAAAGTTTTTGGCATGTCTAATTTTGGGGTGTGTGGTGGGTAGTGGTTGTGGTGCCCTTAGGATTTATAAGAATTTGAAATTAATCTGAACTTAGATGTGTGTGTGTGTGTGTGTTTCTTTGTTTGAAAGAGAGACAGATATATTTTACAACTTGTACTTTATAAAGTATACATTACCCCCTACTGATATAGCTTGGGACAGTCTAAGAAATAGTAGGTTTGTTCATATATGGTGCGGAGGGTGGGAGTGGAGGACAGAGTTTTAAATAAGATTGAAAACCAGTAAAGCTTCCTAGCAAATTGTTTGTTTGGAGTCAATGCACCAAAGCCATGTACAAAATAATGCTTTCCTAATTGCCATTTACAAATCAATTGTTTTTACGTTCAGAAACCACCTTTAAGCACTGCAGAAATGCCAGCCCTCCTCTCCCCTTGCCTTCTACCCACTGAGCACATTCAGCCTTTGATTGCCTGGTTGCTGGTATCACTCTTTTGCGCCAGGGCAGGCCTGGGAAGCATAATCACAGGTCCGGTATCTAACACTCCCATTGATAGCTGGGTTCACTGCCAAATCTAATTTGTATGGAGCACGATATGGAGCAGATGGAGAGAAAAGGCCACCGTGTGAGGCTGCCTTTTATTCTGCCCACTAGCCTCAGCAAGAAGCAGTTCGCTGCCTCTTTACAAGCTAATGACACTGAGGTTCTTGAGCATGGCCAATAATCCTCCATCAAGCATGCTTTGCCAGCGTTATATTTTTCCTCGGGGTGTGGGGTGGGGAATGCGTCTTGAACACTGATCTGGTGGCTAAATATTATGTTTTAGGGTTGGGTGCAGAGTGGGGAGGGAAGCAATAAGTTATATACCTGGGGTATGCAACCTAAGGCCCGGGGGCCGGACGCGGCCCAATCACCTTCTCAATCCAGCCTGTGGGTGGTCCGGGAATCAGCGTGTTTTTACATGAGTAGAATGTGTGCTTTTATTTAAAATTCATCTCTGGGTCATTTGTGGGGCATAGTAATTCATTCATCATTATTTTTTTCAAAATATAGTCCGGCCCACCACATGATCTGAGAGATGGTGGATTGGCCCACAGCTGAAAAAGGTTGCTGACCCCTGTTACTTCCTCTACATCCTTTTAACAGCAGCTTATACTATATACCGGTACTTCTGCTCTAACTTTTAGTGAGAGAGAGAGAGAGAGAGAGAGAGATAGGTAGATAGATGATGAGATAGATAGATGATAGATAGATAGATAGATAGATAGATGATAGATAGATAGATAGATAGATAAGTGCAACGGGTGCAACTAGGATAGCTGGTTATTGCATAAGAACATAAGAAGATAAGCCAAAACCCCACTCAGTCTAGCATCCTGTTCTCACAGTGGGCAACCAGATGCTGTGGGCATCTGCTGTAAGCAGGCCCTCTCCCCGCTTGTCATTCCCAGCAACTGGTATTCAGACACATACTGCCTCAAACACTGGATGTAGAATACAGCAATAATGACTAGCAGCAAATGGTCACCCTTCAAAATCCTGCTTCTTTTGCCAGCCCTTCCAAACTCTGAGATCAATGCCAAGTGGGTAGCATTATCTTGTAACAATGCAGTACCCTTCTATATCCCAGCCTCACTTATTTCCGTTTCAGTTTATATCCCGATGTATCCAATTGGTTTCGGGGGGAAACAAAAACTGTTAATTAATGATAGTGCTAAAGACTGAGTGACAACAAATATAAACATATACTTCAAAATAACTCCGTGCGTATTTTCCCAGAGATTAAAAGCCCCCAGAAGATGCTTGGCTCAGAAAGAATTCCATCCCAAACAAAATTCTAGATATGAGACAAGCCACCAAGAACTCACATTTGGATCATTTGTATTCAGTACATGGAGTGTATTATCAAGAAGGATATGTAATTTTTATGGCATGGTAAGGCCAGAGCCTAAAAGTATCTGGAGGGTTATAAATCACAACCAGCACCTAAATCCAGTGCTTTTTTTCTGGGGGAATTCAAGGATATGCAATGCTGGCACCTTTTTTTTCTAGAAGAAAAGCCTGTCTAAATCTTTCCCAGATTATAATCCAAGGCTCTATTTCAGGCTTCCTCAAACTCGGCTCTCCAGATGTTTTGAGACTACAATTCCCATCATCCCTGACTACTGGTCCTGTTAGCTAGGGATGATGGGAGTTGTAGTCTCAAAGCATCTGGAGGGCAGAGTTTGCCTATGCTTGCTCTATTTGGACATCACACCAAAGCCTGGTGAAGAAAGGTTAACAATGATTTGGCAAACTATTTCCTCCATTTCCAGAGGATGCTGCATTATGGAGATGGTGTTGGATTTATGAAGCTGAGGGTTGAGAGAATGTAAAACAAAAGCAGGCAAGTGTCCCTAAATCATGGTTTGTTCTAATAATGTTATTGGCCAAGAAACAATGTGAACTTAAGTCTCTATTAACTCCAACTCTCTATCGGTTATACTGGATTAGCTCTCACGAGTCGATAGTCCTTTGTTGGTTCTTGTGAACACCATTATGTAACTATTGCAGTGCAATTGGTGCCAAATACCAAGAAACATTAAACAGATATTGCTGGGGACACACAAAAAACCCCCACTTTAAAACCCTCATAATTTTAGCATTTTTTAAAAAAGAAAATGCTTATATTCGGTCTTTTAGGCGTTTTTCTTGGCTAATCAAAACCCACACTTGTGTCAAAAAGCACCCTCTCATCAGTGACTTAACTCTGCAAGGTGAGTTTTATGCTTTGCTCTCTGCTCCAATACACACAGCACATTACATGTATGGAGCTGTGCTGCCGGTTTCCAGAGCCAGGATACCAGAGACCATGCCTTTTTGTGAATGAGAGACTGGCCTTCTAGTTTTGATACTTTGCAATGGTGATATAATCCAGGTATCAGCAGCACAATGCTCCATCATAGTGTAAAAAATGGTTATTGCAGATTATTATTGTCCACCATGCATTTAACACACATACACACAGCTGGAAGCTAAGGACCATGTGGTGAGGATGATTGATGGCATGCAGCAAACAACAGCCAACAGCAGCATAGCACTCCTGTCAGGCTCTATAGTGCAGCCCCCACAGCTGCTGCACTAAATTCTGAGTTGTTTAGACAAGGAGGGAGGAAAAGGGAGAGTTGCAAAGGCAGGATGTTTACTACAATGAGATTTACCTCCAAAGCAAACTTAACTGGTCCACGATGGGCAGAAAAATCGTTTGGAACGAGAATAAAAACAAAAGAGTGGGAGAATGTTGCAACTAAAACTATTTTGGGTCAATTTAAAATGTTTTAAACGAGCCGTTGGAAATCAAAATAGAGCAGCATGCAAATGAAAGTGTTACCTTCTCCGCACTGGGAACTAGCCCTTCACCTTGTTTTTACTTTTGAGTACATTAACCAAGTAGCAGTTTTGGAAATCTCTCTTGCAGATAAGATGCTCCCTCAGGACTGTATGGGGAGAACAGCAGCAGCAGTCCTTAGTCTCGCTCTCTTTTCTCAGCCAAACAATGGAGTCAGAATTTCCCATATTTAAATGAGAGGTCTTGGAACAACTGAACTCTCAGCTCATGCTAACAACAACAACAACATTCAATCTCCCAGGGTAAGAGAGCAACTTACTTTTAAGGAAATAAGGTCTCCTGGTTATTAATTCTCACAGTGAGGGCAACTAAAAATGGAAGGAGGAGTCAAAAGTCTGAGGGCCATTCCTGATGTCTGTTCTTCCTAGACAAAATCCAGGACCAAGGGGGCCAGTGGAAGAGGAGGGATACCATCTGAACAGTACCACTGTATGACCATCTGACTATCCTGTAAAGCAGGGGTCAGCAAAAATGTCAGCAAAAATTTTCTTTTTTTTTTTAAAGATATTTATTGAGGTTTTACAAGCAACATTTATTATCGGGCAAATGATAGATTTTTGCAAGCTTGACTGGTGTCATGTACCACCTGTATATCATTTTCATAATATTCTCTCTTAGGGCATTACATGCCGTAAATTTCATACCTGTGGTCCACAACTGTTCCCAGTCAGCAAACATAATGTTATGTCCAACATCTTGTGCCCATTTAATCATAGCCGATTTAACCGTTTCATCCTGAGTATTCCATTTCAACAGCAAGTTATATATTCTTGAAAGTATCTTTGTTTTGGGATCTGTTTCCAATTTTGATTTTTCCACCTGGAAGCCAATTTTTTTGTCCAAATTATAGGCCTCTCTTATTTGATAATAATGAAGCCAGTCTCGCACTTTATCTTTTAATTTCTCAAAACTCTGCAATTTCAATTTGTCTCCTTCTTGTTCCAATATTTCCCAATATTTTGGCCATTTGGCCTCCATATTGAGCTTTTTCTGAGCCTTTGCTTCCATCGGTGACAACCACCTTGGGGTTTTATTTTCAAGTAAGTCTTTATATCTTTACATTAAACAATGCTTTCCTGACAATATGGTTTTTAAATGCTTTATGTGCTTTGACCTTGTCATACCACAAATATGCATGCCACCCAAAAACATTGTTAAAACCTTCTAAATCCAAAATGTCTGTGTTCTCAAGAAGCAGCCATTCTTTCAACCAGCAGAATGCTGCTGATTCATAATAGAGTTTAAGGTCTGGCAGGGCAAATCCACCTCTTTCCTTTACATCAGTTAATATTTTAAATTTTATTCTGGGCTTCTTGCCCTGCCAGACAAATCTAGAAATGTCTCTCTGCCACTTCTTGAAACAGTACATTTTGTCCAAGATTTGCAGTGATTGAAACAAAAATAACATTCTTGGCAATACATTCATCTTTATAACAGCAATTCGACCTATCAAGGAAAGCTTCAAGTTTGACCATATCTCTAGATCCTTTTTCACTTCTGACCAACATTTCTCATAATTGTCTTTAAATAGGTTTAAGTTCTTAGCAGTCATATTAACCCCCAGGTATTTTACTTTCTTAACCAATGTTAAACCTGTCTCCTTCTGAAACCTCTCTTTCTCAATCGGTGTTAAGTTTTTCTCAAGAACTTTAGTTTTTAACTTGTTCAACTTAAATCCTGCCACATGACCAAATTCTTGAATCAATTCTAATACTCTTTTAGTACTAGATTCTGGCTCCTGTAACGTCAGTACTAAGTCATCTGGAAAAGCTTTCAATTTGTACTGTTTGGCTCCGACCTGTATACCTTTAATCAGACGGTCCCTTCTGATCATATTTAACAGAACCTCCAGGACCGAAATAAAAAGCAATGGGGAAATTGGGCAGCCTTGTCGTGTCCCTTTCTCTATCTTAAATTCCTCTGTCACCACGTTGCTAACTATTAGTTTAGCCTTTTGTTCTGAGTAAATTGCACTTATACCATTTTCAAACCCTTGACCAACCCCCATCCCCTGAAGATTTTTCTTCATGAAACTCCAAGAAATGTTATCAAAGGCTTTCTCCACATCTACAAAAATTAAAACTGCTTTAGTATTAATGTTCACTTGCAACTTCTCCAAAATGTTAATTATATTCCTCGTGTTGTCAGACAAGTGTCTACCCGGGAGAAAGCCAGCTTGGTCTTTATGTATCTCCTCCACTAATACTTTTTTTAACCTTTTAGCCAAGATATCTGCAAAAATTTTATAATCCACATTAAGCAGGGATATGGGGCGGTAGTTCTTAAGTTGTGTCTTTTCAGACTCATTTTTCGGTATAAGTGTAATATAGGCTTCCTTCCACGACTCTGGCGCTTTTTTCCCCTCCAAAATTTCATTACAAACCTCCTTTAGTGGTTGAATTATCCAATCTTTCAAGGATCTATAATATTTTGAGGTTAAGCCATCCAGCCCTGGAGATTTGCCCAACTGCATATTCTGGATGGCACCTTCCACCTCCTGTTCTGTTATTTTATAGTTCAACATTAACTTATTTTCTTGAGAGATTTTTTGTAATCCATTTGTTTTTAAAAATTGGTCTATATCAAACTCTTTCTGTGGCCCTTGTGTATATAACTGTTTAAAATACCTCTGGAAGCATTTTCTAATTTCCACTGGATTCTGAATATTCTTTCCTTCCACTTCCAAGTTAGTAATGGTGTTAAGTTTTTGTCTTTTTTTCATTTGCCAGGCTAGCAATTTTCCACATTTATTGGCCGATTCAAATGTCCTTTGTCTCATCTGTTTAATTTTCCATTCTATTTCCTGATTCATCATCTTCATGTATTGAACTTGATATAGCTTTATTTCTCTCAGAATCTCTTGTGACTTTGGTTTCGCTCTCAGTTTCTTCTCACCCTCTTTTATTTTTTCCAAAATTTTGTCTTTTTTCTCATTTTGAATTCTCTTCTTTATTGCATTCTGTTGAATTAGAAACCCCCTCATAACTGCTTTGCTTGCGTCCAGATTACTCTTTTTTCGATGGTGGTGTTCATATTTATCTCAAAATAGTCTCTCAAGGTTTTTTTGGGCCTTCTTGGTAACCTCTTGATCTCTAAACAAGTTGTCATTCATCCTCCATCTGAAGGAACCGGTTGGTGTTAATTTCATCTCCATTTTCACAGCATTATGGTCGGAGCAAGTTTTAGGGCAAATTTCCGCTTTTCGAGTCTTAGGTGCCAGTCCTCTAGTTATCCAGATTTGGTCAATTCTTGTCCATGTCATTTTGGCTTCAGAGAAGAAGGTTCCCTCTCTACCCAAGGGACCTCTCTACCCAAGGGAAAAAATTTTGAGCAGGGGGCCAGTCCACTGTCCCTCATACCTTGTGGGGAAGCAGACTATATTTGGGGGGGGGGATATGAATGAATTCCTATGCCCCACAAATAACCCAGAGATGCATTTTAAATAAAAGCACACATTCTACTCATGTAAAAACACGCTGATTCCCGGACTGTCCGTGGGCTGGATTTAGAAGGCGACTGGGCCAGATCCGGCTCCCAGGACTTTGTTTTTGCCTACCTATGCTGTAAAGCCTTGAGAAGCCTGTGAAGTTGTGTGAGTTGGATTGTTAGGGTTAAGTATTTTAAAGCTACAGTCCTAGACACGCTTACGAAAAAGTAATTCCCATTGAATCAGATGGACTTATGCTTGAGAAGGACTTATGCTTGAGATGGACTTATGCTTGAGAAGGCAAGCTTCAAGTTGCATGGTTAAGTCTGCATTCTGTGGCTATTTTACCTTTTAGTGGGGGGGGCGCTCAAGCCCAGGGACCAAATGCAACCCACCCCTCTCGTTGGGACTCTTCTAGGCTACGGCACCTCCTCAGTCAATACTTCCTTTCCCCAGGCCTCACACTTAACCAAGCCTACTTTGCACCCTGTCTTGACAGGAATGCACCCCTGACCTGTTGCTTGTCTGGATGGAGGACAGTGTGTGTGGAACACTAACCTTCCCCACAAAAAGTCAAAAATACATTTGTTAGTTTCATCCACTCCTCTGACACACACCCCATTGGCACCCCAAGCAGGGAATATGGCCCTCAGTATGAAAAATAAAATAAAATAAAAATTTATTATTTATACCCCCAGCCACTCTGGGTGGCTCCCAACGGAATATAAAAAACACAATAAAAGATCATTATTAAAAACTTCCCTAAAGAAGGCTGCTTTCAGATGTCTTCTAAATAAATAAAAAAAAGGTTGCCCACCCCTATTTTAGGGGATAAAAATTAAGAGCGGGTAAATTTACAATCTTTTATTTGCTTAGCATAGACAGCAAGTTAAAAATAAAGTCTTGGTAATAGAGATTGCTTTTTTAAGGGGGCGGGATTTGTGAAAAAACAGTCAATCAATTATATTAGCAAGTAAACTGACCACAACCCACCCACCCCAAGTGAGGCATCCCCTTCCACTTAGCTGTTTCTGCGATCAGAAGAAGAAAAAGAAAAAGGTGGTGTTCGGGGAAAAAACAGTTGAAAATCGTGAAGGAAAAATCAAAGTCAGCATGTAGCACACCAATTATTCTGACTTCAAGTCCACAGAATGTAAACATTAAGGGCATACTGTCAGGGCGGTCAGGGGAGGGTTTCATACTGACTGCCATTACTACTGAGAATTGGGTTCTCTTTGGTAAAAAGGTTGGGGTCTGACCAAGTTCACGGCCTGCCTGACAAGCCATTGCTGACCTCAGCTGGAATATTCTTTCAACCCTGCAGCCCTCGCCTCTCTCGTGCTTAGGCTTTCTCTCTACCAGTCTCTACGATAGCTCACGTTCCCGTGTGGGTACCATTTTACTTCCATCAGGAGCGCAGGCTTGTTCCAGCAAGAGGAACAGAAGAATGGAAAGCGGCCAGGAGCTGGATTCTTCCAAGAAGCCACAAAATTAGTCTCTCCAGAGATCTTGATGCAATTCATCAACTGGTTTCTCTTCTCTCCGCCCCCCCCTTCCCTTTTCCTTCAGGGCTGTGGGGCGGGAAAAATCAATGGGATTTGTGCTGTAAAAGTGATCATCGTGACAGGGGAAAACTCTGCAACAAAATCGATTTGTTTAAATATAACACCACAATTGAGCAGCATGTGTCAGTAGAGGAAAATGAAGGGGGGAGAAGATGAGGGAAAGCTCTCATGATTTGCCACAAAAAGTGCGATAAGTAATACACTTCTAAGGTATGCCAACAAAACTGATTTTCCTTGAAGCAAAGAAAACAGGTTTCCAACTTGTTACAGAAAGAAGGAAGAATCCACTTTTTAATGCACCAAAGAGAAAAAAAGTACAACTGCCAATTTCTGTGGAGAAGAACTGAAGGACCAGTGTAGTGAAGAGTGAGGTCTCTGATGTTTCTCCTTGCCTCTGTATTTTGCCACAGTGGACTGTAGCCCATTAAAGCTTATGTTTCACCACCCCATGCAATTGTACACAGCTTAACAATCGAGTCCATTTTAGATTATCTTTGCCATCGTTGCTGTGAGTACCCTAACAACAAGGTCAGAATCAGATATATCCTCCACAGAAAACCGTATAACAAGAGCCAATTAGGAAGCTATACTCACTATACATTCCTTTGCTAACCTCCTACCCCATCCTGCAAATAAACAAAAAGATTATAGAAGAGCCCCAAAGACTTTTCCAGCTATGAAATCTGGCTTAGTTCCCACATATAATTGAAGAAGATACTCAGAGCAACGTGATGGGTCTGTGTTGCCTTGCACTGATTGCAACAGGATGAGCTGAGGCTCTCATTTCAAAGATCCTTTGCACCACTGTCTTCTCTGCATTGCTCTTTCAAATAGAAAACATACGCATGTGGCGTCCATTGGGAAGGTTTCTGACATCAATTGTCAATATAGCCTGTTAGAGTTGTTGTGAAACTTTTTATATTAACTCTTTTTATATTAAGGAGGAACATGCACTTAATGGAGAGAGAGAAGTTTTAAAAGTAGTGGAATACATTTTCAAGGGTAGAATAACTGAAGAATTGGCTGGTGCTTCTCAGAGTCTTTAGGAGCAACGTGAAGGCTGTAATGGTCTTAATTGTGAAAAATGTTGGACAGATACCCATGCTTGAACTCTTTTCAGAGGGAGCATCTGAAGAACTACCGGTAGGTTGATCATGGAGTGAGCACAACAAAATTCTAAGGCTAATTAAAAGCCACTAAGTCACTGGATCTAGATGGCATATATTCAAGACTTCATTAAGAAGTCAGATGTGAGGTTTTTGTTCTTTGTTCCAGACTCCTGGAAAGCAAAATAATGTTGATCTTAAAAGGGGGAATCAAAGGGAAGACATGATATTCCAGGTGAGTGAGGAAAAAAAGTTTATTCAGCATAAATTGGCAGAAAGTATCTCTAAAGCCAAGACTGTTATATCAATAGATTGAAGAACAAGTCTGACCAAGGAAGAATTAGCATGGCCTTTTCTGGTTAAGGGAAGTCCTGACTCATTAAGCTTTTAGAATTCTGTCAGAATGCTGGCAAACATCTGGATAGGGGTGAGCAGATGTGGACTTCTGTTTTTTAAAAAACAAAGTTCCCCTCCAAAAGCTCTTGGAGTTAATTCAGTGGTTTTAAGATATGAGGAGCAAAACAAAACAAAAAAAGGAAGCAGTACAGTGTTAGAAACTGAGATATGAAAGCTAGGAGCTAAATGGCACCTTAAACCTAGGTTATGGTCGCAACAATGGAATGTCCAGGCACACTTTTTTAATAACAAGACTACAAAGCTGAAAATGAATGAACTGCAGCTAAAATATTATGTTCATTTTTCACATGGTCACTCTAGTCCTCTCCCTGCCCAGCCCCCTAATATTCTTAAGGGGGTCTCTTCTCCAGTCTTCAGAGAGTATCTGGAAGTGGGGAGGCAGAAAAAGGGTCCTCTTTTCCTTCCACTCTGCAGTTTTAATCCAAAATCTTAAGTGCAGTACTTCACCGAGAGCTCAGAAACAGCGTGCGCTAATGAAATTCCCTGTCGCAAAATGTGCCTAGAACAATGGGAGTTTCAAATACTGAAGCAGTGGGTAGAAAAACAAACAGAGAGAAGACATCGGTGGTGTTCCCTTACCCCAAAGGATCTATATCAGAAGTGGTGCTATTTAATTTGTTCACAAATGGAGTCATATGGTAAGCAGTGAGGTGGCCAAATTTGTCGATGATACCCAATTATTCAGGAGGGACTGAACTGTCCCAAACCAGCTGTGAAGAGCTCCAAAATGATCTCTGAATGCTGTGCAAAAGGGCTATAAAATGGCAGGTGAGATTCCCTGAAAGAAGTGCAAAGTGATGCGCACTGAGGCAAACAATCCTGATTTCACACGTGGCATTATAACTTGCAGTGATCAACCCAGAAAAGAGGTATTGAGATTGAATTAATAGGCCAAGAAAGCATCAACATGGTGTGCATTAAATTCAATGATGGGTTTATTAGGAGAGAGATTTCGAATGATCAATATAATTTATGCCTAAATTATTCATATTCACACACACACTGCAGCTGCATTTCAAATACTCTGAATAGTTCCGGTTGCCCTCAGTTGGAACTTGTAACACCTTTACTGCACTAGTTGCTGCTGCATGTCCAAGCTCAATTCAAAGCGATGGGATTTGCCTTCCAGCCCTCAGCGGTTTGGAACCAGGTTATCTGAAAGTACTGATTTCATCCATATTAACATGCCTGCACTTTGAGAATATCAAGGAGGCCCTCCTCAGGTGCCTACCTGTGAAATCAATTAGATTGATGAATACAACAGATAGGGCTGCCTTCTCTGTGATGGCCCCATGCCTGGGGAACTCCATTCCAAGTGAAGTCTAACTGGCCCCATCAGGCTTTCAGGATCCATTTGTTTAAACCTGTGTTTGCATAAGTTTGATTGCGCCACTCTTTGGTTTGGTGCTATATGATCATTTGCTTTGCTTTCTGTATTATTATGCTAAGATTACATTATATTGTTAGTACTGGTTTGTTGGCACTGCATTGCATTGTAGTCTTAATTTTTATGGTGGCTTGCATGCTAGAAACAACCTTGAGAGGGTCTGACCCGGAAAGGCGGCCTATAAATATTTTAAATAACTAACTAAATAAAACATTCAAATGTAGTGCAGGAAGCCCTGGAGCCTTGGCACCGGCACAGAGTTTTCTGGAACAGCTTTGTTCTTGAGCTTCAGCACGTTTGATAGTTGCCAAACCATTGCAAAGTGCAGGATATTTTACTGGGTGAAGACTTTTAACAGCCCAGTTATGACCAGGAGGCTGCTGCTCTTCTTGATGACAACATGTCTGATACACACCAGACTAAAGGGGGGGGGGATAAATTATCCTTCCAAGTGTTATAAATAAACCTTACGATGGAATTTATTTCGCAACAGCAGTAGTCCGGCCTCTGTTTCACGGGATTCAGCCTACGGCAGCAGCAAAACAAAGTAGTAGGAAAACAAGAGCTCTCAGCCTGTCCAAATATTTCCAGAGCAGCGCTTATGCAATCTGCAGAACATTAAGTACTCAAGAATTGTGCTCTGTTGATAGGTGAAAGAACACGTTTGAAAAGCGACTCCATTTGCCAACCAGCTTTCAACAAATATGTACACAAGCTGTGCCTGCAGACTCTTCCTTGCAAGTCGCCACCGCCTCCTCCGCTGGCTGGAAATATTTCATAATGGATTATCCTTTTTACATCCAAGTTAGTCAATGAGAAACAAGCAACAGAAAAGATAGCACTTTTCGGGCAGGCTGAAATTTCTATTTCCATTTTATTTAGTTTTTTAAGTAGGTGCCGGGTTTTACCAAGACATTGCACACAGCAGCCCCCTAGATCCGAAACCTGTGGGTGCTGGTTACTGAAACAGCGTCTGCTTGTGTTCAGAGGCTGGGAGAGGCAGCTGCAGGAACCAAGCTCGGGAAGGGTTTTACACACCCTTCCTTGCCCCTTTGCTGCAAATCACACTTTCTTCCTGCGGCTTTCCAGGTGATCATCCTTCAAATCTCAGGGCTGTCAACAGATTCCGGAGCTGAGCACTGGCATAAATTAAGCTCTGGGTTTAGGTTTCATAAAAATCTAAGGATGGATTCTGAGGACTTCAATGGACCCATTCACACACAACCTCCTGTGATAGAGCCAGTTGTCTTTGGTACAATCAATATTACACACACACATACACAGACACACAGCACAATCAAGTGGGTGCCTTATGTCCAATCATCACCCCACTGGAACGGAAGATTGTGACTGAGTAGGGGTGGCCTATTATAACATATATGCCTGTGCCTGAGAGATCTGACCTAATTATGGTAACAGAGGAGATAGGATCACAATACCTCGACTGCCTCTCCCCATATGAACCGACTTGGACCATCATTTGAGGCCATTTTTTGTGTGCCTCCTCCATGAGAGGTTCAGAGGATGGCAACAAGGGAACGAGCCTTTTCTGCAGTGCGCCTCCAGGTAGGTCCAGGAAATAACATTGAACTAGACAGATACTGAATCAACTCGATTGTCTGTCTTGGTAGAAGGCAGATTTCTATGTTCCATTTGGAACTGACTCCAGTGTTGCTGGAGGTGTCTCTCAGGTAGGACATTAATATGTCTGAACCAGAAAGGTCTATGGGCATGCAGGACAAAATTATCTATCCCTCCTGTAAGTAACCACCCAAGAAAGCATATAAGGTTCCAGCTAGATAAATATAACCAGGTCCTTTTCACAGGAAAGCCCGTACAGTTTCAGAGGAGGCTTGGCCATGTGATGCCTTTGAATCCATATCAGAAGCCAAGGTTGTGCTCTGCATTTATTTAGGATGTTTATATCCTGCCTTTCTTCCAATATGATACTCAAGGCCACATGTACTGGATTCCCAGACAGTCCCCCATCCAGACATAGTCCAGATCCACACACTGGTGCCCTTTGGAGATCAAGCACCATTTCAGGCAAAATTACCTTTATGGAGAATACACTTTTCCTGCCCTCGTGTGCTTCTTAAGGGGGCTTACCCTATTTTGTCTATGGCTTGAACAAAGTCAACTGTCCTTTCCTCCATGCTGGAAAATTTCAAATCCAATACATCAAACAGGTGAAGGGGGAGGGTGAGTGAAACCCAGCCTATGTATGCAAGGAAGTCCACACACAAAAGAAACATTTAAGCTCTTAAAGGCTGTGTCAAAGCTTTACAAGCCTTGCATTACTCTTGACTTAGAAATTTGGTCAAATTTGAAGCTTTCCTTGTTGGGTCAAATTGCAGCTATAAAGATGAATGTATTGCCTAGAATGCTGTTTTTGTTTCTAACACTGCAAATTGTGGACAAGATGGACTGTTTCAAGAAGTGGCAGAAAGATATCTCTAGATTTGTCTGGCAGGGCAAGAAGCCCAGAATAAAATTCAAGATACTAACTGATGCAAAGGAAAGGGATGGATTTGCCCTGCCAGACTTTAAACTTTACTATGAATCAGCAGCATTCTGCTGGTTGAAAGAATGGCTGCTTCTTGAGAAAACAGACATTTTGGATTTAGAAGGTTTTAACAATGTCTTCGGGCGGCATGCATATTTGTGGTACGACAAGGTTAAAGCACATAAAGCATTTAAAAACCATATTGTCAGGAAAGCATTGTTCAATGTTTGGATAAGATATAAGGATCTATTGGAAAATAAAACCCCAAGGTGGCTGTCACCAGTGGAAGCAAAAGCCCAGAAAAAGCTCAATATGGAGGCCAAATGGCCGAAATATTGGGAAATTTTGGAACAAGAGGGAGATAGACTAAAACTGCAGAGTTTTGAGAAACTAAAAAACAAAGTGCGAGATTGGCTTCATTATTATCAGATAATGGAGGCATATAATTTGGACAAGAAAATTGGCTTCTAGGTGGATAGAACCCAAAACTAAGATTTTGTCAAAGATGTATAACTTGCTGTTGAAATGGAACACTCAGGATGAAACGGTGAAATCTGCTATGATTAAATGGGCACAAGATGTTGGACATAACATTATGTTTGCTGACTGGGAACAGTTGTGGACCACAGGTATGAAATTTACGGCATGTAATGCCTTAAGAGAGAATATTATGAAAATGATATACAGGTGGTACATGACCCCAGTCAAGCTTGCAAAAATATATCATTTGCCCAATAATAAATGTTGGAAATGTAAAGAAACTGAAGGTACATTCTTTCACCTTTGGTGGACGTGCCCAAGAATTAAGGCTTTCTGGGAAATGATCTATAATGAAATGAAAAAGGTATTTAAATATACCTTCCTGAAGAAACCAGAGGCCTTCCTCCTGGGCATTGTCGGCCAATTGGTGCCAAAGAAGGACAGAACTTTTTTTATGTACGCTACAACAGCAGCAAGAATACTCATTGCAAAGTATTGGAAGACACAAGATCTACCCACTTTGGAAGAATGGCAGACGAAGGTGATGGACTATATGGGATTGGCAGAAATGACTGGCAGAATCCGAGACCAGGGATAGGAGTCGGTGGAAGAAGATTGGAAGAAATTCAAAGACTATCTACAGAAATATTGTAAAATTAATGAATGTTAGAATGGTGTTGGATAGAAATTAAGTGGTTTCCAGCTGTAATGCTTTAAGAGAATATGAAAAAAGGGTTATAAATAGGTAAAAACTTAATGGTAAGGATTTGCTGAACCAACAATTTGAAGTAGAATACAAAAAAGGGAGGTATGAGGAGGTCTGGGAAACAAGCTAAAGGAAAATAAGCAATGAAAATCTGTGTGTTTTTAACTATTTTTACTTTGTATTTTTGTTATTTTTTTCTTTTTCATTTTTATTGTAATACTTTAAAAAATCTTAATAAATATCTTATAAAAAAAAAAAGCCTTGCATTACTCTAGCAAATCTTTAAGCAGCCAGGAATGGTG
Organism: Podarcis filfolensis; assembly: GCF_964270895.1. NCBI lineage: Eukaryota > Metazoa > Chordata > Lepidosauria > Squamata > Lacertidae > Podarcis > Podarcis filfolensis. The sequence continues at coordinate 80,686,525 of NC_139608.1, forward strand.
ACAGTGAGTAAACAAAGGATTTTTCTAGTAATTCATTAGCAGGGTTATGTGCCTGAGGGACAGATTACCAACACAATTTAGCTCAAACAATCTCCTGCCAGGCTTCAACCAAGAGTGGGAAAGAAAGAAAAAAACCCCACATTTTACAAATGCTACAAACCAGAGCATACCTTCAAGTGATGTGAAATTGGTTACTGGACCAATTTTGAGTTGTGATAGGAGTATGTAAACTTTCAAGTTAGCACAGAGTTCTGTCTCAAAATGAATGAAAAATGCTATGTAGCATAAAAACATGAACATTCCTAATGAAATGGATTGGCTCTTCAATGGCTGGCCCTTTAACTCTTCTAAGGATAGCCACATTAGTCTGCTGCAGCAAGAACTACCAGGTCTTGTTGCACTTCAAAGATTTACAGATTTATTGTGGTAGATTTATTCCCTGCTTGGATTGGAGTCCACTTTGCCTGATGCATGAAGTAGTCCCCTTAGTTGGCTGAAGGGAAAAACAGTTTGTAAAATAGTGGGATCCAAGGGCCATGAAATGCAAGAGGTATAAAAGTTCAATTGTTTGTATGTTTTGTATTTTTTTAAAAAAAAATTTGATGAAGCTGGCTGTGGAATATGGAAGCTTATGCCCTAATGAATGTATTGATCCTTATAACAAGACATTGTAATGGCGTATTTGTAACACTAAAAGTTTTGATTGTAGTTTGTGTGGGTTTTATATTTTTAAACTGTTATATGTTGCCTCAGCAGAAACACAACATATTTATTGTATTACGTTAATATGAGGACATCACCTTATCCATTTTTTATCTTTTCCTTTCTGGGATCAATATCCTGCTAAACATTCCACACAGTTTATGCTTAGGAGAATGAATGCCCTCTTAAACATATATACAAATGCAACATCTGCACATAGAATAAATGATGCAAATAAATGTATATATAGTTAGCTACTTTGAAAACTCTATGTTAAAATAAGTTAAGAAGATACCTGAGGAAATAAAAAGGTTTTGGCAAGAGCTGCAGCATCAGAAAGCAAGAAAGGAGAGGGAAGGCTACAGAGCTTACGTTTCAGTGAACACGTTTCAGTGAACAGTAAGGACAAAAGGGAGTATTAGTCATGAGATAAGCATGACCACTAGAATCCCTAGGTAGCCTCCTTCTGGCCTTAAGCTAAACTAGTTTGGCCCTCACCCTGCATGGATAAACATACCTTTCTTATCCCTGTCAAAGCTGTCTTTAATATTGTACAAAAAAACATTTTTTTGTGATGTGTTTTGAAAACCAACCCTTTAAAAATAGAAGACATTAAAAGACAAGGAAAGCTTGGACCGATTTAAAAGCTAAATAAAAATGATGTGTTGGCTTTTCTAAACTTGTACTGAAACCAAGCATTTAATCAATATTATGGATTACCCATTGGCCTCAACTCGTAGTATTTCTGCAATCGTGTTTAATGCCTATTATCACGCTCTTTATCAGGACATTGATCTGCTAGCTTTCAAAAATGTTCTACCATATTCCAGATTATTTTTTGGCATGAGTGTGTGTGCATGCATGCCCCCTCCTCCCACTGCAGCATCCAGACTTGGTCAAGAGAAGAAGGGTGACAGCCATCACCACTGGCAAGCAAAAAAAGCTTATGGCAAGAGCCATTATTCCCGGGTTATTATTATGGAAGGAAGAATGCATACGAAACCTAATCCATCTCACACAATGACAAAGGTTTGGATCAAACTCTTTCAAAGCACTGTTAGATAAAGAGACTTCACCCTGAAAAATGTATCTGAAACACATATGCAAGGCTTTCTTAACTATACATTCATATCCTCCCTCTCTAAAAACAGATTTTTTTCCTGAAAATAACCAAGAACCCATCCAGGTACTATTTTGATCCAAGGATTCTACCAAGAGCAAGATTGTGAAATTCTAACCTTCGATAAGCAGGAAATTACGAGAAGCGCTCAAAAACTATTTAGTGAGTGAGATCCCTGCTTCATATGAGTTCTCCTGCTTCATATGATACATTCCACTCATGCAGTAAGCAGAGTAAGGTGGGAGAGGAAATTCTTAGGCTGTTCTCAACTGTTCCCAACCTCCCAACAGAATCTCAGAGGTAAATCTGTGACTGAAGAAGCCCAAAGAGTCCACCTACAGATTAAAGAGCAACAGTTCTATGCTAGCATGAGCTTTTCAGGCAGGACCCTATGTTATCAGATGCATAATGGGTTAAACTAAGGTCTTCTAGTGCCAAAGAGAGATTAGATTCAGTGGTAGGAAAGTATCTCAAAGTTGGGGAACCGCAACTGTGAAGACCGTATCCTGAACCACCATCTATCTCACTTCTGAGGCACTCTCAGGTGGTTGCTTCCTGATGTTCTAATAATTCAAGGAGTTCTTAAATATGGCCTCCACATCAGTCTTATCCATTCCTACTAATTTTAAATCATGGCACATAGCTAAACATTTCGCCATTGTTCCACTCCAAGAGAAGAGATGACAAACTCTTGTGTAGGCAACTGAAGTACCCATTTCTTGGAATCTGTAAGCACTCCATCACTGTGAGGGTCTTTGTGGCTAGCTGGTGCCAACTTCATTATGGAAGACACTAATGAGTATTCATTGCAGCCAACATGCAACACTCACAGCTTAGGGATTGAACACATGTTCTGCATTCAGAAGGTCCTAGAACTGCTTCAGTCTTCGGCATTTCCAGTTCAACAGAACCTATTGGGATCCTGGAGAGCAGCTGTCAGTCATACTGAGCTGCTAAGGGTGAAACTTAGTATTAGGCAGTTTCACATGTCATACAGATACCAAGCCAACTATAAAATGCCCCACTGTCTGCCATAGTGGTTTAGGCCTGTGAGGAACTGGCAGAAGCCCTTGTTTTTCCAAATGTTTTCTTGTGTCCTGTGGCTGCTGGCATTCAGAAACATGTACACTGCTTTCAGATAACAGTCAGATAATATGTACACTGCTTTCAGAGACAGTCCTTGTCTCTTAAGTGTAAGATCTTAAAGACATGCGGGAAATAGGCGTGAGGAAGCTGACTTTCTAAAGTGTAAATGAAGTGTATTAGGAACTGTACTGAGGGTTAGCAGCATGCCCTTCCATTCATTGAAGACACAGTTCATTCACACATGGATTTCCATCATTAAGTGAACACCTGCATGTATGAAGAGGTCAGGAATCTTTTTCTATGGGGTCAGTTCACACATTCTACTACTGGACATCAAATGTACAGTAATCAAGTGGCGAAAAACCAAGGGATGCATGTGTGAATGCAAATGTAGCTTTTGTAAACAGGGGAGCACCGGTAGAATGAAAGATAAGCATCAGTATCTTTATGACAGCAGTAGCTCCTAAAACCCTGAGCTGCTTGAGGACTTGGGCTTCCTTTGCTCCTGAGAATTTAATACTTTAAATAGCTACAGGCAGCTTGGAATTTGGAGGGTAAGAAAAAGGGGACCCCACTCATTGCCACAACTTGCACCTTACTGCCAAATCATGATTGGATATATTTCTACAGTTCACAGACGTGCATTAACTTTATCCCTACAGGGCTTTAAAGGACCTTGCATACCAAGGGATTGTTATGAGCAAATTAATAGTTAAGAGTCATGCATTTAAAAGCCTTGTTTTAAATCAAGTCATAAGTAAATTTTAAATGTCTCTATTCCAGACTGGCATTAAAGCATGACAATTCAGTAATAACTCAGTAATTATTTCAGAGTTCCACAAAGAATATAATTTGCCTCTCATAAGAGGGTACAAGCTCCAATTGGCTGGACTGTATGGTGTACTCCCCACCGCAAGGCCGCCCAATTATTTCCGAAGCAAACCATTAATATCAGAGAATGCTGAGGGAATTACCACAGCCCTCAGAGACTCTGCATTCTGCCCAGTTTAATGCTGCAACTGATGTTCAGAGGGATCACATGAAGGGGACTGGTTCATTTTAAAGGCTTGGGGGAGTTAATGACCTTCCGAAATAAGGACTCACTCAATGCTTCACGGTGGACTTCTCCACCGTCAAATGCTGCCTGAGTATACAAGGCAATACCACACTGCCCACAGTTCAAGGAATAAAAAAGGAGAAGCTTAGACATTGCTGTGTTCACATACAATAATCAGGCCACCAGGACTTGCTCCCCCTGAAGCCAAATGCAGCCCATCACCATGGAATGTGGCCCACCAGCAGCTCTCAAAATCTCCTGCTTTTGATGGCTGCAAGGGACTGCTCACCAAGCACCAGGCTGGCCATCCTTGTGATTTCAGCTTGCTGGGTTCTAAGTTGTGCAGGAGTCCTGTGGAGTAGCTTTAGAAACTCAGATAGATATATATGCTAAGCACCAAATTGTTCCTTAAACAAAGGTTACAATTGCCGAAACGGAATGTCGAATTTGGGGGCAAGACGGCTTTAAAGTCTTATTTTTCAAATGATGGACTGACAGTGATTGATTCTCAGGTTAAACAACTAACTAGTTCTGATGAGCTAGGTTAAGAACATTGAGAACTTAAAGAAGGAACGTCCCTTGATCCCGGGACAGTCCACATATATACTAGCCTATTCAGACCTCTTTTTCTTAATGGTGACTGCTCCTGCTCAGGCTGCACAGAAAAGGCAATTTGGTTCAAAAAATAACTGATAGAAGTCTACAGGATGGGGCATCAGAGTGTGAAAACAGCTCAGATCCAATGATCCCCAGAGGGTGGAGAAGTCAGGTGCCATCCTGGCACCCAAACATCTTCACTTGGTCACAAGTGGCCAAAAGACAGTGCCTGGCTAATTTTGAACACTGTCGTGCAGATGTCATGGAAGAAATGGCCCAATCCGCAGGAAGCATGGGAAGAGTGTGTCAGAGCTTGATGAGCCCAGGTGGTGAAGTTGGGCACTCTGACAGAGATGTCAGACCAGAGGCAGACCACAAAGAAAGGGTCTGTTTCAAATGCTTAAGTTTTAGAAAAATACAATTTAGTTTTGTAATGTGTAGCCACTAAACCCATTTTTAAAAAATTGTAACGTGTGAAGCAGCCTGGCCGCTTTTGAGTGTTTCATCATACAAAGAGCAGTAGGTTTGCTTGTGGAGCTGGGGTAGCCCAATAGCATTACAAACTGCCCTTGCCAGTAGGATCAAGTTAAGGCTGCACCAAGGGCCCAAAAGGTTTTAATAAATGATAGGAAACATTTCAGGGAAACACAATGCAGCTAAAATGCAGGGCATATTTTCCTCTCCACTACTATACAGTAGTTTCAAGAGAATTTTGCCTTATGCCAGGGTGTGAGTGACACACACAAAAATAACAAAACTATCATTTACCGTACATCTCCAGATGCAGAGATAAATCTGGAATGCATTCTGGGTAATGTAGGCCAACTTCCACAGCATTACCTAGCAGTGTAGAAAATAAATTGCAGCCAGACAAGAAAAAACAAAGAAGCCATGGCCCCTTTCCAGTACGCAGCCATCGGTCCTTGTAAGGCAGAGTGTGGATAATGCAAAACAAAAGTCATTATATTTCTAGAGCTCGAGAGCTGGTCTACTTTGATTACTATGGGCTGGTTTGCATGTAAATAAAAGATAAAACATGGCTTACTGGGAATGAGCAGCATGATGATGCACACCACTTAAAATCACTCCCGCTTCACTCCAGCCTACCTGGAGGTGGGAGAAGCAAACCACAATGCTCAGCACTGCCAAGCCAGAGGGTAAGTTTGCATGGCTACATCATTTGGGCCTACACGTGTTGGACCCGGTCCACCACCTAGCATGCGGTTGAAGCAAAAGAGATATATTACCTCCCAGCTTGGCCCCCACAGCTGGCTAATTGTTTGAGAAGCTTAGGGACTGATTGATAAAGAACCATCCTCCATTCTCCTCCAGATGGACAAGGGGGATCATGCCCTACACACAGAGGCACATAAGACATGGATACGTTGTCTTTAAGAACCATTCACACACAAGAGAAAGAATATTTGCATATACACAGGGCTATTCTGAAAACAAAGCCTGCCAACAGCCTCCTCTCTCCTTTCCACACAAATGGCACACCTCCCTGAGCAAGACACATGTTGCTTCCAAAAGACACCATCACTTCTTTGCAGTGCCGATGGCAAGCTGCTGGTCCACTCCAAGCCGCAAGTGCCTCAGACGAATGTAGCCTGCATTTTGCTTACTGCTAATAATGCTGCTTCACTTCATTAAAAGCTGCTTATAATTTTATGCACTCTTGTTTGATTAATTAACCTCTGGTTAAAATGAATGAGCTCTTGATTTAGGGATGCTACTAATGTGACGCTGGTGAGCCATGGATCACACACTGGTGAGCCATGGATCACACGCTTCCAATCATCCCTTTTTATTACCAATGTGGTGTTCAAGCTTCCTCCATCCAGCTTCCCCCTCTTTCTTCTCAAACCAAGCGACGACGGCATGCAAATGCTATTAGGGTGATGAGGGGGAAGATGCCATAATCCACAGCTGACCTAAAAATGTACAAGCCCTTTGCAGTCAAGAGTCTGTGCCATCAATGCATTAACACAGATCACAAGCACAATGTGGGAGAGGCAGGGGGAGGCAGAGAGAAGACCCAATGTGTGCAGAGCTGAATGATTTGCATGTCCGAAGCCTGGGATTTGTTTTCAAAATAAGAAAAGCAACAGAAGTGAAAAGGAGGCATATTTCTATAAAAAGAGAATATCCATTATATGTGCTGTCCATAAAAACAGAGCCCCCATTTTGCTTACATTAGGGATCAGCAACTGGGGGCGCCAGGGCCCAATCAGGCCCCTTGAGTCCCAGCACTCTTAAGCCCCATTTGCCAGACCGGTTGCAAAGGAGTGGTATGGGAGTGATGGCTGTGACAATGGGACTTGCAGGCAGTCTATTTTGGGAAATGTTGGGAGGGGGCGTGCTATGCTTGACTTTCTCAAAGTGACCTTGCTGGTGGAGGGAAGGGAACTAGTTGTTAAGGGAGAGTCTACAGCCTACTTTTCTGGCTTTGCTATTCTTCCTCCAACCTGCAGAGGAAGATTGGGTTGGCAAAAACTAGCATAAAGTGTCAGTAAATGATGACTCCCAAGCTGTAAGTGAGCATGTGCTACCTCACATGGTAGGACATGTTTACTGTTTACATGCCATTGGTGTTAAGTCTGAGTACCTTTCTAGAACATCTGTAAGCACCTTAATTCCTTCTCTGAAAAAGGGAAAATTAAAAAATCTGGAACTTTAAACTGTTGATACATACAATATAGGGCAATTACGTTCTTTGTGAGCACTAAAGAAACATCCTCAGTGCAGCAGGCTGGGGAAACTTAAAACAAAATATAATGGTGATGGTATGCAGGGCAAGGGGTACTCAGGCAATGATCTATGGAGTGATAATGCAGGTGTCAAGAAGAACATAAGGGTGGCAAGTTCATTTAGGCAGTCTCCACACTTCAACATTACATCAATTTAAGCACACCCTCCAATATTTTACAAAGAAAACAGTGTAAAAAATTGAGAGAGATACAACAGATAACTTCAATTGAAGAGAGTCTGCATATTTTACTACCGCAGACAGTTGTGTGACAAATCCATAGCAGCAAAGCTTAATGATTGCTTGCTTCTTCCTACTTTATATGAGAGGCATATGGTCCAGCCTACTAGCCGAAAAGTAAGGAATTCAAATATTTCCATGGCAGTCAAATTCATGGAGGAATTAATTTTCATATCATTTTAAGCTATGGAATATCTGTTCATTGCTGAATATAGTGACTCATCAGAATCTGATCCTAAGCATGAATGAAAATCTATCTTTCAAATTCTCTCCAAGAATGTAATTTCCTAACCTTCTAGCACACATCCAGTCTCCTCCACAAATCCTGGGTACAGTTGCACCAGTTATCACCATCAATTCTAAAGTGCCCATAATAAATAGATAGGTGCTGTATATTTGAAAAACAAAACTCAAAGTAATTGATTTCTGTTTAGCATACTGACAATGCTTATGTTTTCCTTAAGTATTTTGCCAGTTACAGGTTAAGGGTACTTGTAATATACACACTATTAAAGCCAAGAGGTGATTTGACTTGAACTCCTATCTAAACAGTGTACGTATGGGTGTGTGATATATACCGTATTTTTCGCCCTATAGGGTGCACCGGCCCATAGGGCGCACCTAGTTTTTTTTTGGGGGGGGGAATAAAGAAAAAAAATTATTTCCCCCCCAGGCGTGGGGCTGGGGCGGGGAAAGCCTGAGCTTTCCCCGCCCCCAGAACAGGCTGCTATCCGCAAGCCTTGGGAGCCCCGCGGGAAGTTCCCGCCGGGCTCCCCAGGCTTGCAGGTATCTGCCCGAAGCCCGGGGCGCACTGCTCAGCGCGCCCCAGGCTTCGGGATGCAAGCTGCTATCCGCAAGCCTAGGAAGCCCAGCGGGAACTCTCGCCGGGCTCCCAAGGCTTGTGGAGAGCTGCCCGAAGCCCGGGGTGTGCTCCGCTGCGCTCCCCAGGTTTCAGGCTGCAGGCTGCTGTCTGCAAACCTTGGGAGCCCGGCGGGAACTCCCGCGGGCTCCCAAGGCTTGCGGATAGCTTCCTGAAGCCTGGAGAGCGAGAGGGGTCGGTGCGCACCGACCCCTCTTGCTCTCTAGGCTTCAGCGAAAGCCTGCATTCACCCCATAGGACGCACACACATTTCCCCTTCATTTGTGGAGAGGAAAAAGTGCGTCCTATAGGGCAAAAAATATGGTATATCTATATAGACAGCAGATGACTGTTTTTTTCTAGGCTACCCCAGCAGTGGTCAGCATTGCACCTTCCCAACATGACACAAGGGAGAACTTGGTTGCTGGGACCCCTCATAGACAAAGAAAGGAAGGAGGAATTCTATGCTTCAAGGTATTGTGGCTTCAAAAGTCTCCTATATCTCTTTTCCCCGACACTATAATGTGCAAAAAGTGTGGCAAACATGCTGAATGGGTATTGCACACAGGTGAGCTATCCCTGGCATGGGTGAAACAATCAAACACCTGGGATATGTGTTTCCCACAATGGAGACCAAGGGTGGGGATGCACTCTCACTGGTATGTAAGCAAACTGTGGCTGAATGCCAGGCACCCTGTCCCAGCCACTGCTTCGACTTGCCATACCCTTACATGTACCTTCGCTTGGAGAAGAACAGCTTGGCCTCAGATCTGCGTGTCAAAAGAGGTCATGCAGGTGTTGTGCTTTGCTTTCAGTTGCTGAGTTCATGCTGCCTGTGCCATGGCAGTTTCTGTTATGCGGGGCACTGCGATTTTGCTGTGCCTAGTGGGATATGTGTTACGTGTGAAATGGGACTGGGATAAATCCTATCCCTGTGAGTATATTGGCTCCTACATTAGCTGCCTCATACAGGGCCAACATTGTCATGCCAGCCCATGACTGGGGGGCACCAGGAATGTTGCCATGGAGGCAGCAGTTGTTTCAGCCTGCTGCTGTTCCAGCAGTGTTGCCACAGGGTGTGGCCTTTGTTGTTTGAGTCTGTGCTTTTTGTAGCAGCAGCTTTCTCTCGGCTTTTGCGGTGAGCATGTGTAAGATGATGACTAAGTTACGCCAGTGTTGCATCAGTGTAAGGACAACAGTGTTGTTTTGGCATGGCTGCAGACTTAACAAACACTTTCTAAGGTAATATGCTCTACAATGGGACATTCTGATGAGACACACATGGTACTGTACTTTAAAGTCTTTATAGTGCGGTATCACGCTTGTCTCAGAAGACTTTATATAGTGCACTACCATGGGAATATTCCCAAGCAGATGCAACCTTATCCTGTTCCTCTAGAGACAGCCTAGGCCAGCTTCTCCCAAACAGCAAGTTAGACAATTTTAAGGCCACAACAAGTGTTAGCAGTGGCCCCTTCTTAACTGTGGTTACAGGAGTTGGGTAAATCTCCAGGGCCGGATGGCTTAACCTCAAAATACTATAGATCTTTGAAAGATTGGTTAATTCAGCCACTGAAGGAGGTTTGTAATGAAATTTTGGAGGGGGGAAAAGCGCCAGAGTCGTGGAAGGAAGCCTACATTACACTTATACTGAAAACGGAGTCTGAAAAGACACAACTTAAGAACTACCGCCCCATATCCCTGCTTAATGTGGATTACAAAATTTTTGCTGATATTTTGGCTAATAGATTAAAAAAAGTATTAGTGGAAGAGATACATAAGGACCAAGCTGGCTTTCTCCCAGGTAGACACGTGTCTGACAACACGAGGAACATAATTAACATATTGGAGAAGTTGCAAGTGAACATTAATACTAAAGCAGTTTTAATTTTTATAGATGCGGAGAAAGCCTTTGACAATATTTCTTGGAATTTTATGAAGAAAAACCTTTGGGGGATGGGGGTGGGTCAAGGGTTTGAAAATGGTATAAGTGCAATTTATTCAGAACAAAAGGCTAAGATAATAGTCAATAATGTGATGACAGAGGAATTTAAGATAGAGAAAGGGACACGACAAGGCTGCCCAATTTCCCCATTGCTTTTTATTTCAGTCCTGGAGGTTTTGTTAAATATGATCAGAAGGGACCGTCTGATTCAAGGTATACAGGTCGGAGCCAAACAATATAAATTGAAAGCTTTTGCAGATGACCTAGTTTTGACGTTACAGGAGCCAGAATCTAGTACGAAAAGAGTATTAGAACTGATTCAAGAATTTGGTCATGTGGCAGGATTTAAACTGAACAAGTCAAAAACTAAAGTTCTTGAGAAAAATTTAACACCGATTGAGAAAGAGAGGTTTCAGAAGGAGACTGGTTTAACATTAGCTAAGAAAGTAAAATATTTGGGGGTTAACATGACAGCTAAGAACTTAAACTTATTTAAAGATAACTATGAGAAATGTTGGACAGAAGTGAAAAAAGACTTAGAAATATGGTCAAATTTGAAGCTTTCCTTGTTGGGTCGAATTGCAGCTATAAAGATGAATGTATTGCCAAAAATGTTATTTTTATTTCAATCATTGCAAATTTTGGACAAGATGGACTGTTTCAAGAAGTGGCAGAGAGATATTTCTAGATTTGTCTGGCAGGGCAAGAAGCCCAGAATAAAATTTAAAATATTAACTGATGCAAAGGAAAGAGGCGGATTTGCCCTGCCAGACCTTAAACTTTACTATGAATCAGCAGCATTCTGCTGGTTGAAAGACTGGCTGCTTCTTGAGAACACGGACATTTTGGACTTAGAAGGTTTTAACAATGTTTTTGGGTGGCATGCATATTTGTGGTACGACAAGGTTAAAGCACATAAAGCATTTAAAAACCATATTGTCAGGAAAGCATTGTTCAATGTCTGGATAAGATACAAAGACTTATTGGAAAATAAAACTCCAAGGTGGTTGTCACCAATGGAAGCGAAGGCTCAGAAAAAGCTCAATATGGAGGCCAAATGGCCGAAATATTGGGAAATATTGGAACAAGAAGGAGATAAATTTAAATTGCAGAGTTTTGAGAAATTAAAAGATAAAGTGCGAGACTGGCTCCATTATTATCAAATAAGAGAGGCCTATAATTTGGACAAAAAAATTGGCTTCCAGGTGGAAAAATCAAAATTGGAAACAGAATTGTTAGATCCCAAAACTAAGATACTTTCAAGAATGTATAACTTGCTGTTGAAATGGAATATGCAGGATGAAACGGTTAAATCTGCTATGATTAAATGGGCACAAGATATTGGTCATAACATTATGTTTGCGGACTGGGAACAGTTGTGGACCACCGGTATGAAATTTACGGCATGTAATGCCTTAAGAGAGAATATTATGAAAATGATATACAGGTGGTACATGACACCAGTCAAGCTTGCAAAAATATATCATTTGCCCGATAACAAATGTTGGAAATGTAAAGAAAATGAAGGTACATTCTTTCACCTTTGGTGGACGTGCCCAAAGATTAAGGCTTTCTGGGAGATTATCTATAATGAAATGAAAAAGGTATTTAAATATACCTTCCTGAAGAAACCAGAGGCCTTTCTCCTGGGCATAGTCGTCCAATTGGTGCCAAAGAAGGATAGAACTTTCTTCATGTATGCAACAACAGCAGCAAGAATACTCATCGCAAAGTATTGGAAGACACAAGATTTACCCACCCTGGAAGAGTGGCAGATGAAGGTGATGGACTATACGGAATTAGCGGAAATGACTGGCAGAATCCGAGACCTGGGAGAAGAGTTGGTGGAAGAAGATTGGAAGAAATTTAAAGACTGTCTTCAGAAACACTGTAAAATTAATGAATGTTAAAAATGATGTTGGATTGAAAATAAGAGGCATTAGCAACAAAGTTAATGAGAATATGCAAAAATGAGTTGATAATGGATGAAAATATAGAGTTATAATATGTTAAGATATAGAGTTAAGATAAACGAAAGAGGGTAAGGATTTGCTGACTTGATTATTTAAATGGGAATACAAAAAGGGGAGGTGTGAGGAAGTCAAGGAAACAAGCTAATGAGTTTAAAGTTACAAAAAATGGATTTGTTTTTAATTCTTTTGTATCTATTCGTTTTTTGTACTTTGTATTTTTATTCTTTTTTTTTCTTTTTTATGTATTTTTATATGTTTTCTTTTTTATTTTTTTACCTTTTTCTTTTCTTATTTCTTTTATGTTTTTGCAAAATTTCAATAAATATTATACTACAAAAAAAAAATTAACTGTGGTTGGTATCAACATTAGCTCCTGGGATAACCAGGAGTCCCATTGAACTAGGATTCAAACTAGTATTAAACCATGCCTTTGAATCCTACTTAAATGGAAGCCCAATCTGGTCTTAGCCTTGGCAAATATAAATACTGATGTGTCCTTTACCTGCGTTTGTGAGGGAAGGGGAAGAAAGAGAAGGAGCTCATACTCCTGCGGCTCATTCCCAACCTCATAGCTGCAGTTAAAAGGAAACTCGCATTGGCTCTGCACCAGCACATCTATGAATCCAGAAAAAAACATCAGAAGCTCTCTCTATCTGTTGCATTTGTATCCCACCCATCTTTCCTAGCAGTTTATCCCAACATACCGCAGGTTATAAAAATGTTTCACGCAGACATTTTTTCTGACCATTGTTTCCCCATTTGTTGTTTCACTGTACATCTTTGGAGTTTTTAATGTGATGTACACACAGAGATACTTACATGAAAGGTGGCCTATATTTCTAGTGAAGAGATAATGCTTAAGGTATACGGGTAAATGCTGTTGAATGTTCAAGAAACTTCACATACAGTATTGCGTTGTAATCCTTCCAATAACGCTGTAAGGTAGGTAAAGTTTGTTACTGTCATATTTCAGACAGGAAGTGGAGACGGGAGGCGGCTGTCTTCCATGGCAGAGGAATATGTGAACTTCCCGATTCAGTTTTATTTCTTAGAACAGAGGTAGCCAATCTATGGTCATCTAGATCAGGCTTCCTCAAACTCGGCCCTCCAGATGTTTCTGGGCTACAACTCCCATGATCCCTAGCTAGCAGGACCAGTGGTCAGGGGTGATGGGAATTGTAGTCTCAAACCATCTGGAGGGCCGAGTTTGAGGAAGCCTGATCTAGATGTTGGACTCCATCAGTCCCAGCCAGCATGACCAGAGTTCAAGGATGATGGGAGTTTTAGTCCAACATCTGGAGGGCAACAGGTTAGCGATACCCCTGCCTGAAACAGGTCTTATCCCATGTTATGCTAGCAACCCTGTGAAATACAACAGGTCAAGAGACAGGAGCTTACCCAAAGCAACTCACTGAACTTCTGATTGATCGAACACTTTAACCAGTGCTGGCTTTATGACATTGTCATGCCTAAAGCAGAGGTGTTTTAAAAAAACTTTTTTATTTTTTTACTCTGCATATCCCAGGAGTACCCACTGCTGTAGCATGGCTGACCTGGTGCCTGGATAGGAGACCACTGAAAATCCCATATGAACTGTCCTCATGCTCTCTGAAAGTAAATAATAAAGGGGGGGGGGGGTTGGAATCCTAAAACAGGCCTCCTACATTCTTTTATTTTTTTGATGTTGGAAAATTGGAGGTTACTCACCAAGAAACTATGACCACTTCTTTCATGGCAGTGCTTTTATACAAGGAAATGGCTATAAACTCTGTATCACAAATGAAAAACCACACAGTAGAATTTAGGAAACTATGGGGCTCAAGCCAGGCGACTTAAATGGTGAACAAAACTCAGTTGCTGCCTTTGAATTCAGCACTGCTGGCATCTCGTTACAAAATGACATATCATGTCAGCAGCAGGATTAAGAAATTATTTCTCTCTTTCTCCGTTCCCATGCTATAGGAGTTGTTGTGTCACAAATTGATGAGAGTAACTGGGGACAAATGATGGACATACACATTATTCCCTTCCTGTGATCCCTCTCCTATAAAGAACAAAGCAGGCAACTTAAGTACACAAACTTCTCCAGCTCATATGTAGACCACAGATGGAGTGATGTTTTTCACCCTGCAGATTCCATTGGAACTGCATATTTATCTTGTACTGGCAAGAAAGAATAATCAAGACAGACCTCTATAAGTGATAAAGGAAAAGAAACTTGCCTATTTAATCTCCACAGTTTTGTTTTCCCTAGTCATGGATTCAGGGTAGACACTGCCTGTAGTGCTGTGATCTATACCACACACACCACAGGACACTTATACAGATCTACACTTCTAATACATTAACAAAAAATCATATGATACATTGCAACTGCAAAAGCTACAAACATTATCTTAGTAATCAATAGACTTGTAAGCAAAGTGCTGCAAATTATGGCTGGTTTTGGGAGCTGACAAAGGCCTGTGTTCACCACTCATGCTGCCTCCACTATTCAAGGTGGGCAGATCACATCATACTGAGCTTTGGAGGTACTCCAACATGGCCAGGGCCCAGTACAATCACAAGGGCAAGTCTCTCCCTACTTTACTCTCCAGATGAAAGGGGAATGGGCTCACCCCCTATTGTACTGAGCCCCAGAGGTATTCAGAAAGCAGTGAAATGCCTTGCTGAGGCTCAGTGCAACCTCAGGAAAACAGACCCCTCTGTCTGGAGGGAAGCCTCGGTATACATTAGCAACTAACAGTTTGTCTCTCTGGAATGAACCAGGAGCTATGAACAAAGAATAAACTTTGGCTTCCTGCTCATGATATGTATGTCTTGAATGAGACAAAACACAAGATTGGGTTAGAGCATAATTCTAACCACAGCTTAGCCTTGGATAACATAGCTGCAGCAGGAGGGGGAAAGGGTGCAGTGGTCACAACCTTCATTTTGGGAGCCTACACATTTGCTAGTTCTTGCTAAGGTATGATTTAGCATAGCATTGTGTGTGAACTGGGTCAACAGCTGCTTTTATCCAAGGCCACCTGGTACATTTGCATCCAAGTAAGGTTTTGACCAGGGACTTCCCAGTTCAGAGCTCATCTTCTTGTTAACCACAGTTACGCTTATATCTGTTAGTACAGGGGTCAGCAAACTTACTGCACCTTGGGCTGGTGTCTCCAGCGCCGATCGCACAGTGGGCCGGAGGGCAGGGGAGCGCATGCGCACATGATATTTCCGGTGCACTTCCGGGTCAGAGGAGCACTGGAAATAGCTTGTGTGCATGTGCAAGGGCCTCCTCCGACCCAGATGTGCACCAGAAATAACGCTTGTGCATGCGCAAATAACGCTTGCACATGTGCACAAGCTATTTCTGGTGCTCCTCTGACCCAGAAGTGGACAGCCGTGCAGCGCGTCACCGGTAAGAGCAGGCAGCGGCAGTCGCCGTGGGCTGGATAAATGAGTCCCTCTGGCCTTATCCTGCCCGCAGGCCTTAGTTTGGGGACCCCTGTATTAGTAGGTACAAGACAATGGCAGTCTAGTGATCTGTGGATCACTCTCAATAGAAAATGCAACCAGCTTTAGCTAAAGTGTTTTTGAGTCAAATTTGGAGACTCCTGCTTAGATGAAACCTTTTAGGAATTTAAAAGGGAAGCAAAAAAAGAAAATCAAGAAGGCTAGTGAAATATTTGGCTTGTGGGGTGGTGCCATACATCCCTAATTTTAAAGATGAGCAGCCAAGGAAAAATACATAGCACATTCTTAGCAATGGAAAGCAACAAAATAACTAGGTCACGGCAAGGGACTGAAATTTGCCAAGGATCTTAGCAAAGCTTATATTGTACTTCCCATATGCAGCAAGGCTAATCTTATGGTGATGCTTGCGGAATTTCTATCAGGCTTGAATTCTGAATTTTACAAGTTTTTACAAGTTTCACTTTGTAGAGAAAACACTATGCAAATGCTAGCTGTCTATACATAATGGTGACCTTAAACCGCACACCCAACTCACGCATAAATATTTGTTCTTATCGGCAAATGATCACTGAGAAGACAGCCCTACATTGCTGCAAGTGCCCTCAGAAATGGTTTGTGCTTGCCCAATTAGGAATTTCAACTTCAAACTTATCTCAAAGGTTTGGTTTAAAATAAAATCCAAACACTAAGTAAATATCCTGCTGAAAGACTGCTCTAAGCTTTTGGAACGCTGCACTTGATTTATGTAACAGCACAGAAAAACACAAACAAAGCAGGCTTACCACACCAAAAGATAAGTTATTAGAGACACTGCTTAACATACCAGAGTGTCACACACCTAAAATATGTTAGCTAGAAGCAGTATCACCTTTCAGTTTGGAGATTGCAGAGATATAAACGAAGGTTAAGAAGAAGAAAATACTTGATTTGTGTTTTTAAAAAGTGAAAGATAGCGATTTTTTAAAATTCTGAACAAAGTACTTATGATGGTAAAAATGGTAAATGTCCCTCCTAATAGAGTACAGATACATTTAAGTCCCCTGCATATGCCATCTGTTTCCCAGATCATCCTGTGACAGGGACTGGCACCCTTGTCTTCATCAAGGGCCATATTTTTTCAGGGGTAATCTGTCAGTTGGTAGAGTGCTACATAAAAGCACTGGGCAGGATCAGCCCTTTTCACTCTCTGCCACTTCTCCCTTCATCTCTGCCACCTCTCTCGCCCACAGCCACCATTTTTCAGATTACACTGAGGGAAGATGTGGCCATAGGGCTGCTGCTTGCTCACATGTGCGCTATGGAAGCCCAGCAACTCAGCCAAATGTCTCAAGAGGTTTCTGCTGCCTGCTCCTTCAGATTCTCCACACACACACCCGCCACCGCCACAATACAATGCTGACATACAGCTCTGCTTCTCCATAACATCTGGGTCAGGAGAGGCTGTCCATGATGTGGACCATAGTCTGCAAATAGTGGTAAACTGGATGAGGGCTGGTAATCTGAGCTTGAACCCTGGGGAAATGGAGGCACTGTGGAGTGGTGGATCCTGTGTCTGGGAGACTGGCCAGTCCATGTTCTAGATGGTCAGTTTGGGCACCCCCCTTGAGCCATCTTTGTCGCTGGAGGCTCAGGTAGACTTGGTGACTAGAAGTGCTTTTTTGGTACGCCAACTATGGCCACTCTTGAACAGGGATAGCCTGGCCATGGTGATTCCTGCATCGGTAGCCTCAAGGCTTTATTGCAATGTGCTGGGGGGGGGGGCTAATCTTAGGCCTATGTCCAGCTGATGCAAAACATTGTGGCTGGATTATGAACAGTCTATTGCAGGCATAGGCAAACTCCGGCCCTCCAGGTGTTTGGGACTACAATTCCCATCATCCCTAGCTAACAGGACCAGTGGTCAGGGGTGATGGGAATTGTAGTCCCAAACATCTGGAGGGCCAGAGTTTGCCTATGCCTGGTCTATTGCCAGCACACAACACTAGTGCCCAAAAGCTTGCACAGACTGACCCTATGCTACCAGGCCAGGCTCATGGTTCTTGCATTTATTTAGAAGGCCCTTAACAACTTGGATCCAGGGTATCTCACGGACCACCTTACTTATATCCCTGGTCAATCAATCAGTCTGCAATTGTTTTGTTTAAAAAGCTGACCTGAAAATGCAGGATATATTTCTCCCTCTATACACACTTTCCCATATTGAACTCTGTATGTGCAATACATGAATTCTTATGTGCACTTTCCCCTAATACACAATTTCTAGCACACACTTTTTGATTGGAGAACTGCAATGCAAAATTTGGAAAAGTGCAAATTTTGAAAGATCTCAGGTTGTATATTATTTTGTGAACTGCTAATTCCTCTCTGCATACCTGGCCACTTTGGCTACATAAGAATCTTCACTTGAATAATGAACTTGCTGGTTGTATATAGGATTTCAAATAAGCAGTATTGTCAGAATGCCAGAGAACTGGAGGGACCCTTGTTAGAAAAACTGGTAAACCAGGCACCAGAAGCTCAAAAGCGTAGATAGTCTCACCTGTATGATTTTGCGGCAGCTTCAAAGGACCCAAGAACTAGAAATGAACTCTCCTGGTGATGCTAGATTTTTGCAAGAGCTGCCACCCAGGTACGCAGATCAGCCCAGACATGCACACTCACTCATCTAGTTACCAATTCCAGACACAGCTCCAGTCTGAATGAATTTCAGTCTTACAAATTTGCTCCTTCAGATCAACATTTTTTCTCCCTTTCCTCCCAAACCTTTTCAGCTCCTTCCAGTCTCTGTGGTTCATGGACTACCTGACTAAAGCAGAAAGACTTTGGGGATCAGTTGGGTGGTGGGTGCTTTTTTTGTTTTTGTTTTAAGAGTGTGAGAAAGGGAGGGACATATTTCCCTTCTCTCTCTCTCTCTCTCTCTCTCTCTCTCTCTCTCTCTCTCTCTCTCTGCAGATTAAGTCTCCTGCAAATTTGGCACACATTCTTGCATAAGGAAGTAAGAGACAAAGCAACAGACAGGTAATTACATGGCATGAGCTTCAGGGAAATCCAGTTGGCTCTGGAAGAAGCCTTCAATTGGCCAGCTGGTTCCCAAATGCTTCTCAAAGAAGGGCTAGTCCTATAAAGCCTGATGCTCTGTTCTAGTACACAAATGACCAGCTATAAGATGCTGAATAGTATTTTTCCTCACCTCCCATCTTCTTCACTGTGAACCAAGCGGAAAGACTTTTCCATATTCACCTGCTTCTATGCAACTTGACACCCAAAGTATGTTGGGGTGATAATAATATTTATTCTATATGGTACTATATATATATATATATAGTATATATATATATATAGTGTGTATATATATATATATATATATATATATATATATATATATATATATCCTGCTATATATATATATATATATATATATATATATATATATATATATATCCTACTGAAAGTGCACAATTACAAATTACTTCCCTTATTACCAGAAGTGTTGCTCTTTCCTTCCCAATATTGCAAACGGTTAAAAGGAATGCTTCTTAATGCTTGGAAAGGATTATGGACAGGATTTTCAGAAGGACCCTTGTGGAAAACCAAGTGTCAAATCCAGGATTCCCCTCTGGTACCCTTGAGAACATCCCTCTCAAAAAACAAAAAACACCTGCCCAGTATAATCGGGCATAAAATACACTTACACATCTTGCCTACAAAATGGGAACCCTGAAACGCCATACACTTGTAGACATCTGCACATCTGCAGCTAAGAGCCTGCAAAGGCTTCAGAAGGGCAAAGTGGAGAAGGACGGCAATGATAAATGGGTGGGTTCGCTACGGAAAATAAGTGCACCAAAGTTAAATACCCAACAAAAATAATTATTAGCTCACTTTACATGCATTCACAATTCATGTCAGCAGCTAGTAGAGGAAACAGTCTGTGATAAATGCCGAGCTGGGGTTTTTCATGGGTATGGCTGGTGGGAATGCTTGAGAGTGTGCATTGTATGTAAGGGAATGTGAAGGATGTGTTTGGGATATGTTACTCTGGGACAGGTTGTAGCTTCTGCTCAGTTATTTTGTCTAGTTGCTAATGATACTTTATACCTGGATTTCTTTTTCGTATTTTTGTATTTAACTTATACTTGTAAAGTTGTTCTTTTGTTTCAGATAATATTTGCCTTGCTGTTAGTTATTCTGCTTGTCTTTTTGTAATTGAATTTTGTTTGTAATGTTTTATTTTGCCGATTGCTTTTTGCATTTTAACTTCTATAAATTGTGGTTGTTGGCATCCCTCGGTCTCGAGAAATTATTTCACTGACAATCTGTGAAGACGTAAGTATCAGCAGAAGATCCCACTTCTAGGCAGATTGCTCATAATTCAAAGTTTGATTTGCTGACCTTGCAAGGTATTAAAGGGAAAATAAGTTGCCCTGTCACATGTCTAAAGAAAAACACGACTTTTTCTTTACAAATCCTGAAGCAAATATTTTTTAAGGAATTTGCCACCAATGAGAAAATGACTTGTATAAAAAGAGAAATTCTGAATAAATGTAAAGATATTTAGTAGGCCTTCCTTGACCTTCAAATATATGTGAAGGGGGATATAGTTTTATGAGAAAAAGTTTGATGAGTTTATTTTGGACCAAATATTTTGGAAGGCAGTGTTATTTTGTTATATGATTCTGTTTCTAATCAATAAAAATGAACTGTATATTTGGATGTTATATGTTTTGAAGTGAGTTGGTATAAGACTATTCACTATTATATTGTATTAGTTTTGTTGTTGTATGGCTGCTGGTGTCTTGTGAGTCACTTTTGGAAGATCTGCGTGGAAAAGTAGCATGCAAACTGAAGTAATAACTACCACTACTGACCACCCTGCTTAAGATATTGGGAGCAGGCTTTGGTAAGAGGCAGCCCGTTCCACTAAGTGCCTCTCTTCCACTTAAGATTTACATCAGCATCTCAGCTAACCATGAAAAATGTTCACCAGGGTCCTCCTTAGCTAGGATAGAAAGCTAGTTAAGGACATCTAGTTAGAACCAGCAGAGAAAATATTTTGCTGGAGAGGAGAAGAGGAGAGCAGGAACCACATGATTCTGAATGATCTCCCAGCATTATGTCTATACTAGCCCTCAAAAGGAATGCTGTCCATGCAAGGAATACAAACTGGAATGTGTGTACAAAATGTATCAAGAGCCCTGCCTCCTAATACATAAAAAATATTAAATATTGTAAAGGGATGGACAGCAATTAATGTAAGCTCAGAACTGACGTATGAATAAAAATTTCTGCACAGACAAACTAATCTAGACCTCATCCATTGCTCTTCCCTGCCCCATGAGAAAACTTAACAGGAAGAAACTTAACAGGCAGAACACCTAAACGGGAAAATAATTACCTTTTAACTCTCTGAAGAGGTCACCATCAATTAGCTTACAGGAGCTCTTAACAAACAGGGAGAAAAGGTGGAAGGGAGCTGGAAGCGATGCCTGAATCCACAATGCACAAGGTTTTTCCTAATAGAAACATAAGGGGAAAAACAAAGTAGTTAGTTATCCCTTTTCAGGTCTTTTGATGGAGCATATGATAACCCTAACCCTAACAACTAAAAATGGAAACAATGATAACACAACATAGGCTGGGACTCAATACTACAAAGATCCTATCTTATTACTGTATCGATAACACACATTTGAACGCATTTTAGATTGAACTATTTAAAGTTGTATGTATCTTCAAGACCTAATTTCAGTTAGCTAATTGTTGTAGAAGTACCTTAACAAATGTCTTACCTCTGTTAGGCAGGCCAAGGTGTTTATATATATTTTACACACACACACACACACACACAGAGAGAGAGAGAGAGAGAGAGAGAGAGAGAGAGAGAGAGAGAGAGAACCCTTAACTTACGTGCATTTAACTTGTGCACATTTAGCTTTATGCAATAGATAGATAGATAGATAGATAGATAGATGATAGAGTGGGTGAAAAGGGGGTAGGGGTCCAGGAGGAAAAAGACTTTGGCAATCACACCTGCCATTGCACCCATTCTGTTTTGACTACAGTGGTACCTCTAGATGTGAACGGGATCTGTTCCAGAGCCCCGTTCGCATTAGAAGCAAACGTAACCCGTGTCCGCGCGTCCGCGCATGCCACATTTCAGTGCTTCTGTACATGGCGTCATTTTGAGCGTCTGCGCATGCGCAAGCAGCGAAACCCAGAAGTAATGCACTCCATTACTTCCAGGTTGCCGCGGAGCACAACTCGAACAACTCATCCCGAAGCACATTCAACCCGAGGTATGACTGTATATGCAATTCTGGCTTTAGGCACAACCCCAGAATGTAATCCCTATGTGAGCTAAGGACTTGCTTCGTGAGTTGAGGGATTACACATATATGCAAAGTGCTTTATGACCATTCTCTTAGTCATCCCTGCCAAAATCTTAAGAGGTAAGTCATTAATATTCTGATTTTACAGACGGGGAACTGACTCTGAGTAATGGTGGCTTCTTCCCTAAGGCCACCCAGGGAGAGTCTCACCAATATCTGACCAGTCCAAACGCAGCACCCCAATCAATGAACCAAATGGCAACTCAACTTTCCCAAACTGACCAGTGTTGACATAATAAAAACGCAAGTAAAAGAGCTGAGACAGACAGTGTAATCAGTGATACATCCCTCTCAATTAAACTGTTATAACACTAAGATGCTTTAGGCGATATTATGATGAAGTCTCCCATGACCTTAGACAGAAAAATTACACAGATACCTAGGTGGCAGAGCCAGTTTATAATTGCTGTGCTAGTTAAATCTAAAGTGCCTCAACATTTGTAGGTTTTACAGCACAATCCTAACCTTGTCTACTTAGAAATGTGTCCCATGGAATTTGGTGGGGCTAACTCCCAGGTAAATAGGGCTAGGATTGCAGTGTTAGTCTCCCATCTATCAGAGAACAAAAAGAGAGGAAAGATACAACCTACTAAGCATCCTTACAGCACATCACAAATATTCTCATCACTTCACAAATATGGTTCCAGTAATCCTTAGCTCATCCAACAAAACTGGATCAAACGGTGCTCTGGATACCTTTCAAGGTTCATCAACAGAATCACCATTGGGGCATATTTAAGCAACCTGAAATGCTTCACAAACAAAAAACACAGTGGGCCGCTGTCGGTTCCACAGGTGCCTTTGGGCCAGCATGTGAAAGGCTTGGCACCAACAGAGAAAACTCTGCTGTATGGCACAAGGATGCAATGGAGTCAGCACAAAGTAATTGTTCTTCCAGAGTTAAAACCATGCTAGAGGTGACTTATGACACGAAAAAAACTGCATAATTCAAACCTAACAAAAGTAGTCATAAACAAGAAATAAAATACCTCAAAGTACCCAACCAAATAAAACAATTTCCACATCAATCATAGTAAGATCTAAAACAAAGAAACACAAACTTAATATCGATAACAGCAACAACCCTCACCCACGGCAACACCCCAACCCCAGCCCAAGATTTTGTGTTCAGTGGCCTCAGCTTTTGCAGCTGGAGTCAGACAGACGGACCCCTGGTACATTGGGGGAGAAAGGTTGCTAGTCCATCACAACAGATAACGTAGAAGGAGGTTAGATTATTGCAATGTGTTATATGAAGGGCTGCCTCTGAAGACGGTTCTTCTCTGCAGTGGCTCCCCATCCGTGGAATGCTCTACCCAGGGAAGTTCGCCTGGCGCCTTCATTATACACCTTTAGGCACCAGGTAAAAACATTCCTTTTTAACTAGGCCTTTGGTTGATCTGACTGACATTCTATGCCATTTTAAAATGTGGCTCTTGGGGGGGGGTTGTTATTGGGTTGTTTTTATTTTGATTCTATATATTGGGGGTTTTATGTTGATCTTTTCTGTGAACCACCCTGAGACCTCAGGGTATAGGGTGGCATATAAATTCAATTAATAAATAATAACAATAATAGTTTGAGAAGCACTGGGCTAGAAAATCCCAGAGAGATACAGTGGTACCTCAGTTTACAAACAGTCCTGTTTACGAACTACAGTATTCGGTTTACGAACTCCACAAAACTGGAAATAGTGTTCCGGTTTGCAAACTTTACCTTGGTCTACAAACGAAAACCAAATGGTGGAAGGGCACTGGCGGCGAGAGGCCTAATTAGGGAACGCGTGGCTCGGTTTAAGAATGGGTTCAGTTTAAGAATGGACTTCAGGAACAGATTAAGTTTGTAAACTGAGGCACCACTATATCTGCAAACCAATCAGAACTATCAGCCTCTGGGCCCCCCACCTCTATGGAGAAAAAAAAGCCTCTGAAGGCCTAAATCTCAATAGGAAGTGATCCAGCCACGACAAGGGATTATTAAACTAGGTTAAGTTTGTCATGCAGACATGCCTTGACAAAGTAGTGTTGAAAACCTGGGTCAGAATAAAGATGATTCTGTTAAACAACATCCACAATTTAAGTCCAAGCAACATTAACTATAAATGGTAAAATCAAATGTGATGTGAATTAAAGGGCTGGCCACACACCATCATACATACATAAAGTGACCTTAATTCTCCAAGTGTCAGTTACTTTACAGCCAAAATGCCACCACCCACCTATACACGAGACTGTGGTGCATAGCTGTCAACTTTTCCCTTTTCTTGCAAGGAATCCTATTCGGAATAAGGGAATTTCCCTTTAAAAAAGGGAAACGTTGAGAGCTATGCTGTGGTGTCTCTTGCGAAGTGAAGTCCAGGCATGTGCAATAGCAATATAATGCTTATTGGCTTGGTTGGGTGGGAATGACAAACTGGGAGAGGGTGATGGAATTCAGTGTTTGGGGCCATGCACACTGAATTACACTATGCTGAGACATTTTACATTGTGCCATAGTGCGAACTCTGTTCTCTGATGCAGTCTTTATGAAGCCAAAACAGCACCACCCACACCCAAAACCTTTAGGGGAGAAACAGTCCAGTGAGAACTGAGCATGCTTAGTGAGCATGAAATGCTGACTGACTGTTGGAGGAGATGGAAAATAGAGGGCCGGGGAGAAGCAGAGAATAATGGAACGGACTGGCAGGAGTCCTGAACAGCACTGCATAATTTTGTTGAAGGTTCTGCTTGATGTACCCTACAAACCAACCCATTTCCCACCAGCTTGCAAGACTATGGATGTTCAGTTTGTTAAGCCACACACCTATATGCGCGGATACCCAGCGTACCACAAGCAAGCAAACAAAAATTAGAGAACAGCGTGTTAAGCATGACAAGAGAACCCAAAGGTTCAATCTAATCAAATTTAAGCGATAATTGAAGAGAAGACAGCTGTGTTCACAATCCTCCTACAAAGATCCACAACTGTAAATTTTTCTAATGGGTTTAGTCCAATCATTTTCCTAAGCCATACCATTAGCAAAAATGAGCCTGCAGCCAAACCAGCATGAGCCAGGATTTCATTAGAGCTCATGCTGAGCAGGGTAATTTCTGGTCAGAGCTTGGACCCAGAGAACCAAAATTAAATCAGGTGCTTTTTGAATGTGGGTTTGGCAGCACTTAAGATTCCCTTATTCAGATTTATAGCCCACCATCACCCCTGTAGGCTCACAACAGCTCACAAAACATTTCAGCTTTTATGTGTCACTAAAAATATACCAAATATGTGT
The DNA here is from genome assembly GCF_964270895.1 of Podarcis filfolensis. Lineage (NCBI taxonomy): Eukaryota > Metazoa > Chordata > Lepidosauria > Squamata > Lacertidae > Podarcis > Podarcis filfolensis. The sequence continues at coordinate 80,711,972 of NC_139608.1, forward strand.
ATTTCACTAAAATCAACCCTTACACCTACACTGTAGCACTAAAAACCCTCCCCAAATAAACACACAGCTCAGAAGAAAAGCTGAAGCATAACCTCTTGCAATAACAAACACCATTCGAAGTATCCTCAGCTTCAAACCAGATGCACTGACAGGCTCGGTGCTGTTACGAATTACGCCAAGGCAGGCAACCAATGTTACATGTCCCTGCCACCCCTCGCTCACTGCAAGAGACAAGCACTATGATGAATTCAGGTCGGTCATGGCCCTTCGAGGGGACTGCTGCTAAATCCAATTGCACTGAAGAGTGGTCACTTTTATAAAAAAAATTCTTCCTCGCCAGCAATATCCAATGCAACATCCTATACAGTATATTAGGATATGGGTTCTGGGTCAGTTAAAAACAGCAACAGTGTCACTCTGCCTGGCCAGCTGCCCTCACTAAGCCTCTGAGAATCTGATTTCTACCTTTTCATCTACATTTTTGATAATATTATTTTAGTATGTTCAATTAAGTAAAACAGGTGCCCTCCAAATGGACAGACTTCCCATGGGGAGGGGGAAGAGAGAAAAATGGTGTGTATCTGATAAATGGGATAAAGAGATTGTGTATTCTTAAGAGTACAAAATGGTGTTCACATACACACACTGCAAAAACAAGGCTAGAATAAATGTTTTAAATTTCGGTTTAGTTACCCGGCACTAATAATAATCCAAGAAAGACTGACAGAAGATGGGGGGGGCGCTTTAAAAAAAAGATAGACTGTGTTTTGGAAATATATCAAAAGAGCGAGAGGGGGGAGGAAAAAACAATGTAGAAGATTCATACAATAGAGTGAAGGGAAGCAGAAGAGAGCATTGTATAAATATACTATTAAGGAGATGTGGAAGAAATTTATATAGTACAACGAAGCATATGCAAATTTGTTCTCAAATCAAAAACAAGCTGGGAATGTAGAGACAGCAATAAGGAAAAATAAATAAAAAATGGCCCATTCAATTCTGCTTTAAGACATCAGACATTAATAACAGTCCACAGCAGTGACATAAAAGGTGTATATAAAAAATAAAATTAATCTAGGAATGCCAGGCTGCATATAAAACAGAAGACAAAATTGATCCTATGTTGCCATACAGGCAATAATGATAAATAAGCTTACAGTAACATTGTACAATAGTATAAACATTGAAGATAACTGCAGGAAACTGTATCCAGAAAACAGAATTACAAAAAGGCGGGGAAATGCCAAAAGCAGAAAGAGGAGAGGCCGTCCAAGGCGTGTATGTGAGTGTACAGATTAGCAAACAGTAGATCTGAGGAAGAATTCTAAAAGAAATCAGTTATTAAGGAGAAGAAAAGAAAAAAGCTGAACAAAATGAACGTTCAGCAAGAGCAGGGAGATGTAGAAAACAGCTGTGTGACAAAATTTATTGAGAAGAGCAGGACACACTGAGTGCTGTTGTGTGTCAAAAACAAAAACACCATCCTTCAGAGTGGCACACATATCAATTCTGCTATAGGCAGTATGATACACATGTGTCAATCTTACTCAGCCAAAACATTTCAATTCTGAGGAAAAGTGATGACAATTACATCTGCCCAAGCGCTGTTTCAATGGAAAGGTCGCAGTCCCTTTAGTACAGTACTCAACTTTGGGGATGGGGGTCACAAAAGGAGCTTCCGAAAATGGCCATTTTCACTCACATCCTGACAAATTCACAACTACACCATTATAGCTGATTAGGAGGTCTTGTGCAAAAAACCCCACTTCCTCCAAAGATCAGACCTTTTGCAATAAAGTGGCAGGAAAATGCACTGCAAATTGCGGGATAACCCTGGCTTGACACAAGATCCTCTAACCCGGGAAACAAACCAAAATGAATGCACAAGCAACCCAACTGGTAAAATACTTCTTTCATAGCATGTACTATATAATATTTACCAGCAGAAAGCACTCATTTATTCTGTATTCAGGAGCCAATTTTAATATTACACCTAGAAATGGTGCTTTTTGGGTGGGGCGGGGGGGGGGGTTGACACACAGGTAACAGTGTCTTAGTTTGTAACAAAAGTGTATCCTGAAGATCTGTCTTTGTCAGCCAGAATGCAGTTATAAATGCTACATACATCAGAAGCAAGCACAAATAAAGTCAAAAGAAAATATTTGCTATACAGCGTAGCCTTACTAATCCAGTAATAATCATATACGCTGAAACATTACAGGCACGGGGAGAGGAAAATACTGCAGCTACAGTTTGTAAATGCACAAGGGTGGGGGGAGAAAATCCAGATATTTATTCCATTTATTGTGAACCTAAATGAAGCCTACTATTAGTAGAAGTAAAAAAAGGAGGTTGTAACAAAGACACCAGAGCAATATATACAAGGCAGTGGCACTTTCCCCCGAGTCTCCACTAGCTCCATAATAAAAAGCAAGCATTGCATTATTTAACACTATTTTAAATAACTGTCAATATGTATTATATTTGCCTGTTTTGTGCCTCAGGTAGCACCCTGGGGAGATATCTTTTATCACTGCATCATAAAGTTGCCCCACTAAAGCTGCCACCTTTCAGGTAAAACTCTTGCCTCTGATTCAATGCTGAGTTTTTACTGTCAGAAGAACTTGGGCGGAACATTCTTTGCCAGGCTCCACCTCCATCTATAACATCTTTTATTTTGATGGTATTACAAACAATGTCCGCAACTTACAGAACAATAACCCTGGCAGAAAAAAGGAGCTTCCATCTATAACAGAGCAACCTATTTTGAAGTGGTGTCTTTTTTGTTGCTCTGCTGTCAACTCCTTTCACGAGTGTCAGAATATCTGACATTTCTGTGGATCTCAATTCCTTATGTTGCAATTACGGCAGGTCTTCTTTAAACTCTGCCCATCACGAAAAGGTGAGGGGATTTACAATTACTTCAAAAGTCAGACGCACATACTTAAGAGGTTTAAAGCAAACCATGTTTTCTAGCTGAGGCAACTTTGACCAAAGTCCATATTTTTTAATAAAGCAGACAACAGAGAAAGTTTGCTTTATTATTGTGATCTGCCGAAAACCACAGTTCCTTCCCATATGCATCCTTTTCAGAAGTAGCAGTTGTTTCCCACACAGCTGTATTTCCTGCCACCATCAGCCCATAATGACTGCCAGCTGTTTCTCACAGAGCCAGTGGACAAAAGTCTGACCACGGAGCACTCCAAGCATAAACCAGCTTTGCAATCAGGTAGTCATTGGCTGCCAGCGAAATTAATTTCCTCTTACTATCATGAGCTGCTTGACATGATTGCAGGTATATTCTTGGTGGGGGGAAACTTCACAGTGTGATGCTGCCTTCTCAACTAACCTAAGGAGAGAGAGAGAGAGAGAGAGAGAGAGAGAGAGAGAGAGAGAGAGATATCCTGCTGCACCATGCAGTAATTATTCCACCTGCTTTCATCTCCCTGCTCACCATCCTCAAGGCAAGAGCTGCCACTGGATTTCATCTACAACAACATTTGGGGAGTGGGGAGGGAAAAATGGCAATTTCCTGCCTGGGCAAAAACGTCCGAAGAATTTTGAGAAGAGCAAGATGAGGTTTGGAAATTATCAAATGCCAATTTAGGAGCACATTAATAGAGGTTTTCGGTCAAGCTGTGTTGCGGGCATGCTTGTAAATAAATACCATCTGCCTCTCGCTAAAACTGGATGTCCACTTGGGAGTCCAGGGCAGGCCAAGCTGATTGGAGCTGCCGCTAATTTCTGCCTGTGGTTAAATTCAGAGTCAAACGCGGAGGTAGCAACATTTTTGAGGGAAATGACTCTGAATTAATGCAGATGGAATATATTTCATGTAGGGATAGATGACTGAAGGAGGTTTCGCTAGCCCAAAGCCTTCACTTAGTAAGGTTTTAGGAGATGAGTTGGACTTCTGCATGAACATAGTACTGAGGAAATCAGATGCTAACTTACCATGGCGTTTACATACCCACTTCTTTAGCCAGTCAAGTGTTTCCCACAACTGCTGTGGGAAATGTTGCCCCTGGCCCCTTTGTCCAGATTTCTGGTCAAGTGATAAATGTGATAATATTTCCCCCATTACTTGGCAGGTTCATACAGACAACCACCTTACTGAGAGCCAGTGTGGTGTAGTGGTTAAGAGCGGTAGACTCCTAATCTGGGGAACCGGGTTCACGTCTCCGCTCCTCCACATGCAGCTGCTGGGTGACCTTGGGCTAGTCACACTTCTTTGAAGTCTCTCAGCCCCACTCACCTCACAGAGTGTTTGTTGTGGGAGAGGAAGGGAAAGGAGAATGTTAGCCGCTTTGAGACTCCTTAAAGGGAGTGAAAGGCGGGATATCAAATCCAAACTCTTTTTCTTCTTCTTCTTACCACACAGTGAAGGAGGCTGTGGCTCAATAGCAGAGCATTTTCCTTGCAAGCAGAAGGTCACAGGTTTCTCACAGAAACTCCAGGTTGGACTGCAATGACCTCTGCCTGAAAACCTGGTGAGCTGGTGTCAGTCAATGTAGGGAACACTGTGCTGCGCAATTCTTATGTACTATTTGGTAATTGGTAGCCCAAATTTCTTCATTAGAATGATTAGTTCTAAATTTGCCCCTCTGCTTCTCTACCTGCTCCCCCACTCTGGCCTTGGAAGAATTTACTCCTTTGTCACTTGCAAATGCTTACGATCATTTTCAACTATTACTTTGGAGTGTTTTCAGTGGGGGTTTGGAACTGGACACCTGCCTATTTTCCAGCACCCCTTTACAGTATATGTCCTTTACAGTCCAGTGTGGTTGCTATAATGTCTGCAGTTGCTCCCAAGCCAAACCAGATATGTGAAAGGCCATGTGATTTGGTTTCCTGGCACATTAGCAAACCATGCCAGCTATGGGCCTCTCAAAAAGGCCAGGCATTGCTTGCATGGTTTATAAAGATGTCAGGAAGTCAAAGCACTTCGAGCAGTCTTTACATGTACCTGGCCCAGCATGGAGGCAGTCATTTGTACTGTAAGCAGCCCTGCGATCCTCAGGTGAAGGGCGGTATATGCATTTAATAAATAATATAGTTATAATCAGTGCTTTTTCTCTTAAAAAACGTTTAGGGGTACTCTCATTTTCTTACTCATACAGGCATACCTCGGGTTACAGATGCTTCAGGTTGTGCGTTTTCGGGCTGTGAACGGCGCTGAGCCCGGAAGTACCGAAACGGGCTACTTCTGGGTTTCAGAGCTCCCGCACGCGCAGAAGCACAAAATGACGTCATGCACATGCGCAGAAGCGCGACCCACGCATGTGCAGAGGCAGTACTGCGGGTTGCGAATGCTGCGAGTTGTGACCGTCCCTCCCGCATGGATCACGTTAGCAACCCGAGCGCACTGTATTGAAGTACTGCCCCTCAATGAGGCCAAACTTAGATTCACAAAATGTTTAGGGGTATGCATACCCCTGCGTACCCCCAGAAAAAAGTGCTGATTATAATAATTATTGGGGGAGTGGTATCTATAACAGTAAAGGAGCGGTACATATGAATGGGGTCCAAGAGCATTTCCTTTGAAGGAAAGGGGAAAAGGAAAAAACACAGCAGGCATTATGGTTCAAACTACCAAAGAACGAAACAAAACAAAGTGATTGCAAAACATTAGGCCTCTAAGAGAATACATGGCAGAGCAGGACAGACCAGAAAACAAATGTCATCCATGGAATGGTATTTTATTGGGGATTCCTGTTGTTAGGCTTATGACAACACTTTCCATTATAAAGCTAGAAGTTATGGCTAGCACAGACCCTCTATAACTGTTTTTGTTTTTTTCACAATTCAGAACATTATTTTGCAAGATTGTGGAACGGGGGGGGGGGTGTATTATTTTTGGTTAAAATATTTCTATTAAATGTTTTAGATTTAGTGTTCACAAAGAGGGACAGTTGTTGGTCCCTCAAGTTCCTCCCAAAGAGCATTTTAATCATTAAATCTCTGAGCCTGTTTAAATCCAGGCCAGGTTTTTGTGTGTGTGTGTTTTTAAGTGTGGGTACCATTTCTTAAAAAACTCACAGTAAGTGCATTAAATTATTGATAGCCATTAAACAGGGGAGGGGGAGAGAATTAAACCAGCTCTCAGGTTTTATCAATCATTAATGCAGTTTCCACTGGAGCATCTCACTGGGTAGATATTGCATAGCGCAGTACACAGAACACAAACCCAGGAGGCACGAATTTATTTTTGGCAGGAAGGGAAAGGGGGAAAAAACCACTTGTGGGCTCAAGATACAAGAGGTGGAATGGAAATTTTTGTTTGACGCAATTAACCCAGCCAAGAGCACATACACATGAACCTTTCAATGCAGGGCTAACAAAAGCTGAATACTCAACCACACTGAAAGTCATTTTATACATTATGTGACAGCAAACTTGGGTCTGTTAAGACGTGCACACTCTGTGTGGAGCTGCGGCCAACCTTGGCTGTCTGATGAGTTTACCTGTATGACACATGTATTTGCAAACACAAGTTTTCTATATTTGGAAACAGACTTTTGGCTACCAAAAGTGGCAGAACAAATAACAAATTCACACACTTAACTGAATGAGACTTAATTTTGATAACAGTAAATTGTCAAGCTCTTTCCTTCCACCTTTCTCTCCTCATCTCCTTAGGACAATTCACTAAGACAATGCATCCGAGACGCCATACACTTTCTGAGTTACACTAGTTAAAACTTAACTTTTGCAGTAATAATTACTCCAAACATTAACTGGTAATAGACTTTTGCTTCCACACTTGCCGAGGTAGCAATGCCAATCTCAATAGAGCTTTCTCGTTTATGTTTACAGGTAATGAGAAAATGGGAACAGTACAAAGAAGCTGCAAGAGAAAGGGGGAGGGGGGAAGTAGTAGTTTGTGGTGCAGCAATAAAACTGCGAGCACATTTGCAAAGCTAAGCAGGCCAACCAGATATTCTCTGCAGGCAGCATTCTAGACAACCTCACATTGGAAGGCCTATAAAGAGGCCTATAAGGTCTTTTGCAGACCCTCCAAGTGTCCCTGTTTTCCAGGGACAGTCCCAGATTTGCAGAAGCCATTCCAGTTTCTGTCCCGCTTTTCCTTAGGACATCTCTATTTTCATCAGAAAAATGTTGGAGGGTATGGAGCCAAGGAGATAAGTATCTATGCAACCTTTAGAAGACATCTGAAGACAAGCTTGTATAGGGACCTTTTAAAATGTTTAATGTTTTCTTGTGTTTTTATATATGTTGGAAGCATATATAAATGCTTCCAATGCTTTTATATATGTTGGCTGGGACAACCTTGTCAGATGCATGGGGTAATAATAATAATAATAATAATAATAATAATAATAATGGAGGAGGGGGAGGAGGAAGAAGAAATTTCTATTTTTATTGGAGAAATGTCAGAGGGTATTTTATTGGAGGACACAAACAAGCATCAAAAGGGCAGTGTAAGGTTGCAAAGTTGTTTTTTAATGCACAACTCACAATACACACCACTCTGACACCTTGTGATTATTAAAGTAAGGAAGAATAAGATACAAACTCCCACTAATACAGATTTTGTAGGGGTTGTGTTTGGTTTTTTTAGTTGGCCTTAAAAAGATATTGTCCTAACAAGGGTGATGGAGGAAAATGAGATCATTTTCTACTCCCTCCACAATAAAAAACTGGACCTATTTGTTTGGCAGACTTAACCCACTCCAGAGGGACTCCTGAATCTGTGGGTGTCATCCACTTTAGCAAAATGGGAGAAGTTAGAGCCACTTTTAGGTTCCCCAATATAGAGAATGGGGAGCACAACGCTACATTTTATACAGTGGCTCAGAATCAGAAGCGCAGATGGAAGCAAGGGGAAATACAGAGTGCATCAGAAACAGATTGGATTAAACAAAACGAAACAAAAACCACAAGTATGGATAAAATGCAAATCTTGGAGCCCATGCACTCTCTTAGCATATAGCTGTATCCCCCTAACTAGAAACATTCTGTAGAAACAATTTCAATTGCTCCCCTCAAATCTATATTTCTTACTTCTACCTGCATTCCACCCTCCTGCTGAGGGGTTCAGAGCAGTGGTTAGCCTCTCGCCAACCCTGTGAGGTAGGCTAGCAGATAACAACCGCTTGCCCAAGTCCTCCATGTAAACTTCACAGCCAGGTAGGCATTTAAACACAGTCCTCTCAAAGAAAAGCTAGATCTGAGGGTCACTACAACATTGTGCATCTGTAAATCCACATCTCTCATGGCTTCTGCATTTTCATCGGAGTTTTGTGGTTGTGGGATACTTTATTATGTAATCTGCTGTATGTTGTAAAATATAATGCTTCCTCTATCTTTCTCTGGATGTATGATGAATCGTGTTCTAAAACCTCACCAATCATCCTTCTGAACACACACCTGCCTTGTATCCAGATTGCCACAACAGCGGTGCCAGGAAGACTGGGCCTTGACAGACACTGTTGGCTATTGTTTCTCAGCCAACTGCACTTTGAACCTTTCATTGCACCTCACCATGCTATTTCATAAAGAGTATTTCTGCTACAGACTACTAGTCAGGAAGTGTGAAAATACAGAGAAACAAACGCAACATGAACACGTTACCATAACATTTGGCTGCCGTGCCCATTTTTCAACATTATGTCATTTAGGTAGTTGCAATACAAACCTGATTCCAAGATCAGAAAAATTGCCTTGAGATATCAGGCCAAGGTCCATCCATCAAGCCCAACATTCTGCCTCCAAGAGGAGCCAAGCAGATGTCTTTAGAAGAGCAGAAGCTGGCACCCATAGATCACCCCTCTTTATTCCTCAGCGCATTGAATTAAGAGGTAAACTGCCCCTGCAACTGGAAGTTCCACTGTGCTATCATGGTTAATAACCATTTAATTCACACTGTATGGAGACACAGAGACAGATCTGAGCTTGCCACTGAATATAAATTCAACACAGATTACAGCTCCAATCGTAGCTCCCTAACAAGTATACCTGTACATTATGCGGTTACAAAAATATGCTTTTCTCATGTACATTGCTTTAATGTAAATTGCTAAGCAATGTAATGTGTGAAGGGGTCTCCAGTGCCAAATAGTTTAAAGAGGTAATTCACAATAGGCAAATGACAATCAGCAAGCCAAAATTTGCACTCAACTAGTATATAGGATGAGTCTACTTCTGGTCTCTGTCACTCTCAAATGTGTTCATGTCTAAATCCTGTTCCATTTCTTATACTATTCTGAATATGTTTCCTTTTTTGCATTTTGCTGAATTTGTACCCTGCCCTTCTTCCTTCAAGGAGGTCAAACATAGCACAAGTGGTGTTACTCCATTTGTATCTTCCCAACATCCCTGGCAGGAAAGCAAAGATGAGATGAGAGTGTGACTTGTCTGAGGCCACCAACTGCGATTCATCATTGCACAAAGATCTGACATCTCAGCTCAACATATAATTGTAATATGAGTTTCACTTACATTATCACTGTCATCTTAACAATAGCCCTTCAAAACATGCCAATTTATCCCTATGTTGCAGGCTGAAGAGAGAACAGGTAGAGGCTCAGAGTCAGTGGCTTGTCTAAGGCCACCTATTGAGTTTGTGCTTGGGGTAAGATTTGAATGAGCCGCTTCCTGCTTTACAACCTACACATGGCACTATGCTGTTCCAGTTCTCATCCAGACCCTGCCCTCTAGCCACTACGTGACTCTGTCCTAGAACGACTGCAGCTCAGACTGCCAGATTCAAGAAGAGACAAGAAGGAAAGGATCCAGCTGTGGAGAATCTCCTTCCAGCCCAGCCGCTGAAAGCACAGGAGCCATGTCCTCTGGGAAATCTGGCTATCTTAACTGCAATTTTCAATTTTTCCCTTGCAAAGCAGTATTCCACATTATCGTGGGACAAATTTAATGAAGCTTGTAGTCGTAGCAAGTCATAACAAGGACACAAGCTTTCCCCCCACCACTACAAATAGATAAGTCTATGACACCTACTAAAAGGAAGCTCTGTTCTTGATTTCTTTTCTGAATAGAGGATCATAGAATCACAGAATTGTAATGTTGGGAGGGAACCCTGAGGGTCATCCAGTCCAACCCCCTGCAGTGGAGGAAAAAGACGCAGTGGCAGTTCTTGTAGCTGGACTCCATCACTCCCTTATTAGTTAAGCAGGGTGCCCTGCATAGACGCACCTAGTGCCAAAATAACCAGTGTGGCGTTGTAGTTAGAGTGCAGCACTAAGTCTTGGGAGACCAGGATTCAATCCCCACTCAACCATGAAGCCCACCTTGGGTGACCTTGAGCCACTCACTCTCAGCCGAGCCTACCTCACAAGGCTGGTGTGAGGAGAAAACGGGGAAGAGAACTATGTATGCCAACTTGAGCTTGGAGGAAAGGTGGGATAGAAGAGCAATAGATAAAGAAATAATAAATAATGACAATAAAGCGTGTTTCGGGAGGAGGCAGGTGCTGGGCAGGGGGAGAGAAGGTTCATATTTAAAAGAACCTAAATGAGAGAGGAATAGTTTAGCTGTGTGCATGCCCAGCTGGAAGATGCTGGGGACAAATGATGGCAATTAAAGGCAGCATGCAGGCGCGAGCAGAGGACACCTAGCCTGAGAGGAAAGGGTGTGACACCAAGCAGGGCCTCAAGATGCATTGTGGGGAGACAAAGAATGCCTGAGTGGAATGTCTGCCTCGCTCGCATTCCACTAAGTCAATGCCACAAGAGACAAAACTGTTATTTAATGACTACCAGTTCAAGATAGTGCATTTTTTTTTAAAGGGGAGGGGAGAAAGAGATAGCGTTGTTATCTGAAAGTGTGGATTGTGCAGTTCTACATTTCTGAACATGTGCAGAGGAGCAAACGAAGTTGGCAGTGTTTCAGAATAGATGGGGAACATGGAGGATCTATGGGGGGAAATGCATTGCTTGAGAAAAATTAGACCACAGGGGGGCCAACAGTTGTTTTGACAGCTCAATAAATCTCGAAACATGCACCTACCCATTCACAACTGCTGCAGACTTTGTGAAAGAAAGAATAGCCATAGGACTGAAGGAGACAGAATTGGGGGAAACTAACAGTGATGTAAGATAGCCTAGATGAGAGCACATAGGGCAGAAGGAATAAAGTAAAGCCATCAGAGAAAGACAGAGTGAAAAATTAAAAGAGGAAGCAAGATGGAAATATTGTGAATAGGGAAGAGGAAGGTAAAAAACAAGGCACTGACAGATAGATAAGGAATGTAAGACAGCAACCAGTAATTTTTTTATTTTGAAAAAAATAAAATAGAAACCAGTAACATAAAATTGTAGATATACAATAACACCACAAACTAAGTTGTAGAAATTTTAGCAGAGAGTCATTAACAATTCTATATGGTTCTCTATGAGTGTGTGCGCATACGATCATGTATTTAAAAAATAATTGTAAAAATATTATAAAGAGTAATCAAATCAGCAAAGCAAATATACATAATAAATAGGAAAAGGGTGGGGGTTCCGGCAAAATACACAAAACATTTATTTCATTCACTGTGCTTCATTTCTTTTTACCTAGTTCCTTTCCCACTTAAAAAACCCCTGCATGTTTCATGGGAAAACAGATCAACTAAAGTAGTGTTTCCAAAAGTCTGATACTTATGGCACACTTTGTTCATTTATATCCCAATATGCAGTACAAACAGAATTCCCAGATGGCTTACAATTAAGATAAAACCATAAAATGACCTGCAACCCAATAACTAAAGAAAACTCAAACTAAAATAAATCAGTTGTAATTAACTCTTAAAAATATATTAGATCACACAGATGCAAAAAGGATAAAAGTCTGGGCACCTGGTATATAGTAGAGTTCCACAAGTGAGTTGCCCCCACCCAAACTGGAGATATCCTTCACAAATACACTTGCAAACCGTTAGGGCAAAAGTAATCTGCTCACAGAAGTGTCTGCCCATTGCAAATTTCTACACAGTTTTCTATACCAGCTGCATCATTCTAACTAGAAAGTGGAAAGATCAGGGCAGTGATTCGTGCACAACAACAACAACTGGCAGCTCCCTCTGTGGACAAGCCATTATCTGTATTTGGAGTGATTGAATGATCCAATACCATGCAGTGTAGAGGCTAACCAGGAGGTAATACAACCAGAATAGGGAGTCATGCAGAGACAGTCGAAAGCCTCAGACTCATGGAATTTTCCTGCTTTCTTGTAGTACGCTAGCAGTCCTTTTGTGGAATGTAATTTGGGAGTTAAAGGAACAGTCTCCAGGGTCAATCAAATTTCTTGTGAGCTTCAAAAATGCAGCTTGTCAAAAAGCGTGACAGCCTTGGAGCCAATCAAACGTTCAGCCCTTTCAGCAGCCTTGCCAAATGTGAACACCACTGTGCAGTTATTGTGACAAGCCACAGCAAGGTGAGCAAGTCGGTCATCTGGATTCACTCAGCGTGTGGGGACAGGCAGGAACCCCTTCAAGTTCTCACAAACAGTACACTTGGCATTATTTTATCGGCAAACCTATTGCTCAGCAGGCAGTTTGCATCCATTCCTGGTGAGGGAGACCTGGGGGAACACCAGGGCAGGAAAGATCCAGCTCATGAAGCTTTGTGAAAGACTTTGCAGACCAATATAGTGTCAGGAATAAATTAAGGAAACAGAAGTCCTGTAAAGAGAATTTGATAGATTGTCTCTAATATCCAATAAAGTATTATGAACTTCCCTAAACTGGGCTTCCTGACAGCCCTTAACGGAACATAGGGAATTTCTGCATGGATAGCACACGTTCTATCAGAACACTAAAGTAAAGGTGTATCTGCCTTTCCCTCCACAATTAAACAGCTACAGACCTGAAAAAAGTAGTGAAACTTGGAAGAACTCTGCTGAGCTCTGTTCCTGTGTAAATTCAAGGCATTTGTGGCATAGAAAGTTATGCTGAAATTTTAAAACTAGCAAATTATTATAAAACAAATAAGCAAGAATGTGAGAGTTAACAAATACCCTACAATACTGACACTATTGTTTGTCAACATTGCACTGTCAACATTGTCAACATTGCACGGTTTTGCTTCCAAAAATGTCAACTAACAAACGGGAAGCACACCAAATTGTTAACAAATTTCCCTGAACACACACCTAAGAGTGTACAGTGGTACCTTGGGATGCGAACGGGATCCGTTCCGGAGCCCCGTTCGCATCCTGAATGCAACGTAAGACGCGACAGCACGTCTGCACATGCGCGGGTCACGTTTTGCCGCGTCTGCACATGCACGTGATGCCATTTTGAGCGACTGCACATGCGGCGAAGCCCGGAAGTAACGCGCTCCGTTACTTCCGGGTTGCCATGGAGTGCAACCCGAACTCGCTCAACCCGAAGCACATTCAACCCAAGGTATGACTGTAGATTGTTGGACTAACCGCAGCTTCCAGACCAATCCTAAGGGAGCCCCCCCCAAAATTGCCATAATCAAATATTTAGGTTTCCAATGAATGGACCACTGTGGCCACATTATCCCTGTCCAAAAATGGCTGCAGCTAGTGTACCAAATGATGCAGGTAGAAGGCACTCTTAGCCACTGATGGCACTATAGCCTCTAGTGACAAAGATACCGTAAATCAATGAATACTGCTAGGTTAGGAATCTGCTCCTTCAGAGGGAGTGCAACCCCATACACAACAGGCAAATGGCCAGTTTCTTGTCAGGATTTAGTCTCAGTTTATTGGTCCCCATCCAGCCCACCACTGCATCCAGACACAGGCACATCCACTCTGCATTCAGATGTGACAGAGCTGAGTTTCATCAGCATACTGAAGAAATCATGCTCCAGATCTCCCAATGGCTGCTTCCAATGGCTCCACAAAAAAGGTAAAGGTAAAGGTACCCCTGCCCGTACGGGCCAGTCTTGACAGATTCTAGGGTTGTGCGCTCATCTCACTCGAGAGGCCGGGAACCAGCGCTGTCCACAGACACTTCCGAGTCACGTGGCCAGCGTGATGAAGCTGCTCTGGCGAACCGGCACCAGAGCAGCACACAGAAACACCGTTTACCTTCCCGCTATAAAGCGGTACCTATTTATCTACTTGCACTTAAGGGTGCTTTCGAACTGCTAGGTGGGCAGAAGCTGGGACCGAACGATGGGAGCTCACCCCGCCGCGGGGATTTGAACCGCCGACCATGCGATCGGCAAGTCCTAGGCGCTGAGGTTTTACCCACAGTGCCACCCGCGTCCCCTAATGGCTCCATAGAGATGTTAAATAGCACTGGAACAAATTCTTGCCCTGTGCCACCCCAAATAACACTGCCAGACGGCCAATGTTACTCTCTCAAATTGGCCCTGCAGGAAGGAGCAGAACAACTGAAGAACTTATTTTGAAATATTTATTTTAATAACGCAATGTTGAAAAAATCAACTTCTGTAAAATCTTGCACCTGCTTTCTAAGTACAAGGCTGGATATTAACCACCTGAACTAAAATGATCAGTTTCTGAACTAGCAAGGCCAATGCGCCCACCTATCACTCAAAACCTTCTTGAGGCATGTTTTTGTTTTTAAAATTTATCCAGCTTACCAGGGAACGAGGGGTGATTAGCAGTTTACAGCTTCAAAAAACAACCCCCGTAAGCCACCAAGATTAAGCGTTTGCAAAGTGGGTTCAGTGGGGCAGACAGACACTTTAGAATAAAAGAATAGAGGTGTCTCTGAGCACATGCTCAGACCAGGAATTTGTTCTCATTATCAAAACTGAGCTCTCAGCCTTTCCACACACAAAAAAACACCTAAGTTTTTTCTTCATTTCAGCTGCCAGAGAAACAGGCAGACTTATAGTTGTTGCTCTTCTCAAACAGTGAGAAGTCAGAAACCTTCACTGATCTGCTAGTCACCCAGAGATCTACTAGGAGAACTTGGATCTGCCTTATGTCCACACCTTATGCCCTAAAACCCGCACAAATCATCGTTAAAAGGGCTTTAGTACTGGACTAAATTCTCTGGTGGCAAAGACGTTATAAAACAGAAAGAACAGAAATGAGGTGAACAGGCTCACTGGACTTCATCTTACTCCAAGTTCTTCAGTAAAGTGTATTGATGCCCTAAAGGTAAAGGTACCCCTGACCATTAGGTCCAGTCACAGACGACTCTGGGGTTGCAGCGCTCATCTCTCTCTATAGGCCGAGGGAGCCGACGTTTGTCCGCAAACATGTGGGGTCATGTGGCCAGCAGGTTCTGGCGAACCAGAGCAACGCACGGAAATGCCGTTTACCTTCCCACCGGAGCAGTACCTATTTATCAACTTGCACTTTGATGTGCTTTCGAACTGCTAGGTTGGCAGGAGCTGGAAAAGAGCAACAGGAGCTCACCCCGTCGCGGGGATTCGAACCGCCGACCTTCTGATCGGCAAGCACTAGACTCTGTGGTTTAGACCACAGCGCTGCCTGCATCCCACCCATTGATGCCCTAAATTATGTCAAATGCATTCTGGTATACACGCCGCACTTCAAAGATCAGGACTTTGTGTACGTACACACGTGTTGTATATGGAAAATGTATCCCAGTTCATCTGATTCAACTGAATGTTCTTCCTGTAATTGTCTAAGCAGAATTACCGGTATATATGTGGGGGACAATTCTTCTCCACCAACTTTCCAAACCATGCCTTTTTCTCTACTGCTTGCAGTGATTATTTCCCCTTTTGCTGCTTCACTGGCACTTAAAAAACAAAACACCTTTCTGGTGTGATTATGGCCGGTTGCTATTATGGATAAATCTATTTCCAGTCTGAATCACTTTTGCATGTCTTCACTCATAAATTACTTCTATCCTGTTTCAACAGAAATCCGAGTTTTTTATTTTAAAAAAGCTATATGAAAATCCCTATTTTAATATGTATTGACACACATATTACAACACACAATAGCATTTATATAACTATATAATCTAAATACACAATTTTCCAAAAATGTATTTTATCCTTAAAAATGTGGATTTTTAATTTTTAGGTGGGAATTGTATCACAAAATCTGGAGATGTGCAAAAGCTGATGGATAATTTTGTTCCAATCCGCATGCTAGTTCAGGAGGTGTGTGAGAGGGTGCTTTGCTTCAGAATGAACAGAAACTGAATTTCTCAAACACCCAAACATTCCCAGGTCCCAACCCACCATTTTGCAATGGCACCGCAACAGAGATTCTCTATCCTTGAAGCCAGTCTGATTAATCTTTCATGAGACTGAACAGCAAGCTCCATAAAAGAAAGAAACAAAGCAAATCTTATTCTCATCTTCCTCCTCCCCCCACCTCCTTTTCCCCTACAGGAAAAACTTGACCTTAAAAAGCCTGGTCTGCTCAGTTATTATACTATTCCTTTGTCTTCCATCTCAAACAGATGAAATCAGATGCAATTCAAGGCTAATTCAATCTCTAATTACCTTAGGATCTTAATGGTCCTGATCTTATATGTTAACATTAATTTTATTATGTTAGATACTTCACGGATGTGCCGTTCCTTCCTAATCTGGATCAGCTCTTTGCTGTAATTTTTAATAAGAGAAAAAGCATCGGGGCGGGGGGGGGGGGGGGAGAAACAGAAGAAGAAAAATGTCACATTAACTCATGACAACTTCTACAGACAGGCCATGGATGAAAAATAAGTGGCCCCATTTCTCTACGGAAGACAGGCTTGCTGTTCCTTGAACAAAATAATAGAGCAATAACTTAATACAACATTAGCTGTTTGGCTGTATTCCAATTTAACACACAAGGAAGAACAAGATAATTAAATAAAACAAACAGTGAGGATTTAAGCCAAGTGTCACTCCCCCTAATTCCAAAATCAGACTTTGGGGTAGGGGGAAGAGGTGAACATACACATAAGCACATAGAGAACGAAACATTCATTATCTTGACACAAGAGATACCCTTTTCATTCTGAATTTTGAAAGAAACTTTCAAACTTTCTTTCCCCAGAAAAATAACAAATGAAGGAATTGCAAAATGTATGCAAACTAAGGAAGATTCTGATGAATTTGTGTACATTTTAAATCCTTTGTGCTGCAGATTTTCCACTGATTGGAAAAGTAAGGCTCCCTCACATTTCCAGGACTTCTGGTAATTTAGAAAGGGAAGGCACACTCAATCCCACTCTTATCTCCAAGTCCTAAATTTTGAGGTTCCATAATGTAGTAGCTTTATTATTTATTACATTTTTGCTGTGCTCTTCCTCCAAGTTCTGGACAAGGTAAACTCATTTTATCCTTTAAATAACTGCTGTTTCCATTTTGGCAAAGGAGCATGGACCTCACTGCAACTTGTTTTAACTTGAAAAGCTTGTCGCTGCTAACTTCCAATGGAAGATATGTAGCTCTTTCAAACACAGGGATAGAGTGTATATAGAGAACCATTCCCTATGGAACCTACAAATGTAATGTCAGAAAGGTAGATCATGGAAATCTCTGGATACCAGGTTTGCGACATCTCCATCTGGCTGGCCCCTCCAGCTTTCTTAAGCAGGTAAGCAGAAAAACTTATTTATTGCTTTTATAAACCCACCTTTTTCTCCAAGGAGTACATGGTTCACCCCCTCCTCAGTTAACCTGTGAGGTAGGCTATGAAGTTGTGACCAACCCAAGGTCACCCAGTGAGCTTTGTGACTGAGTGGGGATTTCAACCCTGATCTCCCAGATCCTAGTCCGACACTCTCTAGCCTTTCTCAACCTGTGGGTCCCCAGATATTGTTGGACTACAACTCCCATCACCCCTAGCTAGCAAGGCCAGAGCTCAGGGATGATGAGAGTTGTAGTCCAACAACATCTGGGGACCCACAGGTTGAGAACCGCTGCAACAACTACACCACACTGGCTTCCTAGAGTACGTCTGCTATGGGGCATAGATTAAGTAGGCAAATAAATATGAGGGAAGCAAAATGTCACTTAGAGAAAGATCTGGGGGGGGGGAAATCCTTGAAGCTTGAATTTGTTTTATTCTGGATTGTTTTACTGGATGCTTTAATGTACTGTAAACCATTTTGAGATTTTTTTCTGTAAACTATAAAGCAGTATAGAAATGAAATGATTGATAATGATAAATTCAACTGCAAAAAGGCACCTGGACATTCTTTTGTGGCAGCCATAACCTAGGTTTAAGGAGCCATTTGGCAATTAGCTTATATATCTGATTTTTTAACACTGGTGGTAGGGCAGAGGGCATGAATGCCAAAAGTAGCAGAGCCAGAGAAACTGTTACGCAGAGCCAACTAATTCTGGTTTTGCTCCCATCCTCCTCGCTGCTGAATTCTATAAAGGCAACACCGAGGAGGAGGAAACTATGTCGCCCTTTGGATGGATGGGTTGTAACTAAGGAGGCAGGCGGGTGAAGGCTGGCTGATGGCAGTGCCTGGTTTGACCCAAATTCAGATTGAAATGTATACGGCAACAAATCTGATCACAAAAAGGTTTAAACTAATTGGGTTTTCCCTGATAGTGATGGTTATTCAACTCAGCAAGTAGAAGTACAATAGTCAACTTTTTCCCTGGAAGCCAAAAGGTGTTATGTTTGGGAGCTGGAACCGATCAGTGGAAATATATTTCCTCAGCCACAATGTAATCGACCAGTTATACAAACCCACGGCATGGTTTGGCACAGCTGGCAGACACAACGAAGAAAGGAGCCAGAAACATAACAACATGGATATTACGGGCCAAAAGAAGAAGAGGGGGAAGCATTGGCCGAATACTTGAGGAAACTTGCCCAGCATCTGCCTTGGCTTAAGGCAGTGCTATTAGCTCCTCATTTTGGTGAGAATTAAAGTCACTCTAAATGGGTGGCAGTTGGATCAAGCAATTATTGGCTGGGGCTAAAGAGGCAATCAGTACTCATTGCTTTCCAGGCTCCTTCACCCTATGACTCATCTCTCAAAATATATGGAATATCCATGAAGCTTGAGGAAATAGGAGTGGGGAGAAGTGTGAAGTTTCCTATTGCAGGAGACTCATTCTTTTAGAAACAAATCAGATTTTTAAAACTCAACCACCAGACTCGTAATGCAAATCTGCTCTGCAATGTGCCCTTGGCAAAAGTCAGCCCTGCTATATTCTACTACAGACTGGGAGCAAAAATATGAAAATATTTTATCTTACTCCTAGAACGCAGTTCGTTACCTAGAAACTCAAGTTAGAATCCACAATTTTCCTATTCTGATCACCTGAAAATAAAAATGTCTATGACCACCCATTATCCAAGCATGTGTCAAATACTTGTATTCAGTGCTTTTTTTCTGGGAAAAAGGTGGGGCAAACTCACAACAAAGTTTGCTTGTTTGTTTATTGTGAGACCAGTCGCAGTGCCACCCACCCACCCTTGACAGTGTTGAAATGTAAGATGTGACTCAAGCATTGATTTGGCTTAGAAATGCCCACAACTTCATTGTGTACAGACAGAGGTGTATTTTTGCCTCAGGCATTGGGTGTATATCAGTTTGAACACCCTCAGACAAAAAATAAAAATTAAATTTTTTAAAGGTAAGGGAACTCAGTTCCCCCAGAGTTCTTGCCCAAAAAAGCTGCTTCTTTTATTTCAACACAATGGAAGCACCAATGGCTCACATCATTCCACTCATCTCTGCTACTCTGAGCCTCCTGGATATCTCTTGTTCACTCAGAAGATTCCTTCCCATTCTCCCTTGCTGTCCCTCCCCACTTGTGCTTGAAACTTCATGCTTCAAATGTCACCTCTCTCCCCATCTTCCATTTCTTTGCCTTCATGTTCATCTCTTGCTACCCCCTTTATATGCCTCTCTTCCCTCTGACCACCATCACAGTCCTCATTTTTTTTGTCAGGCGGGGGGGGGGGGGAGCTCCCTTGTCATGTTTTGTTTCTGATATGCTATAAAACACATCATAAACACAGGATAAAATGGTATTTTTTAAATATATATATACTCTAAGCTTTAAGGAATCCTCATGAATGCCAATATTTGTTAGGGGCAAAATTCAGCTCCACAGCAGTCCTTTAACAGAAAACACAAAAAATATAGAAAAGTTGTGCATTTGTGCCCCACTCACCCAACTTTGTAACTCAAATCCACTTTAGCATTCTCTTTCTCTCACTTGCAAACACACACACTTTCTGAACTGTAGCTTGAGGAATGCATTTCTTTTATCTCAAACTCATCACTTCCAAAGTATTTAAATGACAGTTTGCTTCACGTTTGTACAGTCAACTAAGGGGGCTGTCAAGTTTGATGACATATTAGTTTGTCGCTTCTAACAGACATAGCTGTATGAACAGATTAGCCGAGACTACATAATTTAATAAAAGTTATCACCTATTCTTCCTGACACCGACAGATATTCCTCATCAGATCTTTCTGTCTATAGTAGAGACAGTCGGTGACAGATAGGGAGTCCGTTTAATTCCAGCTCAAACACATTTCCCCAGTAAATACATTAGAAGGACATTCAGAGACCTTTTCAACTTTGTACAGAGAATTTAAGTGCATATTTGGTAGTTCAACTACAGCCAACTCATATCCAGTAGATCCAAATAATTAGTACACCAATTTTACAGGGTCACCTGAACAGTCTGATAGACCTTCCTGCACCATTAAGCATACCAATACAGTGGTACCTCGGGTTACATACGCTTCAGGTTACAGACTCCGCTAACCCAGAAATAGTACCTTGGGTTAAGAACTTTGCTTCAGGATGGGAACAGAAATCATGCTCCGGCGGTGCGGCGGCAGCAGGAGGCCCCATTAGCTAAAGTGGTGCTTCAGGTTAAGAACAGTTTCAGATTAAGAATGGACCTCTGGAACGAATTAAGTACGTAACCAGAGGTACCTGCTGCAAAATGAGGCAACTGCTGCAAAATAGCTAGAAGCTGCAATCTCTTTGGGGTAAAGGGCATGGTAGCATCATAACACAACAGGAGTTCACCAATGACAATTTGTTGTTGTCATCGGGATCTTCTCTAGCATCCAGTCCCCCTTGACACATCTCTCAGCTGCCCATCTGTAATATGGGGATAAGGATAAATATTCACCTACTTTCCGGGATGGGTGGTTCAAACACCCAGAAAAATGGTTATATAAAAGCTAAGACTTGTGACAATACTAGCAGAGCCATGTGAGGTGGGGGGGGGGGGAGCCAGCGAAAGCCATAAGCCAAGCACTTAGTACGGCATTCTTTTATTTGCTTTATAATTTTCTTCCACGTACACACAGTTGCTGATTCTACAGTTCCAAAGGAAAACTAGAACAGATGAGAGGTGAATGATTTATTTTAGGACTGCAGAAGGAGCCAAAATTAATTTGCTTAAGACTAATTAGGGAACAGAATTAGCCTGTTCTCTTTTCTACCGAATCTAAAGTTTTCAGCAGGGCAATCTTATTTATTTATTGCACAGCTAAATTTATTGGATAATGGTGGCACTCTCCCCTTCTGCCTTCTTGTTACATATTTACCAGTTATTTTTTATAATGCAGATCAACTATGGATTTCTATTTTTGAATACGCTTGAGCATAACATTTGAAACGTGTACGAAAAATATGTATGATTTTAACCTTCAACAATCAAAACAAGAAATCGTCCAGAGATAGCTAACAGTGTGTCATAACTGATGGCACAGATGTATTTAAATTCTTAGC
Organism: Podarcis filfolensis; assembly: GCF_964270895.1. NCBI lineage: Eukaryota > Metazoa > Chordata > Lepidosauria > Squamata > Lacertidae > Podarcis > Podarcis filfolensis. Next base: position 80,733,586 of record NC_139608.1, read on the forward strand.
TAATATCCAGACTTCAGCTTATATAGCTCAATGTAGATGTTGACCCGGTGTGTGGCAGCTGTGAAGAAGGCAAATTCCATGCTTGAGACCATTAGGAAAGGAATTGAAAATAAAACTGCCAGTATCATAATGTCATTATACAAATCTATGGAGTGACCACATGTGGAATACTATGTACAGCTCTGATTGCCTCACTTCAAAGAAGATATTATAGGAGTTGGGGGGGGGGAATCAAAAAAGGGCAACCAAAATGATAAAGGGGATGAAGCGACTCCACTGTGAGGAAAAGTTGCAACATTTGGGACTTTTTAGAGAAATTGTGAGTAAGAGGTGACATGTTAGAAGTTTATAAAATTATGCATGGCATAGGAATAGTGGACAAAGAAAAGCTTTTCTCCGTCTTTCATAACACTAGAACTCGTGGACAGCCAATGAAGCTGAGAGTTGGAAGGAAGATTCAGGATGGATAAAAGAAAGTACCGTATTTTTTGCTCTATAGGACGCACCAGACCATAGGAGGGGGAGAACGGGGGGGGGGGATTATCCCCCTCTCTGCTCAGCGCCCCTTCAGCAAAGCAGCAGGAGAAACGGAGCCCCTTCCATTTCTCCTCCCGCTTCGCTGAAGGGGTGCTGTGCAGAGAGGGAAAACTGTGCAGCGCCTCTCCAGCGAAGCCTGGAGAGCAAGAGTGATTGGTGTGCACCGACCCCTCCCGCTCTCCAGGCTTCAGACAGCCATCTGCAAGCCTTCAGAGCGCGGTGGGAACTCCTGCTGTGCTCCGAAGACTTGCAGATAGCTGCCTGAAGCCCCTGGAGTGCAGCGGGAGTTCCCTGCGCTCTGGGGGCTTCAGGCGGCTTCAGCGAAAGCAACGCGAAGCCTCCGGAGCACGGGGGGAGCTCTCCCTCTGAGCTTTGGAGGCTTCGCGTTCCTATCGCTGAAGCCAAGGAGCCTGCATTCGCTCCATAGGACGCACACACATTTCCCCTTCATTTTTGGAGGGGAAAAAGTGTGTCCTATAGAGCGAAAAATACGGTACTTCTTCACACAACACACAGTTGAACTACAGATTCAAAAGTGAATTAGACAACTCACAGAGCAGACGGCTGTCAATGGCTACTAGGCATGATGGTCACGCTCTGCCTCCACAGTTGAGAGGCAGCAACACTTCTGGATACAAGTCACTGGAAACCACAGTAGGGGAGAGGGTCTTGTGAAGCCACAAATACTTAGCCCAAATTCATTTCACCACTATTTCAAGAACAAGCATGAGTATTGGTAGAAATGCAAGCGCATCTCTGTAACGAAGTATCACTATTCTTCAGGCACACCACAGTTCAAGCGATTTTGAACTGGTTCCCACTTGGACAAAGTAAACCGGAAGGGAAAGAGTAGTGTTGTTTACTTATTTGCCTTGAAGGGCAGTATTTACACAGCACTGTTGATCTGTGAATGGGAGGGAAGTTAAGACATACTCAAAGTTGCATCACCTTCTGATATATAATGATTGCAGAGCTGTCCAGAGAGAGAGACAGAGAGAGAGAGAGTTTTCCAGTAGAAGACTACAGAGTTCAGCTAGTAGCTCTGAAGCAAGAAATTTGAAGCAACTTCTGCTCCCTCTTATTGTGGCTGTTGCCCTTTGCACCCATGGGACCTCGGTAACTCTGTTTCTTATTGAAAAATTGAGGAGGCAACAACCTAGTTTTTCAAAATGAGCATGTGACTAAGCAGCCGAGATGCCAACCATATTGAAGGGTATGGAAAGTTCAGCCGGTTTGACACTCTACCATGTGCAAAGAAAGAAAGCACACATATATTCACAGCTCTCTACTGATGTCATAAGTTATACTGCTCACAGACACTGAAAAACTTTCCTCCCCGGTCCTTAAAAAAAGAAAAAGAAAAGAAAAAGAGCTCAGCTTTAGGAACTTATTTCTAGTTTTGTAGCCATCACATTTTAGTGGCAACTGATCACACCAATCACTCAACTGGGTTTGCTTGGCAGCTTGGGCAAATATTCTGTGAAACCTTCAGAAGGCTGTCCTCCAAGCCGTCAAGCACCTTCATCTCAAACTTTTACAAGCTGATTAGGTTTTTAAAAACATCAAAGCACTGCCTCGCAAAGTAGAAAATTCTCAACCCATTTCAATCCAGACTGGAAGTGCCCAATACAAGCAAATCTTGTCTAGAAACAGGAGTAGAGGCTTCAGGAGGAAGCAGAAAACCAAGGTGTAAGAAGTCATGCAGTTGGCAGAAGACAATGCTACCACCAAGTCCATTGCATTTTCTGCTGCAAGAAGGGGCACCCATATTTTCCGGCACTTTATACTGTAAAGCTTCAGGAAAGGGATTGGAGACCCCTAGAAAACAGTTACTTTTGGAATCAGCTTGCTTGTCTCTGTTCTTTACCACTCTGACATATTATTACTTTTAGTGCTCTTTTATAATGGGTTAATTAACATTTTTTAAAGTAGAGGTTACTTGTCAAATGCCTTATTTGTTATTAAATTATAGAGCGAATGGACAGAACAACAGCTCAACAAAAAGACTAGACCAGGGCAATCCCACAGACCATAGCTACCTGGCTATGTATTCCATCCAGCCGGTAAATGAGCTGTGTTCCAACACAACCTGCCTTATCAGTATTTGCTCTTAGCAAACCAGCTCTATTTATTTTTCCTTAAACCTCCAGATAGTTGTCCCACTTTCCATCCATTTATGCCCTCCTGACCTAACCTTGCAAAAAAGGCTGTCATTTGATCTTTACAATAACTAACAAGCAAGTGCTAAACTTGGCCACAGGAAACATATATTCCCCGTCTGATTTCAACCGGTGGTACTTGTGTTCTTCTGTGACACAGTCATCTCTAAATTGGGTTAGATGGTGCACACCTGGATGGGACCCTCCACTGTATCACTAACATGGCTATCAGTGCTGTGCAATTGAATCCTGATGCACACTCTTCTGCTGCAATGGTAGAATTTGACTGGCACCCAAAATTTGCCAGTTTACTCTGATATTTGTTTTGGCCTCCTCATTGAGTTCACCCTTCATCCTAGCCAACTCTACAGAAAGCTGCCATACCATAAGCTGACTTCTTGGTGGAAACAGTAAATTTTATAAACGAAATACCTTTCTGTCTTTCCACAGATGCTGAAATCAAATTATGAAAAGGAATAGTCAATTTGGAAGAAGAAGAAAATATTTTACTAAAAATAGAAACCAACAAAACTAAAGTTGTAGATGATGATGATGATGATGATGATGATGATAAAGCTAAAAAGAAGTTAAGCAAAACAATGTAAAAAAGCAACCAATTAAATGGTTTTAGAAAACAAGTTTGCACCACCTAGTGAAAGGTAAGCAATTATGAGACCTACTTGTCTTTTTTACTGAGGCAGCTCTACAAAGCAGAATATTCTCCTCCGTACACTGTTAGATCTTATATCTACACACATGCTTGCTATTAAACTATACTGCAAATAATCAGTGATGTCAGTTTTCTGGGGGAAATAATTGCAAAACTTATCATGCAGATTACAGTAATTTGCATCAGAAAAACTCCACATTGCACTGGAAAATTTTCTGGAGTGCGGGGCTAGCCAATGTGGTAGATCAAACAGGTAGATCATATGTGGTAGATCGCTGGTAGATCACAGGCTTCCCCCAAAGAAGCTCAAGAACAGGGGTCAGCAACCTTTTTCAGCCGTGGGCCGGTCCACCGTCCCTCAGACCTTGTGGGGGGGCCAGACTATATTGGGGGGGGGATGGATGAATTCCTATGCCCCACAAATAGCCCAGAGGTGCATTTTAAATAAAAGGACACATTCCACTCTTGTAAAAACACGCTGATTCTTGGACTGTCTGTGGGCCGGATTGAGAAGGCGATTGGGCCGCATCTGGCCCACGGGCCTTAGGTTGCCTATCCCTGCTCAAGAACTTTGGCTCCCCTAAAAAAAGCTCAGTATTTTTGCCCCGCACCCCCACAAGGGGGTAGATCACTGCCAGTTTTGAACTCAGAGTAGATTGCAGTCTCTTGGGAATGGGCTACCCCTGTTCCAACTCCCAGCAATGTAGGAATCTTTTGGCCCAATGTGGGGCTTGAACCTGTTATGAGAATTGTAAGGTATAAGATATAAAATAAATGTTCATAAGTGTACCAGGCAAACATATACATAAGTATATAAACTATGTGTCTGAAATAGTACAGGAGAACAGTCATCACCACCCTGCCTTAAGGGTACATTTGTGTATGAATAGGGTGAGCCTGTAGGAATTAAGTATTTATCATCACAAAAGAATGGCCAGGGTGTCCAGGTAAACCCATTAACAGCCAGGAAACCAGGTTTCCTGCCAGACAAGATTCTGCTGTAGACCGCCCCTTCTGTGATATATGTATGATGTATTAAGGGGTGGTCTTGACCTACAGGGGGGCAATTTCAAAAGTCTATACAGTGGTACCTCGGGTTAAGTACTTAATTCGTTCCGCTCTGCTTCCGGGCGCCTGTGTGCCGGGCGGCGGACTGCTATCTGCAGCCTAGGGAGCCCTGCAGGAACTCCCGCAGGGCTCCCCAGGCTGTGGGTGTCTGCGCGGTGCGCGGGGTGCTCTGCTTCAGGGCGCTCTGCGCGCCGGGCGGCAGGCTGCTATTCTTAACCTGAAACTGTTCTTAACCTGAAGCACCACTTTAGCTAATGGGGCCTCCTGCTGCTGCTGCGCTGCCGGAGCACGATTTCTTTTCTCATCCTGAAGCAAAGTTCTTAACCCGAGGTACTATTTCTGGGTTAGCGGAGTCTGTAACCTGAAGCGTATGTAACCTGAAGCGTATGCAACCTGAGGTACCACTGTATAAGGGCTTGCACACCATTGTTCTGGGTTCCTCCTCCCTCCTGCGTGGGGGGGGGGTGAGCACCCTGTTGCAACAGTTTAATAAAGATCAGGCTTACTAGCTGCTTTGCTTCTCAATATTCTCTGCTTGGCCTCTGTTATTTTCTCCTACCAATAGGGAACCTACATAGTAACTCTATATGGGCTCTTGGGTACCCCATAAAGAGAAAAGGAGCAGTATTTTCTTATAACAAACCCAAGACCCTGAGATTAACAGTCTCATGCTCTACTGACTGTGCTCTCCTGCGGGCTTGTATATAGCAAACCTAGCCAAAAACTTTGGAACTGCCAAGCTTGCCCAATACTGTATTTGCAATTGGCATCCATTCATTGTCACTACTTATGGAAAAGGGGGGGGGGAATCCACGGAAAAAGTAAGTGGTTCACCGACGTCACTGCAACTTACTGAGAAAAACTACCCTTTGCTATACTTTTATCACAAGGAGTTCAAAGCACAGCAGTGTTTACACGGTACACAAAAGCTTATACAAATTCTGTGCCAAGGTAATTCAGACAAATTCTGCAGTTCAAGACTGTATGCATGCTATCTTACCATGTTATTGTTTTATTTAATTTCCTAGTTACTGGAAGAGGCAGGGAGCTGTGCTCTACTCCCTGAAGCTCTGCTCCCAATTGCTAGAAGTTTTGTTCAGCCACCTGTTTGGCTTCTGAGATCACCTGCACAGTGTGGTGTAGTGGTTAAAAGTGGTAGTCTCCTAATCTGGTGAACCAGGTTCGCGTCTCCGCTCCTCCACATGCAGCTGCTGGGTGACCTTGGGCCAGTCACACTTCTCTGAAGTCTCTCAGTCCCACTCGCCTCACAGAGTGTTTATTGTGGGTGAGGAAGGGAAAGGAGGTTGTTGGCCGCTTTGAGACGCCTTCAGGTAGTGATAAAGCGGGATATCAAATCCAAACTCCTCTTCTTCTTCTTAAACACCTACCTGAAGTCGTAAGGACCAAAAGCTTGCTTTGAAAGAAAAGGAAAACAGTTTCAAGAAACCGATTCCTCTGCCCATATGGTGTTCTTTTCTCCCTCATTTTTGGGCACACCTGTGGTACATTCACATCCCTGCTAAAGGCTTTGAACAGTGCAGGTGATAGATAACGCTACCTCCAACTCAGTTTATGAGGGCTGCCTTTCCTAAACACAGATACACAACAACCACTGCTAATTTTGAAATGAAAAAACTCTCCTGTGGGGAAACATTTGAGCAGCCAATTGGAAACACAAACAGCAGCTCTTCTTTTTAAAATCATATTCCCAGTGCTAAGCATTTAAAAAGCTCAGTTAGCACTGCAGCCACCCAGAGAAAACGGCAAAGAAGGCCACAAGTGTAGTGAGCACAAGACACAGAAGCGACAGAAATTGATAAAACCTTCATCACATGCCTGACACCCCATATATCAAAGCCCTAAATCTCATTCTCTGCTTGCCTCCAATTTCCATCAAAGCCTGCCAGCTGCACATTTATTGAGAAGTTTGTGGTCTGACAGCCACTGTATTACCAACATTAATGATGCATCAGTCTCTAGAATTACTGGGGAAACAGTCCAATTGATTTTATTATTATACACAGTTCCTCGCATTTCATTTTCTGGCGGCTTCCTACCACAATTTTTAGCAATAACCAAAACAGTTAAATAGCCAACATGCAATACATCAGGGCTCAAATTTGGTTACATTGTATTATTTCACTCCCTCATTTCTCAGCATGAAATCACAGGCCCATCCAGGCACCCCGGGGTTGGTGATGAGTTATTGGCCTACCACTGATTTACTTACATACTGCAGTGCAATAAAACAGAGCATGCTGATAGTTACTCTTCCAGTCTGGAGGTCCAAAATGGAACCTGTAGCTGTGAAACAGAGTTTCACAGAGTACTTGAAAACAGAGGTGGCCAAATATTTTGGGTCAAGACCCCTCAAACATTCAGAGGCCCCACAGAGGTCATCCAATCTCCTACAACAAAACCATAGTCCACTGATATTAGTAACCCACTAGTTGTAATAGCCTGCCCTACAAGTTTTTTACTGGCTCATATAACCTGCTAGAGGAGTAACAGAATTAGTGGCATACAGAGAGAGAGGGAGGGGGGGATGGGTGCCTAGCTAGGGATTCAAACCGAAGCCATTTTAGTTAGTTGTTAGCCAGTTGGCTAACAAATCCTGGATAAGAAAGGACTTGGTTAGTGTTAACCACAAGGTCACTGCCAACATATATTTTAAACACAATTAAAGGTGAGAGGGAGAATTTTATGAGAAGTGTGTGAACTTGTGGTCCACCTCTTAGCTGCGGTTCAAAGGTTAAAGCCATCAGATGTACACTATTCAGAGTCAGTTGACTATGCAATTCTCAAAAACTGTTTTAGAGTACAGATTGATGCAAATTATATGATTCAACTAGGTCAGACAATTTAGTTTTTATTATTGCTGTAGATCTGAACAGCAGTTTCAGTAAAACCAAGTTAATAGAATTAGTGCAACGGGTATTATTTTTAAAGAAAAATGTGGCGAGTGGTTTTAGAAGCTGAATCATATGCAAATACAACATTTCCCTACAGATTTTTCTCCCCCAGTCACAGAAGTGCTAATCACAGCCTCTAGAAGGTAATGTGGGATGAGGGGATCTATTTCATCTCTTGTTTGTTCGATTTAACGGATGTGCTCTTAACTTCTTGGTTGTAAACTGCATCGTTATCGGTCAAGCAGGAAGTACAGATCTTGTTTCTTGTAAAAGCAAGCCAGTATAAATTACAAATGGTAAGAGGTTGCTCTGTGTGGCTTGAAATAAGAACTCGCTCTGTAGCATGTATATGGGAATGGAAGGAAGAGGGACAATAAGGCAGTAGTTGTCTTTAATAATAATGCTTCAGAGGTATGGCGGGATCCTGAAAGATTTCCCCTCCTCCCACAATTAAGCTTTCTCTTCTTCAAATCACCAAAGTATAACTCAGGAGTATCAAGTCCCCGTTTTAAATTGAGTTTCATTTGGTACCTCTTGAGATCTTTTTTAAAAGTGGTATTGCCTAGACAACAATTAGGCCTGTGTGTGATTTGAACTGATGCGAGTCTAGAGACTACGAGTGTTAGCAGCAAGTTGGATACAGTAGTTTCTAATCTCACTTTTGCCACTCAAACAGAGCACTCCCACATCTGCAGTAAAGGATGATAGTTCTAGTCTCCCTTACATGGTTGTTGTACAGACTGAGATAATGTATGTGATATGCTTTGAACACTTTAGAGTGCTATACACAATCCATATAAAATACTACACCGTCCTCTGTAAAATCCTACATAGTCCTTAAAAACTGTGCAGGAACCCAATGCTCACTCTAGGGATACTCAGAGAAATTTCTGTCGTATTTGGCCTTCACCCCTGCCCCATGAGATCAAGGCTGCACATGCAATTATTCAATTTTATCCTCAAAATAGTATGGAGAGAAACAGCCTCACATCATATTGATGGGAACACTGGACTCCCCAGTCCAACACTTCTGTTTACTGAACCACCACTTGCTTTGAGTGTGGTCAAAGGAAAAGAAGCGTGGAAATGTGCAATGTGATGCTGGCAATTCATACTACAGTTAGAAGCAAGTAAAAAGATCAGATGAATTATTATTACTAAGGGTACATCCACACTTTCATTTGTCCCATAGTTTCAAAGTCATGGGTCCAAGAGGGTTGCTATTTTATGGTCCTGCCACTTGATCAAATTACAATCCATAGAAAACTTGAATGATGTTTTTTACGATTCAGCAGAAAAAAAGCAGATTTTCCCAGTGAAAGTGGCGGAACCAAAAAAAATCCTCTTGGACCCATGACTTAAAATCACTTGGAATTACAGGACCAATGAAGGTATGCATGGGCCTTAAATTTATATTCCCTGTCTCCCAGAGGATCTTGGGAAAGGAGCTGTTTTCAGGAGAATGCCCACCGAAAACATAACATGCATTTCCATTCTGGAATCTACACTCGCCACCCTCCTCCAGCAGCTGTGCATATTTTTGAACAATATTCGCTACTCTTAACAAATAAACATTATTATGAGTATGGCAGGGTCATTTAGGATAAATATTCAGTTCAGGACAGCGTAATCTCACACCCCAAATCACGATGAGACAATTTCAATATGAAATTTGCAATAAATACGTGACAAACCAGTCAATTGTCCCAGTCCATCTTGGACATTTGCAACATCTAACAGCTGCCCACTGTCCAATCTAGAGGTACCAATTCTTAGGCACTACAAATCCTTCTGATGGAAGGTCTTCTCCTGTCGATCAAACACTAGCTGGAGCAAATTGATAAAAATCACCCTAAGTCAAATATTTTATCTCTCCTGTACAGCTGGAGTGGTGTTAGCCAGTCACATTATTGTTTTGGATTTTTCTTAAACGGGAAAAAAAACATAGAATGAGGCAGCCTAACTGCAAATGTACTTAATATTCATGAGATCCTGCTAAGCATCTGATGAGTTTCTCTCTTCCCCCTATGTTTGATTTATTGGATCTTTACCTAGTTCAAGAAGCAGCTGTATGGTGCCTTCTGTTATATGTTTAGCACACCCAGTACTATAGACAAAGGAATTTGAAACAACCGTCTAGAAACATAGCAGTGAAAGGCACCTGAAGGTTATCTCATCCAATCTGTGTCTTTAATTCTGGGTCCCTCCAAACAGTGAGCCCCCTGGAGCCCACAGAAATGGGGAAGATGACAGTGTGCCATGGGAGTGCCCCCAGCGACAGGACAGGTCAGTTGTAAAGATCAAGCAAATGAACCTAGCAGGGAGGGACAATGCTGCAGACCACATCTCTGGTTTATTACAAAGGTGTGTTTAATCATATTAACCACACCAAAATGTTGTTGTTAATAATGATGATGGTGATGATGATGATGGTTTAATTTATATCCCACCCATTTAGCTGGGTTTCCCCAGCCACACTGGGTGGCTTACAACGTATATAAACACAACAAAACATCAAACATTAAAAAACAAAATATCCTACACAAACCAATAAATCAATAGAAACCAATATTAACAACAACAATAACAACAATAATAAACAGTTTACAATTATACCCTAATTAAAATAACTGGGTGTCATTCCTCTTCTCCTTCAATGTTAAAATCTACTGCCTGAAATCTACTGCCTTGAGCAAAATATACATCAGAAGGCTTATTTTGGTCAGAATTGAGTATATACTTCCAAAGTTAACACTAAATAATTACTTCTGGTAAATGAGCACCATAGCTACCAGAGGGCCGTGGAAATTTGTGTCCCAGGCTTTTTAGATTCATCTACCCATGTACTAGCTGAAACCAAATTATTGGTTGCCAGATGTTAAATATATTGGCATTTTTTCAGCTCTCTTACTCCACAACCTTAGAAAAATAAAAACTGTCTTGTGGGATCAGAATGTTTTCTCAGCATCCCATTTCCAATTATGACCAGCTAGATGGAAACCTGCAAGCCCACCATGAAAACAATAGCTATGTATTTGTGACCCCACAACTAGCATTCTGGGACATAATGCCTCTGCTCTATTGGTTAATCATTATCACCAGTTATTTGTCCAGTCCCCATTTAAAGTTCAGCCAATGGTTGTCACAACAACTTGCAGCAGCCAGTGTTAGAAAGCAGCCAGGAGCTAGGAGCATTTTGCAACTGGTGTGGATCCAATTGCGATCACACGGAGGTCCCTGGATGCCAGGTTGGTTACTGGGGAAAGCAAAATGTCACTTAGAGAAGGATCTGGAAAAATTTCCTTGAAGCTTGAATTTGTTTTATTTTGGATTGTTTTATTTGATGTTTTAATGTGTTGTAAACTGCTCTGAGATTTGTTCTTTCAAATATAAAGCAGCAGAGAAATGAAAACAATGAAAATAACAACAACAATAGATTGCACTGCAAAAAGACAAACAAAAAACAGCACCTAGACATTGCACTGTAGCGACCACAACCTATGTTTAAGGTGCGATTTGGCAATTAGATTACAGTGGTACCTCGGGTTAAGTGCTTAATTCGTTCCGGAGGTCCGTTCTTAACCTGAAACTGTTCTTAACCTGAAGCACCACTTTAGCTAATGGGGCCTCCTGCTGCCGCCGTGCTGCCGGAGCACGATTTCTGTTCTTATCCTGAAGAAAAGTTCTTAACCTGAAGCACTATTTCTGGGTTAGTGGAGTGTGTAACCTGAAGCGTATGTAACCTGAAGCATATGTAACCTGAGGTACCACTGTATATATCTGAGTTTCTAACACTGGTGGCAGTGAATTCTATATGTGAATTGTGCTTTGTGTGAAGAAGTATTTTCTTTTGGCTGACTGTTCTAAGTTTCCCGTCAATCGATTTCATTGAACAACCTCAAATTCAAGTATTGTGAGTGAAAGAGAGAATATTGTCCCTAAATCCCTATCATGTCAATCCTTGATGACAATTCTTCAACATTTTATCCAATTCAGCTCTTTGATAAAGATTAAGAGTTTGAAAAAGTTAACCCTGATCCAGAGTGAGTGACCGATATGAGAGATTCCCCCACCCCCTTTCATTCTGCTTCAACCCTCAAAAGAACTTTACAATTTACTACGCATTCAAGAAAGTTTGCACAGCCTTAATCTGGTCTGATAATCCGTTATTACTTATAATGGCAATAACAATTAGACTCCAGGGAATGGACAGGAAATAAGACCTAGGGGACGTATCATAAGCCAGTAAGAGTCCAAGACCCACATCCTCGAAGTTTGCAAGTGCAGAATGCTGTCATGACAACCACATGTGGAAGACACCATGTCAGACAGAAGACATCTTATTAATGACAGCTTATGTCAAACAAACGGCTTCTTAAGAAAAGCAGCTAATTATCTGAAGACATGAATTCTACAAGGATGTAAGAAATGTGCTCAGCACTCCTTCCCATCAGTAGATTAATTTAAATCCATGTGACACTCCTATTTTCCATTTAAGTCATGCAATGCTATAAACACATTATAGCAAACTTGGAAAGCAGGTCTACATTTTAAAAAGGGGGGCAAGAAAAGAAGTTGCCACATGCCGGAAGGTTATTGCTAAACATGAACTTGCCATCATGGTGCATTGGGGAAAGTGTGTGGCACACAGGGGAAGGATGGAGGAAGCCCCACTGAGCTAGCAGACAGCCCTTGTACTGGCTTCTGCTAGTGCACCAAGTTGCTTGGATCCGGGCCTAAATCTTAGACCACAGGAAGCTGCATTTATACCAGCTGAGGCCTCTTCCCTGAGGCCTTTCATCTCGCTATCTTTTCTCCTTTATTTTCCAGTATTCTCCTGTGTATGACCTCCACACTTCAACTCAGCCCTCCTCAGCTACCCAAAAGTCTCACGCTCTTTTAATTGGTGCCATCCATTCTCCCTTGCTGCCTAAAACTCCCTCCTAGGTACACATTTCACATTTCATTTCACATTTCCCACCTCTCCCCCCCCCATCAGATATCTGAAAACTCATAAATGCTGCCAACTTTTTGGCTTCATACCAATAAAACCTAGGGGGCATGATTGGGCTGTTTTTATTATGTAAACCACCCTGAGATCTACAGGTATAGGGTGATATATAAATTTAATAAATAGTAGCAGCAGCAGCAGTCAAATGCACCTAAATTAAAAGCAGCATCTGCTCACCTTCATGGCATGCAAACCTGTACAGTGGTACCCCGGGGTTACAGACGCTTCAGGTTACAGACTCCGCTAACCCAGAAATAGTACCTCAGGTTAAGAACTTTGCTTCAGGATGAGAACAGAAATCCCACGGTGGCGGCACGGCGGCTTCAGGTTAAGTGGTGGTGCTTCAGGTTAAGAACAGTTTCAGGTTAAGAATGGACCTCCAGAACGAATTAAGTTCTTAACCCAAGGTACCATTGTATTTCCACCCTTCATGATCTCCACTCTCAAACATTCAGATTGTAGCTCCTTGGGGCAGGGGTTTATCTTTTTGCTTATATTAATTATCAGTACATAACTGATGCAATACTAATATATATAAAAAACTTGCCCCTTGAAAATTTGGTGTCTCTTAACAAATTGATGGTATAGTTTGCCAAAACATGTCTAACTGGCTTGATTCAGACACACAATAATATTGAGCAGAGAAACTGTAGTGTGCCATCGACCTCTGCAGCTCCTTGCCCTTTCCTAGTGCTCTTAGGCACCTGAGTTTTGCTTAAGAAACCATGGTATCATTGTCAGTCTCCTGGGATGTCTGTACTTACAAATTAATTTAACTAGCCCTTCCAAACCAAACTATGAAACCAGGATTGGACCCTGGTTTGGAGGGGGCCATAAACCACAATTTTCTGGTTCAGACATCACAGTTTAAGAAACCATGATAACTTTGCTGAATCTGGGCCTTTGAGGGAAGGTGCCAGAGGAATGGGGCAAGTGGACACATGGCTGGTTCCTGGGCCAGAAAATTATGAAAGGGCGACGACCACATCTGAACCAGGCAATTATTCCCTGTAAATTTCAATATCAGAAAGGTGTCAGTGGAAAGCCAGCACTGCTACCTTTCTCCAAATTTAATCACCCTCTCATAAACCTCAGCAGTATCTTGAATAGTTTTCAATAACTGATAACGTAACATGACAGGAGACCATTATGAACTTTCTTAACCCTGGTACCAGTCTGATCTCAAACACATGTCCTAAAAGGAATTCAGGAGATATCTTGAGTTCCTTGCAACTTATATAAGGATAAGCTAACTTAAATCTACTCAACATCTGAATGGACGCCATCAAGATAATGGTGGGATAACTTTGAGACAGAAGGCAGAAAAGGATGGCCAATTTAGTCGCCTTCACTAGTATCACGTTCTTCAATTGTTAATGAGCAAATGGACAAAGTGGGAAATACATAGTAAACTTTGAAATAAATTCAACAGAACAGTAAAACTATCCTTCAAAGTGTTGGTGCTGACCTTTAAAGCCCTAAACGGCCTCGGTCCTGTATACCTGAAGGAGCGTCTCCACCCCCATCGTTCAGCCTGGACACTGAGATCCAGTGCCGAGGGCCTTCTGGCAGTTCCCTCATTGCAAGAAGTAAGGTTACAGGGAACCAGACAGAGGGCCTTCTCAGTAGTGGCGCCCACCCTGTGGAACATCCTCCCACCAGATGTGAAGGAAATAAGCAGTTATTTTCTCTTTAAAAGACATCTGAAGGCAGCCCTGTTTAGGGAAGTTTTTAATATTTAATGCTGTATTGTTTTTAACACTCGATTGGAAGCCACCCAGAGTGGCTGGGGAAACTCAGCCAGATGGGCAGGGTATAAATAATAAATTATTATTTTTATATTATTATTATTATTATTATTATTATTATTATTATTATTATTATCATTATCATCATCATCATCCTTCCTACTGCATTGGGTGACTTTAGGATTAAAAACCATAGATTCTAAATTTTTTTTAATTCTCAAAGCTCCAACAATAATTTTACCCAGTGCCCTCAAAAAACCAATATCCACTCCACCTTAAAGACAGGTATTCCCTTCCCCCACCTCCATTTCTGGATTGGCTATTAGTGTGAGTTCTGTGGAAAAATTGTCATGCTCACATCCTATAGGCTTTTGAGAATAGTTAGGCATCCTTTCACTCTTTAGATCAAGCTGCATGTTATAGGATTTGCTGCCTATTTAAATTGTAATTTGGCTGTCTTAGGCAGCATTTATATATTCCATCACTTTCATTTCATATAATAAACCTATTTCTCTATTACCTTTGTGTCAGAACTTCTTGTTAAGGCCAAACATATACACATAATGGATGCACATCATACTCTAGCAAAAGATCCCAAACCTCTTGGTAGTGTGTGCATGAATACACATGAGTGCTGGGCATGCATATGGATTCAGACCAGTGATATTTTTCTAGAAAAATGGTGTTGGAACTCTCCATGAACACCTCCCTTGTTGTCTTAGAATGGCAATGGCGCCCACCTGAGAGGCGCCAGAGCTGAGTTCCAGCAAGTTCCGGCTGAAAAAAAAAGCCCTGGTTCAGACACCTACTTTGGAACAACTTTGTGCTGGTTTTCTACACCTGAATGTAGGCATTCACTTTCACTGCTGTTTGGTACGGAGGGCAGAAGAGAGAGTGAGCAAGCTGCACTTTCAAAACTTGAACTCCTGAGTGGTGATAAATAAGGTTTGTTGGCAAAGTTAACTGCAGTCCTGGGACGCGAGCCAAATCTCCCTTAACAATAGGAAAAACACTACAACTCTAACATTCAAAATATTATTTAACTTGTAAAGCCTCCTTTGTTGCAGTCTCTGCTACTGAATGTCAGCCGCATTCTGAAGACAAACTATTTCCTCTTAAGCACGTACAATATTGTCAGAGTTGTAAAGGAGCAGTAATAGGAGAACCAGGCACTTGAACCAGGCTTGGGGGTGGGGTGGGGAGGTGCTTAAAATGATTGCAGAATTCTTAAAAGCTGGTAAAAGGCTTAATCCTGTATAATGATTTACAAAGTGACAAGTAAAATAGATTTACAGTGACAGCTTGAAATGAGACCAACATAAATAAAATTACCGCTCACCCTTTTTATGGCTGGAAACATACACCAATAGGAAGGGTGCTACAGAACCAATGTAACCATGTCTACCCGCACTCCCCACAAGCTGGATCAACATGGGGCAAGGGAAGTGGGGCCAGAGGTGGGGGGAGAAGGAGAGGGAGAGAGGAGAAATCTGCCAGCCCATGAAAGCTATTTCTGTGGGCAAAACACACAGCCGTATGCCTGTAGAAAACAAAAATCTGGAATTTAGCAATCTCTGCACAGCCCATTTAGATAAAAATGCATACTACGGCATAATTACAATTAACCTGCTGCAGTGATTTGGGTTTACTGATCTGGTAACACTGCATACCTTGTATACAAGAGCAGCCCTCCTGGATCAGAGCAGCTGGTCCCTGCATCCTTTTCCTGGCAGAGACCAGTCACGTGCCTCTGCCATGATTTCAAGGAGGACATGACGGCAACCTTCCTTCCCCATCCTTTCTCCCCGGCTTCTGCTATGCTGTCTCCGAACATGCAAATGCTCTTCAGCTACCTTGACTAATAGCCATTTACACAGTGGCTATTGTATAAATGGAGCAGAAAAGCAGAGCACCAATAAGATCACTAATTATTACTTGGGCTGCAAGCTGTAATTAATACAGCAATCAATCAACTCAAGCGCTAATTGCAGATTTAAGTTCCCCCCACTTAAATCAGTGGGGATGACAACAAAACACCCAGAACTCTTGAAGTGCCCACCATTTTGCAAACCAGATATGCATGCCAGCTGCCTACTCTCCAGGACAGTTGTTGTTGTTGTTGTTTGGAGAGAATGGACCCTGCTTTCCCTTCCTTTTATTATGTACCCAAAGCTAGCAACTAAACATTTTTTAAATGAGGTGTTTTAAGGTGCGAGAAAGAAGGCTCAGAATTGACAGTATTTTATCCTCCGGGCCCCATAAGCTCAGGGCCCCTTTCCATGACAATTGCATTTGCTGCGGCTACCATGCAAAGCATGGAAAGCGTGAAAAGTCTGTGCACGTTCGGAACATGCAATGGGCATGCGTGAGGCAGCCCAGTTGGGGCTCCCAGGCATAGGTATATGTTTATTTAATGATTAAGCAGAGGGCAACTTCACTGTAGCCAAACATGGTGCAGTGATGCACAAATCACTTTAAACCACAGCTAAGCTTAAAAATAGATTAAAAGTGAACAAGCAGCATGCAAGTGCTTTGGGCTAAAATGGTGACTGTTTTGCTCCTCTACCACTCATCCACTACCAGGAGTTTAGCCATGGTTTGGCATCCAAATCTGGGTTTATGGATTGCTTCCCCTAAAGAAGCCATGAACAGTAAGCCAAGAACAAACCTTGATTACAGATCGTGGTTTGTTTGGAGACACATAGACCATGAATGCTGCAAGTTCAGACATAACACCAAGCTAGAATATGGCATGTTTCCCAGCAGGAGGTGTGAAGCAATTGCAATTTAAGCCCCATGAACCAGCAAACTGCATGCTTCCCTTTAAACTATAGCTATGCTTAGCTATGGTTTAAATATATGCAAACCTGGCAACTGTGAAGCAGCACACATTTTGAGAAGTCTAGCGAGTGACTGAGGTTCTTCTGTCGTGATCCATCATCTTCATCTAAAAGACCCAAGCCGAGAACTGAGACAAGAGTCAAGTGCCCATTTTTTTACCCGGGTTCTACTCCAGGGTGATGGCCAACATCTGTAAAAAGAAAACCTGGCAACCCAACTTGTGTATATCAGGCCTCCTGCGCTCCATGTTCCTGCCTTGCAAGATACATTTGCAGTTCCTTTGTTGAGGTCGCTGTCTCTCAAACTGTGTTTACACAAGTGCCAAGGGTGAGTTTTCTTCCATTGAAGCAAACTCAATTCAGCTTCCAGCTGTGCGGCAAAAAGCATTTAAAGGCACACTGGCTAAGAACCAGCTGCTCTTCTTTGCCTGCATTGAATTTCTGTCAGATACACTGTGTGCACAGCCAACCTCTCTGCATCGCTCTGAATTCCTTCCTCTGGAGCCCTGGTCCTTCTGGGGGAGCTGACTAGAGAGAAGATGCTGCACTTTGGCAAGAATACCATTTCTCCAGATTAATCCCTCCACTTTTACCCAGCGCAGAACAAGCAGATTTGCTCCCTCTTGCTCCCTACACAATCTCTACCCTCCCAAGAACCTCACCTACCCTCTCATTTCTGTTTTGGGATGCTACACTGTTAAGGTACACTGAATCCACCACTGGCGGAGGAAGAGGAGTGCGGGGGGAGCGCACCGCCCCCGGCAGCGCAATCCTGGTGGGGTGCCATCGCGGCTGTCCCCCTGCCCGTGCTGGGTGCCACGCCCCCGGGATGCACACCAGCCCCGCCCCCACCTCTCTGCCCCCCCCTCCCGGTGCCGGAGGATGAAGCTCCGCCACTGAACCCACTATTGCTAGAAAAGAGCAAGGGGCCAGTTATCACTGTTCAACTGGCTCTTTCCACATACATGCCCCCAACCCTGGAAAACAAATGTGGAGGGTAAGAAATGAATGAGAAAGCATACACACACCACACACACACACACACACTCAAGTCAGGAGCTCCAAATCCATGCATGCTTAGAACTATGGATCAGACCAAGCGTATATCTAGTCTAGGGTTGTGTAGTTTTGAAGAGCATTTGGCTGGGACCGAAGAGGTCCCAAGTTCAAATCCCACTCAGCCATGACCTTAGGTCATTCTCTTTCACCCTCAAAGGGTTGTTGTGAGGATAGATTTTGGCAGGGTGGGCGAGAACCATGTATTATTATTTACTACCAATAACAACAAGAACAATATTTCAATTTATTACTTACTCGTCACCCTAAGGTCACCCTGAAAATCTCAGAGGAAGGTCAGGCTATAAATGTAATAAATAAATGCATAAATAGTTCAGCAGTTTTCAGCTAAACAGATGACCCTGGAAAGCTCACAAGGAGAATAAGACAAGAGAAAGCCATTCCTTCTTGCTTGTGCTCAGCATTTGATAAAAGTATAGCACCTCCCAATATGGAGGCTGCAGTAAGCAGTCATTACTAATAGCTGTGGTTCAATCTATCCTCCACAAATTTGCCTAATCCTTGTTTAAAGCAATCTCAGCTAGGAGGTCATCACCATCTCTTGTGGCAATAAACTTAATATTTAAAATATGCATTATGTGATAACCAGCTGCCTCCTCCTCCTAAGCACCCCTTAATTTCCTTCCACCTCTCCCAGATTTATAGTCCAGTGAAGAGTGTGGGAGGACTGAGGCTGCAGAAAAAATAAAGGATAAGAGCCCCTGAATAATCAGTGGCTTTGACTCATTTATGTTACAGGTTAGGAGACAGACCTATTCAAGCGATTACACTACTCAATATCCAAAAGCGCTTTTAAAAAATCACAATAACTAACAATGACCAAGCAGTTTGAACAAAAATACATGTTTGTTAATTGAGAAAAAGCTTCAACTCGAGGTATTTTATCACCAGTGCTGTATCTGACACACTAATGTGCCTTACGTTTTGAGTGCGATGTTATTAGTATGCCTGTGCCTATGAATGGAAAACTGAGGCTTCGGAAATGGTGATTTGCCCCCCTGAGACAACTCGCTGGAAGGGAATGGTAGAATTTGAATCCAGGGGTACCTGATCTAATGCACTGTCTACTAAACCTCATTCGACCACAGAAAAACCACCACCACCATGGGTAATCCTGTTCATGTCAAACACTGCACCCTTTGATTCAAATGTGCATATACATCCATAATGACTGTGTGAAGCAGCTCCATGAGACAATATGGAAATTCTGTGGCATTTGAGCTGTGATGACTCATTCACACATGGAAGCTGTTGAGTGATGATCAGCGATGTGTCAACAGACCCCCTAACAGGACCACTACTGCAGACATTCGAAACCATAGTGAGTACCTCCAGGCAGCCAGCACCGCTTGCAGACCTTCAGGCAGAGATTGGGCAGCCATCGATCTCTTGGGGATGCTCTAGCTCTGAATCTCCTGCATCAAAGCTTCCTGATTATGCTTATTTGAGGAAAAAGAAACCACCACCCCCATTTTGGACATAAACACTAAGCTGGAGAACATGGTTCATTGCTCCTTTGCTGTCGCCATCACCTTGTTCGTGACCATTTTAAAAAATGGACACCAACGTAATACTAAGTGGTTGCACGCATCTATATTATACAGATACACTTCTCCAGAAGTCATGGTGGGCTGCAGCTCCTTGATGTATGGAAGTATACATAGGGAGAAATCCAGGTTTGCCTCTGTGGAATCTATGAAATGGACCTCTGCTGTATAATATTTCAAAATTCCCAGCACCTACAGATTTTCAGTATTTGCTTACTCCACAAACCAAGTGTTGTTGCAGCAATTACATTACAGCAGATGTTAGTAGCAACTCCCCTGGTTAAAAAACCCAAAAAACCCAAACTTTGATATATAAAAAGGTTTTAATCACACATTGTGAGAACAAAAATAACACCCTCATTTTAAACAACAGTGAGATTTGACTTCATTCAATCCACGTTTTCAATTCAAGAATTTCTGAAACATCTTAAATGAAATATTTGCCAAGAGCAAGTTCTTTCTATTTCTTCAGCCAAGGCAGGTGCATCTGAAAGTTAGGTGCTTATCTATAAAGCATTCTTTGTCTTTTAAGAATATATCTGAAGCCACTTAACAATCCCTGTTGCGGAGTGGGTACCAGAGTCTTTAACGGGGGGGGGGGGGGACCAGACATGTACTTCCAAAAGTGAACAACGTTTAAACGTAAGCGATAAAGTTGTGCATCTGAAAAATTGCATCCCACACTCATCCCCAAAAGGTGCTCTCAATTTCTCACAATGTATCACAAAAGAATAATTAAGATGTGCAACAAAAATTCAGCAATAGATGCAGCAAGCTTTCTGACCATACTTATAAGAACGTCAATCACATCCATCCATCTCTCTCTCTCTCTCTCTCTCTCTCTCTCTCTCTCTCTCTCTCACACACACACACACACACACACACAGTGGAGAAGTATAAAACCTGGGGAACAAAGTGTTAGAAACAGGATATATAAGCTAGGCACCAAATGGCTCCTTAAACCAAGATTACAGTCACCAAAACGGAATGTCTAGTTGCCATTTTGGGGCAAGACAGCTCTAAAGCCTTGTTTTTCAAATGATGGACTGGCTGTGGTTGATTCTCAGTCAAACATCTGGCTAGTTCAGATGTCAACACTGAGCTAGGTTAAGAACTATGAGAACTTAAAGAAGAAAGTTCACTTTACCCAGGGACAGTTCACCTATAGACTGGCCTATTCCTACAGGATGTGATATGAGTGTGTGAAAACAGTCCAGATCCAATGATCCCCAGGCATGCACCTCCAAATGGTGGAGATGTCGGGCACCATCCTGGCACCCAGGCATCTTCACTTGGTTGCAAGTGGCCAATAGCCAGGTCCAAAATGCGCCTGGCAAATTTCAAACACTGGGAACAAAACACTGCACTGTGTTCACCACTCCACTCCATAGGTGGCTCTCTTGCTTCCTTGCTCGCTCCCCGCTGCCTAAGCTCCAGAGCATCACAGTCATGAGCCCCAATGTGGTAAGTCAAGGGACAGAAAAGGAGGCTGGGCATACTGGGGAAAACAATTCCCTAATCAACTTTGTCATGTCCTGATTTTGATGCCTTGATCTTCAGCTCCCATGCTGTCTGGCTGAAAAACGGACAGAAAGAAGTCATTAAGTCTGCTTCCTTGTACAATGGCCCTTTACTCACCCTTCAGAGCAACTAGGGTGAACCCGATACCCATCCTTATCTACTTGTATCACTTCCCCTAAGTCTGACCCTCTAGCAGCCCCTCCCTCAAAAATTAGCATTCAGCTCTGTGTTACTTCTTTTCACAAAGATCAGGGCTATGTGCAGGTTGCAATTCTGGAGTAGTGCAGAAGCTGATACACAGCGCAACACTAAACACAGATTTCAGCTTCCTGGGAATCTTAGCTGTCATTTCTTTTCAGAAAAAGAGCAAGTTTCTGGACTTTATGGTAGTTAAGTCATGCGTCTTTTGAAAATTTGTGTGAGTAGCGCCTGCTGAAATCTCAGAGAAGCCTGAATAATGGCTGTCCCCCCCACCCCAGTGGTTGGGAGAGGGCTTTCAGGGCCCTTGATGTTCCCCCTCCGACTGGTAAAATCAGAACTAACCTGGATGCAAAACAGCAGAAATGGAGGAATGCATTATGCAAAGTTAAGAGACATTATACAAAATGTGCTTGATTTGTATAATTTATACAGGGCACAGAGTTCAGGTTAAGTTTATATTGCCTGGAATTAGAATTTTAAATTTATAGCACAGACTACACACAGCCCATGACTAAGATGGAGCCAGGAATGCAGAGCCCTCTCCATCTGCAGCAGGAGGGCTGCCCCAGGCATGTACCTAGGCAATGTCAAGGCCATGTTCATTCCCTGCTTAGCATTTAAGCACTGACATTTCTTCTTTACTCTTGACGTTTCTGTTTCAGAAGCAATAAGGGGGGGAGGGCACCAATATCATTTGCTCTTTCCCAGCCACAACTGCACCCTGACCAAATAATTGAAATGCTGGGACAGGTGGACCTGTGGCCTTCGAGATGCTGTTAGGCTTCTTCACCCATCATTCTTTGCTCATTGGCTATGCTGGCTGGGGCTGATGCAAGCTGAAGTCCAGCAACATCTCAAGGGCCGCAGGTTTCCCACCCCTACAACAGAGCTTGCTTAGATGTTCCTGGTGGTTTGTGCCCAGACAGCAGAACAAAATACAAACAAACACACACACACAGAGAGAGAGAGAGAGAAAAAGAGAGAGAGAGAGGGAGAGAGAGAGAGAGAAGCTGTTTTAAAGATAGCTGAAAACAATCCATAATTGCCCCAACTGCTGAGAACTGTTTTCTACCAGCTTCCTAGACAATCCTCTGAAATAAGTTTTCAAATGAAAAAGAGTCTCGATTTAGTCAATGCACCTAATAGAAAGGAAACGCCACCATTAAATGCACCATGAGTAAAAATGAAAGTCCATAATCCTGTAGGCACACCACATCGAGCCCCAAAGCGACTGCACTTCTCTTAATTGCCTAGCCGTGACTGGCTGTGCGATGGGGAAAGTCACCTACATGCGCAGGGAAAGGTGGTTTCTGAACAGATCAGAAGCTAGAGCAATAATTCTTACCTGGAAAGTGCTGTTTGCAGCTGCTCCGCGATTTGTCAGCACACACACCGCTCTCTCCTCATGATTTATGATGTTCTATCCAGCACTGAACCTTCTATTACTATTCTCATTTATTGCCTGCAGCTGTCACTCTTATCGGCAATTCCACAGTTGGTTTTGTAGGTGAAAAATCAAAAAGGTATTTAGAGCACACACCCAGAGACACCGTTTTAATCAAACCAAATCGGCAGGCTGCATTAAGTGGTGTGAAGGACTTGCAGAGTGCAGCCACAAATTTGGGCAGACATTAAACGCAAGCACAGCAGCCAAGACTGTGCTGCCTCGGCCTGGAAGTGCCCAATTCAAAACTTGTTAGGCGGCCTTAGGCAAGCCACAACAACCACTCCACCAAGGGATCCGTCAGAAGGGAAACAATGGTGGTCTCCCTTACAGGGATGTTTTAATGATTACTGGGGAAATGCTATATAAATACAGCCAAATATCTCCATCAAACAACACTATATACACTTCAATGTGCAAAAAGAGCAAGAACATTTCCTGTGTCACGTAGATCGAAAAGGAAGTGCTCTACCCATCTGAAGTCTATTAATATTGATAATAAAATTTCAATAGCATGTTTAGAGGGTGTTTCACCTGTAACCATCGTTGCACTGATTCTCTCTAGCTATAAAAAAGCACAGTGCATTTGCAACTGTTTCCACATCCCTAAAACAGCTACAGAAAAGCAGGTTGCTAAGAACTGCCATTTTCTCAAGCCTAACAGCGGCATCAAAAAGCAACTTAAACAAGCCCACCCGGGGAACAGGCCACCCAAGGAAATCACAGCAGCCAATAAGGATTTGAGCCTATGATTCCCCGGCTTTGGTGTTGTGGGTGGGCAAGCGGCAACCGTGCCACAAGGAATGCATGCAAAGAGATATTGTGGCACACCTGGGGAGGAGGAGGATGAGGAGCCCATGACTGCCCTCAGCATGGAGTCAGGCCTAGGGCTGCCATACATCTGGATTTTCCGGCGCTTAGTCCAAGCCTCCTTGCTTTTTCTGTGGGACATCAATCCTTGCTCCCTGGAGGCAAACACCTTATACTGTATTACTTTCATGGCCTCAAAAGCTTATTCAAGCTATACTAAGCACTGTAATCCTGGTCCATGTATAAAGTTTAACCATCGCTTAGCATTGTGCACATGAGCTGAAAGGAGTCACCACAAAACTGGTCATGCAGAAGGAGGAGAGGGGAATGGGGAACATGTGAGGAGAGCTTTGGCAAAGTTTAGTTTCATTTCCCCGGAAACCCAGCTTGTCATTTGGTTTTGAACAAACTCTGGTTACTTAAAGAAGCCCACTTCATAAACCATGGTTTGACGATAGCTTGCTGAGAAGCAGAACAGAGTGCCTTTTAAACCAGAATTTCTGGTTTGTATGCACCAACAAGCCAAGTTTCATGGAAAGTGAAATTTAACTCTGCTGAAGTTATCCTTCCAGCTGTGTGAGGAGAAGGGAAGGGGGAGCATGTGAGCCCAAGACTCACAGTGGCTCCTTTGCACATGAAACACTAAACCATGGTTTAGCTTTACATGCTAACACAGTCAGTGTGTCTTCATTTCCTCTTAATTACTAATCTTTGCTATACCATCATGTGCATACCTCCCATTTGTTGCCTGCTAAGCATCTTCATTTCAAAAATAACATTTTGTGATAAACATTTTGCCACAGTCCTAAGCATGAAATCCTAAGAAATCCTAAGCATGTTCACTCAGAAATCAGTCTTGCTGTGTTCAGTGCATCTTACTCTCAAGTAAACAAGCATGGTATTACATGGCCATCTGCTTAAATGTTTACCAAAAGTTGTTTTAAATAATGTAAATTAACACAGCACTAGAATGTGCTTGCCGCGTTTCTTGTGCTCCCTATTCTAGTTACTTAAAAACAACAAAAAGAGAATCGCAAACACCTGCCAATCATTACATTAAACTAATATGGGCGTAGGAGGACTTCAATATTGCCAATCTGACGGCAGGGGAAAAAATCGTATTTCAAACTAGACTCAGATAGAAATACAATTTAACCCATGAGTAGAACAAAATCTAACTTTATTCCCTACTTTGCAGCCTATTGCATTTACAGTTTAAAATGACACAATTTTGCTATACTTCTTGAGTGTGTGCGTGGAAAAAGACCAGGCTACTAGCCACATTCATTATGAATCCAGTGCACTCTATTCATTTTTTAAAAGGCATTTAATCTAATATTCCATATTAAATTTAAAATATTACAAATTGTTACATCACTAAGGGTGAACCAGAGAGGTGAGGGGACAGAAAAATCCAGGCTGGTGTGGGTGTTCCCCAGCAACAACACCATCTGCCACCCAAGCCCTCACGTCTCTGCAACTAAATAAAACTAAAATGCACCACATTCATGAATGCACTACTAAGCAAAATGGGCTTCTGAAGGCAGGTTCACCCCACTTGCTCCACAGCCAAATGCACAAACTGAAGCCAAGTAAAATCCCTGTATTTGAGGCCACGTGAAAATTCTGCTTGTGGTAGCTCATTAATTCAGGATGGCCATCTCTGGAATATAATGTACATTTGTGAAATAGCCCTTAGTTTCATACTGAGGGGTTTCAGGGTTAACTTAGCGAATGATATGGTTTCCAAACTCTGGAACATGACAGAGGGGACCCTTAAGGTGGGAGCAAGTGAGTTCTGAGCATTTTGGCTTCTGGGGTGAGAGCAAATAAGGCTGCTTTAGCCAGTCGCATAAACAAAGAGACAGGTCCTTGCCCCAAGAAGCTCACAATCTCTCAAGCAGAAGCAAGACAGGGCTGAAGCCTCGAAATGAAGGGCACCCATTCTTTCTAGCCCAACCGTCTTGCAGCGAACTTCACACAAGACAACCTTTTAGTCTCAAAACAAGCACTAAACATGGAGATTTCATTAGAGCATCATGGGGAATTCATTTAGAATGTGTCACATCACAGTAAAGATCAATCTTCATTAGACAATTAACACACTTATTAGGTTGCAAGTGGAGTGATGATATCGTCACAAGCTAGACGAGGAACTGCAGAGCAGTCAAAAGACAAAATGGAAAGCAGCTGTTGCCGCAGCCAAAGTTACCAACGGCTAATTCTGAGTTCACTTTGTATTTCGAGAAGGGAAGTGGTCACAAAATGGCTGGAGAGACATAACTTGGAAATTTTATTTTTATTTATCACATAGGCCTATGTGTGGACTTCAAGCCCGTTTTTGCAGGAACTGCTTTCCATAAAAATGATGTCACAGCTGACTTTTTGAACCATACCCATGCTTTGCTGTTCTGCTTCTTAGGCAATATAAGCTATCTGTCATTGTTTTTACCTTTATTCATTATTTTATTTAGTTCTGGTGTCATATACATAAGAATTAAGGTTACCCAAGCAATAAAAACCATCTTTCTATAAGAAACTATCCTCCCGCATTCTGAAGGATAGCACATTTGACAGTGGCACATTTGACAGCAAAGCAAGATTGTGGCAGTGCATCTTAAACTCAGCAAGTTCACAGGCCTGTCTGAAATGTGGTACAGTATTGTGTATACTAAGGCTACACATGTATGTGGTCAGGAACTGTGCTTTCACAGAACGGGCTGCTTCAAATACAGTGCCAAACCATATTTTAGCATTACAGGAATGGGCCTGCTATATACTCAGCGTTTCCCCTCTGCCTGCAGCACACACTAGGAGGAAGAGAAGACTGAAAGAATAATTCCAAGGTTTAAACTAAACCAGGTTTGTTGCTATATCCAACAAGAACAAAATGTATTTAGTTTAAGCTACTGTTCACTCAAACAAGCCAAGATCAACCTGTGGTTTCTAATACTGGTTTGTTCTTATTTTAATAAGCCACCATAAACCAGTCACAGCTCCCAGTTAAGACACAGCAACAAATGGGCAAGGACCTGCAGGTGCTTCCAGTCTCCTCCTCTAGCACATGCCATAGTTTAGCATTACATCTGAACAGGGTCATGCAAGCCTGTCCATGTAGATATTACGCAGGTGTGCGTATGGCAGGTCTTGCCACCGTGATCCTATGAGCATTGGATTGTGTGAAAAGATGGTCAATAAATCTAGGAACATGCATGTTCAATCATCATTAATTAATTCAGTATATCACTCACCTCAAAGTAAAAGAAAAAAACAGCAGTGAACAATAAATGTGCATATTTCCTCCTCCCCACATCAGCAGCTCATTTGTGCCACTTAACTGAGCTCAGTTGACATATCTGACTTTTATTTTTTTAATGAGCCAGGATATACATGAGAAATGGGAAATCAGAAAACAACAGAATAGCCGAGTGTCCTGGTGGTTAAGCAAGTATACCAGCAGCCAGGTATACAGTCAAAGCACTCTTTAAAAAAATCAATTCCAATTTTTATTCTCACATTATTTCTCATCACAGCAGGGAATGCAACCTCTGTTGCCCCTTTCTGTTTCATGAACTGTTGAGTAATTTTAAAACCAGGCTCAGTGTAGGGTACAGAATAGGCCTGTTTTTTCACAGAACATGCATTGGCAATGCATTACTAAGCTATGGTTTAGTGTTGTGGGCCTGAACAGAGCCTTCTACTCACATACACTCTGCTCCCCCAGTGCTGAAGAGGACTTTGCCTGAGTTTAGTTTCACATCCCACTAATCCTGTTTTGGCATATCAGAGGAACCGATCTCCTGGTTTAAGACCAACTATGGACTGTTTCAGAGCATGCCAATTTTAAACTATGGTTTATGAAGTCAACTTCTTCAGCTGTTCTGTATTAGTAAAAAAAAAGGTAAAGGTAAAGGTAAAGGACCTCTGACAGTTAAGTCCAATCGTGAACAACTCTGGGGTTGCAGCGCTCATCTCGCTTTACTGGCTTCCGGGTCATGTGGCCAGCATGACTAAGCCGCTTCTGGCAAACCAGAGCAGCGCACGGAAACGCCGTTTACCTTTCCACCGGAGCGGTACCTATTTATCTACAGTGGTACCTCAGGTTAAGTACTTAATTCGTTCCAGAGGTCCGTTCTTAACCTGAAACTGTTCTTAACCTGATGCACCACTTTAGCTAATGGGGCCTCCTGCTGCCGCCGTGCCGCCGGAGCATGATTTCTGTTCTCATCCTGAAGCAAAGTTCTTAACCTGAAGCACTATTTCTGGGTTAGCGGAGTATGTAACCTGAAGCGTATGTAACCTGAAGCGTATGTAACCCGAGGTACCACTGTACTTGCACTTTGGCGTGCTTTCGAACTGCTAGATTGGCAGGAGCAGGGTGTTCAGCAGGGACCAAGCAATGGGAGCTCACCCCGTCGTGGAGATTCACACCACCGACCTTCTGATCGGTAGGCCCTAGGCTCAGTGGTTTAGACCACAGCGCCACCCGCGTCCCACTCTGTATCAGTACATGAGGCCAAAAAGTGAGGAGGAACAGGAGTGTGTGTGTAGAAGCATAAGCTCCACCCACAACCTTCCTGCCTTGAACAAGATGAGACTCCTAGGTTCGTGAGTTTGATCCCCACGTTGGGCAAAAGATCCTGCATTGCAAGAGCTTGGACTAGATGGTCCTTGGGGAGTCTACCATTCTATGGTTCTAAGGTGGCTTTGGGGCATGTTAGAAACTTTACCACAACCGGAAAATGACTAAAAGTAGTCGACAAGCCCACTTTTCACAAATGTGTCTACCCCATTCCCTTTTAAAGCAGTCTAGATTAGTTGCCTTATCCACCATGAATTTGTCTAATCCTATTTTAAAGCCATCCAAATTAATGGCCATCATTGCATCACCTGGGAGTGAACTCTGTAGTTTCCCTATGTGTTGAGTGAACAAGAACCCTCTTTTCTCTTTCCTGAATCTTCCGACATTCAGCTTCATTAATGTCCCCAAGTTCTGCTATTATGAGAGAGTGAAACCTCTCCCTAACCAGTTTTTCCACACTGTATATAATTTGATACACCTCTGTCAGGTCCCTCCTTCTTCACCTTTCTCTAAACCGAAAAGCCTCAAATGTTGCAACCTTTCCACAAAGGGAAGTTGCTCCAACTCCTTGTCATTTTGGTTGCCTTTTTCTGAATCATTTCTGACTCTACAACAATGCAATGCAACTAGAACAACACACGATATTTGAAGTGCACTTGCACCATCAATTAGTATAATGACACGACAAAGTTTTATTTTCAACTCCTTTCCTAAGGGGGCCTCCATTACTGCACAGCTCTATATTGTCTCTCTCTATTTTTCTCTGAAATCTCTCCCCCATTCTAGCCCAAGGAAAGCAGAGGTGCTGCTATGTTGGCTCATAAATGATAAATTTACACTTCGTTTCTGAAGTGTAAGAGCTGTTCGACAGTGGAATTTGCTGCCAAGGAGTGTGGTGGAGTCTCCTTCTTTGGAGGTCTTTAAGCAGAGGCTTGACAACCATATGTCAGGAGTGCTCTGATGGTGTTTCCTGCTTGGCAGGGGGTTGGACTCGATGGCCCTTGTGGTGTCTTCCAACTCTATGATTCTATGATTCTATGAACCAGCTAGGCAGGATTCTCAGCCTTCCCTGGGCTGTGGAGAGATGCCACTGGAGCTGTGCAGTGGTGCAAAGGCTTAGCAGCATCTCAGCACTGAGGAGGCTGAAGATAGCCTGCAGATAGTTGTTTGGGCCAAAAGCACCATTTCCCCACACAAGCTCTCAGGAAGGAAGCACTGTGAGTCAGTAGTCAAGATATCCTGGCCTGTCTTTTTCTAGGAGCTTTTCAACAAGGGTAAGCCACACGTCCCTACCTTCGTAAAGCTGAAAGCAAGGAGATTATTTTAACTAGCTGCTTGAACTTACAACCAGCATCCACTCACAAGGCTGCGAAGGAAGTTTCAGACAGGTGGGACAGACAGATCAAAGCCAATATCAGAGGCAACATTGCAATGGAATCTGTACAATGTGCATTAGGTTATCCCTATCCTTGGAGCTTAACTTAAAAGTCACAGAAGCCTTCAGAAAGAAGTAAGCAGCAATCAATGTGCACCAGAATAGACAGATTATATTTTAAGAGGCCGCAACAAATGGAGGAACATTAAGGGACCTATCACTCAGGCATTATCTGAAAAGAGCTCCTTTGTCAAACCTTGCATAGACCCATCACATGACCAAGACCTTATAACTTATGACCCCTGTCATAAATTATTGCAACTGTTAGCAACTGGTATCCTTGGGCAGCTGCCAGCGCCTTGGTACATTGGCAGAGTCCACTGCTAATTCCTGCCCTGGTTTCCCTTTATTTTTTTCTTTTCTGGGGGGGGGGCAGAATGGGCAGTGCTAGGCAACCACAGCTAGCCCCCCTTTACTTTTCTCAATGTGGCATTAACTCTGGGGTATTGTGGGAGATTTAACTGCGGCATTGTGGGGCATTTAAATAGCAGCTCGAATTGGCTGCCTGGTGCACTGATGTCAAGTAAACACACAAGGCCCACTAAAAAGGGGGAAGACTAGGAAGTACTTTGCACAGAGTTCTCCAGGACCTAGGGCTACCAGCCAATTAAGTAATTTCTATTGAGTGCCTGCATTTTAACCAATTAAGCTTTTAACTCTAAGTGTATTGGCTTATATCTCGCATTTTGTTCAGTACGTTAGCTATCTTCAGTACAACAGTACATGTCAGTAACAAAGTCAACCTCAAAAAACAAGTATGCCTTTAATGCAATGCCCCACCTGTTCAAAATGTATTCTCAGATATTAAAGTTGCCCCCACTGATTATGATACTCTGAAGCTAATTAATCTTCAGCCCAAGCTAAATATCAATAAATACCACTCTAAAACTACCTTAAGATATATATATATATATATATATATATATATATATATATATATATATATAGAAATTTCTACACCAGGGATTGGGTTGCCAATCTTTTTGGGGGGACCATGGGCATATTTGCAACCTGGAGAATTGGCAGGCAAGAACACATTGCAACCCATATTCTATTGGCTGCAATGCAATGCTTTGTACAGGCTGAGCTACACTTGCCTACCCAACTTTCACCCCCACAGCTTCACATGTGGTTCAAGTGTTAACCCAAGCATTAACCCTTGCTTTGTGATGTCATTGTTGCTAGGGTGCCAGTGTAGGTCACAAATGGCCTATAAGCCAATGTGACATCAGCCAAGATCAGCTAGAAACCATTACTCCTTCGGTGGGTGAAGAGAAAGGCAGAGGCTTAAAAATGAGAGAAAGGAGTTAACAGGTCAAGAAGGAAGGGATTGTTCAGCTTGCTCTGGAAGGAAGCAGAGAAGGCAGCCTAGTTCTCACTTAAGGTAGTTAACCTGTTTTTAACTTTACCCATTTGGGACTGTAGGGGGGGTCTCATGTAGCTGAATACTCTTATCCTTCACATATAAAACTAGTGTGATGGTGAGAAGACTTAGGTTGCAACCCTTTCTCCTGAGAAATTAATCCTCTGTGTTTATGGTTCCCCATGGGTTTCCATGTGTAAGAGGCTCCATTTACAGTGGTGCAGCTTAGACTAAATTTACCCCTCAGTAAGAACTTGGTGGAGCAAGGAGGCAGAACAGCAGGTTGGACTGCAGAACGAATTAGGGGGAAGAAGTTGGGAGCATTGCTTGATCTTAAGAGCCCTGGCTGGCAACTGGTTTTTAAAAATAGGAGATATATTTTCAATTGTGCATTCAGTCAACTGAGCATGAGATAAAGGGACAGCGATATTGGCTACATTTACACTTCACTGCATGCCAAACACAGGCAAACTTCTCTTTGGACCACCCACCCTGCAGCAAGCAGTGACGCAACATCAAATTCTGAAATGCAGGCACTCTTCATGGCAATTCCCATAGCCACATCCCTTCTTATACAACAAAAAAGGGAAGTTTTGAGCAATGTAAAGTTTGAGCAATAAGGAAGAGCAACAGGATTGCTAGGAAGAACTACTAGTCACGAAGACACAGGGGAAAATCTGCAAACTAGAGGCTATCCTTACCCGACGTAGCACTTTTAAGAACTTTTCTTCAGAAATCTTGTGAACCGGTGAGATAAAGGATTTTCCACCCTTTCTCCCCACTGTGTTTGTGGATACGTCACAAGAAAGACTGTAAGAACGGCTTCCATGGGGATTAATTTAGACCATTTCCGCTCTGCTAAGCGTCAGCTGATCTGCTCAGCTTCTTTGGTGGGTTTCTCTCCAAGAAAGATTGGCAAATCCTGCTCAGGGACATGACATCATAAACCACACTGTGAAATTAAGTGGTGACACTCAGTCCCTGCTCTCCCACACCACGGAGTGTGAGCTGCAGCAGAGTCATTCCACCTCTCAAGTACTCATTATCTGGCATTGCCCAAGGCTTGGCTCATACAGGAGAGAGAATAGCTGAGGGATGCTAAAGAGACATTGACAATGCTTCTTGCCACTCATGCCAAGCCCTTGATTTGGGTCTTGGAGGCCCTTCGAGGCTCTACCAAATAGTCTGTTCACTCGGGGGGGGGGGATAAGTCAAATTGTTTTTAACCTGTGTCATGACTTTCAGAGCTTCTTGGACTTAGAAGGTACCAGTTGCCTAGTCCCCTCCCAATCAGGTTCTTTTGCTGGGAACACATAGTCCTGCCACATTTCTGCATCAAGTATAATAAGATAATTCAATTACTCCCAGTGCCTCATATGAGATGACCATAGATTCTCTGCATAAGTCACTCCTCTGGACATGCCTCCTCCCACATGGGCCACACATCTTGAACAGTGACCCAGGAAGGAGAAGAAGAAGAAGAGGAGGAGGAGGAGGAGTTTGGATTTGATATCCCGCTTTATCACTACCCTAAGGAGTCTCAAAGCGGCTAACAATCTCCTTTCCCTTCCTCCCCCACAACAAACACTCTGTGAGCTGAGTGGGGCTGAGAGACTTCAGAGAAGTGTGACTAGCCCAAGGTCACCCAGCAGCTGCATGTGGAGGAGCAGGGAATCGAACCTGGTTCACCAGATTACGAGTCCACTGCTCTTAACCACTACACCACACTGACTCTCTTTTCATGCAGAAACTCCATGGGGCAGGTTCTTCTGAAAGCGTGCAAAATCCATACCGTTACACACCCTAAATTCAAACATTTTTTCAGGTATTAAGATAGAGTGTGCCTCCTGTATTAATTAACATTCCCCATGGGAAAAACTATCTGCATCAGTGTTCGTGGCCAAAATGTTTAATAGATTCAAGCATCTACATCAAAAGAACAATGTCAAAGAGGTTACAATGGATATAATAACTAATGACACTAATGACAAAATAAAAACAAATAAGTCACCAAAGCCAGATGGCATTCACTCCCAAAGCTTTTCCGAAGGAACTCAAATACTAAAGTGTATATATTGTAACAACACAACAAAAATCATTCGTCTCTTTTAAAAAAAAACCTTTGACCTTTCTCAAAAGGAGCCCAAGTATGTTTGTTGTGTTCAAAGTAATATATTTCGTAGAGATCCTGGAAATAGAAGGAAATAAAGTGCAAAAGGATACAACCTAGGATACAGAAAGTTGCTGGTGGGGCTTATACTAGCTTTCATTATCCCAGGGAGGAGATTTTCGGTTGGGATCAGATATGAGAAACCAGGTACAAATCTCTACTCAATTATGAAACTTAAGGGTAGACAGGAACAAATCACCCTCACAATGGAGTGCAAGACATTGCTTCTCAGAATTAAGTCCCCCTGCTATCAATGGAGCTTGCACCCAGCGAAGTGAGTGCAGAATTGCAGCCTTAGTCCACCTGTCACGTGTGTTGAGTAGATGAAAAGAAGTACCCCAAGTTCCATGGACAGTGAATGTATAAAAATATAAGATAGTGTAAAGCTCACAGGAAATAAAAACCAAGAACTGCATGGCCTGCCACAGTGAAAAGGGCAAATTCAGTGTCAGGAATTATTAGGTAACAAGCATCATAATGAAGTCAATGAGGTAAGTGGGTATAGTGTTACAGCCTAAAAAACCACAGCAATTTTATTTATTTTTATGACTACCTTGCTATGTTTGTAACTATATAATATTTTTCATATTGTCAGCTGCCTTGAGCATTGTTTTAATTGTGGAAAAGCGGCATACAAATAAAATTATGGTGATGATGATGATTTACTTTCAGTTTAGAGATTCAGTCCACTCCCTGCCCCGAACCCTGCAATGTGACTAAGCAGGACATGATAGAGGTTTAGAAAGGTATAAACAGTGGATGCAAAAAGGCTTTTCACTCTCACAGCGCTAGAACATGGACTGGAGTCATCCAGTGTAACTGACTGACAGTATAGGGATCAGGAAAGACAAAAGAAAGTGCTTCTTTGCACAATGCGCAATTAACTTACAGAGTTCAACACCACAGGATGTAGCAATGGCCACTAGCTTAGATGGCTTTCAAAAAGTATTAGACAGATTCGTGGAAGATAGGCCTGGCAATGCTCATTAGCCAAGATAATTAAATGCAACTTCTGTGTTTGGAGACAAGTGTATATCTGAATAGTTGCTGCTGCAGAACTCACAGAAGGCAGTTGTTGTCTTTATGGAAGGTCTTGACCCTTTTAGACCACAAACCTATAACTTGCGTACCTTGGAGTAAAGCCTCATTTTGGGCTTCCTCAAAACATCTGACTGGTGAGAGCTGAAAACATTATGGTGGACCTTTGGTCTGATCCAGTAAAGCAATCAGAAGGATGAATGCCAGATTTAAACAGCTTTCCAGATTAATATATTTAGAGCTTAGCTTAAGATGTTATGCCAAACCATGGTGTTTACTAACCATAATTCATTTTTCCCTACTCAACAATCCAGCTTCTAGGTTCAGATACCTCTAAAAGCAGAGTAGTGGTTGTAACTATGGTTTGTCAATTCAGACAGCATAACAAACCATAGTTAGCACAAACCCTAGTTTACTATTCTGGTTTGTCCACTGAATGAAATCAAATCATCATACTAAACTATTAAGCTCCCATAAGCCTAGCTTGACATGTTTTCTCAACTGAGCTGTTGTGATTCCTAAAACAGTCTGAAATTTCTTGAAAGACTGATACCCTCTCCTGCTTTGGAGCAAGGGGATTCCTTGGCTTCTGTGCTGATGAGGCTCTCAGAAAAGAGAAAGAGCAGGGAAGGTGGAGACCAGACAGTGGAGAAGCAGGGTCTTGGTAACTACCAATTTTAGATTGGCTACTAAGGCCAACCAAAAGTTGCGGAGTCCTCATTTTAGCAATAAAGGTGGACAAAATGTAGAAAACCTGAATGTGACTGGAAAAGTGGAAGAAGAGGCAGCTAGTTATGTAGAGAACAAAATGAACAGCAATTCCTTCCCCTAAACCTGCTGTTTAAGAAAAAAAACTACCAGGTTTATGTGCATCTCATAATATAAGATTGGAATGACGGGGCAGTCGTGATATAGTCAATACCACAAGTCTTGGGGCATTTAACCCACTCAGGCTGTAACTGGTAGGGAGGAAAAATTGTCCATCTGTCCCAAGATACTATCCTGCTCTGGAATTTCCTCCACCACCTCCCAATTTAAGGTACCTGCATCTTCAAAGGGGGGCCTTCCCCATAGATTAAGAACCATTAGATGAAGACACACACACAAAAGTGTTACTTGTGAGGAAGAATAATGAAACATGCAACCTTGATTTTGTTACTTTCTGGGCAAGAGGTATTATATTAAAAATCCTCACAAACAAAAAACTCAGCAGCAGCTTTGACAGTCAAATACTTTTATCAAAATAAGAAGCCATACAAATCTTTGTACACTTATTCTTATCAGCAGAAACCAACTGTCATAACTTTCACAACCAGCAAGCAGCTCTTCATCTTTAAACGTTTCTGAAATGAAGTGTCTGTTTCTGACCAAAAGCAAACGGTACTCGTCTTACATAAGTCATTAACAACACGGTAACATTATCTTTGTCATACATAAATTATAGTGCATCTTCAAGGTAAGACAAGCTCCTTTAATTTGATTGCGCTTATTCCATCTTTACACACATGCTAAACGTTTCCTAAAATTATCACAAGATAAAAATGTCTGCCAACATCCATCTTTCTGAGCTTAAAAGAAACAAACAAACATTCACAATTCATTATGTTTGGCAGAACTACCACACACCCAACCAAAATCATGTTGTCAGACCTATTTCCCAGGCAGCAGATGACAGGGGTAAAAACAGGAAACAGGAGCATGTATTGGTTTCAGAGCCCAAATACCAAGCCTGACTTGGAAATATTCCTGACCTGACCTGGTTTATTGGAGGAAGGAAAGTTCCTTAGCAGTTCTCATCTTTTGGCCAGAGCAGAATTGGGACACAGGCTCAATCTCTGCTCAGGTCACCAGTTCAAGTCCACGTTGGAAAATCTGCGCAAACTGAGAACATGTGCAGAGGTTACTGCACATTGCCTGGTCTCCAGGTGATGTCCAAGAATTAGCATAAGAGTATCAGGTAGCATACTTGTAACCCAGTCAGGGTATACATCCTCACATCTTAGGAGACATGAATTTTGCCCAGCCAGTATGGAATCTATGCATATCATTTAGGCCAAAGGAAGCTAAGCTGTGATGCTGTTGTACTCCCATGAGCCCTGCCAGCATAATCAATGGTCAAGAACAATGGGAGTGGTGGTCCATCCACAGGTCAAGACACTCCCGATCTGGGGAATGTACAAAATACATCTGATTTCTGTACATTCTCCACCATCCACTAGTTCATTTAACTTCAACATTTTCAGACCCAAGACCTACTTATAACCCAAACATGCATGTGGGAACCTATTAATCTTTTACCATATATTTGCATGGTGGTAGTGCTCCTGTTAGGGACGCGGGTGGCGCTGTGGGTAAAACCTCAGCGTCTAGGACTTGCCGATCGCATGGTTGGCAGTTCGAATCCCCGCGGCGGGGTGAGATCCCGTCGTTCGGTCCCAGCTCCTGCCCACCTAGCAGTTCGAAAGCACCCTTAAGTGCAAGTAGATAAATAGGTACTGCTTTATAGCGGGAAGGTAAACGGCGTTTCTGTGTGCTGCGCTGGTGCAGGCAGCTTCGTCATGCTGGCCATGTGACCTGGAAGTGTCTCCGGACAGGGCTGGCCCCCGGCCTCTTAAGCGAGATGGGCGCGCAACCCCAGAGTCGGTCACGACTGGCCCGTACGGGCAGGGGTACCTTTACCTTTACCTTTAGTGCTCCTGTTGCGACCCACCAACTGAAGACCAGTGCATTAGTGGCTTTCTATACAGTCTGGACAATTTGGAACATTTCTTGTTCACATTTCAGTCTATATATTAATATTCCTTAATATGCCTATGTATATTTCATTACTAAAATACTAATCAAAAAGACAAATGTATAAGGATAAATTAGACTAAAGATTGTTGCCTGTCTCATGCTACACATTATTGCCTGATTCATGGGAAACATTGTTTTATGCCCAGGAGGAGAAGAGAAGTATCTGCTTCTGATTTTAAACTAACCACAGTGTGTTAGTGAAAACGAGACAGAATCTGAATATCAGGACACCCTCTTGGTGCCTCTATACCATAGGTCTGTGGAGTGGATGGCCACCAGAGACGGGGCCTTCTCTGTGGTGATCCCATGGTTTTGGAACTTCCAATAGTTCAGATCTATAACACGTGAGGGTTTGGGGAAGGTCCTAAAGACTTGCAATTTTTCTATGTTTTTAGAGGTTCTTTTAATCTGTAAGCTGTCTTGAGTCCCATCAAGGAAAAAGGCATCGGATAAAGTTGTTGTTGCTGTTGTTGTTGTTTGAACAGCAGGAAACCATGATTTCCTACAACAACAGAACTGAGTCCCTGTGTTTGTGCTTAACCAGTATTTTGCTACTTTTAACAATATTAATGGGATACTTCATTAAGGTGCAATTACATGTTGTTGTTTTGCAGCCGGCTTGTTTCCAAACTATGATTTGCTAAGAAATAGTTATGGTAGGGTCCGTTTTAGGATCGGGGGGGGGGGATCAGTGTAGGATCACCTCTCAGTCCCTACTTTATGTTAGCCTTTCAGGGAGCAATGAGTGTCATGGACAATGGAAAGACAAAATGTATACCCTTCCCATTTCAAAACAAATACAGCCTCTGAAAGATTGGTTGTGATTCCCACAAGGTGGCTAGGCTGGCAAGAGCAAGTACTACCTGAATATTTTCCTACTCCAGCAAAGCAGGCTTGGAGCAAACAGTAATGTCTCTGACCTTGTAACAGATATCAAGTAGGGAGGAACTGAATGCTGCCTCTGAAAGGGAGATAAGATTCCAGTGCCAAGCAGGGAGCAAATCACAGAATGGGTGGTGTGTGATTTCAGCAAGCCAGGCTATAAAGGACTGCAGAAAAGATGTCCTCGTATGAGGACATCTGTTTTATAAATCAGCTTTCCACCAACCCCCGACATAAATGTTTAGCTGGAGGAAAATCAAATTCCTTATGCAGACAAACTGTCAGGATTGTCAGCCATGATCAAGCATCAACCACAAGCCCTCCTCACAAAGACTGCATATCTGCAGAAAACCATACAGGTCTTCTAAAGCCCAAGAACCTTTGCCCCATGTACCGTCACCACCCTTTCTGGTCCCAGTATAAACTTCTCCTTCCCGTGGGCAGACTTTAGCCTGATCTATGCATGCAGTGGAAGTGAGGAACTATAAACCTAGGGTGATAGAGTGGACTGTGCCACTTCAGACTGCAGTGTTTTTTCTCTTTTTTATTGCAGCATTTTTTTATATTATTACTATTATTGCCTGTCCAGAAGAATTCCCTGAAAGCAAAATTAACAAGCCCAAATCTCCCAAGACAGCAAGGAGTACTCTAACACAGCTATCCCTCTGCTATGCTAGTCCCGCCCCGCCCCCTGGCACTTTAAAATCTTTCATTCTTAAAGTCAGCAGAGGTAGCAAACATTTAAAAGTAACAAAATCATTCTGATTCTTACTACAAAAAAAGCCCAAGCAGGCCAGCACTGTGTCCATGGATTACAGCTCCTGGGGGTATCGCTGATCCTCTTCAAGGAAACCATGGAGAAAGAAAGTGAGAACTCTCTATTGTTCGTGTGTGTGTGTGTGTGTGTGTGTGTGTGTGTGCTGCGCTAGTTTCCTCCTTGGAAGGAGATACTGGAGTATTGAATAGCAACGTTGCAATTATTATTTCATTTACGGCATCACTTCCAATCTAAAGTGGCATAGTCTGTCCTACCCTGCATTCTGCTACTTGTGTAATGGAGCAAGGCCATTGTCAGCACAACTACACACCTATTTGCAGGCCTGCAGGCCACCAAGCTGACCACAACACCATAGTCTTGCTTGTCCTGTTCATGAAAACCTACCCCCAGTCACCCACCCAGTTTTTTCCCAGCTCTATGAAATAGCAAAATAAGATTCATTGAGGTGTTCTGTGGGGAAGCATGCAGCTTAGTGGGACACAAGATGTGCAGGCATGACCTCCAATCTTTAATTTGCATATTCCTACAATATCTATACAAATTTAGGTTATTCCCATTTTATGAATTGCAAACCAAGGCAGATATACAGCACGTTTTCAAATGGACCAAGCCTTCCTAGTGGTGCAGCAACCAAACCAATAGCACATATGGTTCAAATTGGATGGAGGACTCTGTGTTGAGATTGCTGCACTGCAGGGCGTTGAACTAGATGACCCTTGAGATCCCTTACAATTCTACAATTCTATTATTCTATGTGGACCTCATTCATATAGCATTATTATTATTATTGATTTAATTTGTATACTTCCCTATATCCGCAGGTCTCAGGGCAGTTCACAATATGGCAAACCATCCACTTCCGATCACAAACACAAGCTCAGGCTTGAATGCAAGGAGAAGAGATTAGCAACTTCTGGTGCTGGGTTGTGGCAAACCATAGTTTCCCATGTGGCCTAAACCTGAAAAACTATGATTTGAGCAAAAACAGCATCAAAACATGCTTTGGGTTTCTGCTTTCTTGGCATATTGTGGTTTCCCACAAATCAGCACTGGAAGCTTCTGTTCTCCTTTTTGGGAAGGAGGAGAGAAGAGCTTAGGGCACGACACCTCCAAATCTCACAGGCTCTGAATTCACTGCTGCTCATTTGAACAGATTCAACAGCATCACTATTAGGAAGGCAAATTTATCAGTTATTGTTAAGGAATGGGGGGGGGGACATTTCCTGCCGAACATTGTACTTAGAAAGAAAACTGGTGTATCGGTTCCTACACAATATGTTTGATTCCTCCTTTTGCAGTAAACAGAGCAGTCTTGGGTGGGGGGACAAAGTTGATAAAGTGGACAAATGCAGGGAGAACTGTCTATACACAGTGG
Source organism: Podarcis filfolensis (assembly GCF_964270895.1). Taxonomy (NCBI): domain Eukaryota; kingdom Metazoa; phylum Chordata; class Lepidosauria; order Squamata; family Lacertidae; genus Podarcis; species Podarcis filfolensis. Next base: position 80,773,550 of record NC_139608.1, read on the forward strand.
TACCTTGGGTTAAGTACTTCATTTGTTCCGGAGGTCCATTCTTAACCTGAAACTGTAATGGGACTCCTGCTGCTGCCATGCTGCCTCTGTGCAATTTCTGTTCTCATTCTGAAGCAAAGTTCTTAACCCGAGGTACTATTTCTGGGTTAGCGGAGTCTGTAACCTGAAGCGTCTGTAACCCGAGGTACCACTGTATTAACCATGAGAGTCAAGACGCATGCCAGCACCTTCACAGAGAAGACATTCTACACATATAATTCTTGCACAAGGTAGCCAATAAGATGCCCTCCTGATGCTGGAAAGCAATTCCCATCAGCTGAAGGATGATGGGAGATGCAGCTCTAGACATCTGGAAGATACCACAGTGGCTATTCCTGTCCTAGGGTTTAAGAACATCAGAAGAGGCTGTGCACCAAATTTCTCCTGTTGGGGAAAGGACAAATTCTGCTGTTTGGAGCAGCATCATTCTAGTAGTGGCACTGCAGCTGTGGAATTTCCTCCCCAGGGAAACCCACCAGGCTTTCACTCACTGTAGAGTTTTAGGCAGCTTAGGAAAATATTTTTGTTCACTTAGATCTTTAGTTCATGAATGCTTTTATTAGGCTATGTTTTTGCTATTTGGGCACCTGTATTTATTGATTTTATATTCATCTTCATGTTTAGCCAGTTATTGGTTTAATCTGCATACCCTCTTAAGAAGCCACATGTAGAAAAAAGGATTGTGAGAAAATTAAGAGCTGATTAGTGTTCCGTACTGCTCTTGCAATTACTTGGACACATGTTTTATTTCATTTGTGCTGTAAAACACTTATTTGCTTGTTGGAGGGGGTTTGGAGGGGTGTACGAGACCAAATTTCAGAATCCACCCTTCCTACAACCAGTGTTCCTTGAGGAAAGCATTGCCTAAAGTTGTATTCACAGTTAGGAAGCATTTTTAAAACACAACCTAACTCTGATCTGAAACCATTTCCCCCACTGCTTTTTTCTCCTTCACTTGATGACAGTAGTAAACAAATCTGCAGACTGAACAGTGGTCTGGTGAGCTTCCTGAAACCCAAACAGGAGGAACTCTCTCATTCAAAGGAGTACAGTACTGCAGCAAACTTCAAAGGTTTCTCTCTGCATTCTTGGCCACTCAGCTGAGGACCCCTTCATGTAACTAGAACAGCTAAAGGAAGCTGTAGGATGCTCATGCTAACTTCTAGCCATGTCAGTCCCAACGCCATGCCCTTTCACATACAAGAACAGCCATGGCTTGATTTCCCTTTTTTGGCATGTCACTGGAAGTATAGCTGTAGGTTCACAATGCCATGCCAAAAAGCTGACCCAGGCTGTATTCAATGGCGGTTGTGTGCACACAATTGCCTCACCACAAGCTGATGCCACTGGGAGTCAGTGTGAGTAGATGGGAAATTGTTGCTGCCAGAAGGTAAACCCATCATTTGAACACCATGCAGTTGTTAAGAACATGAAATCCCAAACCGCAACAAGCTTTGGATAACCAGTGCTGGCTGCATTTTTGTCCCACTATAGATGGTGCTGGAGTAGACACTTGAGAAACCTGTGGACTGAAAGATCAAACCAATCCATTCTGAAGGAAATCAGCCCTGAGTGCTCACTGGAAGGACAGATCCTGAAGCTGAGGCTCCAATACTTTGGCCACCTCATGAGAAGAGAAGACTCCCTGGAAAAGACCCTGATGTTGGGAAAGATAGAGGGCACAAGGAGAAGGGGACGACAGAGACGGGATGGTTGGACAGTGTTCTCGAAGCTATCAGCATGAGTTTGACCAAACTGTGGGAGGCAGGGGAAGGCAGGAGGTGCCTGGCATGCTCTGGTCTATGGGGACACGAAGAGTCGGACACGACTAAACAACTAAATAACAAGCAACTCCACAGATGTGACTAGATGCAAAGGAGACGAGAGCTTCTGTACCATTAACAACTAAGTAGAAGAGCATTTAATCAGGTGCATCTCTCTGCCCACACCTGGGCATTACAAGGCACACCTTCCCACCCCAACTTCTTTTTCATCAACTATTTCTCCATGCTCCTGGCAGCATATATGATGTGACCCACAAATGATCCTGCAAGGTATGTCAAGCTGAGCAATAGCAACTGGCACAAGGTGAGCTGCATGGCTGAGAAAGGAATCTGAGCCCAGGTCTCCTTGGGCTGACACTAAAGTCACATCCACACCATACATTTAAAGCACTGTTATACCACTTTTAGCAGTCACAAAGAATACTGGGCACTGTAGTTTGTTTAGGGTGCTACCCTCACAAAGCTACAATTCCCAGCACCTTTAACAAACTACAGTTCCTAGGATTCTCCATGAAAGTTAAAAGTGGTATAATAGTGTTTTAAATGTAAGGTGTGACATAACTCTTAAAAGGGACAATAGCCCCACTGTCCTTTGCATCTGATCACCCAATATGGGGAGATGGGGAGACAGGGCATTTCCCTCCCTTCTTAGCCAGAGCTGTGACCAAATCCCATTTTAATAATCTAAAGCAAAACTCACCTCTACAGATTTTCCCCAATGTAATTATCATTGACAGTCCCAGGGAAACCATAGATTCATATTCACAGAGTGCAGAATATATAAGCACATTCACTTGGTCAATACATTAATACCAAGAAGTCATTTTCTGCTGTCCTCTGACCCATATATTTTCACCTAAACTGAAAACAAAGCCAATCAAATTAGCTCAAGTACTTTTTTAGTCATTGCACTCACTCAATTCATTAATTGTATATGTACATCAAAGTGCATACATTTCTTTATGTGGGTAAAGTTACGTCTTTCACCTCCGACTCCCAAGAGTTCCTATGGTGTCACTCAAAACAAATGCAATGCAATCTTCCACTGGTGGGCCTTTAGCAGAGATGGCAACATGTTTTATAATGGTTGTTGTTCTGCCTCTGCTTGCAGATTCTAATTAACTAAACTGTTGCAAACTTATTTATCTTAATGAACCATTTAAGATGCCAAAAATGTATGTGGGGTGGCGGGTCCATTGAAAAACAGCTTGGGCGTAGCAGCTACCACTACATCTAAAGAGACTTTTCAAAACCTCCTGACAACAGAGACCCAAGCTTAGGAATAATAAAATCCAAAGAACCCATTTTTGAGACCTATGATACCTCCATCTTTCTGGTCATCAAATGTCAGAGCTCAAAACCCCACAGGATTACAAAATTTGACAGTGGAGAATCATTCAGTACAAATAAAGCAGGTGTGGTAAGACCAGTAGTGCCTCATCCCATTATTGTACTGAGAGAGTGAAAAGTATATATGGTCCCAGGTTTGCATCAATGTAGCTATCCTATTATTTGAAACACATAGTAAAACTGCACAAGACCTTACAGTCTCGCTCCATAGGGCTTCTACTGATGCAATCCCCCTCCTCCCCTCTCAAACACTTGAAGAAGGGGAGGTGCAAGTAGTATCACAAAAATCTTTGAGAACTCTGGCAGTGGAAGAAGCATTACATCAAGAGCAAATGTAACACACCGGAAAAAAATTCTGAGTAGAAACATATGTAGCAGAATTTTACTACTTAGAATTCCATAGTAACCCCTCTTGGGTGGGGTGGGGGAGATGATCCACAGAAGACACTTGTGTCTTGCCTTTCAGCAAGATACACAGCATTATTCATTTTGGTTTGCCCAGCGTGATCTTAAAAGTGTGCACAGGCTTAAATCTTGCACAGCAACAAACTTAACACACTTTTGTTGCTTATGCAGCAACAAACTCCTTTTGGAGAAAAAATTCTTTCACGGATGCATATTGGACACACTAAGCGATACTCAGTTAATACCAAGCTCAGTAAAGTTTTTTTTTGGCTTTTTTACAAATGTCAAGTCTTAGGGACCACGAGCACTGCAAATCAATGGGATTCTCTCTTAAGTTTCCTCATCAAGTAAGACATTAAAGTCAACTGCCCTTTTACAACAAAAGCAAAATCTCCCCTTCAAGTTGAAATCATTTAAAAGACTGTCTTTGTTTATGACAGATATCCAGATCTGGCAACTAAACCCTGGTTTCCACAGAACTTTGGTGTTTCTGGTGTTGCTTTCTGCCTTTTTTATTTTTAATTTTTTGCTAGTGGGGGGAACAGGGAAGAAAACCTGAACAAAGACTTGAAAGAACCCAAGCTAATTTATAGGTTTTAAATCACCAAATGAGCCAGTAAAGCAAATGAAAACAGCTTGTAGTGGCTGGAAATTGTTTTTAAAAGTTTTGGGCCCAATCACTAAATGTAGTAATTATTACACTCATGATAGACCATTCTTGTTTAAAATCCCTCCCCTCAAGAAGATTCAAACCTTACACAGCTTTTTAAAAAGTGTCTTGCAGCCCCTCCCCCAATAGCCTCCATACTCTGAAAAACGATCAACCAAATGCTTGCAACCAGCCTGAAAGTCACACGTGCTCCATTGCAAGACCTTGCTTTCAATGTGTCTTTTGTTTGATGGCTGGTGTTTCAACATCCTCGATCTGAACAGAAAAAGGTCAGCCCTAGTCTTCTGGCATTCATAAACCTGAATCAGGCCCTGCCAAAGGAAGATTGATGTTGTAGTAAATTTGCCTTGATCAAAAGCAGGGACAGTTGGAGGCAGAAACCAACTTTGCAAGATGAATCTCAATTCTCTCCTAAAGGGAGAGACAATAATGCTTAGAAGCATGTGGTTTAGCTAGACCCTTCAACAAAACCTTTCCCTCAGTGATATGTGCATATGTAGATTTGGGAGGGGGGAGGAAACATCTACAGCAGATTTGCAAATAGGTCTACATTTTTCTTTATAAGCCAAACACACAGACCTGTGTCAATCACTTATAGCTTAAAAGGAAAGTAGTGAGGAGAAGATCTTTCTCAAAACTTTCCTGCATGGTCATAGCCACATTTTTTTAATAATATAAATAAGAAGTTTCTCCTGTAGAACTTTAATTTTTTTAAAAGATGCAGTAACAAATACTTCACAGCAGCCTTGCAAACATTCACTGAAGTTACCAGCCTGTCTATAAACATATATAAACATTCCTGCCTTAGACGTTTGTGGCCAAAGAAGAATGAGAGCCAATCTTTAAAAAGCTTCCCTGTCTGATCGCTTGGAGGCATTTCTTACTCACCAGAGGCATTTAGGCAAGTGGCTATTTACAAGCCTGGGTACACTAACTGGGGAAGTAATATAACTTAAACCACCCATACGTCAAGCCGCTAGTCCTCATTTTTGATGCTTTGTTTGTTGCTTTATTCCATTTCCTTTTCCTTTTATGATATACATCCTCACAAGTACTCTTTGAGAAAGGGTAACACTTTGAGGGAAAAGCAGCAGAAGCCAAGAGACAGCAACCTAATCCAGCAAGTCCACGGCTGAGCTTCCACTTGAACCTTGGTCCAACTCTAACCCTTTTAAGGCTAGCACCAGGCTGGGCTTCCATTATCCCAATAATCCTCCCTTGTAAACTCCCCCCGCCCCCAATATCTAAAAAGTAATGATTACAACTTGGTGGCGGTGACTCCATCATTAACCTTTCCAATTCCAAAGGCCAAGTCCCATATTGCAGTTTAAAGGCGAGCTATGAGTTGCTAAACACGCTTAAAAGAAAAAAAACTGTCAGCTGGAAGCCCCACTTATCTAGAACTTGGGGCGCCAGAGCTTTGAACAGGCTTTTTGCCCTTTCAAATTTGATAAGCCCATTGCCTCACTGAGGCACACACTTGTATTCACGGTGCCTAAATAGCCATTTCATATTTGAAAGAAAGCACAGCTAGGTAGCACCCCAAGACTATACCCAGGCATTCATCTCTTCCCCCACCCCTCTACTCCTATTCCTGCTCTCTTACTGTCTCCTGGAAACCTTTGAGAGGGCATTTGTTCAAGCTGCCAAGTTAAATCCTCCACTCTCATGTCAGTCTGGGTGGGGGGAGCAGTCAGAACACCCAGCGTCTCTTAGGCCTGTTGAAGTCAAAGCACAGATACACACTATTACTTTGGCCCTGGAGAATCATTAAGCCCTTTCAGATCAGTAACTAAAGACCAACATGTATATACAGTGCAGAAAAGCAGACTGTGGTGATGACAGGGGGCTGAGACTTTAAAAACTGGCTCCCGTCTCAGTTCCCTCTGTGACTGCAGGCTTACACATTTCCCAGCTGCACAGGCTGTAGAACCACAATCAGGCAAAGAAAAGAAAATATTGTGTGCGGTTGTTCTCTTCCTCCTCCTCCTCATTCCTCAGTTATTTAATGATGCTCATAATTATTAAGACAGAAGAAGGCAACTGGGATCTCAGAAGGTCTCCCTCCTACAACCAAAGTTAGCAGCCAAATTAGAACCTTCACACGTGCGCCCAACACACACCTATATCCAAAAAAGTTTTCAGGGCAGGCGAAGAAACCCGACCAAGGAACTTTTAGGTCCCCTCCCATTATCTTCCTTTGGAAGCCGGCCTAGGAGACCTGCCCAAAAAGTTCGTGGCCAGGAATCCAAGGCTCAACTCAGATGGCTCCTATTTTTAATGTTTACATTCCTCAAGTGCCTTTTAACTGCCATGTTGCTTTTCGGGTTTTGTTTTTTCTTCCTTGCAGCCAGCTATAGCCCAAACTGCTCTCCCCTGAAAACGATTCCCTCGTTCCCTCTCCGCGCGCTCACCCTCGGTTCACAGTACCAAGAAAGCAGGGGCTAGACGCTTCTCTCCCCCCCCCCACCTTCCTCCACTGGCTTCCTGGACAGATGAACGCGAGAGGGAGGGAGAGACGGGGGAGGCAGAGGGAGGGAGAGGTGGGGGGAGACCCTCCCCGCGCGCCCCTCCTGCCCGGCGAGAGAGGCCCCAAGTCCCAACTGGCTTTCAGAATCCAGACACAAGGAATTTGCACTCGCTCCGGCTTCCCACCGCCCGGAAAAGAAGCTCGGCGCCCCCTCCTCTCCACCTCCCACCCACCTTTCTTACATCTTCCCCTGCAAACCCTCCTCCGGATCGATCGATTAGGCTCTCGCCGGGGAGGATCTTAAAGGAATCGCCTTTTCTCAAAACCAGTTAGCAAAAGTAAAAAAATAAAATAAAAAGCCGGCCAGGCGGGGAGGAGGGAGGCAAGGAGGGAGGGCAGGGAGAAAGGACAACAAAACAAAACCCCGAACCAGAAGCTCTCCGGATTATTTGAAACCTTCCTTTGTTTTTAGGGCGCAAAATCGCGGCTCCAACCCCTGCCAGTCAAGGGGGCCGAAATTATGAACGTGGTTTGGGCTGTTCAAACTTGAGACGCGCGCACATAAAAAACACCTTTTGCAGATCTAGATGTATATAATTGTGTAGGTCTCCTTTCTTTTGCACTCATTCCGACCCACCCACGCTCTAACATGCGCACAGCTTTTCGATTCTTTTTTTTTTAATAAAAGCGACCCCCGGTAATCGTCTGGCTTCTTCACGCCCCCCCCCCCGCTCCCTTCGCAATCGTAAAATAAAGCAAGATATTAATACAGCAAACTAAGATTCAAGTCCATCCGCCTTTCCCCCAGGATCTCCCGGGTTTTGCCTCTGTCTCGCGAACCCCCCACATTGCCCAACGTAGAAACACAAGCTGCCCCTTTAAGAAGTCTTCACACTGTTTTCCTGGATTTCTTCTTCTCTGCCCCCCCCCGCACCCGCGCCGCCGCCGCTTCCAATCTTCACACTAAACATAAAACATATCTATGGATCTCGGTGTATTTCCTTATCTCGCTTTTACTTCCATTGTTTCTACAAACCTTGGCCGGAGTAACCCCCACTCCCCTCCCCAAAAAAGCACAAGGCGATGTAAATGAACTGAGAGACGAAACTTACCTACAGACTGGGGGGAATGAACAAGGCTTGCAAGAAGGAGGAAAAAAATCATACGGAAGAAAGCAGGCAAAGCAAAATATTCCCTCTTTCCAGTGGATCTGCTGCAGGTCTGGTTCAGGTGGCTTTTAAAATTTTACTTTTAAAAAATCTCTTATTTCTTGCCTTTAATATATGTCTATATATATAATCTAAATTTAAAAAAAACCTCTCACAGACAGTGAAAAGGAGCTCAGTGTTAGTGGGAGAATAAGTGAATCAACTAGCAGAGAGCAGAGCAAGTTGAAGTGTCAAATTACATTGGCTATTTTATTACCAAAGGGCCCTGCTTCTGGCTGTTGGCAAAATCTGTCCCAGATTCCTATCTGAAAGGGAGCTGTCTCTCCTCGAAGGAAGCTTTTTCTCCCTGCATGTGCCTGTCTCCTCTTCCCCCCCTCCCCGCCACCCCGCTTCCCACCGCACCTTCTGACCACCTAAAGTTAAAATCTTTAAGAGCCAAGTTGAACAACGCAAATAATTGTCTTTGGAGATTTCCCCCTCCCCTCCCCGCCACCCTCATCAAAGGGAAGAACTTCCTGTCGAGAGAAACGGAGCGCGGCGCGCACACCATTGCCCGACTGTTTATAAAAATTAATGAAGGGGGGGTGTGTGGAGGGACACACACACACACCCTTTTGCAATTTCCACCCCCCCCCCATAGAAAGACGTCCATAATCCAGTGCACTTTTAAACTGGCAACGCTTCCCAGTCTACACGGCCATTTAAGACCATTGTTTTACTCTCTGCGTGTGAATGGAAACCAGTGCGCTCTAAACATTTTGTATTTTGACACGGTTCTTGCGCGCGGGGTGTGTGTGTGTGCTTTATAGATACATTATAGGGGGAAGTTTTGTGGGGGTTTTTTTTAATTACTAGAAAACCAGCAGCTTTATCCACGAGCCCTGCACGGTGTGTGCAGCCTGGACCTACTTACTAGGAGGTAAATCTCATTTAGGTGTAATAGGGCTTCCTCCCAGGTAAGACGAGCAACCCGTCGTCCCCCCCCCCCTTTCTATCCAGGAATTTAACCCACTTGAACCCAGCTGTGATTTACTTCTGAATAAGCGCCAATAAAATCGGAAGGGGGGGGGGTAGCCAATGGCAGGAAACGCGTTGACTTTAAATATATTTTTTTCCTCTTTAGGAAAAGTCCGATCCTTTAAGCGGGATTTGCAAGACGCCCAGCACAGAGAGGCGGAAGGAGGAGGCGAGGATGTCCCTAAATCTGCACAACACCCGGATCTTCCTCTGAGAAGAACCGGGAGCGGGGAGAAGAGGGGGGTGGAAACCAGATCCCGGGGGGAGGAGCTGCGTGTGTGTGTTTTAATAGCAGAGCCCCGGTAGCGAGGAGGCTGCTGGGTCTCGATGTTAATTGAAAGAGAGGTTTGTGGATGTGCGCCTTTTTTTGTGAAAATCTCCCGACTACACAGAGCTCTCGCTGGGGCTCCCTCGTCCTCTCTGCCTTTAAATTCGCAACCCGATCCAATGCCTCGTTAGGCGGCGGGGGAGCAGGCACACCGGCTCTTCTCTTCCTCTCCCCTCCACCCCCGATTTTTAAAAGTATTTTTGGCGCGAGTCCCCTTTTTTGCAGCAGCAGCAGCAGCAGCCCGATCCCAGCGCACGTTTTCCTCGAAAGTCAGCGCCGGGTTTTTTTGTAAGTGGGGCTTGCTCTCTGCCCCCCGCCCCTTACGCGTTTCACACACAGGGCTTGCATACAAGCTTAGGCGCACAATACCACCATCAGGCTGCCCTGAAAAGCTGGCGGATTCGGATCAGCGGAAGAAGCGAGGAGTTAATGAGCTCCAAATGGAGGGATTCCAGCCGGGTCTCCAATAGATAGATTGATTTAGATGACCACGCCAAATCGTCCTTGTCTTCTAAGAGCCCCGATCCTACTTACCATCCCTTCTCTCCCTAGCAAAATATTTGCAGGCCTAGCAATGTTTTACGACGAGCTATTAAGAAGTCGAATATATATATTCCACGCCCGTCGAGTCCAACGAGGCTTGTTAGATTATGCAATTGAAGAGAAGCGATTTAAAGAGGGCCCAGGCTCCGCCCCGTTTCTCTTGGGGGAAGGAGGGAGGAATTGATTTTGAAGCAAGTGGGGCGGGGGTGGAATTATACACCCAGCTATCCCGGTTAACAAACCCGGGGCCCGGTGCATCCTTTACTCGAAAGTAACAGAGCTCAGGGCCAAGTCCTATTGAACTCAAGGGGCCTTACTCCCGGGTACGGGGGGTCCGGATCCCAGACGTGGGTCTCACGGTGGGTGGGCTTACTCCGAGGTTCAGATTCGCAGCGTTCACACTTGGAAGGAGGCCCAGAGCTGCGGAGTTTTATAGTGCTCTTTATATGATCCGTCGGGACTTCTGCATTTAGGGTACATCTTGGCAGCGCTGCGCTTTAATTTCCGCAGATGGATCAAAGAAATCTCGATGCGTCTTTTCAATCCTCTTTGCAGGGGGTCCTTTAGAGCTGCCGTCGCAAACCTAGCGCCCCCCTCTGCCCGCTGTCGCGGACGGAAGTTGTCGTCCCCAACATTTGGAGGGCGCCAGGTTGCCGACGGCCGGATTTCCCCGTGCTCTCTGACACCGCATCCCTTTCCCCTCAATTAAAGACGCCTTTAACCGATACAATCTGACTCCTCTTCCTTGGCAACCCCCTCCCCCCCCCCAACCTAAGTCCTCTGCACCCCTCCAAAATAATGCCCATTTAAAGAGTTGGATGCCACCCGAACCGAAGGAGAGCGCCTGTTGATTTTATTTTTGTAAGAGTTACCTACCCACGCAACAATCTGATGTGCAGCCCGATCCGGTGTTTATTCGGAAGGAGGTCCCACTGAGTTAAAAGAGATTTCCAAGTGAAAAGGCGTAGCGTTATCTTTACTTGGCAGTAAAATTCACGTCACTCGGTGGAACCTCCGGGCAAACAGCAGGCTGCATATTGTGCTCTGAAGGGCTTGAATCTAAGTCCTGAGTAACACCGAGATCCTTACTATTGTTAGCTAGAAGTTGAGCCCCACTGAGTAGATTAATACTTATGATCAGGCTAGAAATCTACTTAAATTCAAATATTGAGATCTATGGAGGAAGGGCGGTATACAAATTTAAATAACAACATTTCAGGAAAACTGGGTAGTGGTTCTTTATTTCTCTTCGCCTCCCTACTATTCATTCACCCCAACGGCCCTACGGTGCAGATTGCTATGTTCCTAATTAACCCGAATCCCGAATTCCCAAGACCAACGCCAGTATTTCTGCCTCCCCTTTGCTTTTGTGAAGGGGTGTCTGAAAAGCCATACACCAGAAAAGAGGGCTGTGTGTCTGTCTCTGTGTGTTAAGCTGTGAGCTCTTGCAGGACCAGTGGCTGAGTTAGGACTACGCAGGTCTCCTGGTCTACACAAATAAAGAATAAATACTGCCAGCAACTCAACAGCTCCCATCATGTGTGAGTGATACAGGAGGGCCTTGGCTCCATGGAAGAACATCTGCTATGCATGCAGAAGGCAGTCCCAGGTTCAGTCCTCAGCATCTCCAGGGAGAGACCCCATCTGAAACCCTAAAGACCCACTGAAAAAAAATCTAGAAAAAAATCTAGATGGAGCAGTGGCCTGACACGGAGGAAGACAGATTCCTAGGTTCCTATCCTGTGTCTGTTTACACCACAGCAAGTTTTGCGGACCTCAGTGGGGCTTAAAAGGTAAAGGGACCCCTGACCATTAGGTCCAGTCATGGCCGACTCTGGGGTTGCGGCGCTCATCTCGCTTTACTGGCCGAGGGAGCCAGCGTACAGCTTCCGGGTCATGTGGCCAGCAGGACTAAGCCGCTTCTGGCGAACCAGAGCAGCGCACAGAAACGCCTTTTACCTTCCCGCCAGAGCAGTACCTATTTATCTACTTACACTTTGACGTGCTTTCGGACTGCTAGGTTGGCAGGAGCAGGGACGCAACAATGGGAGCTCACCCCGTTGTGGGGATTTGAACCACCGACCTTCTGATCGGCATGTCCTAGGCTCTGTGGTTTAACACACAGCGCCACCCACGTCCCTATTCAGTGGGGCTTACTCATCACTAAATAGGCATTGACTTGCGTGCACTCAGGAGTGCCATCTTGAATAAAATACTGGGGGGGGGGCAAGGAAGCCCTGCCCCGCATAATTGATCATACGATGAGGTGCACACACACTATTTGGATGGCAATGTCCATTAATGGGGAGGGGGGAGCTCAAAGATTTCATTGGGGGTGCCGAAGGGGCCTCTGCCCCTAGGACTTGGCTCCTATGGCAGTCCCAATGGTGCCAGGGGTTCTTGCCTCCAAGTAAGCACGTAAGGAGCTGGGCTGCAATCCTACAAATTTACTTAAGGGCAAACCCCCATTACTTTCAGGCAAACATGAACAGGATCGCTTTCTGGAGGGTTGTCTGGGGTGGACAGGCTTGCCTCGTTCGACAGTAACGCGTTAAGGGTGTGCGCGTGTGTCCTTTCCACCCACGAGGAAGGCTAAGTGTCTTTCCCTTGCCCTGTTCCATCCTTAAAGCAAGGGAAAGTTCCCCGAAGCTAACTGCAGCCTGCCACGGCTCCGATCCGGAGCTTGTGGCGCTGTCCCGGGCTCCGCATTTTGCAGGCAACCGCCGTGTCAGATGGAGAGCTCTGAATAACAAAGACAAGTTTGAGAGCAGCCGCAGCCGCAGCAGCAGCAGAGCTGGCTGAGTGACGTCAGGGAACAATGCCTGTGCCAACAGCTTTCCCTCTTCGCCACACACGCACACACTCGCACACGCACACACAGCAGCTCCTCCTCGGTCACACAAACGGGGCTCTGCTCTCGGAGATGCAGATCCTTAAAGGGACACTGGCCCTTTATGCCCCTCGGCTCTCCAAAGAGGAGCTTTTTTTTGCAAGCTCTTCCCACCTCCTTCCCCTTTATTTAGCCAGCCAGTTCAGCCTGGCTGCTGTTCTTGCTTTTAATCTTTTGAATCGCCACCTCGCTTGCCACTAATAATGCAGGCGAAGTTGTGTGTTAAGTGGGGACATGTCCCCCACGCCCAAAGGAAAATACAGTGGGATATTGTTTTCGTCTGGGGTGTGTGTGTGTGTGTGTGTGTGTGTGTGTGTGTGTGTAGACAGCTGCTTTTTCATATGCCTGGTTAAGATGCTGTATTAAGACATAATTACAGATTGGTTGTTTTCACCATTAAATAGATATTTAAAAGTTCTCAGTCCTGCAACTTTCCCCAGACGTGATGGCTGAGCTTTAGAGAGTAAACTCTTTCCAAAGAACTGGGTGAGCCTAAAAGTAATTCTTAAGTAATTGATTTCCAGAGGGCCAGCCCTGTCAGTCTCTCGCAACAAAAGCAACAAAGAGTCTTGTGAGACCTTAAAAGACTTAGCAAATGTTATTCTGACATAAAGCTTTCAGGGACTGGAGTCCACTAGTCCACAAGAATTTAGGCAGTAATAACATTTGCTACTCTTTAAGGTGCCACAGAACTCTTGCCTTTGCCAACTAATTAAGTAATTAATTGTTTAATTAAAAAGTAGCCTGAAACCAAATAATTAGCTGGGTACTTCAAATTAATATGTGACATCTGCCCCCACTGCTCATTTTGATAAACTGCTTTGAGGTTTTATTGCAATTGTAGAGTCACATAATTGTAGAGTTGGAAGGGACCCAGAGGGTCATCTAGTCCAACCCCCTGCAATAGGAATCTAAATATCTTTTGTCAAATAAATAAAATTAAATAAAGTTTGGACCTCATCACCCCTTTACAGCTGGCAGTGTACAAAGATAACAGATGCCACAATGCGCAGAATCTATTTATTATTATTATTATTATTATTAACTACGAGCTGTTTTGATGACCAAGTGAAAAGGTGGGATCTAAAATAAATAAATGAAATCTCCCTGTTAGGGTCCGAACTCTAGAGCAGCCTCCCCCAATGTGAATAACCTCCAGCTCTTTTGCACTACAGCTCCTATCCCCCCTGGCCATGGGACACACTGGCTGGGGCTGATGGGAGTTGTAGTCTCAAAAAACCGGTTGGGAAAGGCTGCTCTAGAGCTATGTAATGGTGGCTCCCTGGTCTGCAACTCTTCTGAACAGGCCTTCCAAACATCCCTTGCCTACTTACTTCCTGCCAGCAATGCAAAACCTCTCCTGGCCCCTAGACCTTGTGTTGCATTTTTTGACCGAGTCCTGCTTTCAACTTGGCTGTCTCTGAAGCAGCCCACCCGGACTTTCCTTTCCCTCCACACATAACATAGACTCAGTGGCGGACTTTGGATTTTCAAATTTCAGTGGCGCCCTGTGCGACATTTTGGTGCCCCCTGCCTCTTGCACTTCATTCTGCATCACTGTTGTGACGTCAGCACCCACTGTTGCCAAACCAGTTGCGCTGACAATTTTCACTATGTGGCAGTTTTAAATTGTTCTTAATGTTTTGCTTTGTTGTTGTTTTTTAAAAAAGATGTTTACTTATTTTATTGTTACTTGTATTTTTTTGCCGAGTTGTTTGTCCGCCTGGGCTCCCTGCAAAGGGTGGGATGGAAATTTAATAAGTAAATAATAAAGCCCCATCCTGGTCTCAAGTGCTATGAGAATTCTTCATTCACTCACTCACTAATTCATTCATTCATTCATTCATTCATTCATTCGTTCGCATCAATTCTCTTCCTGCCTCAGTTTCCTCCTTTTGCCCTCTACTGGCTCCTTCTTTTAAGGCACTCTCAGCAAAATACCTTCCAGAGTCCCCTTCATAGGTGCTGCCACCTGTGGAGAGGAGGTGCCTCCTCCTTCTCCTCCTTGCTCTTTGGTTGCTCGCCCAGAAAGGTGGTGGGTGAACAAAGCCAGTGGACTGCAATGAGGAGGAGAAGCAGCCACCATCGCTGCCTTCCAAACACATTGGAGGAAACTTTTGCCCAATGTAAGCAGCGTACAGAAAACCAGTGTCTAATATAAGCAATGCACAGTTGGTAACCCTTTTAACATCTATGGAAGACCTATTCTTTTCCTCAGATATACCGGTAATCAGTTTTTAATGGTAAATGCAAATGGCATTGTGTGCCATTTTACCATTTTCAAAGCATTTGCGCGCAGTGCCGCAAGTTTACAAGGTGATTATTTAATGAGCATAGTGCTTAGCAACAAGTTCCAATCTAAGAACAAAACTGATACGGTTAAGTGCCTATTTCCCCCTACCCATCATGTTTCACCTCCAGCATGAAGCACTCTTGTTGATTAGCATGGCAGACTATGTGCCTTGCTGCTGGGGTACACAGATCTATTATGGCACAGGTAGATGTAACTCTTATTCTGGGTTAATCTGGAATGACTATCTTGATTATTTTTCCTCACCTTACTCATATGACCTAGCACAGTGGTTTTCAAACTGTGCTCCTGGGAGCCCTTGGGTTTCTCAGAAGTTAATCAGGGGTTCCTCAAAGAGAAGATCAGGGATGGTGGTGATTGGATTGACTGACTGATTACTAGTTCCATCCAGCGTGAATTACAATTCTTAATAGGATTCTGGGTACAGTATGTTCTATGTTGGTCCCTATCTAACTGTGCATGCTATATACCATTTAATGATGATAATAATAAGGATTGATTTGAATACATCAGGCCAGCCATTTTAGTGAAATGGCCTATTGGTACATTCAAAAGTTTTAAAGCACTAGTTAAATGAGCAAGTTTTCATCATTTTCCTTCCTAGTATAGTTCTTTATAACACTATTACAGAAATCTAGTTAGTTGGAGGTGTCAATCTCTAATTTTAGGTGATTTGTCACCTGTCTTCTTATCCATTTAATAAATTAACTGATTTAATTTAAATAAATCTGCATATTAAGAAAACTTCAACATAAATGCCCTATTGAGATATTTGAGGAAGTGTGAAACAATGTACAATTAGGCTAATTAATGCTGCTACTCATTGTTAAAAGGAATTTTCAAAGTATTTTGTTCCCTATTGAAAAAACACACCAGAATCACAACAGCCTCCAAAATGACTATTAATCTCAGCTCCATTAGTTCATACTGAAAGAATTGCACTGGCTGCCAGGTGCTGTTTTTGCGGATAAAGCTTTATACATTTTTGGACCAGGATATCTGAAATATCATCTCATCCCTTATGTACCCAAACTGATCACTGCACTTCAGGTGTGGGCCTTCTGCATATACCATCTTATCGGGAAGGCTGTTCCACACAATGGAGGAACTGGGCCTTTAGTGGTGGCACCTATCCTTCCATTAAACCTCTCGCAGAAGGGGCAACAAGAGAAGGGCTTTAGATGATGAATCCAGGGTCCGGATATATTCAGTCTGCAAAAGGTGTTCCATTAGATGCTGGGGTCCTGGGCCGTATAGGGCTTTGCAGGTTAAAACCAACATTTGTAATTAGGCTCGGAAACATGGGCAGCCAGCACAATTACGCTAGAACTGGTGTTAGTCAAGCCATTAATTGATCAGAACTTTAGAGGTACAATCTTGCTGGGCTCACACACTGAATGGAGTGTATGATGCTGTCCTACATAAATCAGTCAAGACCTGTACTGCGGGGGCATTGTACTGGCAGGGCCATCTCCTCACTGCTAAGTGGAGCAATACCCACCAAAGTACTCATTATGTGGCAGGCTTTGCTGTGCCTCCCTTACAGATACAGTGGTATCTTGGTTCTTCCTGCACTCAACTGGAAGCCGTGTCGGACATTTGGCTTCCAAAAACCGTTCTCAAAACGTAACACTCACTTCTGGGTTTGTGGCATTCGGGAGCCAATTTGTTCAGGAGCCAAGCCGTTTGACTACCAAGGTACCACTGTACTCCTAGGTTCATTCTCACACAGGAGAAATCTACTCTCAGGCAGAGAAGGTGTACACCCACGTTCAGAAGTATGAGGGAGCATGAGCTTGCAGAGGTTTGTAGGTGAAGTGTGCAAGGTTCCACCTCAACCTTGGAATGAAGAGCCAAACAATGATGCTCAATGCCTGCTCCATAGCTGTGAACTGGAAGGGGAGGACCATGGGGTAGTTCCACACTATACAAGATTTCACTTCATCTGCTAATAAGGATGCCCAGGTTCAAGACGAGAGGGTTCTTGTACTTTTAACAGTTGTGTAGAAGAAAGAGGATGATAGGAAAGGAGGAAAGCAAAGCTTTGCTGACTGCCAAGAGCTCAGAAATAAATCCTATGCTTACTTAATCTAAAGGTTTTTTCCTCCCTGGATTCAAACATGAATATACAAGTACCGTATTTTTCGCTCTATAGGACGCACCGGACGATAAGACGCAACTAGTTTGGGGGGCAGGAAACAAGAAGAAAAAAAAATTCTGAACCCCAGAAGCCAGAACAGCAAGAGGGATCTGGCTTCTGGGATAGCCTCTTGCTGTTCTGGCTTTGGGGACAGCTTGTGAAGCCTCCGTGGGGCAGCAGGGTGCCTTCACCCCGCTGCCCTGCGGAGGCTTTGCACAGCCATCCCCAAGCTAGAACAGCGAGATGGAGCGCTGCGCAGTGCTCCGTCTCCCTGTTCTGGCTTTGGGCTTAGCCGTGCAGCCTGCATTCGCTCCATAAGACGCACACATACTTTCCCTTACTTTTTAGAAGGGAAAAAGTGTGTCCTATAGAGCGAAAAATACGGTATATGGGTGGCCAGGCGCGAAGGAGGGCAGGGCTCCTGCACCTTCCACAGTTGTCAAGAAGATGGGAAGTCAGCTGAAATTCCTTCTTTGCTGCAATTATTAAAAGTGCAGGAGCCCTGTCGTCTTTTGAATTCAACCACCTTACTACTGGTTAAAGTTTGCAATCCTACTCCTATGCTGGATGGTTCTGCAAAGTTTGTAACCTAGTGACAGCATGCCAGTAATTTATGGATAGACCATATCTGATTCAGGTTCTCCATCAATGTTTTCAAGAGGCCCCGGGAGTGCTGGGATAACACTATCACAGCAGCCAGATCTTACTGAAGTATAGTGGCTCCTTCCCTTTTATTTTTACACTTCATTGCCCTTCCTTTGAGATGAATATAAACCCCAATAATTTTACCCAGCAGTCCAGAGATTAAAAAGATGGATACTGTTTAGTCAACGTGAGCTATAAATCACTGCCTTTGGTGCCCATTATTAAAGCGTGGGATGAATAAACCCAGCCTCCTTAAGTAAGTGATGATGACATTGTACCCATGCAGTCATTTCATTATAATAACACAGATGATATGCCATTAGCATCTCACCTTAATAGCATATTAATTTGCAATTAATTTTCTTTTCTTATTGAACAATCAACTTGCTAACGAGTCACAACTTTAAGGGAATGGCTCAACAATTCTGCAAAGACTTCAACTGGGGAACTTGCAGGTCTGGTAAGTAAATGGTTGTTTCTTAGATGCGTTTATAAGACTAGATGGCACACTTTCACTTGGTATTTAGTAGGGATGGGTGACTCTGTCCATTTTGGTATCTTTCTGTTTCTCATTTTTCCAGGCCTAGGTTCAGTTTGCCACATTTCCACATCATTTATGATTTTTTCTTTTTGAAATCCTTATGAAAATTCAACTGCATTTTAGTATACCGTAAGTATCTTCTAATTTACACATTTTATATGCAATTTTGCCTAGTAAGCATTAGGAGAAACTGCTTTGCGCAAATATGTGTAACATTCTGGAATGTTAGTTTGTTAATATATGCATTGTTATGAACATGTTGCCTCAGTAATCACATTTTTCTATACTCTACGTGGCTGGAAAACAGCTCTGCAAAATTTGGAGAAGTGCAGATTTTGATGGATGGATATGGGGTTGCTGTTGTTGTTCTCCTCATATTCTTTTGGAAAGTACAAATTAGGTAGTTTGCTTTTAAATACGCACTGCATCGAATTACTCCCCTATCCCCAGTACATAGTCTAGGAAAAGTTAATCATGAATGGCTGCAATCATTTCTACACTTACTCAGGCTCAAGTCCCAATGAAAGTGTAAGAATTGCCATGCTGAATCACACCAAGGAATCATCCAGTCCTTCACTCTGTATCTGACAGTAGCCAGCAAGGTGTGTCTTAGTGTTCATAAGCAGATCATCAAGCTGGTGGTCTTTGTGCCTGGAGGTTCCATTTAGCTGTCCTGGCTAGCAGCTATTGACTCCATACCCAATCCTTTGAAAAACAAAAACGAAAAACCTATGTAAGTTATTGGTTATCCTCATATCTTGTGGCAGTACATTCTGTAAGTTAGGAATCCCATGTTAATTAAATCTCATTCCACAGTCTTCAGTGGGAGACACAACACAAACTTAAGCATATCTACTCAGAAGTGAGTTGCCCTCAGCTGGACTGTGTCTAGAATTTAAAGATGATGCTAAGGGCAATGAAGCTGAATGTTGGAAAATGCAGGAGAGAAAAAAGGAGGCATTTCCTCTCTCAGTTCAATGGGATTTCATATGTCGTGATGACCACCAATTTGGAAAGCTTTAAAAGAGGATTTGACAAATTCATTGATGGTAAGGCTATCAATAACTACTAGGCATGATGGCTCGGCTCTGCTTCCATGGTCAGTGGCAGTCTCTTTCTGACTACCAGTTTCTCTTTATCTGATACAGCATGGCTCTTATGTTCTCAAGGCAAAGCGAACATTTTATTGTTTATTTTATTGCCTGTCTTGATTCTCATTCTGAGTAGTATGAAGCAGCTGAATCTACCCACCATTTTAATATTCCATAATGCATGTGATACAGTGTTGCTATGGTGCATTGTGGGAAATTAAAATGGTGGCTCAAAGCAGCCACGTGGTGCTGCTGCAAGTGCTGTTGACGCCTGCTGCTGTCCAATGGTGGCAAGTTAACCCGCCAGGGCTCAGTGATGGAGAAGACAGCTCCCTAGAAGACCCCTTACCCCTGACTACCCCCTTCCCTTCCCCTCAAACCTAGATCCAGCCTTGTTTATATTGGAGTAGCAGATGATAGCCACAAGGGATAATAAAACCTGTAACCAGGGACAGACACATCAGAACAGCTTTCCTGAAACAACACTTTCAGGGAAAGGGGCAATTTAGGAGTCAATGTAGTTGCAAAGGCAAATCAAAGGTTTTCCCTTGCAAGGAGAATCCTTGCTAGGCCAGATCAACTGGCTTTTACAAGGATCAGAGGTCATCTCCGCAAACCAATCCTGTCTGAAAGATTGTAACCGATAGCAGTGTCTGCAGCCAGCCTTTAGCCAGTGTGCAGGCTCAAATGCACCGCACTACTAGTGGTTCAGTAGTGTTCTGTCGGTGTGGTACGACTGAGGCCCTTTTGAGTAAGCAGAGACAGACAACGGTGCCAAATCAAGCTGCACTCTGCGGTGGGTCTAGCCACAAGGGGACCCGGCTGATTCTGCTAAACTCATTTCTCTCATATAACAGAAGACAGATTGGAATCCTTCTCCCTAGAGAACGGTGCGTTAAACCAGAGCTTCCCTTTAACCTCTCCCCCCCCCCCCGCCAGCCACCCCCTCTAACCAGCTGCAGTCTTAAGTTATTTGTTTGGCTGTGCACACTCTCATTATCATGAATTCTGGGCTTGTAGTTACAGTGAGTAAAGTCAACTGCACAATATTCTATCTTTGGCACAATGGCTATTGCTGCAAGCCGACAAACATTTGCTAGGAAGGGAGTCTCACTGCATTCAGTAGTGGAACTTATGGAAGAGTAGCCATGCTCAGGATCACATGTCAACCATTCCTGAGGACACCCTCACCAAGACTTGAGGAGGATACTAATTTCTTGGCACTCATGTCCATAGATGCTAATTTTCCATGCATGCTTGACTGCATTACAAGTATACTTGGGTAGGGATGGGGGAGAAAGTTGATTCAGCTCACATTTAAAGGTGTAGTTCATGCTTTCCAAAATAATATGTGCACTGAAACACAGCCATCCTTTGAAATGTGCACATCTCTAAATTCTGTAGTTCTTTGGTCAAGTAATGTGCATAAAAATGCATATACAAGGGTAAAGAGTGCACAACAATGTACATATTAATGACAATAACCTGCATTACATTATGGGAAATTGCTTTGCAAAAATTATGTATAATGGGCAAAATTAATTGCATACAAAAATGTGTATTTTAGGAGATATTGGCACTATAATGCTGATGAATTTTTATGAGGATTTTATAATAATGATATAATGATAACTTAAAATTCACAGGGGACAGGTGAAGATCTCAAGGACACTGCTGCACCCATGACTGCCAGTTATGATTACACACACACACACGGCCATCTGACTGGGTGAGCCCTGCCCTAATATCTGGTATCTGACCCTGGAAAATCATTGTTTTTATTTTGTCTTTTGAAAAGATTTTTGGGGTGCCTTTTTAAAGCTTCAGCTCATCATCATTTGGGTGTAATCTTCGACACCTCCCTTTCCATGGAGGCGCAGACTGCAGCTATAACAAAGGCAGCATTTTTTCATCTCCGCCAAGCTAAGCAGTTGGCTCCTTACCTCTCTCGCTCTGACCTAGCCACTGTGATCCACGCGACGGTCACCTCCAGACTGGATTATTGTAACTCGCTCTACGTGGGGCTGCCCTTGAGACTGACCCAGAAACTCCAGCGGGTGCAGAATGCCACAGCAAGACTCCTTACGGGGTCCTCGCTGCGAGATCACATTCACCCGGTGCTATACCAGCTGCACCGGCTCCCGGTGGAGTACAGGATCAGGTTTAAGGTACTGGTTTTAACCTTTAAAGCCCTATACGGCCTAGGACACTTGTACCTATGGGACCACCTCTCCTGGTATGTCCCACAGAGGAACTTACGATCTTCAAACAAAAACATCTTGGAGGTCCCAGGCCACAGAGAGGTTAGGCTGGCCTCAACCAGAGCCAGGGCTTTTTCGGCTGTGGCTCCGATCTGGTGGAACGCTCTGCCTCAAGAGACTAGGGCCCTGCAGGACTTGACATCTTTCTGCAGGGCCTGCAAGACAGAGCTGTTCCACCAGGCCTTTGGCCAAGGCACAGCCTGACTCCCTCCTTTGGCAATCTTCACAGAACTCTAGCCCAATGGTTGCCATCAATTTGATTTGAATTAATTTTATAATGAAATGATTTTAGAATGTTGTATTATTTTATTGTTGTTAGCCGCCCTGAGCCCGGCTTCGGCTGGGGAGGGCGGGATATAAATAAAAATTTATTATTATTATTATTATCATCATCATTTCAGATTTCAGTCTTCTCCCTCTTCCTCTCCTGCATGTGTATGGCTGTAAAGGTATACATGCAGATACAAAATGCTGGGGCACCGCTTCCTTTCCTCCAACCCCCCCCCCCAATAAGTGCTGATCCAGTCAGTAAACATTGCAGTAAATGAACATGAACAGCAGGCAGAAAAGCTTCAGCAACGTGTAACAGTGGGAGGAAGGGAGCTCAGCCTGTGATCTTTGGTGTAAGAATACAGGCACATCCCTATTCCCATCTGTTAAATGTGGGGGGGCATGTATGTAACAACATTAAGCAACAGTTCAGGACAAAAAGAACAGGCAAGTATCTGTTACATTTACAGGAGAACTTTCAGAGCCTGATTAACCTAATCTGAAAATACGCTTTGTTAACAAGCCTGTTCTTGTGCACACACCAAAGTGTCAGGTGAGCTTTAGTGACCTCAAGAGTCAGAATTTTCCTTTTAATCTCTCCCAAATTATGCAATCCAACCCTACATGTGACACCAAACCAAGCAGGCCCAGCCCAATCTGGCATGTGATTATTAAGAGGACAGACAGTGGAAGTGAATTACAGCTCAAGAGGCCTTGTGGTAAAGATCATCTCATTCCAGATAACCACACACACACATACACACATTATGATTCAGCAGCAGCAAGAAAGCCAAGGAAAATATTAGAACAATTTGACATGTTTCTTTTTATTGAACTACAGATTTAGTTCACAAGGAAGGTGTCTGTGGCTATGTTTTCAAATGCATGCCACAATAAGCATCATGATTCAATTACTTTTTAGATTAAATAATGGTCTAAAATACGAATAAACTAAGGTTGCCATTTTTTTTTCTGAGAATACCCCTGTGTATTTTAATAGATATAGAGCGGTCAGAAGCTTCACAGGTGAAGCACTTCTTATCCCTGCATCTCTCTTATGGAGGAAAGACATATCTGTTTAATTTCTGCCGATCATGCGGCTTTTAAAAGCACAAGGTCCCTGCCAGGAGTAACGTGAG
Source organism: Podarcis filfolensis (assembly GCF_964270895.1). Lineage (NCBI taxonomy): Eukaryota > Metazoa > Chordata > Lepidosauria > Squamata > Lacertidae > Podarcis > Podarcis filfolensis. The sequence continues at coordinate 80,796,613 of NC_139608.1, forward strand.
ACAGTGTGGTGTATTGGTTAGAACAGGAGTCTCTAACATTTTCAGACCCAGCCCCCACTTTTAACCCAAACAGGTATTTGGGGACCCATTTCTTAATCTTTTAACATAGATTTGCATGGGGAGAGCGGTAGAATAAATGGAATGTGGATGCGCCCCTGACTGAGGTCTTGCCTTCCTCCATGTTCCTCCTTACTTGCCTTCTTTCTATCTAAAACCCTCCGAATATTGCAGTATTTCCTTATAAGGCAGTTGCTCCATCTCCTCAACCATGTTGGTTAACCTTTTCTGGACCTGTTCCAGCCCCACAATATCCTTTCTCAGGTGAGGCAACCAGACCTGTACACAGTATTCAAAGTGTGGTCTCACCATAGATTTTTATAATGGCATTATGATATTGGCAGTTTTCTTTTCAATCCCTTTCTTGCTGCTCCCTAACAGGAAATTACGGTAGTCTTTGTCCTAGCTTCTGCACACTGCGTTGACATTTTCATCAAGCTATCCACCATGACCCCAAGATCTTTGCCCTGGTCAGTTCATAACCTATGAAGTTAGGAATCGTTTTTGCCTCAATGCCCATCACTTTGCACTTGCTCCCCCTGAATTTCATTTGCCATTTTGCTACCCATTCCCCCACTTTGGACAGATTCTTTTGGAGTTCCTTGCAATCCCACACCTTCAATTCAGAGTAATTTTTGATATACTAACATATATATATATGGGCAACCATTTGGCTTGATAAGGTTGATTACAATTATTCTAATTGGGTGAGGTTTTTAAATAAAAGATAAGCACATTGATGCCCCCCAACCAATTCATATTATTCTAAATTATTATGATTTAGAATAAATCATGGGTTGCTACTTCAGATTTCTCCACTGTCTGCCAACAACAACAAAAATGCAGCTATTTTAAATAATGTTGCTTTATTGTTGGGAATATTTTTGCATTACATATGTATATGCCAAAAACCCCGTGTTCGTGACCACTGAATAAGACCTTTTGATCAAGACACATTTTGTTTTTTAAAAAATAATCTATGTTTGGGCGTCTTATGTTTATATTTGTTTTATAAATCTTTTTCATATTGGCAGCACAGCATTTCATTTTTTTCTGATCCCAGTTTGTTTGTTATCGCTATGTTTTGCTTAACCAGTTTTGCTTAATTCATGGTTATTGGGCATAAATTCATCTCAGCAAATCAGCTGTGGGTAAAGCCAGGCACAAAGGACCATTGTACCAATGTATTTGATACCCAACTCATGATGAGGGTTGATTTTTCTTATTATCTGCGAGGCCAATCTATGTTAGCAAATTGCCAACGGGGTGAGTGCTTTAAATATTATTTATGAAAGGACATGTTCAATCCCCTCCCTGCCATAAAGTTTACTAAAGGATTATTAGGACTCTATTGTAGCTGGTAATTGTGTAGGCACACATGATAATTGCATGTATTTGCACTAATTATGTAAATGCACAATAATTACTTAAGGGCTTTCCATGGTAGATTTCTGGAATATGTATGGATTTGTCACTGGAGCGGAGGGGATTGTCATGGAATGCTGGTAAAAAAAAAATAAACCAAAAAAATGGGATGAGGGATGGGTGGACATTTAAGATGTTAAAACAGTTTTAAAGAGATAGCACTGTACTAATGAAACATTTGGCTCTAGAGATACAGACTACCCAGTTCTGTTTCTCTAGAAAGTTGACTACAGTTTTCCACTAAGGCTAATTCACATGTCTGCTACTTTTGAATCTTATCAGGCTCCATGTGGTTTGATTTCATTCTGGCCTGTTTCATCCCAGCTACTGCCAATGATTTGTTTTTTTGCACTGCCACTTTAAAAATCATAATTGTTGGTCACTAAATGACATTACTGAGGCTCTGCTACACAGCCATAGCTGAGTCTCGAGTTGGTGCAGTGCCAGGGCTAAGAGAGGTCTGTGGTGCAAACCTTGCCTCACACTAGCTGGTGATGGTATATCTGACATATGGGGACAGTAATGCTGACCTACTTTTACAAGGTTGTTGTGGAGATGGCTGAGATAATGTATGTGAAGTGCTTTGGACACTAAAAATGCTATGTAAACAACAGTGTCATTGAGATCAGGTGCTAGAAGGGAAATTTCCTGGAAGATGGTGCTTCTCCTTATGCTGGGGCCACTGTTCTTTTAGCAACCAGACAACACCCCTATATTGTATGGAAGAAACATGCAAAAGATGGGGATGGGGCAGAGCACACATACAAGTTCAGTTGTCTCATCTGCACATTATATTTCAGTGTACACCTATGTCTGAATGTGCACATCTTAGGTATACCTTAAATTAATGTATCACGTGAAATTTCCTCTGCATTGGCCCTATATAAGAGAAAGGAACGAGCGAGTTTGTACACCTGTCATTTACAGATGTTACAATATTCTTTCTGGAGGGAAAAAACAATATTTTAATGCAGAAAATGTCAAAGTCATTTTACGCTGAGCGTATCTGTTCTTCAAATGAGTTATGTAAGGAAATGCTTAATGGCCAGAATTCATTGGAAGTGTGGTTTGTGGTTAATCCTAAAACTGGGAGTTAAGCGATGTGGGCACTGGGCTTTTCTCTGTAGCATGCTTTTTTTAAGACTGTGGGCAAGACCCTTCAGATAACCACATATGTGCCACATATGAGCCTAGTAGTTTTTAGTGGGGTGATAAACATATGATTAGGTTCCACCTTTCACCACAATCTGAGTGTTGCAAGGGTAAGAGACCTATTTGGATGGCCTACCCCTCAAAGCTTATGGATTCAGATGACATCTTTGGGGCATTTTCCTTCTGAGATGTCTGCTGGTTCTATTGATGCCAAGGTCAAATTCGGGAATAGGGAAACAGCCTTGGTGGTAGTTACAATGAAGTTTTACTCAGAGTAGACCTGTTGAAATTAATGGACCTAACTTCATCATGTTCATTAATTTCAATGGATCTCCTCTGAGAAAAATGTAGTTGGATACCACTCAGTAACTCCTAGATGTCCTCTCCCAAATACTAGGCCAAGTTTCCCATCATGGCAATCCTGGATAACAGCTCACACCCACTTTGCTCCTCTACAGGCTTTTTAGTTCAGCATGAGACAGCAGCTAATCCAAGGTTGTCCGGACCTGGGATTGTGGCTGTCTCTCAACCACAACCTGTAACCATAGGAAAAACAGATTAAGGACGAGAGACCGTGGCCATAATCCTGGCTACGATAACATGCTAAGTCAATCCCTAGCTTAGTAGCCACACTACACTGACCTAAAAAGCCCGGGACATGTGTGTGTGCAAAGTGGCTGTCATCTCCACCTTAGGAACCAGTATGTTCCCCTGTTTGCACTTAACCATGGCTTGGTTTAGTAGGATGTGCCAACATAGCCACAGGGTTCAATCAGTTCTCTAGTTTTCTAAGGATAGTGACTAGAGCGCAAGTGGCAAAAAAACCCCTTGAGATTAAAGCCCTTTTTAGAGCCTACTCTGTGACAAAAAAGTCTATTTCTCTACCAACATTTTACCACTCAGTTGGGCTCATCCAGACTTGGGCTTGAGTCCCGTGCCCCACCACTTTCCCTCGGAAAACCCACTCTTTAGCAATAAATTGGGAGCAAACGTCAGTCCAGAGAAAACCCAGTTGATGTTTGCTCCAAATCAGTGGTAACGATTGGGTTTCCCCAGGGGAAAGTGGCAGGGCAAGGGCAAGGGCAAGTATGGAAGAGGCGAAGTACCAGCTAGCATGTACAGTGGACCCTTCAGTTACGTACCGTTCTGGATATGTAACTTTCGGGTTGCGAACGTGGGCGCAGAAGCGCTCTATCACGCCATGCGTGTACACAGAAGTGGTGCCTCCAGTTACGGACTTTTCAGGTTAAGTACAGACCCCTGGAACATATTTAATTCATATCCGGAGGGTCCACTGTATAGCTTTTCTAGGCAGTAAAAAGTCTTATTATGCTCTGGCCTGCAGAGGGAGTTGGTGGAACCTCCAGAACAGGCTTCCTCAACCTCGGTCGTCCAGCTGTTTTGAGACTACAATTCCCATTATCCCTGCCAACTGATCCTGCTAGCTAGGGATCATGGGAGTTGTAGGCCAAAAACATCCGGAGGGCCGAGTTTGAGGGAGCCTGCTCCAGAAGCTTGCACTGATCAATTGCAAAATATTGTGCAGAGATGGTTGTATTTCCCTGCTGCCTTCTTAGGGAAAGCTGTTGCTTCCCCTCAACCTTTGCAGAAAGAGAATTGGAGCAGAAAGACCAAGGAGAAATTTTACATTTCGTTTTCTTCCTTAAGAACTGCCATAACACATAAATAAGTGAAATCAAATCATAATAACTCTTTCACTGATTTTTTTTAGTTACGCTGAAACAAGGTAACAAAACAAACCAAACATTATTTTGTGAGCTGCATTGTAACATAGGAGACCATTTTATTTCTTGCTATTTTTGATGCTATTGCTTCTTGCAATAGCAAGAATAAAAAGAAAGAAAACCAGGCAGCTCCCTTGAGGGTAATTGATGACTTCCTGAGTTTTTGCACTTCTCCACTCTGCCTTCTCTAAAATTCTTTTGAGGGAGCTTTCTTTTTTAAAGCTGTCACATGGTATATGTGGAACAACATATCCAACAAACATGGATGAGGCTATTAAATGAATACTGTATATCTTTTTGGAAAAAAAATAAAAAAATAAAAAAATATTTTAATCCTCTTCTGAAATAAGAGGCAAGGGTCATATTCCAACAACATAGTGGAGATGGATGTAACATTTGTAGAGCATTTGGGGTGGTTTGAAAATGTTCTCATTGGTAAATGTACGTGCAACTTATATTATTATTAGTGGCAATACAATGGAGCAGGCAAACCTGTCTAGAATATTGGGTGAGGAAGGGTAATAGCCAACATAGCATTCAACTTGTTAAAATGGAAGTGTGAAGACAGCTATATATTCCGAGTGTGTCAGGAGTGGTTTGTACACTGCATTCTGAGGAATTTGTTTCCTGGGCAAAGAAAGTGTGTTCAAGCCATTTCCATCCCATTTAGAAATTTGTATCTGTCTTCACCCGAAGCTTGTAATGAAAACTGTAGAGCCAGAAGGAAACCAGGCTCACACCATGGGTGAAGAATCTGCAGAGAGTTTTCTTTAAATATCACATCAGGCCTCACCCCATGGAGCTAAGCATGGTTAAGGAGTCAATTGAAATCAATGGGTTTAACCATGCACAAATCTTTCCTGGATGTGGCCATGGTATGTTTATGTATTGCATATACATTTAGTTTCTGCCTTTTGTGCCTCTTGAAGTCTGTAATGATTTTATTGCTGGCTGCTATTTTGTGTGTTTTCTTCCATGTAGTTCTCAAAACCAAGGTGCACACTTCATGCTATCTAATCCAATTTGACCTTTGTCCTCTACTCCCAAAGGAGGAACACCAACCTAAGCAAGCTTTAATATGCTTGCTTTTTGTTTGCAAGAAAGAAAGAAAGAAAGAAAGAAAGAAAGAAAGAAAGAAAGAAAGAAAGTGCTGAAGAAAAGAAAAGCTCTTTGATATTATGAGATGGAACTTCATTACTGTGGATTCTTTGAAAGCAGCCACTGAAAAGGCTAAGTGTACATGATCTTCAGCATAGAATGTGAAGTCTGAAGGATCTACACTTACTTTAAGACAGGCTGTATGGTCCTGCCAGATAAGTACTGGGTTGGTATAAGTATACCTAGGTTTGATGCAAATCCTTGCTCAATCTGGAGCTCATTGGTTCAAGTCTCCTTCAATTCTCTTTCCCATCTGCAAGTGGAAATAACAACTACAAACCTCAAATAGTTCCAGTGGGAAGCCAGCAAGTTAGGGGTGGCCACAAGAGTTCCTGCAAAGAATATTGGGAACTGTAGTTTAAGGGTGCTTGGGATTATGAGGGCTAAACTACAATTCCCAGGGCGGGGGAGGAGGAATCATGTGCACTAAATATATGACGAGTACACAGCCCACATCTCCTTGCTTTCCAGGCATGGTCTGTGCTTTAAAGTTCTGTGTCCAAGCGCTTTGGAGCTTTCCCTGTGAAAGCCCACTCTTTAAAGCTGACTTGGAGCAAACAGCAATCTGCAGAAAACCTGAATTGACCTTTGCTCCAATTCAGCTTTAAAGAGCAAGTTTTTGCAGGGGAAGCTCTGGAGCAAAAGAAAAAGGGGGCACTTGGGCCCAGAACTTTAAAGTGTGGACTCGTGCCTGGAAAGAGTGAGGCAAAAGGTAAGTGTGGATAAGCCCTCATATCACCATGTTTGCTGTTCAACTCAGACTTGAGAGGAACTAGCCCCATTGTATATCAGGGGTGTGTGTGTGTGGAGAGATAGTCTCTTCCTTTAAATTCCTGGGAGTTTACCTCAGTGAAGACCTCACTTGGAAAATCAATACAACCCAGGTGGTTAGGAAGGCCCAACAGAGACTCCATTTCCTCAGGGTCTTGCGAAAGAACAATGTCAAACAAAAATTCATGATCTCCTTCTACTGGGCCACAATAGAAAGTGTCCTTTCATACTGTATAACAGTGTGATATGCTGGTTTGACAGCCACGGACAGGAAGTCCCTACAGAGGGTGGCGAATACAGCACGTGACATCATGGGCTGTCCTTGGAGTTCACTAGATGACATTGCAGGAGACCACTGCCTCAGGAAAGCAAGGAAAATTCTTAGGGACGACTCACACCCTGGCTGGCACTTCTTTGATCTCCTACCTTCAGGCAGGAGATACAGAAGTATAGTCAGCCACACCAACAGGTTAAAGAACAGTTTTTATCCGTGGGCTGTTGGGCTGCTGAATGGAAAAAAATGGTGTAATTGACTTCTGAGCGTGAACAAGACTGAGTGTATGGAGGGGGGGGGGCTCGTTTAATTTCACTGCACACAGGTGGTGTAGTGACAATAAAGGTTTATTATAATTATTATTTATTATTACTTGGCTGCCAGGTCACATGACCAAGATGAATGGGCTTAGGATCCAGCCTAAGCACCCCCTGCCCAGTCCCACCCCCCGCCCCTTAGAGCACTCATTTTCTAGGGCTTATGCCAGCAAGATCTGCCTACCTTGGTTCAGCTGGCTGTCTTGGCTGAGCTAGGATGAAGGAGTTACATCATAGTATCTCTGGCCAACCAGGGATATGGGGCCTTGTGCTCAGCTGCACCAGGAGTTGGCCAGATCCTAACTTGCTCATGCTGGCAGATATTGAGTCTGGATGTCCAGAGTGGTGGAGTGGTGGCAGTACTACCCAAATTTTGGAGCTGAGGTTGACACTTTACCCCCTTGCAGGCTGGAAGCACACAGCAGGCTCTTTGACATGGACCTTTTAAACGAGTTGCCGACATCAATCTCCTCAAGAATGTTTTTTATAACATGTTGTTTTAAAGCTTGTGCTCTGTTTTTATCGTTGTAGTGTTTTATTGTTACTGTGTTAATTTTATTGATACTTTGTTTTGTTGAAAAAAGTGTTGAAAACCAGACTATAAATTCTCCAAGTAAACACAATTAAAAACTGCTATCTACTCCATAGCTAAGAGATATTGTGCATCTACCGGTACTTTTTATCCTTGCAGAATACTATCAGGTTAATTATCAGCAACATGAAACCACTGAATTATACTACAGCAAGAGTTTAAACCCTATCACTTTAAACACTATCCGAGACACAGGATTTCAAGCACATTACATGTGTGAATTGCCTTGCCAATGCCAGGATGGCAGCACCATCAAGAATTGTTCTGTGAATTATCACTGTTAATTATATAATTATCACTGTCCATATGATTCTGAATTTCAAACCAAGTGTACATATACCTATAACTCTGGATTACACATCACACATTTGATTACTATGGTCTACAAAAGCTTATGCCATAATGAATTCGTGAGCCTTTAGGGTGCCACAAGACTCTGTCGTTTTTTGTATCAGGTTAGTCACCTTTATTCCCATTTTACAAAAACAGAGATCAAGAGAGATTGATTTGCCTAAGGTCAGTAGGAAAGTCTATGGCTGTTGAGATATGTATGTTTCTTCCCAAGTTCTACACTCCAGCCACTGATTACATCCCACCTTTCAGATCCAGGAGATATCTCCTATTTCACTTATAGATGTGTGATCACTGCTGGTATGGAAGCTGACCTCTGCAGCTGGTCTCTTGAAGCAGCAATTTCTCAAATGACTTCTACAAAACCACAAATTAAGAAACACAAAATAGCTCTTGTTATAGAAAAGCTAAGGCGTGATCATATAGGTACTACTGGCCGGGGAGGGCGGGGGAAAAATAAAATTTATTATTATTATTACATAGAGGGCATTGCAACATTTTAATTGGTAGCACAAAGAATAGAATTTTAAACCCTGTCTCTAATGATGTCATGTTCTTTTTCTGTAGCTACTGATGCTGCCTTTCTTTAGAAGCATCTAGGATGCAGAAAAATAATGATTTCAATGATACTTTTTGGTGATCATCATCACCAAAACCAGAACCCCAAGTCATGATTCTCAAACAGTACTGAAATATCCAGTCTAAATATAGCAGACGTTTTATTACCACGCCCCCCCCCCCGAAATTGTGAAGTGAAATATCTACTGCTATAACAATACATCCCCCTTTGCAAAATACACATAACTTGCACTGCTTGATTTCTGTCATTTTCCTACATGGACAGATTATTCCACACCCCAATGATTATACCATACCACCCAAAAATCTCCTCCAAGGAAGTCTACCAATTCTTGAGCAGGACTCAAGAACATGTAGTATGATCTGACACTGTTCATTTTCTGCCACACCCCCCCCCCCCACAAATTTATATGAGGCACTGAGCTGCTTGAGGCAAGCTGATACCTCCATATTATGACTGACCACACCTACAGTATGGCTGGAAATGGTGCAGAGTGTTGGTACCAGGCCTAAATCTGAGGAAGGAGCAGGAGAGAGGAGGTGGTCTGCCGGCCACAGACCAGCCAAAGCACCTCTTCCTATAGGTAGCAATTCCATGGCCAGTTTTAGAAGATACCCTTGTCCTATCTTCCCATGGGCCTGGATTTCTTGGCTGCAACCAAAAAAAGCAGTGGACTGAAGTAACCTTGCTCTCAGTGAGTCATCTGGGGTAGATTTATAGCCAGCCATTACAGAGCAACTTTCCACCTGTGATTGCACAGATGAAAACAGTGACATTCTTTTGTGCTTGTTCCAACCTAATTTCACCCCACCCCCCTGCACATACTATCAAATATTGCTGAAGGCTCACGGTTGTATTTATTTATCTTGCAAAACCCTGTTCTGCACTGATTTAAAAGCAAACACAGCAATTATAAGATCAAGCAGCAGCATAAATAGTGATGTTCCCAGCAACCCACTTCCTTATTCTTCCTTAACCTGAATTTCTTGCCCTATATTTGATTTCACCCTCTCTCACCTGTAGTACAAACTCACCTTTCCCCACCCAAATCCGAGTTTCAGGTTAGCACAATCAGTGGTTCTCAAGCTGCCCACCCCACCACTTGAAAATTGCTAGGGATCATGGTGGGCCACTTAATTAATATGTTTTGTTCTACAGTGGTACCTCGGGTTAAGTACTTAATTCGTTCCAGAGGTCTGTTTTTAACCTGAAACTGTTCTTAACCTGAAGCACCACTTTAGCTAATGGGGCCTCCTGCTGCTGCTGCGCTGTCGGAGCACAATTTCTGTTCTCATCCTGAAGCAAAGTTCTTAACCCGAGGTACTATTTCTGGGTTAGCGGAGTCTGTAACCTGAAGCATATGTAACCCGAGGTACCACTGTACAAATCAAGTCACATACATAGTTCATGTTTTAATAACCATATGACCAGGTACAAATATCCTTTTCAGTTCCACAATGTGTCTCTAGACCTCTTGAGCAAAGCTTGCAAACGCCCTGTGGTTTGCAGACTGCAGTTTGAGAATATTCTAGTTAGAGGTTAAGTTGTTATAAAGAAGTCCATATTATTTGGGAAGCTGAGAATATATGCATGAGAAGATATATATTTTAAGTATGCATTGTTAAAAATTATAACCCCAGTAAAATATTTAGAAAGACAGAGGGTGTTTAACCCAAAGAACAGAAATATGGCTGAAATCTGAGACACTGTCCTATTTTTTTCTACAGTTCAAAATGTGCCTTCCCTGCTGCAGCATGTGAAATAGCAGACTGGGTTCTGAATGGTGAGCTAGTTGTGTTCAAGAAGGTGCAGTTCCATGTATGTGAACAAGCAATAAATGTATACTCAGCACTCAACTTGGTGAATTATTCTAGATTCCACAGGGAAGGGGCTAAAATTAGAAGAAAGGCAACACTAGAAGCTCTTAATTGCAAAGAGAGAGAGAGAGAGAGAAGAGGAATAGTAATTTACCAAGGAGAGGTAATAATAATAATAATAGTAATAGTAATAAATTTTAATTATACCCCGCCATCCCCAGCCAGAGCCGGGCTCAGGGCAGCTAACACCAATAAAATCACAGTAAAAACATATTGGGGGTGGGGGACAATTTAAAATACAGGTTAAAATGCAATTTAAAATGCAGCATCATTTTAAAAGTAGCCTATAAATCAAGACCATAAGGGGGCGGGGAAACATAAGGGTCAGACTGAGTCCAAACCAAAGGCCAGGCGGAACATCTCTGTCTTGCAGGCCCTGCAGAAAGATGTCAAGTCCCGCAGGACCCTAGTCTCTTGTGACAGAGCATTCCACCAAGTCGGGGCCAGTACTGAAAAGGCCCTGGCCCTAGTTGAGACCAATCTAACCACCTTGCAACCTGGGACCTCCAAAATGTTGTCATTTGTGGACCTTAAGGTCCTCCACGGGGCATACCAGGTGAGGCGGTCCCGTAGGTACCAGGAAGCACTGGTGGAGTTTCATGCTCTGGCACTGGGGGAGGGAGGAGGGCAGGCGGGGGCGGGGCTGCCACATGTCCTGGGGGCATGGCGCTCAGCACAGGGGGGAGGGAGCCATGATGGGACCCCACCGGGATCGTGCTGGCGGGGGCGGTGCGCTCCCTCTGCACTCCTCTTCCTCCGCCAGTGCCAGGAAGTTCCTGATTATGGGCCCACTTGGAGCAGGTCTTAGAGGTGACAACAAAACGGAATTGCAGCTGAAAATGGCCACCAAGTACTGGGTTTCCCCTCCTCTCCATGTAATATTACATGGACTGTTTCATGAGACTGCCAGCCCCACAGCAGCTGTTGGGAAATACAGTCCATGAAGATACCACGTCACACATTTCCATAACTACATGTTATGGTGAGAAGATGGGAGAACATGGTCTGGGAGACGTGCTTTTCACACCAACCCTGTGTTCCCTCTGAGGCACATGGAGAGCTGTGGTTCAAACAAGGAGACACTGGATTTCACAGCTCTTTCCAGACAAATTTGCTCCCTCTTAAAGATGCAATTAGGGAAACATTGGAACCAGCCCTAATGTGACCACTCTTTCACCTTCCTCACTGTTTATCATCTAACATCTTTAAGCAAAATTAAATTCATTCATGCAGGGAGTAAGAATATACTCGCTCTCTCTCTCTCTCTTTCTGCTCCTGTATTTAAATGAGGCCACACCTACCCCAGCTATGCAGGCAATTAGTAAGAAATTCACACATTATCCTGGCATTTCCTTGGAAAAAATCATGTACCATGAATATTTGCACTATGACTCAGAGACATACCCTAAAATATTCGGTAGTATTTGTAACAATTAGCTATTGCTTTTCCCTTCTAGGAAACGAGAAGATATACAATAGATAGCACTGAAGTCCCTTTGCCTTTTTAATTCTGGATTTTTCTCTCAGCTTTTGTTTCAAGAAAGGGGAAAAGCCAATTCTGTGAAAGAGAAATGAAGGCAGAAAAATAAATGGATTTTGCTTTTTATCGTTGGAAAATTAAACATTTACAAAAGAACACCCCAGGTTTCAATAATGAAAACAAAAGATGTATAACTATGGGCTGAACTGTATGTGATGCTAAATGTGTTGCTTGAAAATCAGGTGACCCGATACTAAGGAGGACATAGGTACCATGAGCATCTACAAAGTAAGATGCAATTGCCCAAATACCTAGACAGATATTAAAAGATATAAGAAACCTCTTATACTTTAAAAAACAAACCAACCAACAAACCTATTTTCATTAATCAGAAACACTGACAAAAGCCACAATCTTATACAAATATAGTTGGGACATATGCCCCATTAAATTGAATTGAGTTTGCCTCTGCATAGACATGTATAGGATTGCACTGTAAGACAACCTAGTGATGTAGAAAAAATTGGCTCCTTTTCCCTTATGGGGTATCCAAGAGCCCTCATAGAGTCCTTAAGTGGGTTCCCTATCAGTAGGAGAAAATAACAGGCCAACCAGAGAATATCGAGAAGCAAAGCAGCTAGTAAGCCTGATCTTTATTAAACTGTCTTCACTCACCACGTGCAGGAGGGAGGAGGAACCCAGAACCATGGTGTGCAAGCCCTTATATAGACTATTGAAATTGCCCACCCTGTAGCTCAAGACCACCCCCCAAAACATCATACATACATCACAGAAGGAAGTGGTCTACAACAGAAATCCTGTCTGCCAGAATACCTGACAATGGCCAGTGATTGCTTACTTGGGCAGCCTGGTCATTCTTTTGTGATGGTAAATACTCCTGAATCCAGGTCACAGGCTCACCCTATTAATACACAAAGATGCCCTAAAGACAGGTAAGCAAAAGACAATGGAGAGGCTTTCCCATTTCCTTGCAGAGAAAAAATTGAGGTCAATTTGGGAGAGTCAAAATGGTTTCAGGATTGCTCTCCCATACTATTTATGAACATTTATTTTATATACAGTGGTACCTCGGGTTACATACGGTTCAGGTTACATACGCTTCAGGTTACAGACTCCGCTAACCCAGAAATAGTACCTCGGGTTAAGAACTTTGCTTCAGGATGAGAACAGAAATCGTGCTCCGGCGGCGTGGCAGCAGCAGCAGGAGGCCCCATTAGCTAAAGTGGTGCTTCAGGTTAAGAACAGTTTCAGGTTAAGAACGGACCTCCAGAACGAATTAAGTACTTAACCCGAGGTACCACTGTATATGAGACCTTAAGTTCTTATAACACTAGTAATGAAGAAGGCATGGCTGTTAAGAGAGCTATAGAGAGAGGGCTTCAAAGTCTCATTCAACCACTGACTCTCCCTTTGTGACACCCAAAGAATCTTCTGCTTTTATTGCTATGGCGATGGAGGGGCAAATCATTTCTGACTACACTGGGAACCTAAGATCTGTTGCGACAGAACCAAGGAATTAACAGGCCAGGTTCTGACTAAGCACACTGGTTTTCTAATCCACCGTTAATTCCTGTGAGTATTTGTGTACCAAGAGCTGTGAGAGTTCATGTGTGTAGAAATAGCCAGCACCGCAGGATTCTTTCGTTATTTGGATACTCCCTCTTAAGTCAATAAGAAAATCTTCCCTGCAGTTTCACCCAAGTACATTTTTGGGGGTTGGTTGTTAGTGGGAAACACTCATTTTGAAAGAGGAAATATTAAGCAGACTTGAATCGTTTTGACCATACAGCATTATGGCTGTCAGTCATTTAGAAGTTTTTTATCTGATTAATTATCTGTCTCACCAATCGATTGTGTAAACAAATGTGCACATTACCATATTTTAATATTAATTCTGGTTTGAGCTATTGAAAGAAATGCAAGGTAACTTATAATTTAACAAAACAGAAGCTACATTTTATTACTTCCCCATTTATTTTCTATTACAATAGCACATGAAGAAAATGGCTGCCAAAAATAATAGTCTTTAAATCATAACTGCACTGATTAAAAATTGCCCTTGATGATTAAAACTACCTCAACCAATTAATCAGCTAAAACTTTGGTTGCTTAATCTACCAATTAACTGTACTAATCTTATCCATTAATTTTATCTACTAAGGTTCACACCTTGTAAATAACACTTTTGATTTTAGAACTGATAGATGGATCAGGTGGTTACTGTGTTTTCCCAAAAAGGATAATGTAAAGGTAAGTTGAATGGCAGCCAATACTTTGAGTTCATTACCCTTTCACATTTTTTTCACAATGTCAGGAACATTCAGTGGGGTCTTGGACTTGGGGGGGCACTGGGCAGAGTTTCAGCTTGATAACCACCACTATCTTGCTCTACTAAAGGAAGGGCAGGGGATTGCAGGGAGACCAGCCACACAATGAAATCAGATGAAAGTGGGCTAAATAACCCCCACCCCTACTCCTCTAATTCAGATTTGCTTACTTAGCGAACAGGGATCTATTCTTGGTGGCTAAAGATGGTCCTGGCTCCCAATTATGGCAGAGCTAGGACTGACACAGTCATAAGCTCCCATCCAATCATCTTGTACAGAACTCATATTCTTTTCAGATAAACATTTTGGCTATGTACACCTCACCCATTTCCCCAAAGAATCCTAAGAACTGTACTTTGTTAATATTTCTAGTCAGATATAGGTTGTACCGGGACCTGCAGTTTCAGGAATGTAGTGAGCTGAGACAAGTTCAAACAACCGATGCCCAGTTAAGTTCAGTAAATATTCAGTATGTGTATTTAACTTGTGTGCATTCAGCTTTACATACGTGCCCCTCACCAAAAAAGGTGGAGTGAAAAGTGGTGAGGTTTTGGAGAAATGACTTTGGCTATTCCACCAACCATTGAACCTAGTGTGTTTTGAGTATACAGTGGTACCTCAGGTTAAGTACTTAATTCGTCCTGGAGGTCTGTTCTTAACCTGAAACTGTTCTTAACCTGAAGCACCACTTTAGCAATGGGGCCTCCCGCTGCTGTCACGCCGCCGGAGCACGATTTCTGTTCTCATCCTGAAGCAAAGTTCTTAACCTGAAGCACTATTTCTGGGTTAGTGGAGTCTGTAACCTGAAGCGTATGTAACCTGAAGTGTATGTAACCCGAGGTACCACTGTACACGATTTTTGCTTTCGGCGCAATCCCTGGGACGTAACCACTACGTAAGTTGGGGACTTACTGTCTACATAAGACCAGCCCAATGACAAGGTGCACTTGTCAGTCATGTGCCAAAGCAATCTAGAGGACAGTGTGTGTTTGAGGTTCCCTGGTGACAACTTATTTTGAATTCCAGCCTCAGCATTTGAAGGTAGCCTGGTTGCACAGCCGCCTTTTCTTGCTGTAGGATGACATAATAGCAGATTTAATGAGAGGACACTTTCTCTCTAATGACCTTCACAACACTTCACCCCTTCTGTAATGTCAGTGGAACTATGTCGGTCTTCAAATATTACACAATGCTAACAGTTTGGTAACATTTAGCTAATGGTCAGAAAGGAGGGATTCACAGATATTCCCCAGAGTTTTTGACAAGGAGTGTAAGGCACTCACAGAGCATTTAGTTTGCCTATTTTAGCACACTGGTATAAATAATACATATACATATGGAGGTTTTCGAAGACGCAAAAAGCACAACTGCATGAGGTGAATTTAGGCCCTCACCGAATGCAGAAGGCTAAAATCTAAGCAAAACCCTTCTGTTCTTTCATAGGTAATGGGATGTAACAAGATTTTTTTACAGCTGGAACTTGCTGGAACTCAGTTCTGGCACCTATCAGGTGGACACCATTACCATTCAAAGAGAATGAGAGAGGTGTTCACAGTGAGTGCTGGCACTTATTCTTCTAGAAAAATAGCACTGGATGTCACAGTTCTGAGGGAAAGGCCTAAAGGCATACTCGGAGATGATTCAAGAAGTGAAACAAGTCACAGATCAAAAAGTTAAAGTTGTGAAGTGACCATCTGAAGCAAACACTTGGTTCAAGCTTGAGGATTTTTGTTTCTTTAAAAACTTAAACCCATCTTATTTCTTGTTTGCCTTGTCTTTCTGTTTCAGTGATGGGGAACCTGTAGCTCTCCAGATGTCGTTGGACTACAACTCTCATCATCTCTGACCACAGGCCCTGCTGGCTGGGGCTGATGGGAGTTGGAGCCCAATATCTGGAGAGCTGTGGATTCCCCAACCCAGAAATTTAACAAATATTTTTATTGTTATATTTGTTATATTTATTTGTTATATAACAATAAATTTTCTGCCTTTGAATGGTCTCCTAAAATCTGCTGCTTGGGGTGAATTACCTCACTCTGCTGGATGTTACAGCTGGCTATGTTTTGCATTTTAGCTTTGTTAAGTTTTTTTTCTGAGTAAAAACTTCTATAGACAGGAATTATAGACATCCATATGGCGCAGAGAGTCTTCTGTGGCATGAAGTGTGGACATATCCCTCCGGGGATGAGGGGAAATATTTTGGAGTTATACAAGATAGCATTGTCACGTGGATACAGCTGGGCTCTGAGTCTTATTGGATTAATAAAGCTTATGTATTGTGGTAAAATATACAAGCTCAAACTCTGAGCACAAATCAACAAATAGTGTGACACAGAAATCAACCAAAATCAAAATCAACAGAATACCTTCCCAAATAGCCATTCCAAAGAAGGCAAAGCTACAACCTCAGGTTATTTTCCCCTTAGATACCAACCTTGGCTGCATACATATCGTACATTTAAAGCACATTGAAAACAAACACATCCTAAAATAATCATGGGAAATGTTGTTTATCCCTCACAGAGCTACATTTCCCAGCACCCGTAAAAAACTACTGTTTCCAAGATTCTTTGGGGGATGTGCTTTAAAGGCATGATGTGTATGCAACCTTTTTTTCTGGCACATACTAAAGACTCCTGCCATCTTTTAATTCTTTATTTATTAAATTTATACCCCACCCCACCCCTCCTCCCAAAGAAGCATAGGTTTTTGTGGGTGGGTTCCTACGAGATATAGGGACGCGGGTGGCGCTGTGGGTAAAACCTCAGTGCCTAGGACTTGCCGATCGCATGGTCGGCGGTTCGAATCCCCGCGGCGGGGTGCGCTCCCGTCATTCGGTCCCAGCGCCTGCCAACCTAGCAGTTCAAAAGCACCCCCGGGTGCAAGTAGATAAATAGGGACCGCTTACCAGCGGGAAGGTAAACGGCGTTCCGTGTGCTGCGCTGGCTCACCAGATGCAGCTTGTCACGCTGGCCACATGACCCGGAAGTGTCTGCGGACAGCTCTGGCTCCCGGCCTATAGAGTGAGATGAGTGCACAACCCTAGAGTCTGTCAAGATTGGCCCGTACGGGCAGGGGTACCTTTACCTTTACCTCCTACGAGATATTCTATTTATTTGACATTATAATAAATTTGCATTCTTATGGAAGGGACCCCAAGGGTCATCTAGTCCAACCCCCTGCAATGCAGGAATCTCAGCTAGAACAGATGGCCATCCAATTTCTGCTTAAAAACCAGCAGTTGATGCTAGTAAATAAATGCACAGCTGCACACATGTACACACACATATACAGTGGTATCTTGGTTTACAAACTTAATCCGTTCCAGAAGTCTGTTCTTAAACCAAAGTGTTCTTAAACCAAGGCATGCTTTCCCATAGCAGCGGGGAACTCAATTTGCACTCAACAGGAAGCCAAACTTGTTCTTATTCCAAGGCAAAGTTCACAAACCAAAACACCTACTTCCAGGTTTGCACCATTCTTAATCCAAGTTGTTCATAAACTAAGCTGTTCTTAAACCAAGGTACCACTGTATATAGATATTCTAAAGACAACACAAGTCCCCAGTGCTCTCTCACCCAAAGGAAACTAAAACCTATGGTACGCTTGGTCTTCCTGCTATTCAGAGAAGAAAAGACTCAATAACAATATTCACACCAAGAATATTGGGTCATATAGTATTCGTTGCTGGAATTCTAACAACTTGACATTTCTACTTGATACATATGATGATGCTCAAAAGGAAGGTTCTAGAAATACTGCCAGCAGCCCCAGGCTCTCTCCATCACAGCTTTTCAATACATGCAGATAGTAACCACCTCTGGGTGAAAAGACGTCCTTTCCACATTTGAAATAAAGTATGAAATAACAAATTTACTGTGTTGCAAGTTTTCTACATTTCATTATTTTTACAGTGCAGTCTGATGCATGTTTACAATCTCTCTGCATTTAAAGGGTTCTACTAAACAACAACAACATTCCCAGTCAAGTATCCCTAGGACTGCAGCTTTCAATGTCCAATTGAACAAACCACTGCTTTGATTTGGGCAGGCTCCTTTTTCAGAATTCATCCTACTCTTATCTGTGTTCTTCCCTGCTTTCCTGTGAGGCCACCTTTCCAGTTTTCCAATTTCCATTTCTTTCTGTACAATGACCTGGCTGCTAGCATTTCTGATTGCTGGTATACAGATGAAAAATGCAGGCTGATGGATATAGTTATTGTGGTGAAAGCATCCCACTTAGCTTGAGCCTGTTGTGGTGTTTCACAGTTGATGTTTTATTTGTTGTGTCCTCTGCTGTCTCCCACACAATAGACACCAAGAATGATACTATCTCTCTATATAGTTTGTTTGCCTGATAGTATAGCGATTTTGTCCTGCAGTGCAATCTCTGAAAATCTAACAGACTGCGGCCAAGGTAGGAGTTCTGCTGCTCTCACAATTCTGAAAAGCAGGATGTCTATATTTAAGTTCCAAGTTAACTCTGTACAGTGGACTGCAAAATGTGCAAGAACCCTGAAGTAATGCCACATCAATGCTTTTTGCATTGTGGAGTGGTTTGGAATCACCTGAGTTTTGTTACAATCCTTTTGTATGCAACATGTGTTACTTTGGTTGCAGCTCAGGGAAAGGAGCAGACACTGGCCTTCATTGCACGCTAAGAAAATGATTTATGGTTAACTGAGAATCCTGTGGAGCTGATTTGTTGCACCCTTGAAGCATTCCTGAAAAATTAAAGGACTCATGTTTCACAGTTTAAGAAAATTTCAAATTCACTGAGCCCCAAATCTCCGGCGAGTTTCTGCTCTTCATAGAAAAAGCCACACACAATGGCCTCTTTTCATCTGCCTTCTCTGGAAGACTCTCTTGGAAACTCTTGCTACTGCTAAGGAAAGCTGTATGACTGGCCTCAGCTGAGATCTTGCCCTCTCTTTCTGGTGAAAGTTTATCCCCCTTGACCTGCTGGCTGGCAATTCTAGGAATCTTAAATTGAAGTGCAGAGGAGGTAAGCTGCATAAAGAACAGCCATAGGCATGGTGGACGGATCCTTCCTGCTAAGGATCTACCAAAGAGGCCCAGACAATTCTGATTTTACTCCATAGTCAGCTGTTTTCTTTCGACTTTTCCTGATAGGGAATGAAAACCAAGCTCTGCAGAGCAGGCTTGGGCTCCAGGTCTGACTTGGCCTCTGTCTGCTTCCACTGCTGCTTGGCTTCCTCTCCCTTTCCTGCCCAATTTAAAACCGGCTTCGCATTTCACACAGGGTGATGACACTGCTCTGGCTTGCACTATTCCCGATACCTCTCTCATGCTGTGCGCCTCTAAAATCAGGAACAGAAGTCCTCCACAGAGAATTAGGGACAAAATGTCTTCAAATGTTTTCCATAAACAAAAGAAGGAAATGATTAGCTTTAAGGGATTAACCAGTCTTTCTGCAGTATGTATGTATTCAGAAGATCTGGAGTTTACTTGTGCCATGGAACCAGGATGAACCCAGAAGCAGACAAGCTCTGAAATCATTTTCTAAGATTCCTGCATTTTCTATTTTGCAGGAGGGCCATTATGCTCATGTCCTGCTTGCAGGCTTCTGGTTGGCCACTATGTGAGCAGGATGCTACATGATCCGACAGGGCCTTTCTTGCTTTTGAAAGTTTATGCAATGGGTTTCAGTTGAAGAATTAGAAGAGGAGATGTCTGTTTGAAAGATTTGGGGAGTTGAGGGCCCGATTCTCGACTGAACCTCCCTAAACCACACAAGCCTCCATTCTTGATTTCTGCTCCCTTTCCCACACTTTCCATGCTGTTTCTGATTTTCTTTATGGACAAAATAAACGATTTAGCAACTGGGGTAGGGCTGAAATGGAAGGGTACAGGGGTACCAACTTGAATAAAATATTGTGGGTGTCCAGGTCAGTGCTGCCCCACATAATCAATCACATGATTATTTGAATGGGAATGTCCATCAACTTTGTGGGGGCCTGGCTCACTCAAATATTTTATTGTGGGGGCCAAAGCCCCCTCGCCTCTAGTAGCTGACTCCTATGGAAGGCTATGTCCTATTTTCTGCACAAGTTTGTCCAACTGGCCCTGGAGTCATTGTATGGAAGTGGAATGAGCAACAGTATCACAACCCTACAAGTGATGACCAGTCAGATCATTTCACACACTTAGAAATGTTTTCTGTAGCCTTTGTAGCAAATATTTTCTTTTCTCATGGTTTACTATTCTGCTCAATGCATGTAACATTTGAGTGCTCATGAAACAATTTAGCAAGCACATGAAAGCAAGGAATCTTCTCTTGCATAACCATCACCAAGATAAGTTAGAGCTGCATCATGAAACAATCTGATGCATTTCTGAATTTTCCAACAGCTTTTGCCCAAGGCGACTGTTAAACTGGGGACACAGGAACAATTTAGTCTTTTAAAATATTGTTCTGAACTATTCCAGAAGGTTAGTATAGGGACATCTAGGGATGTGCCCTTCTTCCTGTCTCTCCAGCTAAAAATTCTAAGGGGCCCTTGAAAGTTGTTCTTCCTCTCTCTTCCAGACGACCAGCAGCTAGCTGTTCTGAATATTGTTTGTTGTGTTGTTATATCACTTCTGAGTGGCTCCAGCAAATCTTACAAGTTCTTCTAAGATCTGAGGCTCCTTCAGATGACCTGTTTATTGAGCATTCATCCTGATTTGCTTGCACAGAGCTTATACAGAGGGTAAACTATGTCTCATCTTCACTGAGAATTCATTCAGATTTGTTTGCGGAGATGTTATATGGCGATGAGCATTCACCCTGCATTAATTCTGATTTGCCTGCATGGCATTTATATGTCTCCCCATTAAACATTCATTCATTCCACATTTTTCAGAGCATTTTGCCAGCACTTTCCCAATCATAAAAAGTTTATTTAAAAAATAAGTAAAAAGTAGATTTGTTGCCCAAGGGAGACAGACCACTTTCATCCACTATAATTGTGCAAATCTAAATTCCCAGGATAGTGCTCGAATATTTCCTGCAAGATTCTGTCTGGTAATGACCCTAGACAGCTTGTGCATGTGGGGAAATAAGATAATATAAACAACTTTCATCACAGTTCAGCCTCCATATTTCCATCATGGTGAAGGGGCTTGCAACTAAGGATCTGCCCAGAGAGAAAGATAAGCTATCTAATGCTTGGGTCATAGTGTTGATGGTGAATCTGTTTCTTCTTGCTAAATCTTTTGTTCAAATCCTGCTTCTGGGAAAAGGTTCTCCATGTCTTCCAAGTTCTAACATCTGGTGCAGGCAGTACCAGGCACTTACGTCATCAAGATAAATAATTGTGAAGAGCCCTCGGAAGGAAGTTGCAGCATTCATGCTATGCTGGTTGTTGACAGGTTCTGTGACAAATTGGGAGAAAGATAAGTAGAATGATTTATGATGAACAGGTGATGACTGCTTAAGAAATGAACGGACCATTTCTATGGCATGGACCACTTTTCTGCATGAGAGGCACAGGTAACTGAAGAGGTGAGTTATGTAGCACTAAATCAGACTCAGTTGTGCAACAGATTCAGTACTGTGATTGCAGTGGGTCTTCTAGGTGCTTGTGGTCTCTGAGTCTTTTCACATTCAAAATCCACATTCCATCAGTAAGATATATAACATTCCTTCCTTAAGAAGACCCCAAGCTTGTAGAGTAAGATGTGTGATATATTATTAGAAAAGCTGCTAGTGATGGCTTATTATCTGTTTCTTTAAGAAATGGTATACCCTGCTTGAGCAATTACAAATTCCCTAAGCTGCTTACATTTGTTTTAATGACCACAATTTCTAACTAGAAAAAATCCTGCTAATACTAAACATCAGAAAACAAAACAACAGCAAGCAACGCTGGAACAGTAAAATCAGAGGCAAAGTCTCAAACCGGCGCTCAAGAAATTAAAATGTATTATGATGGAGGATATGCCTGGGGGAGGGCAGACTGCACTGTTTTCTTCTAATGATATAAACTGTGGAAGTTCATGTATATAGCATGTCTGTTCAAAGGTTGTGTCCTTCAAATCCATGTGTTCTGATCAGTACAAGAGGCAAATCCAAACTGCTCCTGTTTTTTAATACTGTTATGAGTTTGTGGGGTGCCTGGACTCCCTTTCTAATTCCTGGACCCTGCTTCTCATTTCTGGGTTCCAGACACTGGATTTAGCATGTTAAACTATAAGCCAGGAGCCAGCCTGGTAATGGCCCGCAAGGATGTGTGGCTCTATGCCCGAGGGCAAATGGAAGGAGTTCTTCTCTCAACTCAGAATTAGTTACACAGACAAAAGCCTTTGAAGGAGTTTTAGAGTTGGAAGGAGGGCAGTTGTTTTTAGGATTGCAACTGAGGATGCTGTAAGCTAGAGAGGAAAAATGGCAGTCTGTTAAACACAGCAAGCTGAGCAAGGAGACAGAGCGCCATGGCTGATTTCCCCAAGACTGAGGCCATGGGAAAAGCAAGAACCTCCTGGAGTGTAATGCTGTGAGCCCCTCCATCATAGGCTCAGGTTGGATATATGTGTATATAAACCATATATCATAAAGACACCACAGTCTCCTCTGTGCCTTATTTCCAAAGGAAACACAAACCCTGGGTAAGCGCCTTGGTTCCTTTGGAACCTCACACCACTTGGAGACTGGGGTGGCATGTAACAATATTTTCAAAGAACAGCCATTGTATTCCACTCCCAATAATCCTTGGTGCAACCTAAAATCTGTTTTGCACCCAGCACCTGACGTTAGCCACGTGGCAATGAGGACCTCCTCTGTCATGGCATCCCAACTCTGGAACACTTTCCTAGTGCCTAGTTTCGTCAAGTGTAGGGGCCTGGTAAATACTTTTTTTCAAAAGAAACAATCCCCAGGCTTTCGATGGCTACTTTATATCTGCAACATCTGAGCTTTTTAAAATTGTATTAACTTTATGGTGTTTGCTACACTTTGGGCTTCTTTGGGAGGAAGGAGGGATAGCTCAGACTCCTATTCATCTCAGAGTCATTGCTTTGAACCCCACTTTGGGTAAAATATTCCTGCATCGCAAGGGGTTGGACTAGATGATCCTTATGGTACCTTCCAATTCTACAGTTCTTTGAGTCTGTAAAAGTCAATAAGTAACAAATACATAAATGTCCACATCTGAGCAGGTGTCTGGTACGGTACCTTGCATGAGTATTAAGTTGAACATGGACATATTCCTATACACCAGGGAGTAAGTCCTATGGTAATCACCCAATGAGCAGACATGTGCAGAATCACACTGTAAGTCAGTTGAGGGTTGTGCTAATAAATCTGTGTAGTTTGTGTAAAATTCATCAAAGAACCCATTCACCTTTAACAGCACATTTTGAGCCTGATTTCCCTTCTTCCATTTCTGTCACCCACGCTTCACATCCAGGCAGCTCCACTCCATATGTATGGCTTAATAAATAAATATTTATACATGCTAAATAGGCTAGAGAGAGAGAGATGATAGGGTTTTGTTTCCACCAGAGGAAGGGTGTTCTGAAAGTGGGACTGTTGTTTTCCCTGTTCCCTGGTTGCTCCTCCATGCTGCCGGCTGCTCAACTAACGGTGGCTGCAATTCTGTGCACACTTATCTGAGAATAGAACCCACTGAATGCTGTAGACAGACTTACTTACAAGCTGACAGGCATAGGATTGTGTTGAAGAGTGAGGCATTCATAGCTGGCAGGCTGGCTGCTGGGGCATCTTTCCAAATGCTGGAAAGGGAAAAGGTGAGGCTTTGAGCTAGTGGAAGTGGAATCTGGCCCCGCCCCTTCCCAGAGCCTGGGAAATGATATCAGGAGCCATTTTAGAAGTCCAGGTTGACAACTGCAGATGGGGGAATTTTTTTTTCCAGCAGGCTAGATAGACTTTGCAATTTTTAGCATGCTGTAATTATGGCTCAGTTGGCAGAGCATGAGGCTCGTAATTTCAGGGTTGTGGTTCAAGCCCCACATTGGCTGAAAGATTCCTGCATTGCAGGAGGTTGTGTCCAAGGAAGGTCCTAGAACAGATAATTATCTGTTTAATTATAATTAAACAGTCAGGCTGTGAGCATTTAGAAAAGGATGCCGTGATTCCTAAGACCCAGCATGGGTTTCTCGAAAAGAAGTCATGCCAGACCAATCTGATTTCTTTCTTTTTTTTTTATAGAATTGCAAACTTGGTGGATCAGGGAAATGCTGTGGACATAGTGTATCTTGATTTCAGTAAGGCTTCTGACAAAGTCCCCCATGATATTCTCGCGAGGAAGCTGGTAAAATGTGTGTTGAAAGAGGTAAGCATTTGACGAAAGAAGAATGGCAGACAAAATTAATGGACTACGCAGAATTAGATAAAATGACAGGAAGGATTCGAAACCTGTGGGACCAGAGATTCACAGAAGATTGGAAAAAATATACGAACTATTTGAAGAGCAACTGTAATCAACAAATTACGCTAGTAGAGACTACAAGAAGTTTTGTAAGGAGAAATGTATGAAGCATTGCAAAGTAGAGAAAGAATAGAGATATTAGTTATGAGATTTAAATGTAATAGTGGAAGTAAGAAATGTATATTAAGTGAATAGATTGGAAAATTTTCAGATGTGATTGATGGAAGTCAAAAAAATGGTATAAGATATGAAAGTATGTTTAATTATTGTTGAAAATGATATGTTGAAAAACTAATAAAAACTTATAAAAAAGAAAGAAAGAAAGAAAGAAAGAAAGAAAGAAAGAAAGAAAGAAAGAGGTAAGCATCAGGTAGATTTGTAGCTGGTTAACTGACCAAATCCATTAATGATTCCTAGTCATCCTGGAAAAAAGTGAGAAGTGGGGTGGCCATCTGTCAAGGATGCTTTAGCTGAGATTCCTGCATTGCAGAGGGTTGGATTAGATGACCCTTGGGGTCCCTTCCAACTCTCTAGATGACCCTCTAGTCCTTTTCAGGCCTACAATTCTATGATTGTATGCTAATGAATGTGATTCTTCTCTCTCTCTCTCTCTCTCTCTCTCTCTCTCTCACACACACACACACACACACACACACACACAAACACACGATTTTAGTTTGCATTTTTTTGCTGTCTTTATATCGGGCTATTCTGCCCCTTGTAAACAGGTTTTCATGTTATTTCAGAGACCCGCAAAAAAAAAATTGACCAGAGGTGAAATGGAACAAAGGAAATATGGAGAGGAGGCCCTTTAACAGTTTAAATAGAGGAAACTTGTTTCCTTGCTTTCAGAATTTTCATCCTTTTTCTCCCTTCATATGATTCACTTACATGGCCTTGGTCTTTATTTAGTTTGAGGCCACAGACATTAATCATCCAAACTGAATCTTCCTCACCATCAGCCATTACTTCAATATCATCTGTAAAGATCAACTGAACAGCCATTATCATTTGGTACTTGTAAAATCTACCACAGTTATGAAATAATAAGGGAATAAATGCTTGCCTTTGGGTGGAATCCAACTTTTATCTAAAGCGATCTGCTACACAAGAGGGAATCTGCAATTTTGTCAAAGTCCTTCAAGTGGATTAGGTCTACCAGTAGTTTCTGATAAGGTTACTGTCAGGGACTCTGGGGCTTGAAGTGTCTAAGGCTGTGAGTTACTATGAAAAGTCTGTACTAAGAACCCACTTTAAATACAGAAAAGACTAGGGGTGCACAATGGTGCCCCTCCTCAAAGTGATTGGCAGGAAGTATGAACCCTCTGGATTGGACTATAATATAAACACTAGGAGCCTAATGTTCTGCCTTTGGCCGCACACACACCATACATTTAAAGCACATGATTTTCCCCAAAGAATCCTGGGAACTGTAGTTCACCCAGAAAGAGCTACAAATCCTAGTACCCTTAAAAATTATGGTTCCCAGGATTCTTTGGGGGAAACTGTATGCTTTAAATGTATGGTGTCTATGCAGCCCTAGTCTGAACAAGAGAACAGTGCTTTCTGCTTGCTGCACATTAAATTCTAGCAACTAGCTCAAGGCACCTCACGGACCCTGAGTTGGAGACCCCCCATGGCTAACAGGCCATACATAGCCACTCATCTATTATTATTGATGCTATTATTTTTATTATTATTATGTTATTAGTAAATGTAATAGCTGTAGTAATGATCTATAGTACATTATGTAGAGTAACTTCAACAAATGCTAGCTCCAAGGAACTTACAGTCTAAATTCAAATGGCTGGAAAGGACGATAGGATGGGGCAACTTGGCGTCCTTTTAGACAAGACTTTTAATGTGCATTAGGGGCAATTTATGCTCTTGAGGATATTGAGATGGTCATACACGCTTCCGCTTTTAGATTTGTGCCCTCATATCTTTCTCGATGGTCACACGGCATCTCTGTGGGGTCTGTAGTTCCCCCTCAACCACAGCCAAATGTTCCATTTTAAAAAAATCTCACTTTTGTTGCGCTACAGTGCTAGGGTGTCACAGCAATATGATGACTTTTTGGTATTGTTGCCACTCCCACATTTGTCCAGTAGATGACGTTTCAGTGGAAATGAATGGAGGCTTAGCACAGCAATCACATATTTGTGCTTTTTTTAAAAAGCGGGGTGGGGAGAGATTGCACTAGGGCTCTTTGCCACATTGCTACTATCAGAGCTGTCCCGCTCTCTTTGCTGCTGGATCAGCTGGTGTTTACAGAGCTGGCTTGCAGGTAGAAAAGAGGAGGCGTGAGGGATGTCATTGGAGTAAGGTGGCAAGCTAATAGTGAAGGCCATGTTGCATTCCCCTCCTCCATCTTTGTTCCTTCCTTTGCTCTTGGGGCTACGATTGCACCTTTGACTGTCTGTGGGGTACATGGAGAGAGGAGGAAGAAGACTAGCAATAATGAGGAGCAGCAGCAAGAGTGGAAGGATTTTTAATCTTTGTTGGAAGCCGCCCAGAGTGACTGGGGAAACCCAGCCAGATGAGCGGGGTACAAATAATAAATTATTATTATTATATTATTATTATTATTTTAAAAAATCATTACAGTTTTTAAAGTGGAGTGTGCGGTCCAATTCCTGACTGCATTTCCTGCCCCATCCCTAAAGTGAGGATCCCTCTGCAGCCTCCACTTGGTTTATTCCACCTGGAATAACAGCTATTTTCCTTGATAGAAGGGGGAAGTAAGGAGACAGTTATGGGCAGTTCAGGAAGGCAAAATGCAGAGGTGCTACGGCTGCTGTTTAACATCTGTTAAGCCTCCGTGATGTGCTAAGCACCATTAGGTAACTAAATTTTGCCCACGAAATTAGGGGTTCAGCTGCAGACTGTAGAAAACCCCCAATTACAGAATCAATGATAGAATAACACTCCAGGCTCATGGCTGGGCCAGCTATCTTCATGAATACATTCATGGCATTTCTGGTTGGGATTAGAGCAAGCTGGTAGTAGCAGTGGGTTTAGGAGGACAGTGGCTTTAATGTAACCACCACAGAGCACACCAAAGATGTTCTTCTGACTTTTCACCCTGGCTAAGCTGTACACTATGATTCAATTAGATCTCTTACATTGTTCACTGACTTTTGGTAAATTACACCTTTGATTTCTGGTCCAATGAAAAGGTGCTAATTACCTTTTTAAGTGCTCGTTTAATGTTCTGCAGTGACATAAAGCATTAGTGCAGCAGACTTGCGTGCAGGAACCTTCCAGAGTGTTCTCCCCCACTGCTTTGTTTAATCAGCCTTTTCCCATTTCTGCTTTCCTTTTCTCCACCCCTTCAAGGCCCCTACGCGGCTAGCTCTTCTGCAGATGAATAAATCTACTATATTGTTTGCTGAAATTGGCTGTCTTTTAGCGTAATGAAAACAGAAACAGATCAGGGTAGCCTGGAAGATTCTCTCCCATTGTCACATTCGGTATTTTACTTCCTGCATTCCCAATTGCCAGTATTTCTGCATCCACAAACTCCACACAAACAGAGTATTCTTCAGCAAATCTTGCTGAAGTCACAACTTGCAGAGTCTGGATAACATCCACTAGATGATAATGTAGGTTGCATTGTGTTTCCCCTGCTATATTACTCACAGGCATGTCAATAGAATTTGGAAGGCTGCATTTTTCAAAGCTACTAGATAAATAGGCACTCCTAAACTTATTTCCTTTTAAATATCCCGTTTCAACCAACAGGATTTGCTGCCAAGGAAATATGCTTAGAATGGTGCTGGGGCACTTCTATGTAGATTACTTTGTAAAGTGTCTGATTAAGACTGGTCCAGATTTTCTAGCAGGATCTGCAAGTATGGTACAGTGATGTTATGTGCCTTACCAGATAAATCCTTGTTGCAGGAAATACTTATCCTGCGGCCTCATCCGCAAACATATATTTTATTAGCTGGCAGATCTTCCTGCAAAGAATCCTGGGCCTTGTAGTTTGGCAAGGAAATGGGAATTCTGTTAGTAATCTCTAGCTCCCTGTCACACAAATTTGCTACTAACCTCAGCATTACGTATGAAGAATGACCATTGTACTAGCTTATGTCTGTAGTATCAACATGCCTAGAGGTACTTTGTGTTGGCACTCCTATTTGTTGGAGAAGCTTACATCTGGAATTACACTGGTGCTACATGTAACATTGACCTCATCAGAGTGTTTAAAGCCATGCCACCTTTTTTGTAGGTGCAATTGTTCAGGAGTGTCTAACCTGTGAGCAAGGAAAGGATTCTTACTACGGCTGTGTACACTGAATTACTGGCTTAAAACACAGGTAAAGGTACCCCTGCCCTTACGGGCCAGTCTTGACAGACTCTAGGGTTGTGCGCTCATCTCACTCTATAGGCCGGGAGCCAGCGCTGTCCGCAGACACTTCTGGGTCATGTGGCCAGCGTGACAAGCTGCATCTGGCGAGCCAGCGCAGCACACGGAACGCCGTTTACCTTCCTGCTGGTAAGCGGTCCCTATTTATTTACTTGCACCCGGAGGTGCTTTCGACCTGCTAGGTTGGCAGGCGCTGGGACCGAATGACGGGAGCGCACCCCGCCGCGGGGATTCGAACCGCCGACCATGCGATCGGCAAGTCCTAGGCGCTGAGGTTTTACCCACAGCGCCACCCGCGTCCCACAAAACACAGCTAGGTGGCTCTTTTACTCAATTTGGATCAAAGCACTGTTTTTTTTGGGGGGGATGCATCAATATGCAGTATTTCACAAGAAACAACAGGACAAATATTGATTGTGGCTAATGGCACGTGTATGCCACTTCCGAAACCAGCAATGGGAGTGCCCTGGATGAGGAGCAAATGGGTGTGCATGCAAAGCCTAACTACCACTCTGCCTCCACCACATCCTGAATTCTGTCCCGTTTCCCCCTTGAGCTGGTGGAGCCCCAGCGCTATTGTTAGGTTGCTGTATCTCACCTCCACTCACTACAGGTGTACGTTGAGGACAGAATCACTGTGTTACTAACTGACAACATTTGATAAATGACATGCAATTGTGTTTTGGCAGCTGACAGTTTACGAGATTTCAAAGTTGACGCTTGCCAAAATCAAAGCCTTCAAGAGGTTCCCGTGGAAAGCTTTTGAATTTCAGGCTGTCAGGCAAAATGTCACATGCAAAGCCTGGCCACCTTCCAAATTTTGCCATTCACATTTTAAGTAAATTTTCATTATTTTGGAATACTCATTTCAGATTCAGTATCGTGCACTAATGGCATTTTCTCCTTTTTGGCAAATGTCTGATGGCCAGTTTCCCAAAAGCAGGGATCTGACAAAAGATGAGGTGAGAGAACAGAAGCCAGAATCCTGCTGGAATCATGGTGGTACATAAGGCAGCCTGTGGAAACTCCAGGGCTCCCTTCACTCAACAGACATTCACAGCACATGACATGGATGTAGTTTAAACACTGGTTTTTTAATGCTTTTAAGCACAATAGCCACTTTTATTCAGTTCTATGCCATTTAGGACCTGTCTGTTTAAGAGATCATCTTCCTCCATACAAATCTCACAGGCCTGCCTTCCAACAGGGCAAAATTTCAGATAGCTGCAACACACTCCCTCCCCCCCTAAAAAAAATTAAAATTGGAGCTGTACTTCACTCTTCCTGCACCTAAGCCAGCATTCCCAAATCTGGTGCCCTCCAGATGTTTTGGACTACAACTCCCATCAGCCCCAGTAAACACATGCTGGCTAACTGGAGAACAGCAGGTTGGCAAAGGCTGCCCTAAAGTGTTCTTTTAATATGCAAGAGCAAGAATTAACTGCCTGTGGAGGGAGTTGCTCTGGTGCTCCTGTATGAGAATTACCGGTAGTTTCTGGTTCCATATCCTGGTTTTTACGTGTGAAGAGCCTTGGGAATAATAGTACCTTTTCCTTTAAAATCTTCTACTTTTAACTTAATGACTTCCCCTCTTGTCACATACAAAGCATTCCAGGGTGGAGTTTCCCTCACTAGCCTGATCCGTCAACAGAAGAGGATAATCTTTTCCATTCACACCTCTTAATTCTACTTACCTGGGCTGCTGGAAGTAACTAATTGTTCAGTTCTTCTATGTAGGTGATGAAACTCATGTGACTGGAGTGTAATGAAAGATCCCCCTGGTGATACTGGTCATTTTTGCCTGGTTGATTCTCAACCCTGTCTCTTCACTCTCAGGGCATAAACATGGGGCAGAGTAAGGAGGCAGTTCAGGAATCAGTAGTAGGCCCCGTACCGTGTTTTTATTCATCCCGGGGGGGGGGGGGTTATGGGGTTGACAGGCAGGGGGACAAGTGGTATAACAATGAAATAAATAGCATTTTGACTCGCACTGTTAAAGCTGAGCATATGCTCCATTTAGTAACTTGGGAAGGGACCATTCTTCTGCCAACAGTTCTGTGAAGAAAGGCATCTATAAATCTATGACCGGACAAGATTTCAGTAGAGCTTGTGTATCTACACATATGCATGCTGATGTTCTTTCCATTAGATTTCTTTTTAAAATTTACTCCAGCTTATTTTATTATTGCTTCTAAAGAAGATTACATTTGTCCTAGTTTGAACTTGGAATATAATTTTAGTTTAATTTTTAACTGAGCCACAGCCCTCTGCTTTTTTTTTTTTAAAGAACTGTCAGATTGTTACACAAGAACTGGAATGGCTCCCTTCAAACTTCCTTTGCTTTCATGCCTCCCTTTCCTTCCCATAAATTTCCACTGTGACTTGACACAAGGTTTATTCTGCTGGTGAAGCGGGGGGAATTCCACTGAACTGCGGTGGAATCTTTGAAATATTTTGGTATCTGGGGCATTTTTTTTCTGGATAAAAATTGGAAGCACACACTACACTACCCCATACTTAAAAAATAAAATAAAGTACACACATATTGTCTTGATTAGCTCTCAAAACTATAGGCAGGATACATCCTTCTTGCAACTGTCCAGATAGCACTGCCTGCTGGTGTTTCACTGTCCTTTTGTCCTGCCGCAGCTCAGGGATATTAATTTGCTTTCTGAGCAATGGTGATGCTTCAGGGACACTTCTGTGCCTGTCAGCTGAAGTATTGGCTGCATCAAGGAATCCTGTGTGTCCTTACTATATTTCTCAGGATGATGTCAATGCTCATATGCTGGCAGAGAAAGAGTAATCAATATGGTATTGGGCTTCCTTGCATCAGCAGTTAAGAGTAGTTGTGCACCCAGCATAGTGGCTTTCGATGCAATCCTATACGTATCCGCACAGAAATAAATCCCACTGAGTTCCATGGGACTTACTTCTAGGTAGGTGTGTATAACATTGTGGCCTTCATTTTTCAAGGCAGCCTAGTTCCCCTCTCTTGGTACACTAGTATGTCCTAGCACATAGTTTGGGAATCACTGCTTTAAAACACAAGGGGGAAGAAAGAGGGAACCATGAATTATATAATTGTAGAGTTGGAAGGGACCCGGAGGGTGCTCTCATTCAGCCCCCTGCAATGAAGAATATTTTAAATTATGATGTATTTTAAATTATGATGTAGCTAAGTTAGTTGAATGTTAGTCCCATTGAAATCAACAGAACTTAGTCATTTCTGTGAGAACTAATTTCAACTACCGTATTTTTCGCTCTATAACACGCACCTGACCATAACACGCACGTAGTTTTTAGAGGAGGAAAACAAGAAAAAAAATATTCTAAACGAAACAGTGGATGTATGATTTTTGTGGTTCATGCTGTGGCCACAGACGTGATCCGACGGTGAGTTTGGGGTAGCCCAATGCAAAAATCCTGAGGATCCACGTGGAGCCATGCTTTGTAACCACGTTTTTGCGCCATTGCAGCCCCATGAAACAGTGGGTGCGTGTGTGTTTTTTGGTGCAGGCTGTAGCCATGGATATGCTATGTGATCTGATGGTGAACTTGGGGTGACCCAGTGCAAAAATCCTGAGGATCCATGTGGATCCGTGCTTTGTAACCACGTTTTAAGTGGGGAGGGAAGGAAAAGCATTCAAGGGACAAGGAACACGCGTGGGGTGTGTGGAGAAGGATGCTGCTAATAATGCAGAAGAGGGGTTTAAGGGGAGAAGGAACACGCGTGGGGTGTGTGGAGAAGGATGCTGCTAATGATGCAGGAGATGGGTTTAAGGGGAGAAGGAGCTCATGTGGGGTGTGTGGAGAAGGATGCTGCTAATGATGCAGGAGAGGGGTTTATGGGGAGAAGGAACACGCGTGGGGTGTGTAGAGAAGGATGCTGCTAATGATGCAGGAGATGGGTTTAAGGGGAGAAGGAGCTCATGTGGGGTGTGTGGAGAAGGATGCTGCTAATGATGCAGGAGAGGGGTTTATGGGGAGAAGGAACACGCGTGGGGTGTGTAGAGAAGGATGCTGCTAATGATGCAGGAGAGGGGTTTAAGGGGAGAAGGAGCTCATGTGGGGTGTGTGGAGAAGGATGCTGCTAATGATGCAGAAGAGGGGTTTAAGGGGAGAAGGAACACGCGTGGGGTGTGTGGAGAAGGATGCTGCTAATGATGCAGGAGATGGGTTTAAGGGGAGAAGGAGCTCATGTGGGGTGTGTGGAGAAGGATGCTGCTAATGATGCAGGAGAGGGGTTTATGGGGAGAAGGAACACGCGTGGGGTGTGTAGAGAAGGATGCTGCTAATGATGCAGGAGAGGGGTTTAAGGGGAGAAGGAGCTCATGTGGGGTGTGTGGAGAAGGATGCTGCTAATGATGCAGGAGAGGGGTTTATGGGGAGAAGGAACACGCGTGGGGTGTGTAGAGAAGGATGCTGCTAATGATGCAGGAGAGGGGTTTAAGGGGAGAAGGAGCTCGCGTGGGGTGTGTGGAAAAGGAGCTTTTCGGTGAGCTGAGCGGGGAGGGGGGAGGGAAAGAGCACTGTTGCTTTAAAGGAGCCAACCAGACAGCAGCCACTTACAGCAGTGTAAGCAGCTCCTTTCCTCTCCCGCTTTGCTCCTTCTCTCCCTCTTTGCTGCTTTACGCAGCTAATGGTGAATCCCCTGCAACCCAAGTCCTGCTCAGCGGATCAGCTGAGACGCTGGGAGAATCGTAATTTCCCCCTCTCCCTCATCCCGTGCCCTCCTGTCCCCAGCAGCCTTTTTAAAAACTTTTTTACTGGTTTT
This sequence comes from Podarcis filfolensis, assembly GCF_964270895.1. Taxonomy (NCBI): domain Eukaryota; kingdom Metazoa; phylum Chordata; class Lepidosauria; order Squamata; family Lacertidae; genus Podarcis; species Podarcis filfolensis. Next base: position 80,830,276 of record NC_139608.1, read on the forward strand.
CACTGCGCTCGTGGCTCAGAGCCCTCCTGTGCCCTGCCGTCCCTCTGCAGCCTCATTGCTCCGTTTAGAGAGCGCACGGACCTTTGCTAGCTGAGGCTGCAGCAGCTGTTGCTGGCTACACGGCGCTTTTCCGGCTCGCTATGGCTCCCGTTTGTCCCTCCTCGTGTGTAAGCGGCTGCTGCCCACTTTGCTGCCATGGCTCTCCTTCCCTCCCTCCTCCTCGGCTCCTCCCCCTCCTCCTGGCTGTAAAGCAAGCAAAGCTAGAGCCGTGCAAAGCCCTGCAAGCGGCTCCCGCTTTGCTTGACTGACGGCAGCCATGGCTCCGGTCGAGTGCATTCGCTCCATAACACGCACAGGGATTTTCCCTTACTTTCTAGGAGCAAAAAAGTGTGTGTTTTGGAGCGAAAATTACGGTAACTTAGCCTGGATCTATCCTAAAGTACTTGGATCATTTCCCACTTCCTTTCTTTACTATCCCTCTTCTTGACTTCAGGGGAGTGGGAGGGAAAGCTGTTTGGCTGTTTGTTTGTGTGTCTGAGAGAGAGATGTGTAAAACAGAGAAGCATCTTAAGGAAGTGTTAGGGCATGATTGGGGAACTTGCTGCCCTCCAGATACTGGTGGACTACCAACTCTCAGCATCACTGACCATTGGCCATGCTTGGTCAATGAGAAAAGATCAGCAGATCATCAGTCATCAGTCAAGTACAGATATAAAGTTAGTGACTTATCTTAAGAGTACTGATTTATGCAGAATGACCTGCTTTTTTAATTCTGTACTGGCTAGTTTCACGAGCTAGAGAGAAGGCACCAGGGAGGTGACAAAGGGCCAGGGGGAAGTGCCATAGCTCAGTGACTTAGCATCTGCCTTATATTTAGAAAGTCCCAGGTTCAGTTCCTGGTGTCTCCAGGTATGGTGAGGAAAAATGCTTGTTTGAAATTCTGGACAGCAGCTGCCACCTAGAGTAAACAATATTGAGCTAGATGGAATGATGGTCTGACTCAAAGTATGACAGTTTCTTATGCCCCTGTGTCAAGCCTGTTAAGAAGGGATCTTGAATGGCTCTGATAGACCTGGAGGAAATTGCCCCTGAACAGAACAGAACCAGCAGCCTTTCAAAAACTGTTGGGACTCTACATGCTCCTTCTGTTATAGTACTTGGATCATTTCTGAACCAGCTTCTTCAATACCATCATTTGGCCATCAGGGATGAGGACATTCTAGCTCAGCAGAAACCAAGCCAAGCATTCTCTTGACTTGCAAGCCGCCATGGTAGTGACAGGAGGAGGAGGTGAAGGTAGTTATGATTAGATGGGCTCAGGACATTGGACATACCATCTTGATGAGTGAGTGGGAAACACTCTGGAAAATAAACATGAACTTTGCAGCATGCTACCATTAAAGAAAACATGTTAAAGATGCAATATAGTTGGTGTCAAAACTTTCAAATATATATAAAAACATAGCAAACAACTGTTGGCTGTGCAGGGAAGGTGAAGGAGATACGTATCACATGTGGTGGACATGCAGAAAGATTAGAGAGTTTTGGAATCTCATTTATGATGAGCTGAAAAAGATCTTTAAGTTAACCTTCTTAAAAAAGCCAGAAGCCTTTCTGCTTGGAATTTCAGGTAAAGACATTTCAAAAATCTAAGAGAAAATTGTCTATATGCAACGGCTGCAGCCCGAATACTGATCGCAATGAATTGGAAAGGGGAGAAAGTTCCAACCTTATCAGATTGGCAGTGCAAATTACTGGAATATGCGGAAATGGCGCAACTGACTAACAGGCTAAGAGGTAATACAAGACAATCATTTATTCAAAATTGGGATATGTATAAGAGATATCTACAGAATAACAGCGGTACAATATCTGTGGCAGCATTTGAATGACCCTTGTCTAAAAGGTGTCCAGGGTCTGTTGACCATGTGTCCAGATGATAAAAATATCGTCAATGTATCGCAGGTACAAGAGAGGTTTGAGTGGGTAGGAGTTTAGGAAACGTTGTTCTAAATCTGCCATGAAGATGTTGGCATACTGTGGGGCCATGCGGGTGCCCATTGCTGTGCCGCTGATCTGAAGGAACAGGTCATCACCGAATTTGAAGTTGTTGTGGGTAAGGACAAATTGGCAGAGTTTGGTGGCAAAGTCCGCTGTGGTTTTATCTGAAATGGTGTTCCTTATAGCTTGTAAGCTCCCCACCTTCTCACTATATAGAAGGATCTGGCAACTTCTGTTTCAGTGTATCTGAAGAAGTGTGCATGCACACGAAAGCTCATACCAAGAACTAACTTAGTTGGTCTTTAAGGTGCTACTGGAAGAATTTTTTTTTTTTTTGACTATGGCAGACCAACACGGCTACCTATCTGTAATTAGAAATTACAGAAAGTGTAAGGTAATAATGATAAGTACATTCATCGCCAGAAAGGTTATATGCATCGGGAAATGATAAGAAGTCTATTCTATGTTAGCAAAAAGATAGGAAAAAAGAGATTGCATAAATTTAATTTAAATTTAATTTTTGTAAACATATATAAGATTATTAGTACATGATTGTTTTCATCTTGGTATATTGTGTATATTAACTACGAATTTCAATAAAGTATTTAAACTGGGGGGCGGGGGGAGACGTCTGGGCTTGGCAGCCAGTCTCCAAGTCAACACCTCCAGCCTTACAGGCCCCAAGGAGATGTACTTTGCCATGGAGAGCTTATGCTGATTTACCGACCAGCACTGCTTGCCTGGGTGCCTCTCTGCTTCTTTATGCTCAGCATGTCTCTTTATAAATAAACAGTTATCGTAAAAACAGCACACGTCTCCAGTGCTCTCTCCTCACAAGGAAACTAAATTCTGTGTAGCACTGCTTCTGAAACTTCTCACTGCTTGGGGAAGGAGGGAGTGTGTAACACCATTATTGCAAGAGACAATGTGGCCTGTTAGATTTCATTCAATTATTAGTTGAAAGGGGAAGCCTTTTTTTAGTTTAGGGTGTGCATTTGCCACAGAAAAGAAGAGATGAAGGCTGTTTAGACCCTGCAGGAACCAGCAAATATTCCTTTTAATAGCCTATATGAGGCCCCACAAGTGGAGCTTCCTTTTGCCTATATTTAGAAATTGCCAGTGCACAGAAAGAGCATAAATGCTTGTCCATTGTCTGTTTCGTTAACATAGTTATTTGGATGGATGCTGGATCCATCTGTTGTGCTGCCTGCTGTCTTACTGTTTAAAAGGCTGATACACCACACATGGCTCATAGGAAAGGAGCCCTGAGAGCCGACAAGGCTTCAGTGCTTACGTCCCATTCGATTATCTTCATATGAATTAAACCATTTCCAGAAGGGAATGCATTTTGCTTTATTTATTTATAGTTTGATTCTGTGCAACAATGAAATCTGTAGCTTGTTGGAGCAAGGGAAGAAGAAATTCCACCAGCGAGGTCTCCGCCACTCATTTTACATGCAGGACAAATTGATTTTGAGGATGTTGATGCTTGTCAGCGTTACTGTTTTAGATTTGTGGCTATGTGTCCTGCTTTCGAATGCCATCTATCTGTGACTTCTATTGTGTGTTTTCAAAGGTGTCTAGTACAGTAGAGAAAATGAGCTGCTATGAAAATAAGAATGCTCTGTGAACTCCTGGTTCAAATCTTGCTTCATCCCTAATTCACTGGGAAGCCTCAGACGAACCGCCATCTCAGCCTTAGAGATAATAAAACTAGTCTATTTTACAGGGCCGTTGTAAGGATTATTGAGGGCTTGTGAAGTGATTTGTGTGTGATTTGGTCCCTGTGAGTGATGGGGGGGTGGGGAGCGGGAATTACCACAGGGACCCTCCTTGCTTTCTGTCACCAGCAGTCATAACCCAGATAAAATAGATTATTAGCCTGGCAGCTTCCCTTGTGAGGAAGTTGCACAGAATGAGTGCTGCTACAGAGATGACTACTCAGAGCTGCCAGCCTAAATTTAGGTGGTCAAGCAGGGCTTTCTACAATGCTTTATGGATTGCAGGGGCACTTTATGGGTCAAGAGATTCCTTCTAGCACCCTGGCGGTGGTCCATTTAGGGCTTTGGATTTAAGAGCCAGCACCTTAAATTGTGTTTGGAAGCAAACTGATAAGCAGTGTCAATTTTATATAGGGTTAAAGGTAAAGGTAAAGGGACCCCTTACTGTTAGGTCCAGTCGCAGATGACTCTGGGGTTGCGGCGCTCATCTCGCTTTACTGGCCGAGGGAGCTGGTGTACAGCTTCCGGGTCATGTGGCCAGCATGACTAAGCTGCTTCTGGCGAACCAGAGCAGCGCATGGAAATGCCGTTTACCTTCCTGCCAGAGTGGTACCTATTTATCTACTTGCACTTTGACGTGCTTTCGAACTGCTAGGTTGGCAGGAGCAGAGACCAAGCAACGGGAGCTCACGCCGTCACGGGGATTCGAACCGCCGACCTTCTGATCAGCAAGCCCTAGGCTCTGTGGTTTAGACCACAGCGCCACCCGCATCTCATAGTGCCACCTGCGCTATGGGTTAATGTATTCCAAACATGTTCCAGATCATGTAGACAAGACAATGCACACAAGACCTGCTCTGACAGTTTACCAAGCATAAGTAAGTCAGGGTCAGAACCTCCTTCCATTAACCTCCCCCCTCCATGCATTCAGTAAACACAGATGGTCTTATGCACAGGGTTATTCTCGGTCTACCTTGTTCCAGGACGCTGCCTTCAAGCAGCTCATCAAGCTTTGTCCAGACCTTCAACAGATGTAAAACCTCTATAGCACCACTGACTCTCAGGAGCTGTGCCAATTTGCAAGAGCTATAAGCTAGGGTTTGACCCAGGATCTGAGAGCAAACGTGCCTGGCCTGCTGGTTTCAATGATCCTCAAACTGAAGCCACTCCTAAAAATCAATTAGACAGCACTTTGTTTCTTATCGCAGTAGCAGCAACCACAGCACTCTCCTGGAAATGGGAAGAAAGGGCAGAGGGAAATAACCACAGAACAAAAAGACGGGGGGGGGGGGGGAATATATAATCTGGGATAATCAGCGGACTTTCTGGGATCCCAACCGCAAATCCTTTGACAAAATACAAGGAGACAGAAGGGACTTGGTTTCAGATGGAAAGTCAGCTAAATAGGTGAATGAGTCCCCTTTAAACTGTCATCATTAATTTGAGCCAAACTTAATTTTAAAAGGCTAAACCAAAACAGCTGGATCTAGGAAGTGATGCTGACCTCTGCACTGGCTGTTTTCCTGTTCTCCACTCAGTTGATCATCAGCTTCCACTTAAAGCAGACTAGCGGAGCCGACACACTAGCCAGAATCTGTTATTTTCTGAATATTATTTTTTTACATTATCAGCTTGAAGCTAACTCCATTTCCTGAAAAGGAAGCTCTCTTGAAGTATCCTCTTTATTGGTTCAGCTGAAATATTTAGGTTCCAATCCAAGAAGCATAATGCCAAAACCAATGGGATGTCATTTCACCAAATGGCTGGAATGAATATGGAAATGTAGTCATAGTTGGAGAAGAAGCAGTACCTTTATGACATCAGCCACCATTCACCCAATCCCTGCTCTTTTCTCAGATATCTTTTCCAGGCATGCAGATTGGCTCTGAGTTGAGGGGGATCCATTAAGGTGGAAACCACCATCTGCACAACGTAACACTCACATCGTGGGCTGTTTACATTTAGCAGAACATATTTTGTAAAGCTGGGCCTGGTTGCAAGGAAGATGCAGAACACAAAACTTCTGCTAGGCAGGAGACATACAGCCATCTGCTAAAAACTTGCCTTTAATAATACTACTACTAATTACAGATAGGTAGCCGTGTTGGTCTGCCATAGTCAAAACAAAAACAAAAAAAAATTTTCTTTCCAGTAGCACCTTAAAGACCAACTAACCTTAAAGACCATACTAATAATAATTAAAAAAACAGCTCTGCCCCAACAGCCTACTACCTCTCCTGCAGAGGTGGAGACTAACCGTTAGGCTACCCCATCCTTTTGTTTGTGATTTGTTTAATACATGGTAACATCCATTTAGGGCTACTAATGTCGAATGGAGCTCCAGCTCTCATTCTTGTCATGCTAGCATGCTGCTGCTTTAGCACAGCCTGAATTTGGAGAGGTATTACAACTTGCATACCTCAACTACTCCATCTTTGAAGCTCAGTACACGTCATCAGGTGAAATTAGGCTGCAGTTCAGCCTGGTACCTAGCTGCACATACAGCTTATAAACATCTATTTTACTATAAATATAATTTTAAATAAACAAGATATAAATAAACAGTTCAAAAAAGAACACCTCCTATTGACTACTCAGTTCATGTGGTAAGACCCAATCAGTCTTACCCCATTGTGTTAGCACTCAATAAAAGAACTGCTAATTATTTTAGTAAGTGCAAGGGCCAGCATTTTTTAATTGCTTTCTTGATTATAAAGAGAAGCATGACGGCCTATCATTAGAGCAGAGAGGCATTGACTATATCAACACCGAATTTTTATTACATCGCAAGTATATAAAACAAGAGCTTTCTGTTTTGGTACTGTACGCTTTGCACCATATCGACTTACTTTTATTGATCTTTAATAAAAAATGTATAAGTTGAAAGTGTTTTCCCAAACGGCATAAATTAATCGTTATTGCTCCACAGAAAACAAGAAATTGCACTGCAGTAATTAACATTTCCTGGCACCTAATCTGAAAGAGCGCATTGCAAGAAACAGGCCTCAAGGTGTTGTGGATGTTTAAGAAAGCTGCCAACTCTAGCGTATGCCTGTTCACCATTCTTATCCCTTGATGCCAAGATCTTTTTATATAAGTGGGCATTTTTGTTTTCGTTTTTAAATGCTAGTACCCTTCTCAGCACAAGCTCATTGTCAGTGTTCAACTCAGCTCAGGTCTGGGAGGCTCACCCCGTTGTCCTTAGCCCTGAGGAGTTAGCTAAAGAGCAACAAAGCATTTGACTCAGGAAGCCAAGTTGGCTTTCATAATCAGTTAGGCAGCAATAGAAATGTCAGTAAGAGTGAGACATACTGTACAAAGCAGAAGGCCATAGGAGTGTTGATTTGAAGACATCTCATACTGCAGGTTTTCATCTCATCTAGGGAGCTGATATAGGGAGCTGGCTGGAAGCCAGCTGGAGCCTGACAAGGGTCTAGCTGGATGGTCAGCAAGACTATATTTCTTTGCCCTAGGCTACCAGCTTCTAAAATCTAGGCTTTCATAGCAACCTGAAGGTCAATAACTACTGGTTGCAATGTTGTTGTTGTTGTTGTTGTTTAGTCATTTAGTCGTGTCCGACTCTTCGTGGCCCCATGGACCAGAGCACGCCAGGCACTCCTGTCTTCCACTGCCTCCCGCAGTTTGGTCAGACTCATGCTGGTAGCCTCGAGAACACTATCCAACCATCTCGTCCTCTGTCGTCCCCTTCTCCTTGTGCCCTCCATCTTTCCCAACATCAGGGTCTTTTCCAGGGAGTCTTCTCTTCTCATGAGGTGGCCAAAATATTGGAGTCTCAGCTTCAGGATCTGTCCTTCCAGTGAGCACTCAGGGCTGATTTCCTTCAGAATGGATAGGTTTGATCTTCTTGCAGTCCATGGGACTCTCAAGAGTCTCCTTCAGCACCATAATTCAAAAGCATCAATTCTTCGGCTATCAACCTTCTTTATGGTCCAGCTCTCATTTCCATACATCACTACTGGGAAAACCATAGCTTTAACCATACAGACCTTTGTAGGCAAGGTGATGACTGGTTGCAATAGGAACCAACTAATAGTCCTTTAATTATCACCACAAAAACAAATCATATACATTTCCCCCTCTTTTCCAGTGGTGACCTTGAGTATGAAATCATTGAGGATGTATCTCCAGCTTTGATACTTTGCTGCCATCCAGGCTGTTCCTCTGATAAGATGCTATGCATCCTTTCCTTATTTCTTTTCTACCTCACCTCTCTGGGTTAGTGTGTTTGTGTGTGTGTGTGTGTGTGTGTGATTTCTTTGCTTCAAGCCTTGCTACTCTGCCTGGCTGGGAGGCAGAGCAATTTTTTTTTTGTTTCCATTAGCAATGTGCAAACTGTACTCCACTCTACTTCTATCTGGGCTACTAATTATGAGCTTTCTCTGAGAACGATTTTTTTATATATAAAAAAGATCTTTTCTGAGAATTCTAAATTAGCTCATAATTTTCTGTCACATGCATATTCTTGAAGCGTTGTTAGTAACATCAAATGGTCTTCTGGCAACTTAGACCAACAGCTTTATTCTGGCTTGTTCTTTCAGGGTACATATATGTATAAACCAGAGGAAAGGAACCTTCTGGATGCTGGACTACAGCTCCATCATTCCCATTTGGCCATGGGGTTGATGGAGTGTAGAACATCTGAAAGGCCATAGGTTCTCCATCCCTAATCTAAACTAAATATAATAAACACTGTGGCTCATCTGCACTATACGTTGCATGGGCAATGGTCAGTCTGATGGGACTTGTAGACCACAAAATATAGAGGGTACCAGGTTGGGGAAGTGTGCAAATAGCTCAAGAGGAATCAGTGCTAAAGCTGACACCTGTATGACATTCAGTCCTGTCCCAAATATGGGTACTTGGGTATTAGCCCCACAAATTTCACTGCAGCTTACTTCAGCATATGTGATTTCAGCATCAGAGTAACCATCTATCTCTTCAAAAGCAAATTAAAGGCTGTGTATACCTTTAAATGGGGACGCGGGTGGCACCGTGGGTTAAACCACAGAGCCTAGGACTTGCTGATCAGAAGGTCCGCGGTTTGAATCCCTGCGACGGGATGAGTTTCCGTTGCTTGGTCCCTGCTCCTGCCAACCTAGCAGTTCGAAAGCACGTCAAAGTGCAAGTAGATAAATAGGTACCGCTCCGGTGAGAAGGTAAAGGGCGTTTCCGTACGCTGCTCTGGTTCGCCAGAAGCGGTTTAGTCATGCTGGCCACATGACCCGGAAGCTGTACACCGGCTCCCTTGGCCAATAAAGCGAGATGAGCTTTATAGGTCACGACTGGACCTAATGGTCAGGGGTCCCTTTACCTTTATACCTTTAAAGCATATCCAAAACACATTCTTCCTCTCAAAGAATTCTGGGCACTGTAGTTTGTTATGGGTTGCTGGGAGTTGTAGCTCTGATGGGTAAAATACATTGCCCAGAATTATTTCAGGGAAAGAATGTGCATTAAAGGTCTAATGTGAATGTGACCCCATTTACAACATGTCTTTAAAAAAGCCCATAGATAATTCCTCTATAGGGATGTGGCATAACCATTCTTAGTATAAGGTGTAGGAAAGGAGAAACTGGCACAAACAAGGTTTAGTTACATCAGGATTAGATCACAGTATGTTGTAGGAATGCAAGTGTGTCCATTTAAAGCCCTAAATGGCCTCGGTCCTGTATACCTGAAGGAGCATCTCCACTCCCATCGTTCAGCCCGGACACTGAGATCCAGTGCCGAAGGCCTTCTGGTGGTTCCCTCATTGCGAGAAGTGAGGTTACAAGAAACCAGACAGAGGGCCTTCTCGGTAGTGGCGCCCACCCTGTGGAACTCCCTCCCTTCAGATGTGAAGGAAATAAGCAGCTATCCTATCTTTAAAAGACATCTGAAGGCAGCCCTGTTTAGGGAAGTTTTAAAATATTTCATGCTGTATTGTTTTTAACACTTGATTGGGAGCCGCCCAGAGTGGCTGGGGAAACTCAGCCAGATGAGCGGGGTATAAATAATAAATTATTATTATTATTATTATTATTATTATTATTATTATTATTAGAAAACAGTTGAAAATGGATGTTTGGGGTCCTAGAAATTAGGGTTGTATCCACACAAAACCCATGATGTTGTGGGTGGGTGTATTCCCTGATCACAACCACCATTCATTCACCCTGGGTGAATGTGCAAGGAAGAAAAGGCGCAGATAACCTGATCAAGTAGAGAGAGTCCAAACAGGTATGGAGTAAACACAACACCCACTCCTGTGGACAGAAGGATCTAGAATCAATCTAAATTGAATGTTGAGGACGAGAACAAACAATTCTGGATGGAGGAAAAATGACATTTTTGTGCTACAAATGGGTTAGTGTGAGTACCACCCTTCTCATCAATTTCATGAAGAATTCTGCCCAGATTTTCTTCAGATTTAGGATTTAGAATTCTTCAGATTTAGGATTTGAATTGGAGCAATTAGCCAGAGGGTCAAAATCCAACCATACTGTGGTACAGTATGTGCGTCTCTCACTACCCTTCCCCTGCCATATTTTAGTGGATGCACAGCTGTAGAATGACTTACATTATTTCTCACTTCTCTTGTGTCATTAACCAAGAGGAGAGTATAAGCAGAGGGTGGGTGGGGTGGGGAGATTTCTGTCCCCACAGAAATCTTATTCATATGTTTTATTATATGCTGTAGCACGGGCACCACTTTAGTTTAATGGCGTGTTGGATGATGGTACAAATTTATAGCTAAAGGTTTACATCACAGACAGCTGGAATGAATAACAATAAATTAATTTAAAGTGCTAGAAAAGTGCTCCCCATAGTATATGGTGCCTATGTGCTCCAGGCCAATAATTTATAAATGTGTGTCTTTTATAATCCTGATCTAAAGTCTTGAAAGCAGCTAGTTAAAAAGCAGTCACATGACATAAATTATTTTTTATTAATATTTCAGTTGTGTGATAAGGGTGGGCACTGTGGCCATTAGCATGAGGTGGCTTTCATTTATGGCCCAAGCACTTGGAAGCGTGTAACCAAAACTCAAAGATATCAGCAATCGCCATGCTTCAACCACCATTTGCCAATGAGGGATGTAGGTAACATACTAGGCACCCAACCCAGCACAAATCAGTTGTGCTTAAGTCTCCTTGAAATGAATGGGAGCTGCACAAGAGCAAAGGGGGATTTTCCTACAGGGTTCTCCCTCACAAAATATATGCGAGTTCAGATGCTGCCAACAACTCAAGCGGTAAAAATAAGCAACTTTAAGGGGGAAATACTGTGGAGAAAATGTACAATTCTCTTTCTTGCTTAAGGACATAAGAAGAGGCTGCTGGATCAGGCCAATGGCCCAGCATCCTGTTCTTATCGTGGCCAACCAGTTGCCTCTGGGAAACCAGCAAGCAGGATTCAAGCACAGGAGCCCTCTCCCCACCTGTGGTTTCCAGGAACTGGTATTCAGAAACATTTCTGCCTCCAACAGTAGACAATGATTGCAGATTGCTGGCTCCCAGTTCCCGCATGGTTACACACATTCTGCAAATGCGTATATCCTGTTGTCAATGAGCTATCCATTGTCAATTCTGAATTCAGTGAACTGATGAGCAGCTGATAATGGAGTTGAAATGACTATTCAGATGGCTTTGCCCATGAAAGAACTGTAGCTCAAGACAGGCTGAGATCCTAAGTCCAATTCCATCCTTATCTTCTTACCAATGTTTACTCCTTAGTAAATACTATTGATTTCACTGGGACTAATTTCCAAATAAATATGCTAAGGCTTGCAATGTTACCCAGTGACGGGCTTAATTAAAATCAATGGATCTCTTCTTTCCACCTAAATATTTTTGGGATCGCGGTAAAAAAATTGAACATGCAGGCACAGCAAGTAAGCTGAGGAAGATACATCTGAAGGTGATTTTGACTTCCTTTAAGAGGAGAGCATCATCTCTCGAATGATGTCACAGGATTAGAGAAAAGTCTTGCCTGCAGGCAAACAAATGTGTGTGGAAAAGGGTGGCAGGAATAGAGGCAAGCCAGAAACTGGCAGCTTTTAGAATGAGGCTGAACTGTTGTTGTTGCTCTTGTTACCATCCTAGCAACCAAATGCTTTCAGTTAAAATTCTGGAGAAAGGATGACTCTCCTAGAGCTTGCCATTCCCAATGACAGACAATGTGATGTGGTGGTTAGAGCCACTGGGCCTGGGAAGACCTGGCCAGGGCCAGCTTCAGGGTTGAGGAGACCCAAGGCAAGATGTTGTCTGGTGGTTGTTCTACTACAGTGGGTTTGACGGAGGCTGAGTGACAGGGATTTACTGTATTTTTTTGCTCTATAAGACTCACTTTTTCCCTCCTAAAAAGTAAGGGGAATTGTGTGTGCGTCTTATGGAGCGAATGCAGGCTGCGCAGCTATCCCAGAAGCCAGAACAGCAAGAGGGATTGATGCTTTCACTGCGCAGCGATCCCTCTTGCTGTTCTGACTTCTGAGATTCAGAATATTTTTTTTCTTGTTTTCCTCCTCCAAAAATTAGGTGCGTCTTGTGGTCTGGTGCATCATATAGAGCGAAAAATACGGTACTTTGGTGGACACAGAAACTCCAGGTGGTCATATTTTTTCGTGACAGTATCCAACTAAATAGTTCCACTGCTGCAAGGATTAGAACTAATGTGATGGGGTCCCCCCCTCTTCCTGTTGTGCATGACCTGTCTATCCCTAAATTTGCTCCAGAAGGTTTGGGGAGCACCTAGAATCAAATTAGGGGGTATATGGGGGGAGGAGAGGGGAAGAAAATTTCATTGCACAAGGAGAGATTCTTGCACCGACAGAAGGTTTTGCTTAGTGTTGCACTGAATGCAACCCATAGTTGTTGTCTGGAACATAAGGGGGACACGGGGGTGGGGACTGGCTTCACAATGTCCTGGAAGCTGAAAACAAAGGTGGTGGTTGCCAGGACCTGTTAATGGTAGGGCTCAGGGCAAGCATTAAGGGTTGGGTCTACCTGGGTTCTGGTGTGACAGCTGCTGCCCAAGAATGCCTGGTGCTGATGCCAACTCTGGCCTGAGTTCAAATCGGACAAGGGATGTGCATTTGTTTCTTAAGAAATGAAAACATGAAACAAATGGGGTCCATTTGTTATTAATTAAGAAACAAATGCCAGAGTCATGAATGAATTCAGAATATCTTCTATACATTCATTATCCTTTTGGAACACATTCTTTTCTCCTTTGCTGCTGGGATAGGTCAGTTGAAGGTTACAGGAAGGAGGGAGAGATGGAGTGGGGAAAGAGGGGATTGGCACTGTAAACTGTTGAGCCTTAAGCTCAGATATGTTCCCTTGCGATTAGTTGTTAGTTACTTGTAGTTTGTAGCTTACCAATTCAGATACTAGTTATTCTAATTAATGTCTGTGTGCTTTTTTGACTGCATATAAAATATGGACTCCTTTACCTCTCTGTCTGAAATTTGACAGGTCTGATCCTTTTGCAAGTCAGCAAAATGCCTAAAAATATAATACCAGTTGGATGGAAAACACAGCACTTAAAGGCAGCAGAGGAGCAGCCCGGTCTCCCGTTAAAAGCAAATGAAGAATGGGAATGATGAAAATGAGTGTAGTTTTTATGGACCGAATGAGGTTTCCAGTAAATGGACAAATAGAATAATGGAATAGTTCCCTCTCAATCGTGATTCCTATAAAATCCTCACTTGCTATCTCTCGGCCTAATCTACCTTCAAGGGTTGTTGTAAGGATTAAATTAACAGGGGAATAAACTGCCCTGAACTACTTGAGGGGAGATGGGCCAGAAATACAGTATAATACATAGAGGTAGGGGAAAGAAAGATTTACAGTGGTACCGCTAGATATGAACGGGATCCGTTCCGGAGCCCCGTTCGCATCTAGAAGCAAACATAACTAGAGACAGCACGTCTGCACACACGCGCGTCGCTTTTCACTGCTTCTGCACAAGCGACAAAACCCAGAAGTAATGTGCTCCGTTACTTCCGGGTTGCTGCGGAGCGCAACTAGAACGCGCTCAACTCGAAGCGTATTCAACCCAAGGTATGACTGTAGTAATGTTTCAGTGCACATGCCGGGAGAGTGTGCATGGCCGGACAGGACTGATTCACATATGCATGACTTTCATATCACCTTAGATACAATGCTTTTCAATGGAGTTCATGCATTTGGCTTCCAGGATTTGTTTTATTTTAATTGTATTTATTTGAATAATATGCAGACCACCTTTCATTCATTTCAGATCACAAGGCAGTTCACAATACAGTAATGGCAATAAAAATAGTACATATAAACCCTTAACCACTGAACATTAGATAAGAAAGAAAAATGCAATACAGATGGCCCATCAATATCACTCAAAGGCCTGGTAAACAGGTGAGTCTTGAGTTGGTGATACAAACCCAATAATGACGGTGATTGATACATCTCCAAAGGGAGGATCCATAGCAGGGTGCCCTCACAGAGATGCCCCTGCCTGGAGTCACTGCGTAATAGGCTGCTCCCCTTGGCAGAACCACAATAAAGATTTTGAACTGAGACACTAGTCAAGTGAAGAGAAAGCAAGTGAATATATGAATCAGGCTTATGTCTGTTTCAGATTTTGATCTTAATTATTACTTTAGACATATCTTTGTTTTTCTAAGCATTTTTTCCTACCCCAACCATTTTACACATCTAACAAATGCATAAAGAATCAAGCAAGCAATAACCCATCAAGAGTACTCCCTAGGCAATTTTATTCCCTTTAGTAAAAATTTGGCCTAGTTAGGATAAGTACTGCACGCTCAGTGCTTACTGTGTGAAGCTATTGCTTTGAGTAAGACCCATAAAATCTAGAATTCAAAAACACTTTGTTTTGGAATTTCATAGACTTATCTGGAAGACCAACTGTCCTTTCATTTTGCATATCTTTGTACTCCTACACGCAGGTGCGGGAATGACAGCTAAATCAAAATATTCAAACTCTCCATATTACTGCATTAGTGTGTCTCAAAATGTGGCATTCAGGTGATCCTTCCAAAATGGAATGAGGGAGAGTGAGAACAAGCACATTAGCTTTACCCCCCCCCCCAACATGTTGGAGGAACAACTTCTGAAGAAGAAAACCAGGGTTCTGAATTGCATGGGAAGCCTCCCCAAGTAGACCAAGTGGAAGGGGATGAGGATTACCTAGGCTAAGTTTACTAGATGTCCCGGGGACAGCCGCCGGATTTACAAATCGGTCCCCTGACAAAATCCATCTATTTAGTAGGAAGTTGAAAAGTGTCCCAGGATTCATTGGGAAAAAAATCTGGTAACCTTAAGGCTGAGCCAGCACCCTCCCCCTCCCTCTTTTTAAAATGTCTCTGCGCCTTTTTAATTTCAAAGACTATTCAGTACACCTGATAGTAATCATCACAAAACAATCACTAAATAATAAAACAAAATGAACCTGAACTGAAAATTACCAACACAGATAGAAAACTGAAACAGCAAAAAACCTGTTCTCCGTTCAGTACAGCAAATGATCAATACCATGTCCACAAAGGCCTTCCTAAACTGCCATGTTTTGACTACTTATCAGGAAGCCAATTGTGACGGAGCCCAGTGGACTCGGAAAAGCCATTCCACCTATGGTGTGCAGCAGCCAAAAGGATAGAAAACTACCAATCAGAAATGCTAAAGTAATGGAATGCCTGCATTGGCAGGGGTTTGGACTATATGACCTTTAGGGCCTCTTCCAATCCTATGCTTCCGTAAAGGCCCCTTTTGCATCCTTGCTTGCCAAATATCAGATGATGGGAGCGACAGAGAATGAGGCCTCTGATGTAGATCTAATTATATAGGTATGATTATATAGGCAAGATAAGTTGGCCTCAGGCTACTTAGGGTGTTACAGACAGGGACGAATGCTTCGAAACAAGCTGTCTGCCAAGAAAGAAGATACAAGTTGGGGTAATATATGCTACAACCAGTGGCGTAGCGTGGGGGCCCGCCAGAGGGGTGTTTGCCCTCAACACAAAATTGTTAGGGGCGCGAAATTTCAACACCCGGTGCTGTCTCAATACAGCTGAACGCTTCCATTGCTGGGCTCCGTTGAAAACAGTTTCTCCATGTGAACCAGGAAGTGACCTCTCCAGACAATGGAATAACTCTTCTTATCTCTGTGGCATTAGGCAGTCAAATGCACAAGCATGCTCTGTCCGTTTTCCTCCCTCCCACCCCCTCTTTGCGGCCACGGGCACTGGCAACCCATGCTATACCACTGGTACCAACTAGTCTGCTCCTGTTCATATTTTGACAGTGAGTTTTGAACCAACTGACATTTCTGAATACCCTACAGCTCTATGGAGTCCAATCTGGATGTTTCTGAAACATGAATAACCAAAGTTAGACTGGCATTGATAAAAAGCCACCTTTGGCCACCACTGCCACTTAGCCATGCAAGAACATGTATGTCATTCTGAACTCCTTGGAGGCCGCTTATAATACAGTGGTACCTCGGGTTAAGTACTTAATTCATTCCGGAGGTCCGTACTTAACCTGAAACTGTTCTTAACCTGAAGCACCACTTTAGCTAATGGGGCCTCCTGCTGCCGCCGCGCCGCCGGAGCACGATTTCTGTTCTCATCCTGAAGCAAAGTTCTTAACCTGAAGCTCTATTTCTGGGTTAGCGGAGTCTGTAACCTAAAGCGTATGTAACCCGAAGCATATGTAACCTGAGGTACCACTGTTTAATCCCTTCTCCTCAAGTCGGGAGATGGTGTACCTTTGAATAGCAGATAGTGGGGACCAGAAATGTTGCCTTCAGGCCCTGCTTGTGAGTTTTCCAGTGGGCCCTGCTGGGAGCAGAATATTGAGCTAGATGGATCTTTGGCCTGATCCAGCAAGCCAGTTTTTATACAAACTTGTGTTTGTGACTATGGAGCGAGGAAAAGGAGAAGCGCGGGAAAAGGAGAAACAGCATATGAATGGGAATGTGAAAGTAAGGGAATCTGAGCATGTTTGTAACAGAGGAAACAGCCAGGAGGGGCCAGGAGGGAGGGAGAGGATGTAGGAATGATGGGCTAATAGAATGACTGCAGTGACAGTCATGCCACACAAGAATAGTCGGCATCAGGGAAATCAGTTAAAGCTGTATTGATTCCCTTTAGAGGTGAGAGAAAACAGACACAGTCAGCTGCCAGGGAACGGTTTTGCACAGGAGCTGCACAGCCTCTCGGCTGGTTTTCTTTTATTAATGATTTTCCTTTCCCCAAAAAGACCACCGACTTAAAAATAAAATGAAAAAGAAGCAGGCCCCACCACCTGCCCCCCTCTCGTTGCCCCTCTCCTTTTAGTAATAGGAGATGCAATCAAAGCAGGCCCAGGGAAAAGGAAGTAGTGCATTCAGAAAGCCAACTGTACCCTCCGGCAACAGAGGAGGAAAGGAAAGACGGATAAAAAGAGCCAGAGTTAAAGGGGGAGAGAGGGAGGGAGGCGAAAACCCAGCCCTGGTGCTTTCTTCTTCTTCCAAGCAGCGTTCACCTAATCAGCTCCAGAGCGCTCAGCTCACAGTACTAGGAAACAGAACACATCAAATCCATATCACTTCCCTCTTAATGGGGAATGCTCATCTCGCCAGTCCTCATCGGAAAGCATGTGATTTCTTTCTCTTTTTCCTTTCTCATCTTGAATATGCACATGGAAAAGAAATTAGGCCAGCCCTTTTTATTTCACAGCACAGTGTGCATGCGTATGTGTGTGTGTACATACATACACACCTCAACATTTTACAGATGAAAACAGGGATACGCTTAGGTACTTGTATCATCCGTATTCTGCTATACTAATGATCTCCCTCTGAGCCCTTCAGCACCACACTTAGTCAGACATTGCTGTCGGTTCTCCTCTTACTACTGTATGCAAAGCAAACCTGCCAACATCTCAGAAAGGAAAGCGGGGCAACTATTGAGTAATTCACACAGGTCTAGTCCCACACCGCAGATCTGAGCCCCCACTCCCACCTGCTACACACATTACTGAAAGCCTTTCTTAAAATGTCTGTATGTTGTAATTGTTTACTCTGCAACAGCCTATCCTGCTGTGATAGTAAACTGGCTGTAATAATTTCCTTTTTTTATTAAAAAAAAATACAGTTTATGAATGCCTAATAGAGTGCTCAATATCCCAGTGGAGCTGACTGCACTTACCTCAGAATAGCTGCAACTCAAACACATCCAGTTTGTTCTCCAGCCTGGTATGTTAATATTGGTCTCTCCTGAGTGCTGTTTTTAGGAGTGTTGTTTGTTATATGCTAATTTTTAGTATTTGGATTTTGGATTTTTATTGACAGTATGTATTTTCATTTTATTTGTATTCTAGCTTTGTGATTGTTATGGGTTTGTTTTTGTATTTTTACATTTGTATACAACTTACAGATTATTATTATTATTATTTCAATATTGTGGTCTATAAATGGATTAAATAGATAAATATTTGAAAATATTGTATAATGTATTGTTTTGTAAGCCACCTTGAATTCATTATTTGGAAAATGAAAGGCTCTTAGATTTTGAAAAACAAAAAATGAACTGAGCAAACAGTTACTATTAGGACAGGTGATTATGGGGAGGCTTGCAATTTTTTTAAAATAAAAAGGCATCTTTATATCTTCCACATTTAAGCACTTCCTTTGTGATTTGGATTTTGTGATATTTGAAATTTCTGAGTTTGGGTAAAGTTGTGATAGTTACATAGACAATCTTATTAATGTAAAAAGAAGTGTTTTACACAATTTTAGTTTATAAAAAATTGCTGTGTCAAGTCTTACAGTTGTATTTTTGGTACAGTGGTACCACGGTTTTCTAATGTCTCTTTTGACGAACATTTCAGTTTTCGAACGCCGTAAACCTGGAAGTAAATGCTTCGGTTTTCAAACACGCCTCGGAAGTCAAACATGCCACGCGGCTTCCGCTGAGTGCAAGATCCTGAGACCTAGATTTCGGTTATTGAGTTTTCGGTTTTTGAATGTTTCAGCACTTGAATGGTCTTCCAGAATGGATTACGTTCAAAAACCAAGGTACCACTGTATTTGTTTCCATGATAATTCTGATCTCATCAGTTGTTGCTCTCATTTATTGACACTTTACTTATTCAGTTTTGTTATGATTTGTGTTCATTTCATGTTTTGCCTAGATGAAATATTGTTTATGTAAGGGGTTTCTTTTTAAAGAAGAAAAAATATTTCACTGATGTTATTTATAAATATTAATATTTTATAGTGATATAATATAGTACCATGATGAAAAACCCTCTGCTCAAAATATCTTGAATTCCTGCAAATTCCGGCTGAAACAAAGCCCTGAGTGTAGCTGATGGGTCTTAAACCCTTGGCGACTTAGGGACTTCCCCTGCATGTGAAGACATGCTCTGGCAAATTGAGCAGTTAAGACCAATAGCGGGTCCATCAGTCAAGAAAGCGGTTTCTGCATATGCTATTGAGGGAAATGAGGGGCAGATGGGGCTCATCAAGCTGGGATGGAAGTCCACCTAGGAGATGGAAAACTGATCCTAAACGTCTGCTGCCTTGCAGTTATACCCATTCATGAGGAAGACTTCAGAAGTAAACCCTGAGGAACAATCTGTAGCTGCTGCCTTGTCCCTTGGCAGCCCAGGACCTCCATGCATACTGCCCAGGCATGCACCCCAGAGATATTTTTGCTCTGTTTTGTGCAGCAGCCCTTTTGGTGTGTATGGCAGCTGGCTGCCATCACTGCTCAGGGCAAGCGGGTGGAGGCCAAGCTACCTCTGCCATTGCACCGCAGGATGGCTGCCGTGTCCCATTCCTGCTGCAACTTCATCAGGCTGCTGATAGGCTGCCACGGCCCCTTTAACCATTCTTCATTGACTGACTAGTACATGGCCGAAGCTCAGTCCCTTATGGTGGCTGCAGCACTGACCAGTTCATTTGCAATATGTCGCACACAGCATAAGGTTGACTTGTGTTTTAATGTAGAATGCTGGCAAGTGTTTTAATCTCTTTTCAGGTTACGTTGATTTTAGTTATCTTTTGAATATTTTAAAATATCTGTCTTGACTGTCTTTTATTGATAATGTTGTGTGTGGTTGCTTTTTTATTTTTTTAGATCACTCGGATGCTTTATTACAACCAACTGATATGTAAAGGTAAAGGTACCCCTGCCCGTACGGGCCAGTATTGACAGACTCTAGGGTTGTGCGCTCATCTCACTCTAGAGGCCAGGAGCCAGCGCTGTCCGCAGACACTTCCGGGTCACGTGGCCAGCGTGACGAAGCTGCTCTGGCGAACCGGCACCAGAGCAGCACACGGAAACGCCGTTTACCTTCCTGCTATAAAGCGGTACCTATTTATCTACTTGCACTTAAGGGTGCTTTCGAACTGCTAGGTGGGCAGGGACCGAACGACGGGAGCTCACCCCGCCGCAGGGATTCGAACCGCCGACCATGCGATCGGCAAGTCCTAGGCGCTGAGGTTTTACCCACAGCGCCACCCGCGTCCCCCAACTGATATGTACATTTTGTTAAATAAATAAGTACAATGCTTCCTGATCCAGGGCTTGCAATTGCCTACCATGGATGGCTGCATGTTCAGATCCTAAAAAGGAGCAAATTAAAGGGAGAAAGCCAGAGCCTCATTCAGTAACTAACCATGAGCTTAAAAATCAAAAAACAAAACAGGTTAAGCTGCTCCCTGGTCTCCACTTGTTATGCATCTCAGCTGCTTATGAGCCAAGACAGTGACAAATGAGAATCAGCAGTTGAGGTGGGGTCTAGCCACATGGGATCAGAGTGGGTTAAATAGCACTTGGCCTATACTTTAGCTCTTGCAGAAGAAAGTTGCTAATACAAAGTTCCTTAGGGCCAGATGGGAAGACCCTAGAGCCCCATAGCTACTAGTTATCTGCACTGAATTTAGAATGGCCCCACTGACTTCAAGAGAGATTGATGTGGTTTGATCCAATCCTGTCTATTTGCCACTGTCCTACTTTCACTTTACATGTACAAACATGAGAAGGAATTCTTATCAGCTCCTAAACATTTTTAATTTGGGTGCCAGTTTTTAGAACCAATACCTAATTGTTGGCAATTCTAGTTTCCAAGGCAACTAAATAATCCCTGCAAACACTGGGAGGGCAATCCTGCTCTTATGGCAGAATTCCCACTCCCTTTGGCGGCTTTAGGAATTTATCCCAGGAAACCAAATGTACATGTGCTGGAATGCTGTTAATTTTAATAGCATCGAACCCAAGCTGATGCATTTAGGAAATGATTGTACATACAGGTAGGTTCCTAACTTCAATCTCATATGAGGAAAACGTCTTTAGACAAACACTTCTCAAAGATTTGCTGCAGGAAGAAAATTTCTGCATTCCTCTCATTCACTCACAAGCATTTACTGATTTCAACACTTCTCCCACTTCAAATCAGTTGAAACCCATAGCTGATGTAGAGTTATGGCATTCCTCAATTTAGGAAAAGTATTCTCTGATTTGATGCAAATTATTATTTTTTATTATTTTTATAATATGATCAGTGTATACAGCACTTTATGAGGTAACATAAGCAAAAATTAAATCCCCAAGAAGCTTACTTTCTCAGTTTGGGGTTTGTGTGAGGGTTTTTTTTTGGGGGGGGTGTTTGATATAACAGAACTCCTTCACTGGGGCAAAAAAACAACAACCACCCTTGGAGCTCTCCTTCAAAACATTTACTTATCTCAATAAATGCTCTGCCAGAATTGATACTGTGGGACTTGAAATGCAATCATTTTAGATTTATAACTATTTATGGCCACATATTTCATTAATAAATGCAACACTCCAGTTCATTGTTAATTGAAAAATGAGCCCATTACTTATTCTCATTTGCAAAGCCAGACCGAAATGGCAACAACCGGAACTTTGTTTATACCCTGTGCTTCAAACAATTATATTTAAAATCTTAGAATATTTGTCCAGATATACAGGAGAACTATCATTTTCGGAGCCTCTGTGTTCACCTTGACTATAATCCAGGCAAAGAAAACACTTTTGATTTCAGTGTGTTAAAGATGTGCTTACCTATTTTTAACTGAAACCAAGGAGACTTGCAGCACAAACCTATGTATGTTTAGGCAGATGTGAGCCCCTCACTGTGTTTAAGTGCTGCCTATGGGTTTGCAGCCTTAAATGTGCTTCATTCTAGTTGCATAGTGTCCTCTGCTCCTGACATGTAGAAAATTGTATTGATTGCTGCACTTTGGTCTCACCCTTACCCATCCTTTGCTATAATGTAGATTATTACCGGCAATTAGGGTTGTGTGGGTATGGCTTGGTTTCCATCAGTCTGTTAAGTCTTTCCTTCCTTTTGTGTTATTTTTAAAATATATTGTTAAGAACAATGCAATTGGGTATCTGTGGGCTGGGATCACACCTAATTTGTAAGTAAGCATGTTTTGCATGATCACTGCAGATGGTGACAGCAGCCACGAAATTAAGAGACGCCTGCTTCTTGGGAGGAAAGCAATGACCAACCTAGACAGCATCTTAAAAAGTAGAGACATCACCTTGCCAACAAAGGTCCGTATAGTAAAAGCTATGGTTTTCCCAGTAGTGATGTATGGAAGTGAGAGCTGGACCATAAAGAAGGCTGATCGTCGAAGAATTGATGCTTTTGAATTATGGTGCTGGAGGAGACTCTTGAGAGTCCCATGGACTGCAAGAAGATCAAACCTATCCATTCTTAAGGAAATCAGCCCTGAGTGCTCACTGGAAGGACAGATCGTGAAGCTGAGGCTCCAATACTTTGGCCACCTCATGAGAAGAGAAGACTCCCTGGAAAAGACCCTGATGTTGGGAAAGATGGAGGGCACAAGGAGAAGGGGACGACAGAGGACGAGATGGTTGGATAGTGTCTTCGAAGCTACAAACATGAGTCTGACTAAACTGCGGGAGGCAGTGGAAGACAGAAGTGCCTGGCGTGCTCTGGTCCATGGGGTCACGAAGAGTCGGACACGACTAAACGACTAAACAACAACAACAATGTTTTGCATTTCCCCTATTATTTCCCAGTGTGCAAATTACTGCAGCTCACCTAATGAATTTCCACAATTACTTAGTACTGAATGGGAGCAAAAAGTCTGCAGACTTCTTCATCTTTGAACAAGTGGATAAGAAAGCATTTAAGTTTTAAGGATGCTCCCAAGAACAAGCATATCAACTATGCAGGGGGACTGCAAGCCATCTTTCAGGGTTTTACAATTTCATTTCAGCAGGCATTGCTCATCTCTTTGCAGCCATAATTGCTAGAAATGTGCTTTTAAAAATCTATTGCTTATAGAAGATTTGTAAATGCAGAATTGTTCCAATCCCAGCCAGGTTCCTGCCATGGAAGTGCAAGCGTTTATGTTTCCTTGGGAATATACCGAATAGCTGAAAATGCTTACTACATAATCAGTGAATCAGGATGCTTAACTCAGTCAGAGGGAAGGTATTTTGGCCCAAGATGTGACTCAAGGGAAGAAACGTTTCTTAGATCATCGAATTGGTGAGTGAATGCTATTACACCCAGGTCCTGCTTTTAGGGTTCCCATAGCCACTTTGGTGGTCGCTGTAAGAATAGGATGCTGGACTAGATGGATCTTTGGTCTGATCCTGCATGATCCTTCTCATGCTCTTAGAGCAGAACTCCTAACAAGTCACTTAAATAGCACAGAGGGATGCCAAAGAGAAAAGAGCTGATGACATTTGCTGAGCAAACTGAACGAAAACTGTGTATAATTTGAAGAGAAATAAACTGAGAAGCTTTTGTCTTTCTTGGATCAGGCTTTGTACATAGGAGGGAGACATTCAGCTAAACATCGTGTTATGAATTGGTGGGTGCTAGACACCCTAAATTCCTGGGCCTAGTAGGTGTTTAATTAAGGCTAGGAGTTAATACTGGGTGCTAGACCAGTATATATTGAGCCAGTGTGTATTAAGCTAGCCCTCTTTGTATTAAACTGTACCTAATCCCCCAGAATTGGCAAATGTTAAGAGCTAATTAAGCTAGTCTAAGCTTCCTGTGTCCAGGAAATTGCAGTTGGAGTCCAATAACATTTGGAGGGCCACGTTCCCCAGCTCTTTCCTAGGCCATAGGTTGTTTTCCTTAGACTTATGTAACTAATTACCAGCTTCTCCATCTTGTTGCTGTCCTGACAAGTCTTACAACACCAAGTAGATCCACCATTTCAACATATTATAGTGTTCATTTTCTGCCTTTGAAAACACAATCTTTCTTTGGCTGGGATTGGAGCAGAGGATAAGATGGTTCATAACACATTGAATTTTTGTTTCCCCTTTGTTATGAAGTAACAAAGCTATTTCTGCAGAAGCTAGCTCTTTGTCTGTAGGCAACATCACAATGGTCAAGGTGATAAAGTGCCTTCCTGAGGAACCACTGTTTGAGCATAGTGCTAAAGATTTGTGGAAGGACAGCACATCCTTCTCAAATAATGAGTTGTCCAAGGCTGCAGCAGAGATGAGTCCTCATTTATGGAACTCCAGGCATTTCATCTCATACTAAATGGCATTTCCTCCCGTTCATAATATACCTATTTATTGTTGCCTGGAAGGAACAGCAACACTTGTACAATAATAACCTCTTTTCTGTTTCTGTTGATTTTTCTAGGTTCCTCATGCCCTAACCATGCCAGGTCAAAGTTGGAAGGACAATTACTCCCTCTTCCTAAAACTGACTGGTGCCCTCCCAATAATAATATAATAATAATATGTTGCCAATGTTGCCAAAGGCTGTCCTAGAGTAAAATTAAGTGCTATACAGTGGTACCTCGGTTTACGAACTTAATCCGTTCCAGAAGTCTGTTC
Source organism: Podarcis filfolensis (assembly GCF_964270895.1). Lineage (NCBI taxonomy): Eukaryota > Metazoa > Chordata > Lepidosauria > Squamata > Lacertidae > Podarcis > Podarcis filfolensis. The sequence goes on from NC_139608.1 coordinate 80,854,864, forward strand.
TTAAACCGAAACCATTCTTAAACCGAGGCGTGCTTTCCCTAATGAGGCCTCCAGCCACCAGTGCCCTTCCACCGTTCGAATTCTGTTCTTAGACTGAGGTAAAGTTCTCAAACCGGGACACTATTTCTGGTTTTGCAGAGTTTGTAAGCCAAATCATTCTTAAACTGGACTGTTCTTAAACTGAGGTTCCAGTATACAGTGGTACCTCGGGTTACAGACGCTTCAGGTTACGCAATTTTGGGTTGCGCACCGCGCCGAGCCCTGAAGTACCAGAACAGGTGACTTCCAGGTTTCGGCGCTTGCGCATGCACAAAAGCACTAAATCGCACTTTGCGCATGTGCAGAAGCACTGAATCGTGACCCGCACGTGCAGAGACGTGGCACTGCGGGTTGCGAACGCTGTGGGTTGTGAACGTGCCTCCCACACGGATCATGTTCGCAATCCGAGGTTCCACTGTATAATTAAAGGTTGTTCTACACATTACACAGCAGCAAACGTTGGTTTTCAACAGTGTGTGTGTTTGATCGGGTGTGGTAGTTAGTCCTAACTCCTTGATGAGTGCATTTAACTTTCTCCTTCACACTAAACAGCTTTAAGCGTACACCTAAAATTCCTCAGTGAATCAGTCCTTAGTTAGACCAATGGCCCACTACATTTTCAGGGATGATGGTAGTTGTAGCTGGGCACAGTTTTCTCACCTCTGCTTTAGCTCCACACAAGTGTGTTACTCACTATGCTTTCAGTTCCCCATATTGCCTGGTAGGTGTGTTCAGTAGCTTGCAGCCACTGCCCATGGTTTAAACTCATTTAAGTAGCCATCTTCAAGCCAATAGTGTTTTCTTTCCCTATTAGCAAAGCAAAGACTAGAGAAACCATTACTTCCTCAATTAATGACCATGATACAACACAGTTTACAGCAAACATACAGCTTACTGTACTTTCTCCCTACATTACATACAGGCAACTCCCAATTTATGCAGGGGTTACGTTCCAAGGCACCACATGTTTAAGTGAATCTGCATATATTTGAAACACCACTGAAAAGTCTGTAAACACCTTGTTCCGCCTCTGCCCTGTCCCCCCCCTTTTTGTGACCTTTTTGGGTCACTTCCAGGTTTTGCCTGATGCATGCATGTGCAGCTGCACACATATCGAACATGCCTAAAACAGTCACTGCCTGTATGTACATTTTATTTTAAAAACAAAACACAAATAGCTAGTTTTCCTTTGCGATACAGTCATTGTGGTTTAGTGTGTTTGCCCCTTTCTTCGGGTGGGTAGCTTTGCAGGTAGGCCCCAGGTCTCCCTGGCAACCAGCCTATCGCAGGCCAGATTGTATTCCTGCCACCAAACGGGTCAACAGCGGCAGGAGTAACGGGGCGTTCCCCTGGGCATGGAACCAACCGACCAATTGTCTCTCTGAAACATATGCTGGTCAAAATATGTGAGTGGTTATTAATGCCTCGACTGGCGGATAGGCATTGGGTAAGCATAGTCTTGGTTGGAGGGGAGGTTGTAGCCTCTGCCTGCCCCTCCACAGGTATGGGGATCTTATTAAAAGGATTCAGGGGGAGCAGCTTCTGTCCGATGCCCAGATGGGGGCTAGGGCCATACCACTCCTCCAGTGGGAACTGCTTGGGGGAGACCCTGATTTGATGTATGTAATAGGGTGTCCCCCCCCCGGTTCACCCTTCGAAACACTCCCAGCAGATGGGTGGGCATGGCATGTGCAGTTGCTTACCACAATGCCTATGACCAAACCTCATATTTGTAGCCAATAAAGTTGATACTAAACCAAGTATCTTGTGTGGTGTCTAGTTATTTACATCTTGGGGAAGAGGGTGGTCATGGGGCCTTGATACGCAATATGATTACAAATGTTTCGTACTAATTATAAATGCAATTGATGCTGGTGCTGTTACTGTTGAGACTTTTTCCTAGATAACACATGGCTCAGAATTGAATAACCAAGGTGCTGCTCTGCCTTAGTGTTCTGGTGCTGGTCAAAATACATAAATCCAGCAATATGTCCTCCTGCCAACGAAAACAAGGCCTCTGAAATCTGAACAATGCTGAGGGCAAAATGCTATTGTGCAGAATAGAGTTAGAGATCTGACAACTTTGTTTTAAAAAGAGGTATGTCTAGCATTGAGGATTTGACAGCAGTTTCTAGTCCTCCTGCATAAAATTACTCACCAGTGGTACAGGAGCAAAGTGTGTAGGAAATGAGTGGAGGAATGCACAACCACTAGCTATCACTCACTAATTGCCAAAGGTGTCTACATCCTGATCATCTGTGAGAATAATACACCTCCAAGACTTGGTCAAATGTTGGTTCCCAATAATACAGAGGTTTGTCATTCCTGATATACAAGGGGTGGTGTTCGTTCTCGTAACTCATAGTGTGTGTACATCATGTTGGTATCCAGTCTCCTGCTCCCTTTACTCTCTAGTTATAGGCATTCTGTGTCTGGTGAGTTAGAGGCCAAGAGGTCCTGTCTCAATGCAGTTGCATCATCAGTTCCTGCTTTCAATTAAGCACAGCTATTTGGTTAGTAACCAGCCAGATAAACAGGACATTTTCCACTGATATGCAGGCTAGGAAAGCTCTTCTCTCTGCACCATGAGAATAGGAAGTACTCTGCCCCATGGGAATAGGTACAGTGATACCTTGGTTTACAACCATAATTTGTTCCGGAGGTCTGATTGTAAACCAAAACAGGTTGTAACCCAAGGCGCGCTTTCACCAATGGGGCCTCCAAAAAAATCAAAAATTGTTATAATAAAATAAGGGACGCACACTTGTAATCCAAAAAAAGGGACGCACACTTCAGGGTTTGACATGGTTGTAATCCAAAGTGGTTGTAATCCAAAACGGTTGTAAACCAAGGTACCACTGTACAATTTATACGTTATTAGTTTAGACAATGTAGTATGGACAGCCCAATCACCTTGCAATAATAATCTAAAGATATGAAAGATGTAGTTTAGTATCTATTTTCCTCCTAGGACTCTCCCCCGCAACCCCCCAAGTAATTTGCATAGCAGCATTTTTAAAGGAAGCCATTATGCCCGCTTCTTACTATTTTCCTATAGTTTTGAGGCCAAATCAACAATGACATCAAAAGTTGAGATACACAGTTGTAAACGTGTACCTAGATTCTGTGCAGAATGGCTCTTTCTAATGTAGCTTGGCACTTGATAGTCATGATGAATAGTCATTGACAACCAGTGGCTACTACCCTGAGCTCTAATAACATGTGTCACATCTTACCTGCTGTTTGGCTGGGGGCTGCAAGAAACAGTTTTTGCATTTTGAATGTAAACAAGAGAAAACCCAGCATGAGATTGCAACTTGCTTGAAAAATGTTGCTCAAAGCTTTGTGGCTCGCAGAAGCAGCCTGCCTGGGATATTGTGGCACTGGACTGATGTTGCTTTGGGATTAAAACTGCCTATAGGTGTACTTGCTTCCCATCTGCTACACCTGTATATTTGCAAATAAGGTTAACTACAAAAGTCACAATTCATATTTTCTCCCCACAAGAAGATGATTTGATACAAAGCTGCCCTGGTATATCCTTCTAACAAGGCGAACTGCAAAACAAAGCTAGAACAGCAAACCTCACACTTTGATTAAGAAAGAATGGACAAGGGTTATCCATCATAATGTCAACTTGTGGAACTGCTACTCACAATCACATACACATTGGAAGCAGAGGGAGACTGTATGGGGCCATTTATCCAGACAAAAAAAATCACATAGATTGCAGCACATGGTGACACCTGGCCTCCCACATGCCATTAGCCCTACTTGTGAAGGGCAGATATGGAGCCAGAAAGGGCAGCCCCAAGCCCCTACAATAATAATTTAACACCGGTTCTCATACTACCTGATTAGGGCTTTTGTAGCCAAGGGAGCTCAGTCCTAAAACATACTGATTGGCATTCCCAGTATCAAATGAACTGAGATTATATTGAAATGTGACCATTGGCAGGTGCTAAATGCCTTTTGCCAGAGATGCAGGGGTAGAATCACGGCTGTGTCACAAACAGGGCAACTTTCAATCTGGTATTGGATGTCAAGTCTGCATGTCATTCTTGCTTTCCCCCCTTAGCTTTGTGCCTGTGTTAGAAGTACGACAGGCAAGATGCGCATCATACTGTACAGAGGTCAGATCCGAGATGCCTTAAACTAGCACTAGACCTGCCGCAAAGATACTGGGCAGACATGACCTGTTTCATTAAAAAGGCCTTTTTACATGAATAATGTAGGATTAGTGGTTGTCTCAGCTGGTTGTCTCTGCGACTGCTTCAGAGAGGAAAGAACCCGAACCCCAAATCAGGTTTGGGAAGATTAAGCTTTGTGGTGAGGGAGTGACAGGGTTCCTTAGGAACAAGCACTTCAGTGTTTTCATCCTCACTGAATCATGTTTTCTGGTTTCTGACACCACAAACTGTTTCCTAATAGCCTGGCTACATCCCTCGTAGCTTGACAGGTTTAGGAGATTAGAAGTGAATAAAAGCTTTACTTAGAGAACTGCTCCAATGGTGGTGATGTCACTAGCTTAGAGAAGAGAATGCTACCAGGTACTATCATTTGCTTTTTCCTAGTGCTCCTTGTAAATGGAAAGGGCAGGGTCAACATGGACAATTAAATACTGATTCAAAAACAAAGCACTGAGAAAAAGTGTAAAGCCTACTCAGAATTCTACACGGTGTCCACATTTTGAAGAAGGAACGGGAAAAAGGGAGGCAGAAACCTATTTAAAAGGGAACTTTTAAAAAAGAAAAGAAGAGAAGAGAGCAAATTGTCCAAATGGCTTGTTGAGGCAACTTAAATGACGACAGTGGACTTCTGCCAGGAGATAACATTGGAGCAAAGTTTAATTTTCAATTCCAAGGCATGCTTTAGGACAAAATACATTAAGATGATGTTACTGCAAGAACATAATCACTACCATAAAAGCTTCTTCTTTTTTTAAAGTGTCTGTAAGAAACCTCAAGGACACAAAAAAATTGAGGTTGTGGGAAGAGAGAATGAAACTGAAAATTAAACCATTATTCTAAGCTTATGAGAAACCAGGGATGCACTTATTTTTCAAACTGGAATTTCCTTTTGATGTGCTGCAGCGCCAGCTCTAGGAATGAGCATGATAAATAAAATAAACTTACAATTATGCACCATAGCGAGCCACATTCTGCAAAAGGAAAAATTTAATTCTGAGACTTCTGTAAATTATGAAAATTCAAACCAAATGTTCACAATTTCTTGCACTTTGTGCAGTTTATTTTCCTGCTAGTCAGGCAGAGAGGCAAGTAACCACTATACAAAATACTAATGCCTCAGCCTCTGACCCCTGGAAATCCTTCTCTCTCTACCTTCTGGCTTCTGAAGATTTTACTATGCATTGCCCCCGTGCACTGTAGTCATAAAAGCACTAGAAACTTCCTTTTAAAAAGAGCTAAGTTTCTAAGGAAACTGAACTATGTAGACGATGTCATGTTCTGTGGCTTTTCTTTGCTCTTGCAGAATTTCAGTACTGTATATGCACAATTCTGAATAGATCCTACTTAGAAGTAGCTTTCAGGGTGCTAAATGGGTGGCACTAAATTCCAGAGCTCTAAACAAATTATTTAGTTTACATGCCACAGCTGTGCCTCTGGAACTCCCATAAGTTGTTTTTTTAAGGGAGTGAGAATCAAATCATGTCTAATTCATGTAATTCATATTGTTTTCAAAAGGATTTGAATACTTGAGAAAAAGGTGACCTTTCCTGCCCTGCCAATGAGTGGTAACTGATATTGAAATAAACAAAGCAACTATCTCATACCTTAATCTAAAAATCCCCATACACATTGAAGTTCTGCCAATATATACATTCAATAATTTTAAGGAGAGATCACTAAGCAACTAAACATTATTTCACTGGTTGGGAACCCTAAAAAGTAGCTACTTTCTGTGGCTTTGCTCTCAGGCCTGGGTGCTGCTTTGTTCATCAGTGGATAGTGAGTGTTACCCAGGAGAGAAAAGGCAACTATCTTTTCAGTGTTCAAAACGTTGGCAGGTATGTGGATGTTCTCCAAAATGCAGGATCAACAGCAGATGCCTGAACATATGGCAATGCTCACCACATGTAGCCTGTCTCCCATGCCACAAATAGTAGAAAGAGAGGTTCTGAAGAGGCAGCACTTTGGAGTTGCGCAAGCTCCAGGGATCCCTGTTTAAGTAGGGACAGTCCCTATTTATTGCTACCCGTCCCAGGTAAATCACAGTCTGCTTGAGAAAGGACATCCTTTTCAACATTTTGTTAGAATGGAATGCTAGAGCTGCCATTCTTGGGGCTTTAGATACTTCTCCCAGATTTCTAGATGTGAATCTGAGAGAGTGAGTGATGGATGCATCTTACATCTTATTTTATGATAAGAATGCATGTGTAAAAAAGGGAGAAACATTTCATCATCTGCTTCTTCTATGACCCATCTCCTATGTCCTGATCAAAAACACTTCCTGCTGCAGCCCTGCTACCCATTCAAAATGTCTAAACAGTGGATTGGTAGCAGCTGTGTAATAATGGATGCAGCCCCAGCCTTTGGATCAAAAGGGGATCTATGATGTGCACAGGACTGCAATGCAGTTTCCAATCCACCCAATTGGGAATTTGCAAGTGTAGTGCCTCTGTTGAAATCAAGATGGGGCCTTCCATGCCTCTTGACTTCGCCCTCAGGGCTCTCCCCAGATCACCCCCCCTGCAGGCCACAGCACTTTCTGCATCAGCTCCTTGAGTGCTTTTGCCTCATGGTAGGAATGTGTCATTGAACTCTTGCTTGCTTGGAAGGAGGATAGAGAGAGTGTGTGTAGAAACCTCCCATTTCTGCAGTGCTGTAATGTTATCTGTACCAAGGTACATCACATTCATTGCTGTGCTCATTTTTGCCTTTGGCCTCTCCTAAAACAGGTATGTGGCCCCTGGAAGGTTGTCTATGAGGGAATGTGGCCCTTGCTTCACCACCATGGTGCTCGTGTTTAAATAAATAAGATTACAATATTTCATTTTATTTTATTCGGATATGGAATAAATAGCTTTCCTCTTTCCAGTAATGCAGTGGTGCTCTCTCTCCTTGTCCAGAATTGTTTAACTGTTGTAGCATTCCACACCACCAGGCCTGCTGAATCTACAAAGGTTTTTCTGTTTTCTCTCCCCCCCCCCCTTTTGATCAACTATTATATTTGCAGTGATCAATATGGGGAAAACGTATCTGCATCTTTTGTACGACATCTCATTTGCATGACGTTTAAAATCATATTACGAAATATTTTCTTTATGCTTGCTGGGATGCAGTGTCACTGAAATAAGGTCTCCTTTTACAACTTTAACTCCACTGAACTTCTCTGTGTATAATATACAGGATGAAATGTATTTTGTCTAGAGCATACACATGCTAGCTACCATTTCACACACTGACATGAGCATGGTTCAGTTTGTTGATTACATATTACAAGCTGCTCTTTTTAAAAAGCTTTCTTTTTAAACCGAGGAACAAATTCCCTCTGCTTTAAATTGCTGCAGGAAGAGGCAGGTGAAAAACAGATTTCAGCTACAAGGCCCAGGCAGTAATCTCTGATGTGAGCAAGGGATGCTACAAGTACACTACTAGTGTGTACCCTTTTTCATCTGTGAAATATTAAGCACTTAAAGCATTCTGCACCTTGGGAAACAGTTCCTCCTGCTTGTAAAACTAGGCAGTAAAGGGAGACCATGAGGACTCAGGACCAGATAGTGCTGTGCACACACAGACACACTCAACACCCATCTAAGAATCAAATGATTAGGAACTAAAATATCTGCCAATCTTAAGAATTACAAGTCGTGCACAGAAAAAAATTCTATTACACCTCAAATTCATATCCAGTTATTCAGCTAAAGCCAGGTCACAGATGTCCTGCACTAGACTAGAGTCTGCTTTTGCTAATCCAGTATTAATCTGCCAGTAGAGCTATGTTGGCTTTATTATTGGTAGGGCCCTAACAGAGAGACTCGGTTGCTCAGGAAAGGCAAAGCCAAACACATATTTGCTTTCTGATCAATCCCAGTTCTCCTGATGGGCTGTGTTGGGGGTATTCTCAGCATTCAAAGACCCTCAGCTCAACTACCACTGCAGTGCTCTGCCAGGAGAGGGAGCTGGGACTCTGATATTCAATAGCCTTTGATGTTTCCTATGCCCATAATATGATGGTGCTTGTTATGATCATTGAGTGTTCACAGATGTGCCAGGGAAGATTGCCAGATTTTCAGAAGACCAGTTCCTGAATGCACAAAGCTACAGGGAGGAACATTTCCTGAATATTTTGTTTGCCAGCTGGGTTGCCACCCATAACCTTTATTTTAGACAGTCCACCCAGCACTAACTGGTTGATCTTGGATTCTGGTTTTTTTTTATTTTATTACTGTGATAAACTTCATTGTATTGTTATCTTTTGTAAGCTGCTTTGAGAATCTTGTGGGCTGAAAATGAAGGGCACCTTTTTAAAGAAACAGATTAGTAAATAAATTAATGTTTTTCTTTCCAATATATTTCCTTTTGCAACAACAAGTCATGATCATATTTCTCAAGATAATAAACAGAAAACACATGATTATGATGCAGTCTGCACAATAGTGCAGGCACAAATTTCAATTCATTCTGCCATTTCTGTTTTGTTTTTTTAATGTGTATGAGGTAGAAATACAAAAAATTGTAAGGGCAGCAAAGATGCTTGAACAGCAAGCATGCTTGAAAAATAAGGATAATTTGTAGAAATTATTTTAATGCAATTGCTTTGAAGATGAAAATTGCTCTTCACGATAATAGGCCACAATGATCACTAGGTATTAGTGACCTGTTTTCCAACTCCTTATTTAATAATTAAAACTAAAACAATGTAATCCATGGTTATACTCTCATCATAATAAGCCCCTTGATTTTGCCCCTTGACATGGGGAACAGCTAGACTGTCCATAATTTGTCAGGATAAATGCTGGCAACCTTGACACCAACCAGGAAGAGGAGATATTTGAACAGCTACTAAAATAAGCAAATAAGGAATTAAAACTAGCTGGGGCTTTGTGACATTATAGATATATCCAAACCTAGTTCAGTTTAGTCTAAGAGGTTTGGGTGCATACTAGCAACTCCTGATTCATCTCTTGCCTCACTCAGGTAACCTTAACAGGTAGCCTTAGGCCAAGCACTTTTGACCTATAAAAACCAGAATGGTCTGGACACAGCATACCTAACAGACTGCTTTCCTGTCCTTTGTCCCATTAGGGGAGGGGCCATATCTCAGTTGAAAAGCATCTCTGTTGCCTGCAGACAGCACTGAGCAAGATGGACCAATGGTCTGATTCCGTCTAAAGGAGTTTCCTATATTCCACTGCAGCCCCTAAAGTGAAACAAGAGCATTCCATACATTCACTGTGTTACGAGAATATTCTATGAACATAGGTTTCCCCCCCCCCACTAGTCGCATGTTTATGCAGATCTTTCACACATTCAGGTAGATGCTGGTATATACTCTTGTGCAATAAGACAGCAGCTTCATAACCCACACAAAGGAAGTGGGTACATTAGGATAAGCTTTATTCTGGGCCAAATCTGAGTGGCATGTCTTTGCCTTGTGGCGTGTGGCTCAACTGAGCTGGAAATGGGGAAGATTTGCCCACACCTTGGATTCTGCAGGAACCTATGAGAGAAAGTTCTCCTGTGGACTGCCACAGGGGGGAGGGGGGAAGAAGTCTTCTCCCTTGGGTCTAGTTACAGGTAGGTAGCCGTGTTGGTCTCCCTTTGGTGTTCATGTCATTTTGTCCTGTGAGCTTCTCACCCACCCGCCTTCAGGTCAAGGCCTTGACAGAGTTGGCACTTGGTTGGGGTTTATATGCCTTTCCCTCAGCAAAACTTATTGCTTTCTTTTGTTAGGCAGAATAACATTGTCTTTGTATAAAGGCAGAAATGGCATCGGGCAGGATCAGCATAGTAAAGGGGGGCTCCCATAGGTGGTCTGAGAGGAGGATTGGCCATGGCATCCCAGAAACTTGGCTGGGCTCTGACTGGCTGGAATCCTCACCCTGGTTGAGACCCTGAAAGCTTGCCTTGTACCACGACAGGGTTCAGCACTGGCTGACTCCCATGGAATGCATTTGGTGGGGACAATCCTCAGCGGATCCCATTCCACCAGCTTGGGGTGAGTGGAATGAGGAACGGATCCTGACCCTACTGCTATGGCAACCCTTATCCCACCTACTGCGTTCCATAAAAGATTTGGCCTGATTTCATCCCAGCACCTGGTGTACTGCCTGATCATATGCTGCTCTTCTGGATCACGTAATGCGCCTGCCAGGGCTAGCGAATAGCAACAGCTACATTGCACTTGTGCACTCAAATGCACATCAAAAAAGAGAGGGCATTTTGCAATAAGAAAAGTAATAGGAAACTACAGTGGAAAATGCTGGATAACAGCCATTTCATGTCAACATCATTTAACTCCACTTAATTTTGTGTGAAAATAAATTGGGATGATTGTTCAAAATGTGATTTGTTTGGAAGTGACCAAAGAGAAGCATTATCGCTGGCTGCTCCAAAACTGTAGAATTGCTTTCCTTGAGAGATCTACAAAAGTCTAGGCTTAAGTATTTTTCATAAGTGCTCCAAATCCTTTAAGCTGCCAATTTGTGACTGGGGTAGAGTATTTTAAGTTCTGTTTTTAAGGTTTATATTCACAGACACCGACAGGGAAGCAGTGGCCCTCTGGATGTTATTGGACTCCAGTTTCCATCAGCCCCATCCAATGTGGTCAGTGGCCAGAGATTATGGGAGTTGTAGTCTAACAACATCCAGAGGGGCACAGGTTCCCCACACCCATGTAAAAATGAAGTACTACCCAACCTGAGGCGTCCTGCAGAGGCAGATTTAGGGGAGCAGGACTGGTTCAGTTGCACTGGGCATAGAGCCTTGGGGATGCCGCAATTATGAAGCAGAATGGGGTGGGTGAGAGGGGAGTGCAGAATTTTAGTGTTGCACAGGGCGCCACTGAAATTTAAGACTCCAAGGTCTGCCACTGCTTCCTGCATTCCAGGGGGTGTAGGTGTGGCTGCTGATCTAAATAAATGAAATGAAGGAAGGACTAGGGAATGGTTTAGAAATAATCAATTTTATCCTGGGTTGAAGGTGGAAGTAGATCTCTGCCCTCCTCTCCACCCAACTTCAGTAGAAAAGAATGATGTGAAATGTGTACTCACTATCCCTGGAGCTTTCCTTACAAAGAGGCTTAGGATAAAGAATGAACAACCACAGTTTCCCATGCTAGAGTTATGATTGCATATGCTTATACTAACTAACAATTTATTACATAAGTACGCTGTCAGGAGATATATTGGCCCCAGAGGCCTTTTCCAATCCCAGAATCACCCCTCTTCCTGATGCAGAGTTCCTGCCAAATCCCAGTGCAGCCAGAGGGAGTCTATGTAGGATCTTAAGAGACAAGAGGAAACATGTACTCACTAGCAAAAATATTAGTGCTAAATCATGCTAGTGAAACCATGTTACTTAAAGTAATTCCTAATGCAACAGCTTTTCCTGGTTTCAGTCTGATCCCTGTGAGAGAAGACAACAGGTTTCAGTCTTCTTCCTTTCTGCTATTTTAGGAGGAAAAGGAGATAGCCCTAGAATAGCTTAGGTAGGGTTACAGGGACACCTGCCCCAGACCCCATCTAGAAAGGAGTATCACATATTTTATGGCATATATGTTGACAGTTATTAAAATAATACTCTTTGCATAAAACAGATTAACGCACAAAACAAAGAATGGCAGCAGTCTGCTTCATCAATCGAAAATTTGAATTTCAGCAGCAATATCTTAAAAGAGCAGAACTATTCCTAAGAGGCTCAGTGCCAAATTTTGCTACAGGGAGTTGGTTGAAGCATGGAATTAGAAGTCTTCCATTTTTAGCCTGGTTGTATGTTAAAGGAGGCAGCTAGCCCCACTGATAACCTTGAGAATTTTGGTGAAAATGTCTGCATATGAATATTTTGCATAGTCTTATCCATATTGTGTGTGTGGCAGGGGAGCTCCTTCCATTGATTGCCTGGGCTGGGGTGGTGGTGTGAAGTATTCAGTTGCTCAGGGGATTCAATAGCTTTCAGTCCTGTGACGGAAAGGAAATTTGTTGGTCAGACTGAGATTGAAACCTTACACGGGGCAGGCTAAAGATGGGGAATAGTTCCTGGGACACAGAGCCAAGAGACCCAGAAGAAATGAGACATGAGGTGATGGAAATTAACTGAGAAAGAGTGATCTGAAGGAACGATAGATGGTTTTAACAAAAAGGGCAGAGGTGACCTTTCAAGGACCACATGCCAGTGGTGGGTGGGACCAGAGGCAAAAGTGGGCAGAACAACGAATGCAGATTTAGCCCTTGTACAATGGACTAGTTTCTACATGCACTCACGCACCTTTCTTGATCCTTCATCCAGGCAAGAAAGAGACATTATCAGAGTTCCAGGATCCATTCCAGACAGGTAAAAGAATACTCAAAGAGGGTGCAAAGTAGGGACAGTGAAGAGAGAGGCTGTGGCTTGAGGAGGGCCTAATAGAAAGGCCTGGAGAATCACATTCAGTCCTTAGACAAGAGGTTTCTCACTCTTGGACTGCACCAAGAAGAAATTTTGGAATGACTTCACAAAGATTAAGGTCAGAAAGGGTGATCAGCAAAGAGAACAAGTCTGATTTAACGTGGTTAAAAGCCTAAACCAGAAAGAGAAATTTGGTTAGATGGAACTTCCACCATCAGTACAGCACTGTGACTTGGTAACCCCACAAGGCAATGCCTTCTGAAGATGCAGGGAGTACATTTATTTAGTTTGAAAATAGAATGCCACCTTTTTGCCATAACTGGTATTCCCGGGTTCATAAAAACACTGGGGGGGGGGAGCTCTACATAAATAACAAAAGAGCAGTTAAAATGTTAAAAAAGCATAAACAAAAGCCAATCCTTAGCAATGTATTTAACATATTGACTTGAATCTTAATAATGAGACAGTTATTGGCTGCAGGGCTTTAGGTATATTTGCTACTGTGCCCTGAGCAGATCAGGAAAGGAAGGGCAATAAACAGGAGTCCAAGGGACCCTTTTAACAGACTGTACTCCACAATTTAGGGGGACACGGGTGGCGCTGTGGGCTAAACCACAGAGCCTTGGACTTGCTGATCAGAAGGTCAGTGGTTCGAATTCCCACGATGGGGTGAGCTCCCGTTGATTGGTTCCTGCTCCTGCCAACCTAGCAGTTCGGAAGCACGTCAAAGTGCAAGTAGATAAAGAAGTACTGCTCCGGCAGGAAGGTAAACGGCGTTTCCCTGGGCTGCTCTGGTATGCCAGAAGTGGCTTAGTCATGCTGGCCACATGCTGGCCAGTCATGCTGGCTGTATGCCGGCTCCCTCGACCAATAAAGCGAGATGAGCGCCACAACTCCAGAGTCGGCCACGACTGGACCTAATGGTCAGGGGTCCCTTTACCTTTACTCCACATTTTTGGGGATATCAGGTGGAGGCATGGCACCTACTTAGAACCATGGCTCCTTCTACACAAGTTTTACTGCTTTTCTTTACTGACCTGGCGAAAAGGGGGCTACACTTATTATGGGGATATTCAGTGGATGGGATTTGCAATACTGAAGAGTCTAGTTCAAGCAGAACTCATCCCACAGTAGGAAAAAACCATAACTATTCATTTGTTGCAGCTACATCTGTACACACCTTTATTTATCTTTCATTGGTTGGAAGATCAGTGTGGTATAGTAGTTAGCTCAAAGAAACTTAGGCTGAAATCTCTTCTCAGCCAAGTGTGAGTGACTTCGGACCAGTCACTTTCTCTCAGTCTAATCTTCCTCACTGGGTTGTTGCGAGGGCATACTTGGGTGAGTGAAAACTATATGTGCTGCCTTGAGAACCTGGGAGGAAAGGTAGGATAGAAATAAAACAATAAACTAAAATATCTGATTTGTGTTAGTTTACTTTTAGGTAAGTGCTTCAATCCAGTTCATCATTTTGGTTGCCCTTTCTGTATTTTTCCCAGCTCTGTTATATCCATCCTGAGATGGGCCAGCCAGAACTGTGTACTGCATTCCAAACATAGTTGCAATTTAAATGCAGCAGTATTATGCACATGTGTTACATATCACAAGCATGATTTAAGAGTACTTTAAGAAAACGGAGCCAAGTCAAGCATGCCTGTGAGTCTGTGCAAGTTTAGGCCTCTGACAAGATTTACTGCTAGAACCCTGTTGGCTCTGGGTGGGTCTTGGCTATTAATACCTCTGATTATTAACCACAGTAAACAATATAGCCAATTGTACCGAAAGGAAAGGATACTTGATAAGAGGACTCTTCTGTTGGGACAGGAGACTCTGTGTCTGCCCCTCCCCTTCCCCTTACATGGGAAACAAGCAGCAGAAGAAAGCAAACACAATGTGCTTAATGTACTTTAAAGAGAGTGCTGTGTTGTAGGAGAATCCTCTTTACATAAAATCAAAGGTGTGTAACAGGAGGGGGGAAGAGAGAGAGAGAGAGAGAGAGAGAGAGAGAGAGAGAGAGAGAGAGAGAGAGAGAGAAGCTTTGGATTTTCTCTGTCAGTGACAGCTTCATGTTTATTTATTTGAGCAAAAGGAGCAGATACCAAAGCAAAGACGTGCTAATTTTATTCCCAGATCAAATAAAGGAACACCGAGCATGTTCTCATCAAAGTCAGTGATTACTTTAGGGGGAGCTAATACAATGAATGTTATTAAATGAAGCAACCTCTTTAAAAGGGCATCTCACATTAAGGATTTTAGCATAAGTAATATTTTGTTGTGAAAGCTTATGCAAGATGAAGTCTTCAACTGGAGGGATGGAGAACCCTGTCAGCTTTGAGAGACTGGGTGTTTGCCTGGAGCACTCTGATCCTAGCCAGTGTTTTTCCACTGTTTACCAGGCACATGTTAATACATCTTTGCAGATGGATTTTCCACAGCCAAGCCAATCAATCCTTTTACAAATGGACAGGCCTTAGCAGTGCTTCTTCCTGTGCAACACACATAAACATTGCAAATAATGCTTAGAGAAACAAACTATTTTTTAAAAGCACATAGACAACACCCCAAGCTGAGACAACTCTACTACAGTGTACAGTTTGGGTCACCACACCTCAGGAAGTATACTGTAGGTCCTGGAAAAAGGCAACCAAAATGATCAAGGTGCCAGAGCAACTTTTCTATGAGGGAAGGTTGCAACATTTGAAACTTTTAAAACATCAATTCTGACGGGCAGATGGAAGCTGAGATGGTAGGCTGAGACTGCATTTAAACTTTTGACTGTGTTAAACAGATGTTAAAAAGGGGGAGATTATGGGATCTTATGTTTTTCAGCACTGTTTCAAATATTTCACATTATTCCCTATACTACGTGTTGCATAGGGTTATTCTCCCTTTAAAAAGCCAGAATGTTGACAGCCAACATTCTGCTAACTCCATTGTACTGCTGTAATTCCATTGCTGCACTTGAAGAAGTAGGTTATAACCTATCAAAACTTAGGATGTATTTAAATATCTTTAATTCACTACTGAATTAATGCTTTTCATTTACACAAAAAGGCTTTTAATTGTCATACCAAATCTTTTATTGATATGTTTAGGTACTAACTGCTGCCAGATATGAAAAAATGAAGGAAATGATTAATAAAGGCAGACGACAGATACAAGCTGTATATAACAGACCACTATCCTGCGTGGAGCTCCAAGAACGCTCTGTGACTTCATCAGTGACTTGGATCAGAGCAAGCTGTGTGTATGTGTTTTTGTGCTTCCCTTGTGTGCCAGAAGTATCCTTAGAGCACATCCATATTGTTCTTTGTCTTCCAGACCTTGCATTTTACTCCAGTATCCATAAGCTTGGTAACTATTGTTTTGTTGAGGTGACATTTTGGAAAGAATGCATGGATCCATGAGTGAATGTGTGTGTGGAGATGATGCCCATTTCTGACCTCCATTTGCTGATAGCTCTTCTGCACAGGGGGCTAGATCTTAGGGACTAGTGAAGGCAATTTCAGCAAAGTAGAAAGGTTTGCTCTTAAATATGCTACAGAAATGACAGGGGGCACATCTTTAAAGATATTACAATGTTACAAATATTATGCCTGAATGTATCCTTTCAACTTGACAGCTCAGGGAAGATACCGTGCTTTAGAAATTCATATAAAATCAGTAGTTTGACCGATTCTCTTCATTCCAACGCCATTTTAACCTTAGAGAAAAGGACTCCTTTACCTTTCTCTCCCACCATAATCCATCCACAACACCCCACCCAGGGAGTGCCCACGGGTGGCAATCTCCGAGCTGATAGCTGACCATTGTTGTAAATAAAAATATGCCCTTTTCCCTTATGGGGTATCCAAGAGCCCATATAGAGTCCTTACATAGGTTCCCTATTGGTAGGAGAAAATAACAGAGGCCAACCAGAGAATATTTGAGAAGCAAAGCAGCTAGTAAGCTTGATCTTTATTGATCTGTTGCAACAGGGTACTCCCCTCACACGCAGGAGAGGAAGAGGACCCCCCAAAAATGCTGTGCAAGGGCTTATAAAGACTTTTGAAATTCCCATCCTCTAGATCAAGACCACCCCCAGAAACATTATGCATTCATCACAGAAGGGGTGTAACCTAAGACCACCCCTCAGATAAGGCGGTCTAAAACAGAACATTTTCATGTTGTTTTCTCCTGTCGCTTTGTTTATTTCCTGTCTGGCAGGTTACTTGATTGGATTTCTTGGGGAGCCTGGGCAGTCTTTTGTAATGATAAGGCTCACAACCTTATTCAAACACAGATTAAGACAGGATTTGTGAAGGAAGAGACAATGGGGAGGCTTTTCCATTTTGACCATGCAGAGAAACATTTACTCAGTTTAGGAATCAAAATGGTTCCAGGTTGGCTTTCCTGTGCTGATCTATGTACGTGTGGTTATGAACGTTGCCATATATCTAAGACCATAAAATTCCTATCACACCATAAAATCCCAAGAGATCACCCCCGGACTTGCCATAAGACAAGGATATGTAAAGAGTTCTATTGTTCTTTGGTGATAGGTACTTGAGAGGTGTTAAGAGACTTGTATGGACATGTTTGCCAAGGCTGAACTAGTGTAACCCCTGTCTACCCCTCCCCTTTTGTGACATGTCAGTGATGCAAGGATGATGTATCAATGATGCTGCACGAACTGTATTCTGGGTGATTGTGGGACGTTTTAAAAGCCAATGTCACCCCATGCTTGGGGTTCTTACTCCTGTGGGGACCTGTTGCGCAACAATAAAGATAATGGTCTACTGACCACTTTACTTGGCTAGAACTTCCTTCTTTTACTGACCACATGGACCCGTGGGGGACTTGGACCCCGACGAGCTGGGCTATTGAGTAGTCTCTCACCCCGGAATTTTTCCTTAGCAAATATAAGAACATAAAATAAAGTCCTTATGGACCAGCCCAAAAGCTCATGTAGTCTAGTGTTCTGTTCTCTCACAGTGTTCAACCACATGCCTATGGGAAGTCCGTAAACAGAATATGAGGGCAATAGCTTTCTCTTGCTTATTATCCCCAGTAAGTGGTGTTCAGAAGAAGACTGTCTCTGATTTCTAAACCACTTAAAAATTTAACAATCTCTAAGCAGTATACAAAAATACCATATAAAAACAATACATGGTTTCAGAAAAACAGAGATGCAACATAAAAACCAGTAAAACACTACTATAAAAACAGAAATTCAGTATTATCAGAGTCCCATCTTATGGGTCCAAGAAAGCCTGGGGGAAAAGATATTTATTTACCAAATGTTTGAGGCAAACAGGACAAACCTTATGTTTAGAGGCAGGGATTATTATGTACAAGAATAAATTATATGGAACAAGCAGGGATGGATTAAAAACAATATTAGCTGGCAGAATGACTGCTTTTCAGTCTCTTACTAGTATGTATTGTATGAGGAGAGAACTCACACTGGCAAACTACAAGACAAAAAGCTGTTGTGTTGATTATGAGAAGAAAAACTGGGTCATCAGCTGACACAGTCAGGTGATGCAACTGGAAGAAGGGCTCATAAATCCCATTCTTTTAATGCCAATACTTTGTATAAAAGTAAACTGTATTTTCAGCCTCAAAGAAATACGGTACATCTGCCATTCTAACCTTCTCTCCTTGCACTACATCCTAGAAGCAAAACTTTAAATAAATGAAACAGCAGCAAAGTCTTTATGACACCGTTTCTCCAGCAGATCCAAGTGTTGTCCAAAGAAGGATTATTCTGATTAATCTGGTTTCGCAAAAAAGGAGCCAAGGAGTGAAGGTGGCACAATGGAAGCAAAGATTCCAAACCAAGATTTTCAAGAATGTGTTCAGTAGTTTTACCACCAAGCTAAGCGTCAACTTAGTTTGGAAGGCTGCTATCTTCTCTGCTGTGACCTTTGATGGGAGTCAAGACAGAAGTGATTTCTTATATTGTAAAATCCCCTATCATCTTATGGTGAAGGGCAGGCAAGAAATCCAAATCATAATCATAACGTGAGTGAGGCCAACCTGATCTCCCCCTTCCCATAATGTTATTCCTGGAAGGGAAGACCTCTCTGTGGCCCTTGGTTCCCTTGTCAGTCAGTGGTCCTGATGCTCTTCCTGGGAAGGAGGGAGGAAACAGATGGATGGAAGGAAGGAAAACTACATTGTGGCAGGAAATGGAAAGAAAATGGAGGGAAAACTTCTAGTGTTGATGCAGTATATCAGATATGAATCCTGTTTTAATTTAGCTAGCAGCACAATATGCAGCAGTGTCTGCATTTTTGTACGGTCTGTTATAATTTGGAATGGGGGAAAGCCTTCTGAGTGTGTGCCAGGCATATACAAGAGCCGCACTTCACTTCTCAAGGAAACCTCCAATAAACTTGAGAGTTCATTAAGAAGCTCCAGAATGGACTTTTGTGTGCCAAATTCTTTTTGAACTCTGGGAGGTCACATTTTCCTGCCATTCAGGAATTTGCTACCATATAAAACATAGTAACCAACCTATTGTAGCTGCTTTGTGTGGATCCTTTTGCTACACAGTACTAAAGAGCTGTGCCAGTGGATGTTATTGTAATATGTTTATTTACAAACATGCAAGTTGAACTGAAGGAGCAGGCAGACGCCTAGCTTGACAATGCTAGTCTTTAAAACAGCATCAGCCCTCCAAAAGCAAACAGCATGCACTAGGAATCCTGCTGTCAGCTGAAATAATTTTGGCTTCTGTCTCCTTTGGTGACTGCCTTCCAGTGCCCAAACCCCCATGGAGGTGGAGCGAGTTACAGTTTTCTCTAGCTAGTAGCCATTAGCCCCCATAGCTATTAATGCACATTTAAGCAACTTACTTCTAGCCATCAGTGTCCATTAATAAAGCATATTTAGCTATTAGCCAGACAACAGTCTAAGCATATCTCTGCACTTGACAATAGACAACAGCATTTTCATTACAGTATTATTTCATGTTCTCATATAACTGGTGTGAAATCCCGGGATCTGCTTTCCCTGTGAGGAGAGATTACTGGAAACTTGAGACATTTTTACTATATCTGTTTGTTTATACATATCTGAGATGACCAGGGATGCACCCATTCAGGTAAAACTAGTCTCGCAACACAATTAGTCTCCCTGGGAAGCAATCAGACTCTGGTTTCTTCTCTCTTCTCCAGTCTGATTAGAACTGGACAACTCTTTCCATTAGCCTCCATCTGCAGCCCCTACCCAAGCAATTGGCACTGTAGCCACTGACTGTCAAAGGCCAATTAAAACTAGCATCTCCAGCTACCAAGCTACACTGAAGCCTACAAAGAAGGTAATCTGGTTGCTTTGCAGGTCCCACATCCATTTTATTCCTGAAATACACCTGGGTGAAAACGAAAACCACTTCTCTCTCAATCTCATTCCTTCTTTTTCTCTACACACACACACACACACACACACACACACACACACACACACATATCCAAATATGAGCGAGTCCTAAGAAAAAAGCTTTTCATACACATCCTTGGTGAAAGGCAACAGAGGAAATTATACATTTCTCTTATTTTTGGCAACATACTACAGTTTTATAACCCAGATGACTTTTTCAATCAAGAGGTTTGACATATGATTTTAATGTAATCATGAAAAAGTCCAGTGATTCAGCAACCTGGGAAAGAAAAGAAGGGAGGGAGAAAGAGGATGGATACAGTGGGAAAACATCCAAGTGAGGCCTCAGAGGGGTAGAAGTTATAATAGAATATGCATGATTAAAGACCAAGAGATGTCCAAATTTTTAATTTTATTAAATTTAGACACTGTGAAATTATGAACTGGAGAGGGAAGCCTCTAGCAAATTACAAGAGATAAAATTTATTAGCTCTGATTTATAGTCCATCCTGTCTCTTAAGACTGCCTTTACATGTTACATGGTTGATGCTCCTCCTTTGGCTGCTCCCACGGGGCTCATGGTAACATATATTCTTCTGCCCATGTGGTCACAGTGGGTTGCATGGTGATTGATGACATATTGTGCTGATGATACCAGGCTGAGTTGATGGCAAATCACCAGTGTGCTTCATAACCTGGCAATCAGCTCTAACTACACAGGTAGAACAATGCAGTTTCCAGGGAACAGTTTGAAGGCATGAACAAGTCCAAGGGCTTCCTAGGTGTGGGAAAAGTGAAGTGTGGACGAGCCCTAAGGCTGGTCATCAGTGCCTGGACTGAAGATTACCATGGTAACCCTATGCAGAGTACCTTGAGTTTCATGGAAGAAAGGTTAGGACATAAATATATTCAATCAATATTTGTTACCAGGAGTGGCACAGGAGTAGCTATGGAGGCAACAATCATGTCATGTGTAGACCTACAAAGGTGTAGTGAATATTTCCTAATCGTTATGGCAATCCTCTCCAATCATCTTCAGGTTGTTATTCCTCATATGTTGTGGTTATTTCCATTTTACAAAACTAAGGCTGAACAGCCCCATTTTTCTGCACAGCTACTCAAATGCCCATAATTGTGATGGGAGATGCACATATGTGTGGAGGGTCTATATGTTGTGGGGACTGTTGCAATGCGCATAGAGACACGATTGGCAGAGTCTGGGCCACTTCTCAGGGGTGAAGGGCAGATATGACTTTCAAGTACTCTCTTACATCCATTCACTTAGACTAGAGAAAATAAGTACATGTGGTAGCCATAATAGCCTGTCTGAGGAGCAGAGTCTCACCCCCCACATCCCAGAATTCAGCTTACCTTCTTTGTTCCATAGAACTTCTTGGAAACCAGTCTAGCCCAGGCTTATATACCTCCACTGTCAGTTTTGTTTCTTGGTCATGAAGTGAATATGACTCCTTGGGGAGCTGGCTTTTCTACAAATTGTTTTGGGTTTGCATTCCTTATGGAGCATCTCTCTTGTGTCATCCACATTCCTTTCTGTGCTTCCATGTCTAACACACATTTTGTTTTCCTCATGTTTCTGCATCAAATTATGCCATGGCAACTGCATTATCCCCTTGGGAGGAGGTTTGGAGTTAGGTTTGTTTGTCTGTCATTCTCCCAAAGGGAATTCCTCCCCTAAAAATTCACACAATAGCTGCACTTTTGTCGTCCCCCCTCCACTTCGGCTATTCTAGTATTGTTGTTAATTTGTCTACAACCAGTAGTGTGACTATCTCTGAAATTTGTATTTATTAGGTTTTTATATTTTGCATTATGTAATAATGCAGTTCAATATCTTGCTGCCTAGGTGCCTAAAAAGATGTGAAATAAATAAGTAAATTGTCCTCCTGTATGGATGCCAACAGTGTTGCTTGTGAAAAGAGCGAAATGTGTCCCTTAGTATAATGTCTTAGTGTTGTAACAGCACTCCAAAGCAGAGTTCCTGGGATTTGTTCCTTATTGGGCAGAGACATGGCTTGAAACAATGCAAATCATGGATATGATGTCCCAGATGGGCACTGATCCATGCTAAGCAACTAAAGCAGGCAAGGGCTAAGCCTATGAAATGACATTCCAGTGGGGCTGATTAAAATGTAACACACACACACATCCCAAACACACAAGGGACATTGGCATAGACTTCTGGGTAGCAGTACGCTTCAGCTCCTACTGTTAGGGTCTCACTGAGATGCGGCTAACCCTGGCCCAGGGGACTGATATAACCTCCGCCTCCAGTACAATTTTTTTCCTGATCCCCAAAGATCCTAGTATTTGGGCTGCAGCAGGAAAATGTACTTTTTAAAAAATTGGACACAGCCCTGAGGTGCTTAGAGAAACCTCTCAACCCAAGCCAGGACTCTGATAGAGATGCAAATTATCCCCTCCCTGATCATCAGAGCAATCATTTGATGAGCTGGGAGGCAACAATAACCTACTCCTAATTTGCATGGATCAGAGGAAGAATGAGCACATGCAAATGTGGGGTGGCCATGTGCATTTTTGGTAACACCCACTGGTGGCATGTAGCTCAAAGAGGGATAGTCAAGAGTGAATGTAGCCCTTGGTCCAAAAGTAATGGTTGCCCCCACCTGCCCCAGTCAGGATCTAACTGATATCATAATATAGAGTATTTCCTTGCCGTCCCATGTGGCAACAGGTGATGTGGAGTGATGGCTAGGGAATTGCTCAGTGTCCTGATGTCAGGGCCCAAAGTAAGCTAAGTTCAGAGGGGGAGAGGAACTTGACATGGGAGTGTCATTTTGGGAAATTGCCCTGTATTTCTGATAATACGTTTCTCCACTCATGTTTAGCAATGAGACCAGAAAGATTAATGGCTGATTCAGGATGACACGTCTTAAGTTCATAAATTGGTATAAATATGTTAACTTGACTGGGCATGTGTTAAGTGGTTCCTGTGTTTATTGTACACTTTGGGTGTTCCCTTGCCTCTGACTTTGCTCTGAAGCCTGCTCTTCTCTCCACCTTGCCTAAATGACAGCTTGTGTGCCACGTGAGGTGTTTCCCCCTCTTTATGAATGGAGCTTTTGCTTTGTGACTCATAGGTAACGGCAGTGGGTGGGGGAAGACTACCCCTTTACCCAAGAATGTGCTTAAACCTTTGCAGGGCAGTAGCAATGGAATAATGTGTTCAATTGAATAGCTTCACATCACCATCTGCTACGGTTAATCTGGCACATTTGCAGCACCACCAAAATTTCTGCCCAGACCAGATTGATATTTGGGGTAGCCTTTCTATAATACTTGTATTTTACCCTCATTAAGGTCTTTCTTTCTTTGGTTTTGCATCAATTCTCCTCATATCTCCCCCACTCCAAAACAAACAAACAAAAAACCACCCAAGCATTCATCCGAGAAAGATATTGGTTGCGCCAGGATCTTTGAGGAAGTGTTGTCAAGTTATCTGTATGGAATCCTAGAGCCTCAGAATTCGCAGGCTTGGCTCTGCCCTCTTTGGGGAAGCAGAGAGCAAGTGGACTTTGGAAATGTCCATCATAGCCACCTTCTGCAGGATCCTTCTCTTTCACTCACAACAGCAGCACCCTAAGTCACCACAGAAAAGTTCCTTGGAGGAGTGCAGCTTAGTGCTTTGTCAAAACCTGACCTCCAGTTTCTCAAAAGTTTTGTTCTTCTGAGAAAAAGGCTTCCATTTCCTCCTCATTCTACTTGAGAAGTTCTTTAGAATTTCAGTTTTGAGTTTATCTTTTTGCTGGGAAGTGACTGTGGGTAGTATGTGTGCATTTTCCTTTTCTGTAAACATTATCTAGCACTTTGCAACCTTTCCAACTGTCTGCATTCCTGATCTGAAAAGATTTTCCAAAAACTTACCTCTCTTTCTGTCTCTCTTGTACACACTCTTGCCCCCCAACAATCAGGAGAAACTAATTTACAGGGTGAAGCATGAGACTGGGGAAAACACTGTGATCTCAGAATTACTGACAGAGAAGGAAGGTCTTTGGGTGCTGGGCGGTGTGCCCCACCTTCACCAAGATGTGGGTCTGTGTCCAATAATCCTTGCCAGGAGAAAGCAAGAGCTAGGTTTCATCAGAAACACTCCTAACTTGGCCAGTGGGATATTTGAAAAGAATTTGTAGGTTTTAGCATTGAAACTTTCCCCCTGCAGGATGCTGAACCAAATGGGCCATTGGCCTGATCCAACAGGTTATTTTGCTGTTACTACAATATCTTTCTCTTCTTCAGCCACCCCCTGCCCTTTCTGGACTATTTGAGGTTCACTGCCCTCAGGGAGCTCCTTCCAGTTTTTAGCCTGCTCCACAGCCTGTGGAATGATTTAATTCCCACCAAACAGACAATTTGGCCTTCCCACAGAAGGCCAAATATTTTTGAATATTGAATATTTTTTGTGGTCAGCTTTGGACATTCCAAAGCACCACATCAGCTGAGCCAGTTGGTGACAGAGGCTTCACAGCCATAAGTACAATTTCCCTATAGTTATAGGTAGTTATATGTATTCCCTGCATACTTTTTCTCGGGCCTCAAAAGAAAACCTTCTTTCCCTCTTTACAATTATGGAGTAGTACTGTTCTTTAGCTGAAGCTTTTGTTCATTTCAGAAAAAGATTTATTTTCCCCCCTCCTGGATTGAGAGGGATGTAAAAAGAGCAGATCTTGAAATGTAACTAGGAGGGCAGGGCTTCTTAAAAGTATTCAATTGTCTAGGGAAAGGAGGAAGGAAGATACTTTCTTGACCCTGACCACCCATGCATTTACATTCACAAAGAATTTTAAACCGCTCTGTGGAAGATTTACAGCAGCAAAAGGATCATTGGAAAGACATGCTCATTACACACGCACACCGAGTATAACATTCCTCCCCTTTCTTCCCACTATAGCAAACACTTGTGTCTGTCAGTGTTTCATTTCAGGCAATTTGTACATCACTTTTTAAAAGCAACAACAACGTTTTTGCTTCTGCTGGAATCCAAAGAACTTCTGATTTCAGAAAGGCAAACTTCCCCCTTAACATTAGTTTATTTGAAAATGAGTCATGTTTATCTGTGCGTTAATCTTTTTGCAGTGACGATAGCTCAAATGTTCAGAAATTACTTGAGTAAAGAGGAAATACTAAAATCAAAATAAGCTCATTTAAAGATTAAGCTTGTTTAAAATCATTGTGTTAAAAACAATAGCATTTTTTAAAGCTTTGAGCAATGCTTAAAAACACACAATCTTTTTTTACAAGATACAACTTACCTTCAATTCCCACTGCCAACTCCTGCTGCCACCTCAAGTGAAGGCTGATTCACATTGTCCAGTTTCGAGAGGGTAGTAGCATAGCGAAGCCATGAACAAGATCCTCCATCTGCCATGAATGAAGCTATCCTCTACCTCTGGAAACTATTTTATGATGACAAGTGTTTGGCAGGCTCCATTCACAGTGAAGTTTGAAGAAGATGTTTGGGCTCTGGGTCATGGCATGTGATGATGATGATGCCATTGTGCCACAGCTGTGCCACTCTCCTGCATCCCAGCTGGTCCTCCATTTTCTCCAGGAGGGAGGATCACGTTCCACATAGGCACACTTTGGAAAGGTTGCTGTCTAACCTGTCTCTCCTTGCCATTGCCACCTTGCTTGCTTCATTCTCTAGCCACTGCCCATTTTGAGGGGTGTCTGTCAGGAATATGCTGGTTTCCTCAGCCTCACTCAGATAAACACAAATTTGTGTATTTACTGTTTCATTTTCTGCAGCCACCAATTCACTAAGAACATTGTCAAAACCTCCCAATGGCTGGTACATTAGGTTTAGGTGCAAGATGGACACCAGCGCTAGAGACAGGATGAAATTTTAACTAAGTTTGGTGGGGCCCTTTTTTTTTTTTAAAGGAATATTATACACATAAGGGAATATCACAAGGGTCTTCAAGGTGCTTGTTGACAGATTTTGAAGATTCAAGATACACTGTTGCTGGCACCAGCCTCTAAGCGGTTTTTACCTTGGGCCAAATTCCCTAAACCCAACAAAATACAGCACAATCCAGTCCAGATACCAGGGATAATCTTCTTCCGAAGCCCAAAGTTTTTCTTGTTGTACTTTGGACAGTTTAGTCAATTTAGGATTTCCACTTGTGTAACCTTCCTCTGGCAAGACTTTTACACAGGGCAGCCTCTCAGATTAACTCACCTACTGGCTCCCTTCTGATATTCACCAGTCACGTATTAATAACATTCTGGGTATTCATCTATAGGCCTGAGTTTTTCCCTCAGCTATTCCTAATAAACCCCCTTATTCCCTCCGTCTCACTTGTTTTCCCAACATGGAAGTCACTGCTGGTAACTGAAAAGGGGAGTAGGGAGCGGGGTTGGTGCAGTGCAGGAACTGTGGCAGAGTCAAATCATTAGGGCGTACATATTTGTTCAAAACGTGGACACGGTTGCATCTTTTATCATTAAGCTGCTGTCCGTCTGAAGTGACAATACTTGCATTGTACACCAAATTATGATAACCATTCCCACCCCCCATTATGCCCATTCACAAGTTGTGTCAGAAATGTGTGTCACAAAAAAACAAAAAATAAAGAATAAGGGTGCATAATATGCACAACTGGATCAAAACGATGCTAAAAAATAAATAAAGGAGTACATCAGTTTACTGAGTCTTCATGAAGGTCAGGATGCCTAGGTTTCTGAACAGCTTTGAAAACAAACAAGTCCAACTGATGTTCCTTATTTTGCTCAGGGGAAAGCATTATAAATATGTTTTTAGAAAGTCGGAAGCTTCTCCACTCTGTTGAAAATTAGTCTTGCATTATTTCATGGTTTGGTATAATGGTTTCTGCATTCGCCAACAACACGGCAAGGTCTACCCTTGAGTAAATCCCAGCAAGTGCTCAAACAAAACAAAACCTCAAGCTTGGCTGTGATCCTATAATCACTTACAAGGAAGTAAGCCTCAATGAAATCAACAGGATTTAATTCTGCTTGTATCATCATAATAGTATCTTTTTTTGTGCCTGCCAAACAGCCATGTCATGCTTATGACAATATTTTATTCTCTTATTAATTATGCTGTTTTAAATGTGCATTTTATATTTGACTTCACTTAGCAATGTTGGGCTTGGTTTTTTTTGGAAATGTTAACTTTGTGTTAAATATGTATTCTGTACTTGACCTCCTTTGTAATGTTTTACTTTGAAATCTTTAAGATAATATTTTAGTTTTCTGTTAATTACGTTGCTTTGACTGTATACTTTATATCTGACTTTCTTCAGAAATGTTTGATTCTGGATTGACGTTTTAATCTGCTGTAAACTGCTTTGAGATTTTTCTTAAAAATGTGAAGCGGTATAGAAATGAAATAAATAATAATAATCTCCTCAGCTGACAAAACCCCAACCATCAAGTTCCAGGCAATCAGAGCCTGCTGTCACCCTGACCAATCAGAATGCAGTTACCTGATCCAGCCCTGCCTAATAAATTCTGAAAACAATCTCTCTCTCTCTCCTGTCAGAACATGTCACTGAGAACTACTACTAAGCAGGCTTACATTCTCACAACGGCACAAGGCCTTAAACTGTGACAGTCCCAGAGTTCCAAGAATTTTTATTTGTTCCATGCACAGCCATAATCAGACATATATGCAGCATTTCTCCACAGAGTCCAGAGTCTTTTAAGGGCCCAATCACAGAATTGTAAATTGGAAGGGATCCAGAGCATCATCTCTTCCAACCCCCTTCAATGCAGGAATCCCCACAGCCATTCCTGCGGGGGCTTGAACCACCAACCTACTGATTAACAGCAAGATGCACTGACACACTGCACCACCCCTAGTCTTTGTATGGTCTAGAGTAGGCCCAAAATGGTTGTGTGGTTGATAAGATTCCTCAAATGTGGCAGAGAAGTCTGGGTTTTGTACAAATTTGATGGAGGGGAATGGGAGCTCAGCAATATTCTTGCGTTGCTCTCATTTATTTTAGTAGGCTCTGACTTGCCATTTTGGAGACCTGCATCCTAAGTTATTAAATGGAAACAAATGAAGCAAATGTACATGGGGTGGCCATATTTCAACAGTGAAAATCTGGACAGAAAAATTGTTGAGGGTTTTTTTTTGGGGGGGGGCAAAGTTGTTGAGCTATTTTTGTGGGAAATCAGCAAAAAGGGCACTGCTAACATGGGCTGACATATGTCTGAAATTTACCAGATGTTTAGCAGATTTCCGCCCAGGCACTGCTAGAGACAGCTGTATTCCCAATATGTCCGAGAAATCCCGAACGTATGGCAACCCTAAAAGTACAGGAGAAAAAGCGTGGGCAAGTGTAAACAGTTCTTGTGAAAGGTTATAGGAAATCATGGCAAAACGAAGTGGGGCTAAAGTGAAAGCAATGCTCATTTTGCAGCTTTTGAAAGGATGTGGCAAAGCCCCCCAAATTAAATATTGATGGATAAATACAGTTAAGTTTTTAAAAATGTCGGTGGCAATAATTTCAATGACAACTTTGTAGTCAATTGCTGTGTGTCTTTCTCAGATTACTGTAGGAGTATTGCTGCATTTAAGGGTTTAATGGCCATGGAACAGAAACTTTCACAGGAAGGCGATGTCCTGCTGCTACATAAATACGCTTGATTAATGATGCAGACTCTCTCCTCTTCTGCAGCTGATGGAGGGGTCTGTAGCGCCAGTCATTCACAGGACAGTAGATGTCACCTAAAAGTGGAGTGTGCTCATGGTAAATTTACCATGAGATGGCAAACAAGGCTCATGGAGTGGCATTAGCTGCCCCATGACTTCATAGTACTTTTATTGCTTGGTTATTATTGATTGCTGGTTACCTCAGAAAACCTTCCACACTTAGCCCTTGTACTGGCGTCCTGCTGAGGGCGAAGACAGATGGAACATTGTAAGAGTGACAGTGGTGGTTTAATAGTGACTTTACAGCTCTCAAAGAACACTTTTCTTCCCCTCTCTTGGTGTGAGCTCTGAAAAACACATTGATTTTTTCCCAGGTTTTCAGCATGGTTTCAGCAAGCTCTGCAAACATGGCCTTCCCCTTTACGTACTTTTAACAATACTTTGATCTGGTGAGGTGGATTCCCAGTGGTAGACAAGAACGCATCTATGCTTTTTTTCAATACAGAATCTTTGCCACCAGTGGTTGGCTTCATCTAATCAAAATAATGGAATATGCCAAATCTACTGACCGAAAGAGATTGATTGGTCTGAAAGGACCCAGAATTTATATGTGCAAAATTAAGTCGGGATGTGTGCACAATGACCAGAATGGTCAAAGTTTGTAAAATCTTTTACATTACAAATAGATTACAAAATCTATTAAATTATAATGTCCATCCTGCCTTAAGGCCTGGTTCTATAGGAACCCATGGCGTTGCTACAGATTCTGGGCACCCAGAAAGACTAGTACTTTTCCTGCAACGTATTTGTTGTACCTACTACATTTGTAAACCAAGAACTATTCCAAGAAGATCAAAAGTAGTTTACACATGTTTCTTTGATCTCCCATCCAGGCAGCATCCAGGGTCAGCCCCTCTGAGCTTCATATGCCTTCAGACCACTGTCTGGGAGCAGTGAGTGCTATGGTAGCGCTCAATATCTTGGGTAATTCTTCTAGCAGTTATTGCTGGGAAACAGCTCCTTTGACTAAATCTGCGAACAGTTGAGACCTTTATATAGCATTGCGATCCTCCCCGGAAGACTGGCTTTTTCTTTTTGTAAACAGTGTTGAGGCTTTTTACAATCAAATGGGGTATAAATTTTTATGAAAATAAATATAAATAAATGAATACATAAATTTAAAATCCCAGTGGCATTTGGGATGCAGCTCACCCAGCCTCGGGTGACAGTTTTGGATGAGACTTGTTCCACCAATTGCAACTCTGGCGTCCATCTCTTCCCTGGGTGCCCTTCCTTCTCCTGGCTTAATGTCCTTGTTACTCCTTACTGGAGACAGGAGATATGCACTGGGGCTGCTGCACACTAACAGCAATGCACCCTTGAATTCCAGCAGTGTTTCCATCCAGCTGGGGTGCTTGTGCTGAGGGGTGTCCACAGTGGTGGAACACCAACCAACGGTATATAATTTGTTGATATTACTAACTTCCTTTTGCTGAAGGCTCATCCTAGAACGCAGACGAAAAATACCCAGAGGCTCTTGCTAGTGATCCATATTTCTCTTAAGATCAACAATCATTTACGCTGAATGCATCCTGTTACTTGACGCAGGATATCTTGTTAGTTTAGGGAAGCAATAACAAAAAAGCTAGCCAGTGCTTTCTTGAGTTGCTGGGGAGATTTCCCCCATTTAATAAACAAAGACTATACATTCTCCTTAGAAATAATCAAATGAATTTCTCTAAAAGCTAAACTTAACAGATATTGTGCTTAAGGATGCAGTTCTACTATGCATGTGTTCCTGTAAAGGTAAAGGGACCCCTGACCATTAGGTCCAGTCATGACTGACTCTGGGGTTGTGGCGCTCATCTTGCTTTATTGGCCGAGGGAACCGGCGTACAGCTTCCAGGTCATGTGACCACCATGACTAAGCTGCTTCTGATGAACCAGAGCAGTGCACGGAAACACCGTTTACCTTCCCGCCGGTACCTATTTATCTACTTGCACTTTGATGTGCTTTCAAACTGCTAGGTTGGCAGGAGATGTGTTCCTGTGCGTAAGTCCTATTGAACAAAATGGTACTTACTTCTGCTTAACCATGGCTAGCAAGTGTGGTTAATCTCTGGCCATACTGACTGGGACTGATGGAAATTGGAATGCAACAACATCTGGAGAGCCAAAGATTTGCCACCTCTGTTATATAGGTTTGTGCTGTGTGTTACTTTCTTGATCAATGCAGGTATGCCTGTAAATCAATGTCTCTTACTGGAGGCAAAAATTCTAGAAGTGACCCTCAGTCTCAGACATGGGAGCAGAGAATGCCGATGACTTTCATGACAGATGCAATGAAGGATCTGAGGATATCTCATGGGCATGGCAGTTTTTGCCCTTCTAGAGTGTCCAGTGGCGTAGCGTGGGGGGTGCAGGGGGGGCCGGCCGCACCGGGTGCAACATCTGGGGGTTAGGGTTAGGGGGCGCAAATCCACGGGTTAGGGGGTGCAAATTACTTGCCTTGCCCCGGGTGCTGACAACCCACGCTACGCCACTGAGAGTGTCCTATTAGCTTACTTGCTGGGGGCATTGGGAGGCACCTGCCTTTTCGCAGAGGTTCTGCTCTTTGATTGCAGCTCGTTATGGTCTGGATTCAGTGGGTTGACTTGTGAAAGTACTGATGGGTGGATGGATGTCTTCTGGCAAATATTTTCTCTATTTCAGCACTCTGTGGAAGACAGATTCCAGAGCAATTGGATTGTCCCAGCTGAGTTAAAAAAAAAAATCCTTCTCCCATTCAGAAGCTGCCTAATGGAGACATTCATGACTTGTCAAAGAATTAACATGAGGGAAGATTCTTTGCACACACTCCAGACAGGCTATTTTTAATACTAGGTATATAATAAACCTTTATTAGCAATTAGAGGTCAGTGAGGTAATGACATGTTCAAGGCAGAAGCTGAAATTGCCATTCACCTTGAATTTATGCCAGCTTTATAAATTGTCTTCCATGCTTCAAGCTGTCCCCCCCCCAACCTTCTGTTCTGCCAGTGAAATATAGAAGCAGCGTATGGCAATAATGGTGTTGTCCCTTCAAACAGAGTTTAGAGCTTATTTATTATGTATCCCAAAAAGAGCTCCCTTCCATTTATCTTCCCAACAGCCTGTGAGTTAAGTTAAGATGAGAGGTGGTGACCAGCCATATGAGCTTCTGATATGGCTACTTTGCCAAACAGGTAGTGTGTGTCTTGCTAGTACCCACCAGCCATCAACGTACATTAAAGAAATATCTTCTAAGTCATTAATGCTCTCTGGGGAAGCTTCTTTAGCTATTAAAGACGAGAGAATAATCTCATTTGATGGCCACAAGAATACGATTTCCTCTCTCTCTCTCTCTCTCTCTCTCTCTCTCTCTCTCTCTCACACACACACACACACACACACACACACACACCTCCCACCCCCTCCTTCCTCACCTCTCTCTCTGCATCCATCTCCCTCTTTCCCTGTTTTTCCACTCTGCAAAACACGGCCACAAAGCTGCTAGTATGATCCACTGTAGATCAAGTCACAGCCCACTAGCTGTAGACCAGTGTAGCAGATTGCATTCTAATATGAACATCCCTATTCCTTCTTTTTAATGGCAGACCAGTACCTGCTGAGCATCAGCCATCCACTTGGAAAAGCAAAACAACTCCCCCCCCCCACTTTTTTTTCCACAAGCAGCATTATTATGTGGATGCAGCCACTGTGCTGGAAATCTTCTGCTGCTTATCTCCCTTTTGCCTTGGAGACCAGCTCTCACACAAACCCATTTGAATAAAATATCTTGTTTATCTCCAGGAAGATTCTGCCTCTAGGAATAAAAATTAATGGAAGGCATCAATAATCAGAAGGGGGGGAAATGTATGTGTGTGGAAACTGTTCACATTTCCCTATCCCTTTCAATTGATAATGGGGATGTTATTCCAGCATCTTTCCATCTGCAGATAATTGAAAGGAAATAGCCGCAATAATGAAATCACCACTGATAGGTGACAAATCAATTCATTTATGACACTTTCGTTGTCACGCTGAGCCATTTTATTGCTCAATGGAAGCCTCTTAAATTAATAAAAACTGTTAAATTCATAAAATGCCATGTACCAAATAAGGGGATTGGGGTGGAGGGAAGTTTGAATCATTAAAGGAATATAAAACTAATAAATGCTGGCTTCAGATTGTCTGGGGGGGGGGGAAAGCCTGGCTTTTAAGGAAGATACAGAGTTATCGTAATAAGCTGCAATATATCTTCACTATATATAGCAGGCTAGTTGGTAAGAGGCCCGATTTGCATGTTACATACATAGAATGGGAGCAGGGCAAATTCAAAGCACTCACATCGCATGTCATGTTAGTGATGTTTTGTGGTGTGTTTGCTGTTTAAATAAAATGTGATTTAATAGCAAGAAATTAAGCTTTTACTACATCTTCTCTAACACCATTTAACTCAACTGTGAATTTTCTAACACAGTGATGCTTTTGTACTAAGAAAGGAAATCAGGGAGACTTCCCAATTACATAACAATTAATCCTTCCCTCTGCCACACCTCCTTTGATAATTTGTGCGCATTTTATCCATTCATGTTGCTCAGTATATGTGAGTAAGCCATTGACGAAGCTATGATATAGATATCTTGTCAATGATACCACACAGGAAGGGACAAAGTGGGAGGTGTCCAAAATGGTGAAATTTTATTCGAAGATGTCTTTTCCATCCAATGCTAAAATCCAGCAAATTATAGGAGGTTGAAATATCTTTTTGGTTTGCATTACAGCAGCCCCAAATGTATTTCATCATGTTGGAAGAAAAAGCAAATTGATTCCAATAGAAACAGCCAGGAAGACTTTCCAACACATTTAGTGGAAAGAGCTCATATTAGGAAGTTTAGCCTGAAGACAGTAGAGTATGGCCAATTTTTAAATGTGATTTAGTTTATCATATAGCTCAAGTTGCTTGCATAGTCTGGACTGAAGCGGCAAAAGTTACTGGAAAGGTTCAGCTGGGAATGAACCTGAAAATGGCTTGCAACATGGAACAAATTAAAAATGTCCACTCCCAAACATGGCCCTCTGATGCTGCAATTACACTCCAGATTGCTGCAGTGCCAGTCTTCTCCCTTGCCAACTTTCCCCCTCTTCCTCTTTCATTTATCTCCTGCTCCATTCTGTGTTTTTGCCTTGATATCTGCCCTAGCTTATCCGTATATATCTTTAGGTGCCAGGCAAAAACATTCCTCTTTT
This sequence comes from Podarcis filfolensis, assembly GCF_964270895.1. Lineage (NCBI taxonomy): Eukaryota > Metazoa > Chordata > Lepidosauria > Squamata > Lacertidae > Podarcis > Podarcis filfolensis. The sequence continues at coordinate 80,888,770 of NC_139608.1, forward strand.
ACCAGGCTTCTGGCCTCTAGCCATCTGTGGCCTCTTTGATTGGGCGGGGAATTTAAAATGCTTCTCTCTTAAAAATGGTTTGTATTATTATTAGTTTATTTTAAAATGTATATAAAACAGAGAGAACAATTAGAGCAACAGGCAAAAATTGAAAATATAATAAGAAAACTATATAACAAGCACACGAGTTGCGCGCAAGTCAAAATAACAAAATCCCAATGTAAATACATTGGCAGGAATTTAAGAACACTTGTAATTTTAGAAATAGTTTAGGAAATCTATGGTTAGAAAAAAAATTGGAGTAGAAATGGTATGCAGTTGATAAGAAATTTAGGGAACCAGGAATGCGGGCCGGGGGGAGTAATGGGATTCAGAGAATCCCACTTTATGGAAGTGATATAGTTTTATGTATAATTTTCTTTGTTTATGGATGTTATTGCATTTGTTACTTTTGTTGAAAACTTAATGAAAATGCTATAAAAATAAAAAATAAAGGTCTGGAGTACACATCTCTCCCATATTCCCCCCCCCCCCAATAATAATAAAAAATAAGAAAATCCAAGTAAAGATGATCAATGTTATGAGATCATTGTCTTTAAAATGACGGCACCTCTGTATATGTCAAAAGGAATGCCAAATCATATAAAAGGTACCAAGAGATTCATGATTTTCTCCATTATAGGGTTTAAATGTATTTTAAATGTATTTTTTTAATGTACTGGGGAGAATTTAATGTATCTATATGGGTTTTTGTTTGTTTATTTGGTTGTAAGGTGCTTTGAGTTGCCTTTGGCAAAAAAAAAGGCAAGCATTAAATTTAATAAATAAAAATAATTCACACACGATGAAATCAGGGTCCCACTGGAAGTGTGCATGGGGGAGAAAGTTGATTCTCCTTCAACCCCCTCTTCAATGTAGCTTTCAGCAAAATTGGTTTTGAACAGTTTTATAAGGTACTCTGTAAGGTGTCACAGATTGGCTGGATACAGAAGAATGGTAGGAGGAACCAGTTGGGGAACCCTGAAGGGATGAAGGCTCAGAGCCCAGGGATTGGTGGTGGGACAACGATGAGTGGTCTGAGGGAGAAGAGCAAGAAGACTGGGAGGAGGATGTGTCAGAAGCTGAAGAGGTAACAGGGCTTAGTGAGCTGGGAGAGTCTGTGGCAGAAGGAAGTCCAGAATTAGAGACAGGAGAGGAGGCAGGCCAAGAGTCCGGCTGGTGAAGAGTCACAAGTGTCTCCCACTCCTACTGTGACAAGCTCCCCTCCCCCTGTTCTCCCAGAACCAGGAGAGGCATGAAGAGGCACAGCCTCAGATTGCTTGGAGAAAACTCTGGAGAGGAGGGGACTTAGGCAGCTGTGGGGAGGCAAGGACTTTCAGTCTCAGTAACTGCTTCGTGGGGGCCAGACCTACTGGAGATGAGTTGCTATGCTCATTAGGCCTGACACTCCTGTGCAGATCCTGTTTTTGCTAATAAAGAGTTAACTCCAAGTTGCTCGGTGTGATTTCCTGCTAGCTTGCTCCTGCTGGAAGGGAAATGAGTAACGGTATTGGTTTTAACATCTTACTTAAATCACCTAGGAATTATGTATATTTAGCAAAATAAAAATATAATAATAACAATAAATAATAAAAAATATTCTCATACTGCAAATGAGGTGTTGAGGCTGGGATAGATTGGCTTACTTAAGGCTCAAGGTAAAGGTAAAGGAGCCTTGACAGTTAAGTCCAGTCACAGACAACTCTGGGGTTGTGGCGCTCATCTTGCTTTGTCCACAGACAGTTTTTCTGGGTCATGTGGCCAGCATGACTAAGCCGCTTCTGGCGCAATGGAACAGCGAAACCAGAGCAGCACATGGAAATGCCATTTACCTTCCTGCCGGAGTGGTACCTATTTATCTACTTGCACTTTTTGGCGTGCTTTCGAACTGCTAGGTTGGCAGGAGCTGGGACCAAGCAATGGGAGCTCACCCCGTCATGGTGATTCGAACCGCCGTCCTTCTGATCAGCAAGGCCAAGAGGCTTAGTGGTTTAGACCACAGCGCCACCCTTACTTAAGGCTACTCATGAGTTAATGACTGGCCATGTTCTGGCTAACATTCCTCACCACTAGAATGCGCCAGTTCTGTATTAGGGAATACTGCTATTGCAAAAATACTACATGACTTGCGAGATCCCTTTGGAGCAGGGATGAGGAACCTGTTGTGCTCTGAATGTTGTTGGACTCCCATCAGCCCCAGCTAGCATTGCCAGTGGGTGTGGACGATGGGAGATGTAGTCCAGCAACATCCGCTGGGCACTCTGTTGCCTATCCCTGCCTGTCATTTGCATCCCCTACCCCTCAATAAAGTGTTAAAAGAAATAGGAACGTCGTTTGCAACAGCAATCTGAAGTGGAGGAGGCCAATCAGCATATAATGAGACAAGTGGCTCCATACTTGACAATCCAGCACATAAAACAAGTGTCAAAAGTATTTGACAGCACGAAATGAGACTAAAATGTTAGCATTAATTGCTAGTCAGTGCTGTATTACCAGCCCCATAATCCAAATCAATTACGAGGATTTGCACCAGTTGTGAGACCTTAAAGAAAGGGGGGGATTTTGGAAGCCTGTCAGCTTGAGGGTGTCATTACTTAGTGGTGATATGACTGCACGAGGTTCTGATTGGAGCATAGAGGGTGTCACAGCCGCCCACTTTCAGGGCTGGAAAGGAAAATCGGCACAATCAGAATATTGTAAAGGGAAGCTGACAGGTGTAGTGCTAAACAAGGTTGGTTTGAATAAAAGATGCACTTCCCGCATAAGGATCTCAGTTTGCTCCGTTTAAAAAAGCAACATGGTTAAATGAAAGCTACCTATGGGTTCTGTCAAAACAGTTATCAAAAATTAGAGAGACTAATTTTTCCAAAAAAAGTTGTATAATACATATTTTTGACACATTTCTTTTCAGCAAGTGTAATAATGATCATTCGTGCAATTTTCTGCCTTGATTAATTTAGTCAAAGTGGTGACGTACTGTGCCAACGGCAAGGAGAAAAACTTCCCAATTGATGCTTGGCACGTTTATTTAGAATGAGAAAATCCCATTGAAATCAGTGGGATTGAACTCTGCGCACTCATGCCTAAGAGTAGCCTAACACTGACTTTGACACACTAAACAGCCACCAGGACTAAATTAACAGAGTCGGGTGATAAATTCTTTCTAGTAAGGGCTACAGCTTCTCTGTGGAAACTTAGAATGGGTCTCTAACCCGTTTCACTAAATTGATAGGTCAGGATCAACTTCAGTGATAAGAACCCTCACCCACCTTCCCTCGGACCCTGCTCACGACTGGAATTTGTGCTCTTGGAAGGTTAACTGCATTCTGTTGTGGGTGAAGATCGTCCACAACAGAATGTAGACAATCTTCCAAGAGCACAAATTCCAGTGGTGGGCAGGGCCCGAGGGAAAGTGGATGTCAGGGACTGGACTGAGGAGGAATGGTGGAGACTGCCGGGCCCCCCCCCGCACTTCACAGAGAAGAGGGAGACGGTATAGATTTACCGTGGTTTGCAGAAGGTCACAGTTCAGAGGCTGTAGAGGGGAGAAGCTGGGAAATACTGGGAGAGGAGCAGGAAGAAGAAGAAGGGGAGAGACAGCTGACAGACTCAATGTCTTTAGAGAGCATTCCAGACCCTCCCCCTCCCAGAACTTGGAGGGCATTGAAAGTAGGAGAACAGAAAGCTCAGAGGCAGAAAGTACAGCTCAGCCAACGTTGGGATGACATAGAATAGGAGAGATGGAGGGGGTGGGGCTTTACTCAGAGTAATGCCATTATCCAAGAGAGATGGCCTTTCTATGTCTCTGTGAATATTGAATAAAATACATTGGTAAGAGCTTCTTGTTTTTCCATTACTGGCAGACTGCTGTGAGGGAGGGGGATCAGATTCCTTGAAGCCTGACAGTGGATAGACTAATGTATATGACTCATAGTTTTGCACAATATTAGGCTAGATCTAAAATATGTAAGTTTTTGAGCTGGTTTTTGGGAAATTTGGTTTTTTGGAAACTTCCGTCATGGGTTGCCATATGTCCAGATATTCCCGGACATTTACAAAATTTCCGCCCAGTCACTGTTTCCGATGGCAACCCTAGGCTACGTTCCAGTCACACAAAAGCCATATGTTTCTATGGACCCTCCCACCTCACTCCATCATACATTCAGGCTAGCAAGAGGTATTATCACACTTCAGTGACACATTATTATTATTATTATTAAGATAATTTATTACAGTCGGAGACCAGCTTATAAAATACACTTGGGGGTACAGTCCCAGAAGGAAAACAAACAATTAAAGCAATGTACAACAATAAATTTAAAATAAGCGTTTAGACAATTAAAACTATAAGATAAACTTCAGAGAGCTGACCCAGAGTCACCCGTGAAACTGAGTTTGGAGATTTTCTTAACGAACTACTTTGAGTCGGGAGATGGTCTGCGCCTACAGATCTGAACACAAAATCTGGTGACCATCCGGGTCGTCTTCTGACCTTTGCCTAACAAGAAAAGGTCGAATTTTTGCTTTTCTGGGAGGTTAGCGAGCCTCACCAGTAGGGGATCAATGTTGTTGTTGTTACAATTTGTTTACTGCCCTTCACAGGGCGGTTTGCAATGTAAAAATACAAAATGAAAACATAAAAGCAAAAGCAAAACACATACACCCCTCCCACGGGCACATTTAAAAGTCCATAGATTGTTAATCAGCCCAACGCCTGGTTGAAGAGAAAAATTTTTGCCTGGTGGCGAAAGATATGCAGTGAAGGGGCCAGGTGAGTCTCCCCGGGGAAAGCATTCCACAAATGGGGAGCCACCGCAGGAAAGGCCTGTTCCTGTGTTGCTACCATCTGGACCTCTCATGAAGCAAGCATCTGAAGCAGGATCTCAGATGATGATGGCAGGGTCCGGCTCAGTTCCTCAGGGCCCGGCAAAAGCACTGGAGAATAGTGTGCAGCAGGGTCAGCCTGGAGTGTGGTCTGGGGAGGGGCATGGCCTGAGGAGATAGTTGCATTTCTTCTGCAGGTCTGAGGCTCAATGTATGCACTGCTTTACACGGTGGTCCATATGACTAGCTAATGAAATGTCCCTCATTATGAAGAGTCAGGAAAGTGTTCGTTTGGATATAACAGGGACCCATTGATAGCAGTGGGTGGGGCACGAGTCAAGTTCTCCATCCCAGGGGCGTACGAAGGGGGGGCAGGGGGGCGGTTCGCCCCATGTGCCACCCTGACGAGGGAGTGACAAAATGGCACTCGTCACCGTGGGGCCCACAGCACGCACGAGCCACGCATATTGGCACTTGCAGGGTCTGCGCTGTCCGGCCCGCCTACCCCCCAGTTGTAGGGTGGCTGAAGCCCCGCTGTGCACCCCATCCCTATGGGTGCCACACGCCCCGTCTCGTCCCTAGAGGTACGGTCTTGTCCCTATGAGCACCTTGCACCCTGCCCCTATGTGCGCCACATGCCCCACCCCTATGGGCTGATCGCCCCGCCCCAGGTGCCTGAAAGGCTTCTTCCGCCGCTGTTCCACCCCAACATTTTCCCAGATTCCACTTACTTACTCCCCATCCCAAGATCTATGTGAGAACTGCCCCTCTGCCCCATATGATAGCTGCACCCATTGAACTGCATATCCTCACCCCTCTTTCTGTTGCTCTGCATAGCCCACACCGTGTTCTCGGTCCTGTTTGAGTGTGACAAAGATAGCTCAGGCAGATGATATTAGGGGTGTTCATCTCTGCACTTTTCTGTGTCCTGAATAATGAGGCGAATCAGAGTTATGTTGGGGGTTTCTTTTACATTGCTGAGTTGGTTCACATTGTTACCAAGGCAGATCAGAGGGTGTTCAACCTTCTGGAAAGTCTCTTGTCTTGGTTTTTCCATGTTAAAGGGGAATAATAATATTCATTCTTAGATTCCCCAGGAATCTAATAGGGGCGAAACAGACCTTCCTATTTAACGGATCAGGTTTGGACCCACCCCTGGGACGGCACAGGGTAGATCCGAAGCAGATAGGACTGCTTCTAAATGCTCTAGATACAGATATATCTTGAGGGCATGGCAACCCCCTAATACACATAAAGAGATAATCTATGAAAAGATGTTGGGTGGTCGGATCTCTACCTGAGATCCACCTTGCAGCTACATGGAGTAGTAGGGCCTTTTGTGTGGTGGCACCTGCCAAGCAGAACACTTTCACTTTGGAAATAAGGCATGTTTTTGGATTAAACTAAAACTGTTTTTTGTTCACTTGAGCATTGTCAGAGTATTGACGCTGGTCATTTATATGACTGGCCACTGTGAAGCAGTAGAACTGCATTTCATGCTGTTTTTATATTGTTTTATTAAGTGTGGCGTGCTTTTTATTCCTTTGCATACCGTTTTAGGTTAGTTTAAAATATTAAAGCAGTTTATATGCATTTCCAGTAGTAGTTAATAAATAATATGAATGCTATAATAGTTGCTAACATCTGGGTACAATGTGGGGCGGATGGGGGGGCATCAGCCCCAATCCACAGTGGAACTAACAATGTTTATGTTCTCACAAGTGGCTTTGCCTTCTGTTTGAGGCCTGTACAGTGATTAGACCCACAAGACTTGATTTCTGCCCTTAGAAGCTTCTAAATAGACTAGCAGAACAAAATATTGATTGCTGAGCCCTTGTGACAGCTGGGCTCAGATTCAACGACAAACCTTGAGCCCTACTGAAAATTGTTTTTATCGAGCTACATAAAAACCTGATTTAGCAGAGTTCTCGAGTCCTGCTGTTTTGAACCCATTTTTCTTTCTTCTAAACGCATCTCTCTGAGGAAATTAATCTCTCAGGAAAGAACAGGCAGCTCACCCTGAGCCAGGAATTCTGTGTAAAGAAAAGGAAGCTGGGGGGGGGGGGGGAAGATCAGAGAAAGTGTGAAAGCTTAAGAGCCTTTCTAATGCAAGAATTACAGGAAGGAAATGTACAAATGAGGCCTGGAGAGCAAACTCCTGTTTGTGCTTTTACAACTCTGAGATAAGAGTGGTCCGTCCACTGACAACCTAACGTAGGCAACAGAGACAGCTGAAGTCCAGTGAGTTCCTGATGTGTCTGCATAGCCAATATTGTTATTTCCATTATACTTTTTTTTCCTGTGCACGATTACATTAAGTAGTTAGATTATATTAAGCAAGCAGTGCTGAAAGCAGTCTCCTTCAGACATTTGTCCTAAGCATTCTTAAAGTAAAAGCAGCCCACATGCAGGTCTATGGCCGAGGATGCCAGACCTTTCTCTTTTCACTTCAGAACCAGTACTCTTGAGGTACTCTTAAGGTTTCAATAGTCTTGAGGATTCAGAAGAAAAGGTGTGTGTGTGTGTGTGTGTGTGTGAGAGAGAGAGAGAGAGAGAGAGAGAGAGAGAGAGAGAGAGAGAGGTAATAATAGATATATAATGGTGTGGTTTTTTTTAACAAAAGATCATGAGTTGCAAGCATAACCTGATTTTCAACCCTGTATTTACTAGTTAAAACCATGTGACTAGATAGATGCACATCCTTTCGCTGTAGTGACAATAGGTCCCTTAATGGCCTTGTTTTTTGCCCTGCTGGCAGAATGACTGGGTTGATTGTCCATAACTTGCTAGGTTAAAAAGTGGCAATGATATTTGGATGACCTGTCAATATTCTTCCTCATCTCTCCATTACCATTCATTCTCTCTCCTGGTTTACTGGGGGCAAATCTACACTGGTCAGTTATAATGTTAAAAATGCGTTATCAAAGACTATATGGGTTTGGCAGAAATGACGAGCAGAATCCGAAACCAGGGAAGAGAAGCAGCGCAAGAAGAATGGAAAAAATTCAAGGACTATTTAAAGAAATATTACAAAGTTAATGAAAGTTAGAATGATGTTGGACTGGAAAGTAAATGGTTACTATTAGTAACGGTTAAGACAAGGAGAATAAGGAAGAATAGTCTAAATTTAAATTAAAATAAGGGAAGATTTGCTGAACAACCGATAAGAATTTGGAATACAGAAAGGGGAGGCATGAGGAAGTCGGGGAAGATAGGATATGAAATTAGGATATGAAATGATACATGTTTTTTGTTTTGTTTTTGTTTTTGTATGTTTATGTTTGTTGTATTGTGTTTATATCGAAAAATAAAAATATTATAAAAAAAATAAAAATAAAAATGCGTTATCAAAATGTGACACCAGGGAGCGCTGTAGAGCAGCGATCCGTCGTCAATGGGAAATTGCATTGAGAGCTATATTACGTTCTTTTTGTAACGTTCTTACAGATCAGTGTAGATCCAGCCCTAGTTTGTTCTTTCTTAATAGAGACAGTTGTGCCTCAGACCTCTGTAAGATATACAGACCTTTAAGCCCATCATGCTTCTTGCGGCCTGGACCAGCCTAGAAGCCACTCAATGCCCCAGAATACATAAATTACCAAGAAGGCTCCTGGTGGGTTGGGTTTCTCCTGTTTGGAGCAGGGTGCAAGAACACAACCCCACTACCCTGCCCCAAATCACATCCACAACTCCTCCTTGCTTCCCCAGACTAGAGATTATTTTTGGCTTAGATGAAGAGTCCTACAATTTAGGATACATCGAGCAGGGGAAATCACCTCAGAAGGATGGTGGCTTTTCTACTGAGGGAACAATTTTAAAGTGTGTAATGTAAGGTGGAGGTCAACCGAAGACCCTCTCTCTTAAAAACGTGAGTGATTTAGCCAAGAGGATTAAATCTAAGACATCGGCATAAAGTTGATGAAGATCTCTCCATTCAAAATGCTTACTGCACGTGCTGCGAGAAGGCCAAAAGGGTTCCGTATTTTAGGTGAGAGGGCTTTCAAGATGGCAAACACACGTTAATGAAAAGCCGCAATGTTTCACAAACTGGCTACCTTGCAAATGGCTGGGAAGATATCTGGCTTTAAAATAAAATAAAATCTGCAGAGTTTACCAAGAGAACAAGGAAAACACTGTCAGGGTTCTTCTGTACTGCTCATTTTTTTGAGTAGTGGAAACCGGATGCAAAAAAAACCCCTAGGCTTGCTGCCTACTTAGAATTTTAGAGACCCAACAAGAATTTAACCCTCTTGGAACCTGCTGGAACAGGAGGATGCAAAGCCAGAGAAAATGTGTGCATTCATTGTTTTTGTTATTTCCTAACTTTCTACAATATGAGCTTTGGAAAGAGAATAGAAGGTAACCTTTTTGTCGGGAGGGGTTGCTCTCTTTGGCACTCTATCCTCATATTCATAAAAATAAAAAAAAATGCTTTCTGTCAGCAGTTAAAGTAACTATCACATGCCCAGAAACATTTCCTCCTTAGAGCCTTCAAAATGTATTTCAATAAAATTAACCTTCCACATACTCAGAGGCATCTATTATTTACTTATTTATTTCAATTTCTAGCTCGCTTTTCTTCAAATCCAGGTTCCCAGGGTGTTTTACAACATAAAACACAAATACATGTTACCTCAGGTTAAGAACTTAATTCGTTCTGGAGGTCTGTTCTTAACCTGAAACTGTTCTTAACCTGAAACGTTAGCTAATGGGGCCACCTGCTGCCGCTGCACTGCCGCTGCACGATTTCTGTTCTCATCCTGAAGCAAAGTTCTTAACCCGAGGTAATATTTCTGGGTTAGCGGAGTCTGTAACCTGAAGCTTATGTAACCTGAAGCATATGTAACCTGAGGTATCACTGTACTATTAAAATGTAAAGTCATTACAAAAAGAACAAAGAGTCTTGTGGCGCCTTCAGGACTAACACATTTATCATGGGACAAGGTAATATGTCACAATAAATGTGTTACTCTTTAAGGTGCCACAAGACTCTTCGTTGGGGGTTTTTTCTGTGGAAGACTAGCATGACAATCATTCCAGAAATAAAGCAATTAAAACATTGAATGGAAAAAGACAATATCACGGTACATCAGATGCACAACTAACTACTTTACAGCCGACCACATCAGATCAACCCCATACAAAAGCCCGGGTGAGTAGGCATGGCTGTAACCAAAATGTAAACAGCGATTTTTTTACTTTTGTAAAGAGACAGTGCTTTTTTTCTAAAAAATAATAATGTTTAGGGGTACTCTCATTTTGACTCAAGAAAATCACCATTTTATAGTTCACATCAGGAAATATAAATACAGTAAATGGACAAAAGTACAAAGATTCACAAAATGTTTAGGGGTATGCGTACCCCTGCACCCCCCCGAAAAAAGCACTGTAAAGAGGTACCAGACTTTTTGAACACAAGAAAGTGGAAGCCCTAATTCAGAAGGTGGCACTTTGTTTGGCATGGTAAAACGTCCCAACTGAGGTCATATATGGCATCAGGGGTCAGGCAGGTGAGAATTGTTTTTGGGATATAGCCTCATTGGCCAAATTAGCATCCCTTCTGGGCCTAATGTGGTCCATGGATTGGGGGCTACCAACTCCCGCTTATACAGTTGCACTGGCTGTTGTGTTTCTAGGCATATTTCCAAGTGCTTCTGTAAGGCCTTAAGTGTCTCGCAGTCTGGCAAAGATGCCCTTTTCTGCATGTGCCTGGCCAAACCCTTGCTTCTCTCATTGTCTGTTGTTTGGTGAGCAGTGACCACATTTTTAAAGACATGACATCTCATATTTGAAGGGAAGCTTGCCTGGGACCAACTTTGATATCGTTTTAGAACAAGGCAAACACTTTTAAAAATATATGAGTCGCCCTGGCCTTTCAGAGTGTTTTATAACTGGGTTTAATATTGTCTTGATAACAACCCTGGATTTTTATTTTACTTTATGTCTTTTGCTGCAGTTCTGCTTTATTCGGAGCTTTGACGGTATTTGTTGATCTTTTAAATGGCATGCCATCCCATAAGCCTTGCACTTATAGGGTGGCCTATAAATTGATTAACTCTCTGCCTGTCTGTCTAGGCCAAGCTACCACCCAAAGTGCTTTCTAAGACACATAAGGCACCCTGGCCACCTGGCCCACATTACCAGCATCATCTCGAATACTTTTCCCTGAATCCAAGAGACACACACAAAGACCAACTGGCCTGAAACCTGCTTTCGTACTGAGCACACATCCCTTCATTCGCACGCTAAATTGTCTACTCATGTTCTAAAAATACATGTCAGCTGAGACCACAGCTAATATTCCTCTGTTAGTTTGATGAGGTAACAGCAGCTATTTACGGGCATTCTTATACTTCGTTGTACTGAAGGCCACTGTCCCTCTGTTTGCTCATTCTTTGCAAACCACCACATTCAGAGCCTTCGTCTAAGAGACTATTTGAAAGGCTTCCAAATGAAAGCTGGTACATTTTGCCCTTTGTGACTGCAATCTAATGAAGCGAGATGCGCAAAAATCAAAGAACCAGGCAGAGTGCACGAGATTTCCATCACAGCTTCTTGCACAGCTGAAGAAGGAAGCTGTTTTTCCCATTTAAATGTGAAACGAACAAGCGGTTTGCCTCTTCAGCTTGTGCTCAAACTTTTGGCATTTCACCTCATTATTTTCCTTATGCATATTGGGGGATTGGTAAGCTCCAGGCCGCAGCTGAAAAGCCTACTTTTAAAATATAGCAATTTTCATGGTGCATCTTTAAGGGAGTTGGATGAGCAGACATAGGGGGAGAAGCCCATCTAATTTCATCATAGTTGGTCCCTACTCTGTTGCAGGCCCAGGTCATGTTTGCCAACATCTGATAAGTCAAAGAATTCAAAGTATGCTTCTCATTCTGACTTAGTTCCAGTTCTAGATCTAAAGGTCTGTACCACTCACAGTCTCCTGACTCAGAAGTGTTCCTCATTGAAACACATGTTCCTCACTGAAAGTAATTCCAGTAGAACCAGATCAAGTATTTGTATTTATTTAGACAAATCTGCTACATATGCATTTCAAGGTCAAACCATTTATTTAGGTTGGCAAAAATAATAATAATAATAATAATAATAATAATAATAATAATAATAATAATAATTTATTTATACCCCACCCACCTGGCTGAGTTTCCCCAGCCACTCTGGGCAGCTCCCAATGAAGTGTTAAAAACAGTACAGCGTTAAATATTAAAAACTTCCCTGAACAGGGCTGCCTTCAGATGTCTTTTTAAGATAGGATAGCTGCTTATTTCCTTCACATCTGAAGGAATAGAGGCTTATGTAAAAGGACCCCTGGACAGTTAAGTCCAATCAAAGGTGACTATGGGGTGCGGCATTCATCTCGCTTTTCAGGCCAAGGGAGCCGGCGTTTGCCTTCAGACAGCTTTCTGGGTCATGTGGCCAGCATGACTAAACCGCTTCTGGCATGACGGAAACCGGAGTGCACGGAAACACTGTTTACCATCCTGCTGCAGTGGCACCTGTTTATCTACTTGCACTGGCATGCTTTTGAACTGCTAGGTTGGCAAGGAGCTGGGACAGAGAAATGGGAGCTCACCCCGTCACGGGGATTCAAACCGCCAACCTTCTGATCGGCAAACCCAAGAGGCTCAGTGGTTTAGACCACAGCGCCATCTGTGTCCCTAGGCTTGTGTGTACATAGCTTGTATATGGCTTTTGCTGAATTTGTGTACAAGGTGGGGTAGGGCCAGCGGCCACAGCCCCACGTCCTCCTTGAATGCACCTTTAGATGAACATTTGAACACTACTTCACTCTCTCAGCCCCTCATGGTCGTTGGAAAGATAGAATGGGATAACCTCACAAAAACCGCTCTGAGCTTTTTGGGGAATGAGTGGGCGACAAATGTAACTGATAAATAAGTCAGCCCCAACGATGTCAACATTGGCTAACGTTGCCTGGATGACAACCAGCAACCTCAGCTGGCTGCTCCTCATGTCAAGGGAGGGTGCTCCTTTCAGACACCCTCCCTTACCAACCTCCTTTTTAGTTTGATCATCGCAAATGAGTCTTTGCAGCGAAGCTTAAAGGTGTTTTGCCTCCTGTGTCCTATCAAGGCATCATTAACTGGGTGCAAAAACATCTGAAATGAAAAGGCAGCTATGCATATTTTGTGGGGCTTAGGATATGAGCCTACAGAAACCACCATTACTGCACACCAGATGCATCCACCCCACTAAAAACCACACTTGCTTCCGCCAAACAGTCTTTTATAGCTTTTGGCTACTTCTCCTTTCCCGGGAATGACCTCAACCAGCTGTAGCTGCTTGGCTTCTTTGGGTTCGGGGCTCGCAAGAACAGTGGAGGCAACTCAAGTGGTTTTTTGTGTGTGTTTCTGTTGTCTTCCAGCCATCTCATGTGGTTTTAACTGTCCCCCGAGCAAGTTCTCTTTTTTAAAATTAGAGCAAATAACAAGGAATAGGAAGCAGCCCTGTTCTGAATCAGAACACAGATTCATCTAAATGGCAGGAGGTCTCCAGGGTTTCAGACAGGGATAGCTTCCTGCCCTACCTGAAGGTGTCAGGTATTGAACCTGGGACCCTACGCATACAAAACTCCACTGCTCTACCACTGAGCTAAGTAGCATATCTCACTTGAGATTTGTGAACTCCTTTACTGTATAGTTGCCAGACGTCCCCGTTTTGCGGGGACAGTCCCTGGATTTACAAATCTGTCCCCGGACAAAATCCATCCCTGGAATGTCCCCGGATTTCATTTAATGTCCCCGGATTTATATTTTAAGTGTTGTAGATTCATTAGTAGGGAATGAATGTCGAGTGATTGATTCAACGGCACAAGACACATCATATGGGGACTTCCGGCGAGGCAAAATGGCGGATGCCATGACAGCCGAGCAGCTCCTGAAACCAGCCAGAGCCAACTGCGCTACCAGGCTGGCTCCAGGCTGCTGAGACTGCCACCCACTACTGAGGGGGAACCGGGGATGCCTGGCACATCAACTGGGGAAACCGCTGACACACACACCCTGCGACCCAAATCGAGCTGGAATCGAGAGTGCCTGGCCACCCGGCCGACTGCCCAGTGGTGCTCCGGGGCCAGGAAAACCCTGGGCCTGACGCGAGGAGAAGGAGAAGGAAGAGAGAGAAAGAGGAAGGAGAAAAAAGAGGGGAGCCCCGACCTTACTGCACTGCTGCTGCCGCCGCCACTGAGGAAGAGAGGTAGGAGAGGGCAAGGATATGTGGCTGAGCCCAGGCCTGACCCGAGCCTACTCCATGGCAACTAGTGTTCTAGGAGAGCAGCCTGGGGCCCAGAGGAAGGCCATTTTTTTAAATAGCTTTTTAAAAAATAAATTTTCCCCTCTTTTTTTTTTAAAGTGTCCCCGGATTCTTTGAAAAAAATCTGGTAACCTTACTTTACTGTCCCCCCCCTCTTGCACCTTTAGCAGCAGCCTGGGGGTCAAACTTGATAGGGCGATAGCAGATCTAGAGAGCAAATGCAGAGCCACAGTTTTTCAGCTTGAATTTTCAGTGGTTGGAGAGAGCCAAAAGGAAGCGGGGCTGCAGCAGTCGTATGAAATTCTCTCCCAAGGCAAGCAGCAGCTTGGGGAGAGGGTTCATAAGTAGAGGAGGGAAAGGGTTAAACTCCCCCTCCAAACCTATTGCTCTCCGAAGTTGCTCACCCTCTTAAAAACATGTACTTTAGTTGCATTCATGCATTTAATGTCAGGTCTAGTTTGGCCATGTCAGAGCCCTCTCCTCAAAGAACTTAGGTTATTAGCATTTCCTGAGGAGACAGAATGCACAAATGTTTCCCACATTTCCATACACATGGGATTTTTTTTTTAAAAAAAGTCATGTAAATTCACCAGCATTTTAGTGTGAATTTCTTTAATGTACACATTTCTGCCTAATATTCACAATTTTGCAAAGCATTTTTTTTCCTGATGAAAAGCATTTTGGTAAGTTATTTTCACAAATATATGCATTTTAAAGCACACATTGCTGTAGTGTTTACATTTTGTGCATGTGATTTAGCTAGAGAGCTGCAATGCGAAACCCGGAGAAGCGTGAATTTCAAAGGATGATTGTGTTTCAGTTTGTGTGTTGTGCATTGTGTATGTGATCCGCACTGTGCAGAATAGGTGAGTTTGCCTTTAAGTGCAAACGGAATCAGATTTCCCCCCTTCCCGTAGCGCCAAGTGCATAAACTCACTTTGCTAATTTTTGTTTGTGAAAAGTAGAAGCAGATTCTAAACAGGAGGTGCAATAAAGCTTTTTCTTTATGGGGAGGGTGGTAGTTAAGTTACGAGGAGTCTCAATATGATGCCTTTAAAAAGCTTTTATGAAAATTAAATGTTGATATTTATGTTCTTAATATGTTGAAGAATCGTTGGGATATTTGGCATAGATGGGGCCATTAAGAAAATATATTGAGAGGGCAAAATCCATCAATGTTCTGCAATATGAGTGTCAATAGTAACTAATCATACATCCCCCTCATTTCTGGCCCTGCATGTGCCATACAGCTAATGTGTCAAGAGTGGTCTTTCTTGGCGTTTGGTTCAGGAAATCACGGGGCGGCTTTTGTTCCCAGCTCCCTAGAGCGCAAGCCTAAAGTAATTCTGCCAACTTCAGTGGAATTGTATCAGTGGGACTCAGATCAATATCTGTCCCCAGAAGGGTAGCAAGAGGTGATTTTCCTTTGCTTGACGTGCGAAGCAAAAGGGGTCAGGCCAGGGGCAATAGTCTCCCGAGAGGAGGCGGCAGTGAAAATAAAAGCAGAGAAGTGCTCAATCAATGTTGGAGCATTTAAGGTGGCATATCAATTTGCACAGCACAGGCGCCACTGGAAGCTGGCAGCAGTGCCACCGTTTATCCAAATAGGTGCTGTTTGCGCCCTGTGAACACCAAGGACTCCTTTTGTGGCATATTAGATCCCTTCGCCCATTTAATTGTTTGGGCAGCTGTTTGCATTCTCTGACGAAAGGCATGCCCGACTCTAAGCTTAAGCAACTGAAATAGCTTTTGTGTTCTTTTTCTGTTTGCCCGCCTTCATTTTCTCTGTTGCAGGCCACCTCTAACATTAGACATAGTGAGACAGCTTAGTGGGGGACTGCTTTGGGACAGGAAGTTGTGGCAAGGTGTTAAAAGGACAGAACTGTCCCCTGTGCCCCCTAAGCAAACATGTCCCAGGTGTGGTGGAGCCACCCCTTTGCTAGTGCTTCCATACCCTCCAACATTTCTCCGATGAAAACAGGGATGTCAATAATAATAACAATAATAATAATAATAATACTCTGCACATCTGACTGGGTTGCTCCAGCCACTCTGGGTGGCATTATAAAACATAATAAAACATTAAACATAAAAAACTTCCCCATACAGGGCTGCCTTCAGGTGTTCTTCTAAAGTTTGTATAGTTACTTATCTCATTCGCTCAGAGGGGTCCCATAACCCCATACCCTCCAGCATACTCTCCAACAATTCTCTGATGAAAATAGGGACGTCCTAAGGAAAAGCAGCACATTGTGGGATCAAATCAGAAACTGGGATGGCTTCTGTAAAGCTGGGACTGTCCCTGGAAAATAGGGACATTTGGAGGGTCTGTTCTGCTGCTGCCAGAAAGCTGTCGCTGTAACAAGTCTTAATACAAGATCCACCTTTGATAAGCTTCATCTACTTCTCTCCAAACGCCGTGTGATCCGGAGTAAAAAAAAAAGAACCTTGGCAAATGCCACTTTCACACTATGACATCACTTTAAAGCACTAGGATGCCTCTTTAAGCAGTGATGACTTCCCCCAAAGGATTCTGGGAGCTTTAGTAGGTGAAGGGTGCTGAGAGCTGTTAGGTGACCTCTGTTCTTTGCCCATAGCTACGGTTTCCAGAAGCCTCTGTGAAGAGGGATTGATTGTTACATCACACTGGCAACTATAGCTCTGGGAGGGGGACTAACAAGGCCAGAGAGAGTGAGAGTGAGATGGAGGATCACATTTGCACCCCACCCCCGCCACAGCTCAAGGTTCTCCACTTCTGATATAACCATTGTGCTACACCCTCCTCAGTGAAATCCACATGGTACCGTGGCTGACATAGTTTTGGTACCAGGTACCAGAGACAAAAGGGAGAAACGTGCTAAGAGGAAGGAACGCTTGGCAAACCCTCACCGTGGTCAACTCCCACCTGAAAACCAATGTCCCCACGGTGGAAGGACGTTTGGATCCAGAATTGGCCTCCACAGTCACTTACGGACTCACTGTTAAATCTGTGTTCATGGAAGACAATCTTACTCAGCTACCAAAGAAAGAAGACCAGGTAAACATTTTCACCAAAGCTTTTCAACTCAAGTGAGCCTGTTTTATTGTTGGTGTGCCGCCCAAGCTTTCTATTATTTATGGAATGGCCTTGTTTGCCATTTTTTATATATTTTATGAAATATTAATGTTTTATATGATTTTCTCTCTCTCCCTTGCCAATGGTATAATGTATATGTATATGTTTTTAAAAGTAAGTCATTTAGGGACCTTACAGGTAACAAGGTAATAAGTTTAACTAATATAAATAAAATAATAAAAATAATAGTAACAATAATAACAATAACAGCAACAACAATGAACCCTGCTGGCTGGGGCTGATAGGGTCCAGAAACATCTGCAGGGCTACAGGTTCCTCAGCTGTATTCTAAAGGGATCGACGAAAGATTAGACTGTGAATATGAAAAAGGCCAAGAAAAGGGAATAAGCAGAAGGCAATGTTTCTGTGAAGACTTTTCCAGATGGTATTGTCAGTTTAATTTATTTCCTTGCTTGCAGTCTGACACTGTCCTTCGTTTTACCTAAGCATTGTGGCACATATGGTTTGATGATCACCCGCTGTTCAGAGATGCCCCATCGTACAGGCCCAACGGGGAAACAAAGGACAGAATGTCGGAGCGTTTCTTTAGTTTCCAAAGCTTTGAAAACACACTCTTCAGGCGTAATGTTGAAAAATCCATTTCCCCCTCCAGACCATCTGTAGCCTACCTTGATGAATCCCAGGAGCCTTTTGATGGCGGTGACAGTGGTCAAGAGTTGTGTGTGTTTAGCAATCCCTTCTCCCATATGTGTTCAGGAACCCTGAAGGCATTTGTGAAATCAACCATCTGACTGTATTTGGACTCTGGAGTTTCTGCTCTTCTGTTTTTCGCAACTTCGAGCCACGTTCATTCAAAGCAAGGTTAGTATGGCGGTTATTTTAGCATCATGGTTAGAAATTTGATGTGGAGCAGCAGAAAAAAATAGAGAGCAGCAAGGAACATGGCAAAGATCTTCCACCCTTTTCTCTCCCTCTTCCCCTCTCACCACTACTTCCTGGCTCTGTATTTGGGAACAGCCACCGTAGTTGCATCTCTGCTTCATCAAGAAAGCATCTCATTCCAGCAGAGGGTCTGCAGGAGCTTGCTCTGAATGCAGCTCTGTGGAGCCCTTCCAGTGATGGCTGCTGCTCAAACAAGCTCTCTGCTCAGCCTGCCAAGGTCCTGGTTCGTGCGGATGGGTGATTGAGGTGCTGTGTCCAGGGAGACCTGCTCAAGCAGAGAGGCTACAAGAGTTCTCCCCCGAGTCAGCTTCATCAAACTGGGAAGCAAGCAGAGAGGAGTACAGAGACCAGATGGGCTGACTTCCAGTTTGCAGGATCTACTTTAGGTTGTTGTTTTACTAGATCTCTGAGATCCACCAGCCTATTTTGTGAGGTGCAAAGCGTCTGGAGCGCCATGGCAGACATGAATGGGGGATTTCCTCCCAAGGCGAATGGCAGCTTCAAAGGAACATTTTTCTTCAAGACAACAACAGGGAGGAAATTGTTAATTCTCTTCCGATCCTGAGAATTAGCATCCCCCCATAACTGCAACCAAGGCCACTTACTTCTCTGGCTGTGATATTTCAAAAGGTGCAAGGTATAGGAATATTATTGCAAACTATGATGTTTTTAAGATACAGTGGTATATAAATATTTCTATAAATAAGTATATTTGTGTGCTGCTTTTCAGGGCTAAACTCAGCAAGGCAACTCTCCTCATACAAAAATATCAGCCAGACTCCCCACCCCCAACCCTGATTTCTACTCCAAATCCTTGTAGGTGATTTTACGAATTCAGGCAAGAGCTACACTGAGCATTGGAGAAACACTTCTCAAATCCACATATTATAGGAAATGATCTAGATTCTAACCAGTGTTATTTCAATTTTGCTTAAGTATTTATAAGGCATCTATCACATGTGTTGTTTAGACGTTTGGAGTCAGCCTTATTTACAGACATTACATCTGCAATTTTGCTGAATGCAAGCATTCTGGCACGGTGCCTCATAGATATTCTGCATCTGGGATAATTTTCATGACCTTGCAAGAACACTTACTGGAAAAAGGCAGGTTTATATCCCACCACACAATTTTTTAAAATCCCAAGAAGGGAGGTGGAAGAAAGTGGAATAATAAAAATTAGACCACTAATAATTATGTAAGCAACAGTCATCTTGTTTGTTTGCTTGCTTTTTTAAAGAAAATGTTATAAAGCTTAAGGTCTTTATTAGGCCCATAATGGGTTTGTCTAGCTTCTTGTTTTATAAATTGGGCACATCTAGCCTATAAATTGGGTGCCTCTATCCTATAAATGGACGCTGGTGACGCTGTGGTCTAAACCACTGAGCCTAGCGGTTCGAATGCTCATGACGGGGTGAGCTCCTGTTGTTCAGTCCCAGCTCCTGCCCACTTAGCAGTTTGAAAGCACGCTGTGCAAGTAGATAAATAGGTACAGCTCTGGCGGGAAGGTAAACAGCGTTTCTGTGCACTGCTCTGGTTCACCAGAACCGGCTTAGTCATGTTGGCCACATGACCCAGAAGCTGTACGCTGGCTCCCTCAGCCAGTAAAGCGAGATGAGCACCGCAACTCCAGAGTCGTCCACGACTGGACCCAATGGTCAGGGGTCCCTTTACCTTTACCTTCACCCTATACATAGACTGGTCACCTATGCTGGTTCCTTCCACCATTCCTCTGCATCCAACCAGCCCTTGACTTTACCTGGGCAATAAGGGTCTTTGGGTGGTAGATGACTGGGTCTGATTCCTCCTTTCTACCATCTAGATAATACCATGTGTGATTAGGAGGGCTTGTTAGAGTTGATATCTTTAACAGGGCAGGGCACTGCACATGGTTGCCCAGTTCATGCCTTTCTTCTCCTTTATACAAAGGGGAAGGGTAGTACAAATTGGGGAACCATGTGATTGGGCATCTCCATGGTGGGGATAGGGAACCTGTGGTCCCTCTGCTGCTGTTGGACTCCAACTCCCATCAACCTCTACCCAGCAGGGCCAAAGGTCCCAATGGTGGTGGGAGTTGTAGTCCAGCAACATCTGCAGAGCCACACCCCCAGTGTAGAGCAGGTGGGCATGCCTCTCCGCTGGCAGCACAGGGAGAAGTACTTTTGGCCAGGCCTACCTTGACTACGGGACGCGGGTGGCGCTGTGGGTTAAACCACAGAGCCTAGGACTTGACGATCAGAAGGTCGGCGGTTCAAATCCCCGCAACGGGGTGAGCTCCCGTTGCTCGGTCCCTCCTCCTGCCAACCTAGCAGTTTGAAAGCAACTCAAAGTGCAAGTAGATAAAAAGGTACCGCTCCGGCGGGAAGGTAAATGGCGTTTCCGTGCACTGCTCTGGTTCGCCAGAAGCGGCTTAGTCATGCTAGCCACATGACCCGGAAGCTGTACGCTGGCTCCCTCGGCCAATAAAGCAAGATGAGCGCTGCAACCCCAGAGTCGGTCATGACTGGACCTAATGGTCAGGGGTCCCTTTACCTTTACCTTTACCTTGACTACAGATCCTGAAGCTGAGGCTCCAATACTTTGGCCACCTCATGAGAAGAGAAGACTCCCTGGAAAAGACCCTGATGTTGGGAAACATTGAAGACACAAGGAAAAGGGGATGACAGAGGACGAGATGGTTGGATAGTGTTCTCGAAGCTACCAGCATGAGTTTGACCAAACCGCGGGAGGCAGTGGAAGACAGGAGTGCCTGGCGTGCTCTGGTCCATGGGGTCACGAAGAGTCGGAAACGACTAAACGACTAAACAACAACAACCACGACTACTCATCTGGAATTTGTATCTATAAAGTTAGAAGCTCTTCTGGGATGAGAAATGTGATGTTAAGTCTGGCTAGAAGAAGACAGATTTCATGCTTATACTTCTCCTCCCCGCATATAAAAACACTGGAAATTCCACCTTGTTTTCTGATATACTTTTATGATTCAGGTGCAGAGTTACTTTTGCTGACTTATGGTGATGCCGAGACCACAACAGCCATATTATTTATAACGTCATTCTAAAATTCATTGATACAAAAGTTGGTGGACACCCTTAGTGATCACAGTCTTTGTTGAATCAGCTCTTTTCCCATGCTGTAATCCAATTATTTCCCATACAATAAGAGAGGATAAGGATGAAGCAAACACTTGAAACACCATTCCTTGGATTGGGGCAGCCAATATGGTGTCCTCCAGATGTTTCTGACTCTCAGCCAGCATGGCCAATAGGCAGGGAAGATGGAAGTGCTAATTGAAAATCCCAGTTTTGGAAGAAAAGCAGAATCCTAGCGTGACTTAGTTGTATAACTGCACCATATTTCTTACTGTTATTAATCCCTCCCCAGTCGGCTTTGCCCAATATCTGTTTTTGTCTGTTGCCTTGTCCACATCCTTTCCTGAGGAACCTGCCTTGCTCCCCCTCTTCTCTTCAGCCAATCAGCTGTAACTATGTTAATGGGATATCCACTGTGGTTGCTAGGAAAGTAGCAGCTGACAAAACAGTGATTTGTGACATCAGCATTGTGACATCAGGCCAAAGATCTACCAAGTCCAGCATTCTGTTCTCACGGTGTCCATCTAGATGCCTCTGGGAAGCCCGCAAACAACAGCAGCTTGATTCCCAGTAACTGGTGTTCAGAGACATATTGCCTTTAACAATTCAGGCAGAACATAGCCATCAGAACCAGTAGCCACTGGTAGCCTTGTCATTCTCAATTTTCCCTTTTAATGATATTCAGGTTGGTGGCCATCAATATATCTTGTGGTAGGAAATTCCATAGTTTGTCTATGTGCTGTGGGACAAAGTACTTTGTTTGTTCTGTCCTGACTCTTCCTTTTTTTTTTTTTAATTGATACAGCAAGAAAAAAAAGAAAAGTTAACACAGATACAGAAATACCCACAGGAAAAACAATAAACACAAATTTTTCTTAACAAACAATAAAACATAAGTTGGTCTTAACACTATAGACCCGACCTCCCATCTATTCCTTATTTCAATTTCATATTACTTCTTGCCAATACACACTTTTATCATAATTTAACTTTTTCTTAATATATCTTAACTCTTATGTCTAACTTGCAACTGTTACTGAAGTTCCTCGAATGCTGCAACAGAGTTTAAACTACTATATTTATATTTCAAATATTCCTTGAAAACCTCCCATTTTGAGACAAATTCCTGTTTTATTCTTTATTTTTTCTGATAGACCATCTAATTCGGCATATTCTGTCAGCTTTTGGATCCATTCATGTACAGAGGGAATTTCAATACTCTTCCATTTTGCCACGATAAGAACTCTTGCTGCCGCCGTGGCGTATAAAAAGATACCCTTCATTTTTTGTGGAATATCCATTGTCCTGACTCTTCCAACATTCAGCTTATATGAAAGAGGGAGAAGAAACCCACATTATCAAATCAGACCTTCTTGCTCCTTGCCTTGGGCGAATTGTGGGTCATGAAAAGCTCTTAACATCCTTTTCTCTTGATCCATCCCAAATATATTTGCTGGCTGGTGCTCGGGAAACCATAGAGATAAGGAATCGAGCAAGCAAAGATGGCAGCAATGGGTGCATGGTTCCAGACTGCATTCCTATTTAGGAATGCCTATGCTGAAGAATATAGCATTTGTCATGGACTGAGCTTGATTCTGAATGAAATAAGAACAGGGAAAGAGAGAGATCCTTCCCTCTCTCCGAAAAGCACTAGGAACTGCCAAGGAAAAATGGGTTTTTATTTGTTATATGGTGTGATGATAACTTTCCAGCCTGATCAATAAAGGCATTAACAGAGCCATGGTACGTTTGGCAAAGGCCTCTGCTGCTCAGATTCAGAGAGATATATGCCTGTATGAAGTTCCATCTGACATCACACTGCTACTCTGAATGAATGTGAAGGGCCCAAGTGTGTAGGCTGGAGCCTTAATTCAACACAGCAAGTGACATTCAGCGTCTAGACTGAAAAGGAAGGACAAGGGTTATGCTGATGTCATACTCTGACATGGAAAATCTAGAGGAAAATGCCTAACGGTTTCATTCCATTAGACCTGCTCCCCTCCTCTCCTGTCTCCCACCCCACCCCATTTCCAAGCAAGTGGTAGTGGGACTATTAAAGAAAATCAAGCTGCAAATTAGCATAAGATTAAAACACATGTGCAAGAATCCTTTTCCTAAGCCCATCTATTCAGCGCTAGCAAAATGAAGCCCATTATGATGGGGGTTTGTTTGTGTGTGTGTGAGAGAGAGAGTGTGTGTCTAGGGAGAGATTGTGCATTTGGAGGTTCCCTGGTTTGTGCAGTTTGTGCACAGAAGCCCACTGCATGCGATTTCTATGAATTAGGCTCCAGTGTTTGTGGTGCAATGCAGATTTTATCCTCATTGCTGTCATTACCCTGATTGGAAATTAAACCATTGGGCTTCATCTGCCCTGGTCATGTTAGCCGTTTGGAACAAACCTTATGTTTAGATGCATAGTTCTCCCTTTTACCTACCTAGCCCCATCCTGTGTTCTGTTGGTCACACTGCAGTGTGACGTTGGAGCATGCTGGAACGTTGGAACAGGTTTCTTGTATATGTCTGTGTCAGGGAACTGTCATTGGAAGAACCGGTGGTGCAAGGGCTCCCAGAGGTTGAGAGAGACTTATCAGCGGAGGAGGGAACCAGCAGGGGGCGAGAAAGAGCTCCAAGGGAAAGCGAGTCAGAAGAATGGCTCAGAGACAATTCCAGCGAGAACAGCGAGGAGGTTTCAGGACCTCCTATAGGGACACCCACTCCTCGCCGGAAATTGTCACGTAGAGAGTCCAGAAGACGTGTTTCCGTTAAGGAGCTGTTATGCTGGAAGAAATTCCGTAAACGCCCACTGTCGGATTCTGCCAGCGACTGACGGAGCCATGCTTATGGAGCTCCGTTACAGACAGTGGTTTGTGGACTTAGCCAAACACTGGGGGACTAGGAACTTTACGCACAAGCAGCTCAACATCCCATCACAGTCTGCTGCTACAGCGGCCCAGCTGAGAGATGGAAAGGGCTCCGCGTTATGTTCCTGAAAAACCACAGGGTTTGCGACAGGAGATCAGGAATAGGACCAAGTGACAATCACGGTTACATGCCAGACAATTTGGGTCAAGAGACAGACTTAAAACACAGGACTGCAATATCCAAGAGTAATTTGTGTGGTTGATAGGAAGGGGAAGAGGGCTGGCTAGGCTAGTCTGAGACTGAAGAAGGCCAGCCCACATACATGAATGCTTCTGAAGAAATAAAAATAAATTAATCTCCAAACACAGAAAACCAGCACGAGAGGGAGAAGGCTGCCCTAGAACTTTTCTTCCTGAAATGCCTAGCTTCTTGATGTAGAGATGATCAACATGGAGCACCCCACATAAGAACAAAACAAGTTGGAAGAGCAAGAGACTCTTCATCTCAGGGTGGTGGATTTGAGTCCCACGTTGGGCAGAAGGGGGTTGGACTAGGGGGTTGGGCCCCTTCCAACTCTACGATTTCATGCTGGAGCACATCAAAAGTCCTTCTAGTCCAGCATCCGTCTTCCCACAGTGGCCAGCCAGCTATTTCCACCAGGAATCCCACATGCTCTCTGCCCAGACTGCAGTCTGGCGAAGCATAGACCATACAGACCATTGGCGCCATACATTTCTGAAATTTGGTGACTTTGCGTAGGATGCTCTGATAGTGCCTGCTGTGGTTGCTAAGTCTCTGAGATTGGTTAACCCCAGTGATTTCTGTGCAACTTTACTGGAAAACTGGAAGACATGGTTTGCATTTGCTTGTGTATTTTTCTTTTACCAACCAATTGTGTCGTCCTTAATAGCTACCAGTATATGTTTTGATTGTATGGTTTCCTTGGGGTGCCTTTGACTCCAATATCCGATTGGAGTGATTATTTAGTTGTTGTTGTTTTTTTAAAAAAATGTACCAACCAACCAATACTGAAAAATACTGTAAAGAAGGGGAAAAAAGCAAAATACAAAATGCAGGTTAAAGCAGTAAAATGCATTAAGCGATGCTACCTGGAAAAGACTGGGTGGAGCGGGGGGAGTAAGGAGCTGCTTAAAAGAATAAGTTGTTGGTGCCATTCTAATTTCCAGGGAGAGTCCGTTCCATACTACAGATATCACCATACTAAAAGCTCTGCCTTGCGAACTCCTTAAACAGACTCCTGGGGCATGTGGTACCCACATTACGGCTTCGCTTGATGATCTAAAGGTTCAAGTAGGATTGTATTATGACGTATTTCCTCCCCCCCTCTCTCTTTCTCACTAACTTCTCTCTCTCTTTCACACTATCTTCTTATAAATGAAATTATTCTAAGAAAAGAAAAGAAAAGAAAAGGGTTGAGCAGGATAAAAAGGCAGCCTTCCAGGCAAACAGATCCTAAGTTGTTTACAGCTTTGTATACCAACAGCTCCCAAGGAAGGAAGGAAGGAAGGAAGGAAGGAAGGAAGGAAGGAAGGAAGGGATAGAATTTTAATAAATAAACAGTAAAACCTTAAACTTGGCCTGGTAGCTAATTGGTAGTTAGTGCAGATCCCTTAGCACAGGCTTCAACCTCGGCCCTCCAGATGTTTTGATACTACAATTCCCATCGTCTCTGACCACTGGTCATGGGAGTTGTAGGCCAAAAACATCTGGAGGGCCGAGGTTGAGGAAGCCTGCTTTAGCAGCTATATTACATATAGATGGTAAGTTGCCCCTAACAGCATCCAAGCTGCACCAGCTGCAGTTCCCAGGGCAGCCTTAAGGGCAGCCCCACATGGAGCGTGTCGCAGTAATGCAGTCAAACAGTCAGTTTTATTGAAAAAAGGTTAAACTGATGGAAGTTGTCCTTGGTAGTACATCCGCCCTAGAGGGTGGGATAGGAATTTCTCTAGAAGTACAATATTCATTTTCTAAACAAGTAGAATATGTTACAAAAAGGTGGAAGGCTGCATTGTGGGCTTTTTTGTTGTTGGGGGGATAAGAAATTTTAAAAACTGGCGGTAACAGTGGAGCTCCTATCTAGGCCCAGTGGCTGCCACCTCCCATCTCAAGGCTGACCCTGAAATGATGCTGTATCATGATGCTGATAGAGCATAATTCCAGGGGCATTGTGGGAGGAAATGGTGGCTCCTCATTGGCCGGTATGTGAGAGAGAGAATGTATGTCAAGTGCTTTGAATGCTCTAAAATGCAACTTTATTACCGTAGCAAATTTGGAATTCCAATAACGTAACATGAGGTTTAAAAATCACTTTAATAGATGGTGATGTTTCTACTCCAGCAACTCCTAGCAGAGACTGACGAATAAGTGAGATTTTGGTAGCTCCCAAACAGCACTGGTTTCCCAAAGTCATTGGTTTTCAGTCATCCACTTGAGAGTTGCGAAGAAGGATCATGAGTAGGATTTCATGTTGTCTTTTTTTTTTGCACTCCCCCAACAGATGCCACAATTTCCTTGAGCGCAAAAATTAAAAATTAAATTGGGTTGTTGTTGTTTTTCATTTGGAATGGATTAGTTGATTGCAATTTATAGCACAACAAGCAACCTCCCTGAAGCCTTATATGGCAAATGCACTATAACCTTTGTAGATTTACTACCTATGTGATAAATGTTACTGAGCTAATAATAAGGTGAAGGGAAAGCAAGGCCACGTTTACCTGATTTTTCTGCTTTAGAGGGAAATTGCTAGATGGCAGATTTCGTGGTCTAGCTGGCTTTATTGCTCATTTTCAGTTTTGCAGCTTTCTTTGTTTGTTCTCATGGGTCATAATGACTTCTGCAAGAAAAAGAAATTGCATTTTCCTGGGCGCACTGAGCCAGGGTGTTAGGCAAATGTGAAAGGTGATGATGGAATTTGGATTGGCTTCCAAACCAAGCTCAGGTCACTGAGGTTTAAAAATATTCCTTTCGAAACCAGTTCATATGTAAAATCCTTATAGGCTAGTAAAAGTAAATTAGAGACAGAGCTAGACCTACTGCATTGGGGGGGGGGGCATTTTCTGCAGTGCTTGAAAAGTGCCTTCCCTTTACAAAAAATATTCATTTATTTCATTATATTTCCTTCACTTGTCTTCACTCACCATTGCCCTCACTTGCCCTCCACAACAGCTTTCTGTAGGCAAACTTACATTTTCATTTCACTCCTATCAAAGTATGTTACCTAATGTTGAATTTTGTGGGTGGGGGAAATCATACTTATGACTAATCTAGAAATGGTGGCAAAGCACCCACTGAGAAAAATGGTACAAAATCCAAAGAAAACCATGGCTTTAAAGAGGACTGAGGAAAGTTGAATATAGATGCAATCTAGGTGCTTTTTGGTTGAAACTTTCTATCCCTTCAACATGGCTGGCTTTAGTTTTTACATTAAAATCAAAACTAAGGAAGAATTAGTGCACCTCTAAATGAAATAACACACAATGTTATTTTAGGGTTGATGTTTTACATTGCTTGCCTATTGGAAAACTTTGCTATATATGAAGCTCACCAAGACCAGTTCTTCTGTTTTCTGTTTTCTTTAGGGAGGGAGGGTGGGGGGAAGAGAGAGGAAGAAACAAGCTCCATTTTCAGATGTAAAAGATTCTGGCCTCTTGCCAGCTGCTAGACATTCAAGAGGTATAGTGTAATTCATCCGGCAGTAACGTAAAGTTTTGTTAGCAGACTCTGTGCTGGCTGCATTACTAATGTTCCATTAAATTGGCCAGCTCCATATTAAAAGAAAGATCTATGTGCTCTGTACACCCTTGCAACAATAATGCTTGACAATAATTACAGTGACACCCAAGTGGAGGTGGTCTGGTTGGCACCAACAGCACAATATTTCTCTTTAACAGGCGCTTGATCAAACATGTTAGCAAACAACGGGAAAGGTTAAGATTATAGCAACAAGGTGGGGGGAAACCCCAGAGATGTTAGGCTGTCTTTTTCTTATTACTCATGCTTAAGAGAATATTTTCAACATGAATGAAAAGCCTACACGGGACAAATGCCCTGCATAATTAGAACTCCTGACCTGCACTCACCTGCCCAAAAGGAACTGTGTGTCATGGTAGGAAAGCCGTTTTTGTTGTGGTCCTTTGGGAAGCAGAAAAAATGAGCTAGCTGTGCTTGTTAGTTATACAATATATCACAGGAGAGACCTCTTTAGATGGGGGAAGCTATGGGTCCTCCTACCAGCACATAGGAACATAGGAAACCAGGCCCTCTGACGGTCCCTGTTTTCCAGGGACAGCCCCGGATTCACAGAAGCTGTCCCAATTTCTGATTTGATCCTGGAACGTTCTGCTTTTCCTTAGGATTTTCCCTTATTTTCATCAGAGAAATGTTGGAGGGGACGTATCTATTTTCATTGGAGAAACATTGGAGGGTATTGAAAAGGCTGTCCCTATTTTCATCGGAGAAACGGGGAGGGGGCTATGGAGTTCTGCGACTCCTGAGCTAAGGAGATAAGTAACTAGACAACCTTTAGAAGACATGTGGAGGGAAGTTTTTAATGTCTAATCTTTTATTATGTGGGAAGCTGCCCAAAAAAGCTCAACAACTTTGGTCTCTTAAAAAAAGCTCTGCCCCAGGCATCGGTGGTGTTGCTACACCGCTGCTTTCCTTAGACATTATTATAGTTTGGCATTCTGGGCTTCTAGATCACCCATGGGTGATATGTGGAATTCTATACCACCCATGGGACCCATTGAACACATCTCCCAAGTCTTCCTCTTATTCCCTGCCCCCAACTTTCTCTCCTCCTCATGGTTCCTTCCATGGCATGGGGGCTAGCCTGGAAACCTCTGTTTGGCTGCTGCAGTATCAGACAAGTCCCAAATTCTGTGCCTCTTTTTTCATTCCCTCAGAATTGTCGCATACAAAGTGTAGCCCCCTGATGGCACGCTAGTATATGGAACTGATCATTGCTACTTTCCATGTAGGGTTGCCAACTGATGAGGGGAAAAATAGCTGGCCTGCTCAGATCACACTGAGGTCCAGAAATCAGCAGCTGAAGGCAGCACGTCAGGGCATGACGATAGCACCTTCACCTGCCAAGGCCTGCTAAGACCCGAAACAGAAGCTGGTAAAGAAGAATTGGCAACCTCACCTCAGTTTGAGACCTGAATGCTTGAAGCCACCCTTGCCCAACGCTGTCCAAAATTGTGTCAGATTTTCCTGCTGCGTTCCCCTCCTTGACTTTGAGGAGGTGATGTGCATCCTTTTGTCTGCTCTGGACTTATTAACTTGCGCTCCAAGTTCACAGCCCAGGAGTGAATGTGGAGAAACCTAATTTAAATCAGTTGGCAATTTCTATTACAGAGGGAGGAATAGGAACTGTCGGCAGACCACTTCCAGATGCTCTCTCTCCTCTGGAAATCAATCCCTCAATTGAAATGGGCTGTGTTGTTTGCTTAATGAAATCCTGTATTCCATAGTCAATAATGCAGACATGCTGCTTTTAGCATTAAAAAAAATAAAAAAATCCAAAACAGCTGAGTTATTAATGTTAGAAAAACAGTGGCAAGGCCAGACTCAGCAACTAATACTCTTCATGATGTTTATTGGCACTAAACATATATTATGTAGTCATTAAGCAGGATGGTTGTGTGCAGTCTCCGTAATATTTTTTCATGCTTTCATTGTGTTAGAATGGTAGGTTCTGTGTCGTGTAGAAACACAGACAAGCCCTTGATGTTAATGATCTCTTAAAACCACACAAGATAAAGCGCACTATAATATGCCGTTTTACTAATGACTTGATAATATATCCGCCCCCTCTCAACATTGCCTCCTCTGTTCATTCATAATCTTACTAAAATCCGCTTTCCCCTGCTTTATCTGATGAGCTGTCTCTATTTCCCTGTGTTTCAAGCCAAACCTTCCCACTAACTCAGCCATATTAATGAGCACAAAAATTATAAGCCATGTTTTTACTCACACACATATCACTTTGTTAAGTTTTTTTTTTTTTTTTAGTCACCTTGATTGTCTGAAAGGAACGAATTTTACAGAAGCTTTCCTGCCTGGTCGTCTTGAGGCAACTCCTGTTCACCACAGGAGACTAGCCAAGGCTCTATATAGCTTTGCCAACCATCTCTAACTGCTGCAGTCATTTTTGGCAACACTATACTATTTTTTGTTACAAGGGGTTGTAGCCAACCACACCATTATGATAGCAGACACCACTTACGCCTACGCAGTGGGGCATCCAGTTTTGTAGGTCCCAATGTGGATTGCCCATTCCCCAAAAGGTTTCTTCAAAGGATCCAAGATGGGGGTGGCAGCCCTGCAGAACAGTATAAGATATGATATGGAACACTCAGTGGCGTAGCGTGGGGGGTGCAGGGGGGGCCGGCCGCACCGGGCGCAACATCTGGGGTTAGGGCAAATCCACGGGTTAGGGGGCGCAAATCCACGGGTTAGGGGGCGCAAATTACTTGCCTTGCCCCGGGTGCTGACAACCCACGCTACGCCACTGGGAACACTCTTGTAGGTGCCCTGCCTTGCATGAGTGGAAGGCTTTCTGCTACTGCGAGACCAATAGTGCCAAAGTCAATCCAGTGGAACATCCCTATTTTTGTCAGAGAAACGTGGGTTAATGTGAAATGCCCTATACAGGTTTATCAAGACAACAGGTCCTGTTTGGCTTTGCTAGCTTCAGAGAGTTGCAAGCAAAGAACCAAGTACTTGCAGATCAAATTACATCGTGCAAGGGAGTGTGTTTAGAAAGGGCTCATTCAGGTGTCCTATATGCCAGGAAACAAAATTCCTGCAGATCTGTTGTCTAAGGCTGTTAACAGAGAACAACTTCAGGTATATGTACAGCGGTTGCAGTTGGGTTGAAATACTCCGCCATAGGTTCCATGGAAAGGGGGAGGATGTTGGAAAATTCCATTCCACCTTTAGTTTCAGACATGGAACTGTTGCATGTCATATGTCTGTTTACATATCAGCACAGCTTGCTGGGAACTTCCGTTGTGTATATAGCTTTTGCTTTCCCCTGTCTCTTGGAGAAGACAAAAAGAGAGATGACATGTTTCTTTGTCCTGATTTATGATTAATAAATCCGTAGTTGTAGTATGCTTCCACAAGCCCCATGCCTATTCTGTGTGCGCAGTTCGCTCTGCTGACATAGTGTGCCCTGGCTTTGAAGCCCGGGTCGCTGAATTACATCAGAGCAGAGGCTGATGGGTCTTCGCAGTGGGATGACTGAAAGGAGACAGCTCAGCTGGGGGCTAGTCAGCTGGCCTTTCAACCCTCTGCATGCCGACAGTTCTGTGACCCCCAAGCCAAGGAGATGAATAACTATATAACCTATAGAAGACATGAAGGCAGCTTTTTTTAAAAAAAATGTTTCACGTTTTATTATGTTTTTATATATGTTGGAAGCTGCCCAGAGTGTTTGGGGCAACCCAGTCAGATGGGCAGGGCATAAATAATATTATTATTGAATAGGATATCCCTGTTTAGCAATACCTCAAGGACTGCCTCTTTCCATATGAACCTACCTGGACCATGAGATCATCTTCTGAGGCCCTTCTTCATGTGCCCCCTCCTCGAGAGGTCTGGAGGGTGGCAACATGAGAACAGGCCTTCTCTGCAGTGGCTCCTCGTCTGTGGAATGCTCTCCCCAGGGAAGTTCGCCTGGTGCCTTCATTACACACCTTTAGGTGCCAGGCGAAAGCATTCTTTTTTAAGAAGGCCTTTGGTTGATCTGTTTGACATTCTATACCCTTTTAAAATGTGGCTCTTTTCGAGGTGTGTGTGTGTTATTAGGTTGTTGCTTTTATTCTGATTATGTATGTTGTGATATTTTCTGTGAATCGCCCTGAGACCTCTGGGTATAGGGCGGTGTATAAACTCAATTAATAATAATTATTAATAATAATAATTTTCATTGGAGAAATGTTGGAGTGTGTGGGGATGCCTTTGAATAGCACACATAAGAATTCTAAGGCTGCAGTCCTATGGATACTAATGAAATAATCTTTGCATGAGGGCCCAAGAAAACTGGTGGGAGAATGACTAGTTTGCACGCAAACCCCTTTTCCAAGTGAAAGGGGCTTATGGAGGGCGTTTTGTCTAGACTCTCCCCCAAATGCAGCTGGCTCTGCATTCACTGAAAGCTGCATCCTGTCCCGTGCAGGACAGCTGCAGTACTCTTTGCTGTGAGTCTGGGTTGAACAGATGAGAATCACGGGCACCCTCTCATCCATGAACTGACCTGAGCTGACCCTTCTTAACTTATGAGAGCTGACAAGATCGCAGCCTGAGGTGATATGACCAGTGGCACTTCTCCTGCCTGCCTGTTCTCTTCCTTCCTTCCGCTTTACACTTATGTGAGTGTGTGTCTTAGTCTTCCCTAAATATTGTAACTCAAGCTGACAAAATCCAGGAACTTGCAAATCGAGTCTCTTGGTTTGTCCTGAGCTCACCCTGCTATGCCAAAGCTCTTGACTAATATCTGTGATATTGCCTTCAGTGGGGCAGTGGTAGATGAATTAAACACAACTTTTTACTCCTTCCTCCCTTCCTCTCTTCTCCCCCTCCCCCCCTCTGTATTTATTAGTAGTGAAATGAGGTTAACAATCACAATTCAGCCCTAGAAGTGATAACAAGAATAGGGTAAGGTTACAGGGGCATCTTCCTTGGGTGCAATCTGGGCAGAGGCACCAGAAGTGGGCATCTAAGATCTTGCAGCATGTCCCCAGATATTAAAATACAGTGGTACCTCGGGTTACATATGCTTCAGGTTACATACGCTTCAGGTTACAGACTCTGCTAACCCAGAAATAGTACCTGGGTTAAGAACTTTGCTTCAGGATGAGAACAGAAATCGTGCTCTGGTGGCGCAGCGGCAGCAGGAGGCCCCATTAGCTAAAGTGGTGCTTCAGGTTAAGAACAGTTTCAAGTTAAGAACGGACCTCCCGAACGAATTAAGTACTTAGCCCGAGGTACCACTGTAATGCTAAATGATGTGGCAGGCATTTCAGTATGGAACAGTCAGGTGAGTTTTTAAAATGGAATAGTGAAAAGCTGGTATCAGCTTACTCAGAATCTGATTGAGGGCAGCAGGCCTGGTATATCGGGTGCCAGGTTTCAGGGTATCAGCTTCCTCCCCCATGGTAGTAGATAAGCAGAACAAAGGAAAATAAGTCTTCTTACCAGTTAGAAACTTTAATAATCACAGCAAACACATCTCCCAGAATGGCAGTACTCCCAATTAAGGACCCCACCCCCTTCTGTCCCTCTTAATCTACATCACTTCTGTGTTTTAGAATCTGAGCTTGTACCCTCTGTGCTTTCTGTTCTGCCACTTTCTGAGCTCTCTGTGACTTTGGAGAAAGGGGGGGAATGCTGTCCAGAGACTGTGAATCTGTTAACCCTCTCTCTTCCAGTGTTCCTTCACCTAGCTGTTCCCCATCCAGTATTTCCCAGCTTCTGCCTTCTGAACTATGTCCCTCTGCAAACCACTGTTCCAAATATACACTGTCCTCCTGCTCCTGGGAAGATTCAGGGGGAGGGGGAGGCTCCCATCATTCCTCTTCAGTGCAGTCCTCCTCAGCATGGTCCCTGACACAGGGGCACACTTGCTGTTTCTCATTGGCCCTGTGTCTGCAGCAGCCTAACACAGGAAAGCACATTCAGCAATGGAATACAGTGGTACCTCATGTTAAGTACTTAATTCGTTCTGGAGGTCTGTACTTAACCTGAAACTGTTCTTAATCTGAAGCACCACTTTAGCTAATGGGGCCTCCTGCTGCCACTGCACCGCTAGAGCACGATTTCTGTTCTCATCCTGAAGCAAAGTTCTTAAGCTGAAGCACTATTTCTGGGTTAGCGGAGTCTGTAACCTGAAGCGTATGTAACCTGAAGCGTATGTAACCTGAGGTACCACTGTGCTGTTGGTGGGAAAGGAGTCAACAACAACAACAACAACAACAACAACAACCAGATATAGGTGGCACTGGGCAGCAGCAGTTGCCTATGCTTTGGCCAATAGCTTTGAGCAGTAACTGTCTCATCAGCGTGAACTTTGGATTTCGGTAGCTGTTCTTGAAGACAGGATATTGTCTGGAGGCAATAACAGGCTGGAGGTGGGGCCCAAAATGGGAAACTGGATCAGAACAAGATGTTAGGTGTTCTGGGAAAGGGTGAGGAAGGAACAGTTGTGTAATTTGGGGTACTCATGGATCACATGCAACCTTGGTGGTCTATTTCCAGCTACAGCTGGTTTGGCAACTATGGTCCATCCTAGTCCCAGGTAACTTGACTGCTGTACTTCATGCTTTGGTAGCCTCCACAATGGATCATTGCACATATGTGGAACCTCAGATAGTGTTCCAGACACCTCTATCTGCCTTTCAGGACTCCTCCTAGGCTCCTAGGTTTCATCCCTTACTAGTCCTGTTCTGCACCCTCCTCAAGTGTTGTTGTTTTTTGGCCTGGCTGAAAATTTTTACCTTGAACTGACATGGGCTTCAAAAGCCCCACACATGAGACTCTCTTTTGGCTGTTCTCATGGTTTGGTATCACCTTTCAGAGTGAGTGATCTGGGTCCTAGTCCTCTATCTTCATCTCAGGTTATTATTGTCCTCAGTTACACCCACAAGGTAGGCTTTGCTTTTATTGGGACTACAGTATTTCCATCATCCAGAGATGGGATCCAACTCTCATTCTCATCTGTTGTGTGCCTCATTGTACTACTCTTTTCAACTATACCAGGACCCACAGGATTGGTCTGCCTGTCGCTAAAGTCCACTGGTCTTCCCTTGTAAGCGCCTTTGGTGCTTTAAAAGCAACTAGGACCTTTTCAGTCCTAGCTCTTTGAAACGCCTTGCTCAGAGAAGACTGCCAAGTTACCTTTCTCCTAGCTTTTAGGAGGCTGGTTGAACACATTTATTTTGTAAAGCTTTCAGGATTAAATGCTGCTATTTTAACCCTGACATTTGTGTGCTCTCTATTATGGACATTTTTAAAAAAATAAATAAATTATTGGGGTTTTATTTTTATTGCTTATTTTAAATACAGCGGTACCTCGGGTTAAGAACTTAATTCATCCTGGAGGTCCATTCTTATCCTGAAACTGTTCTTAACCTGAGGTACCACTTTAGCTAATGGGGCCACCTGCTGCTTTTATGTGGCCGCCGCACGATTTCTGTTCTCATCCTGAAACAAAGTTCTCAATCCGAGGTACTATTTCTGGGTTAGCAAAGTCTGTAATCTGAAGCGTCTGTAACCTGAATTAAATAAAGTCCATCACACCAAACTTTTCTAGTGGGAACATCTAGGTTTGCAAAAGCATTTAGTCCCAAAGCAGTAAAAAGGATGGTGGGTGGGAAGTAGGTGAGATAATTTGCATATGAAAACCAATATTTCATCGTATGCATCTTCCTCTGATAATAGGAAATTATCTCCAAGGAGGTACAGCTCTGTAGAAATCTAATTGGACTTCTAACAACTTGCAGAAAGAAAACTCTTAATGCCACATTTTAACACATGCAAATGTTGGATATTGTTTAAAAACAACCACCTCCCAGCATACGAGCTCAATACGGTGTGCATCAAGGGAGTGTAGCGTAAATGGCCCCATTCTCCATGCAATTCATGCATGTAACTCCCATTGACATGAAAGGATGCTGTGAGCAACTCTGGCTGAGCTAACTATAGCGTTAACAAGAAGCTCACAATTAGAGACAATTACCTTGGGCTTTTTGCACCTGGTGCTTACAAGGTGCCTTTGTTGGCAGGATTCCTTGCAGGAGAGAATCTTTTTCCAGCCTGTGCTCCCCCAGAGTCTGAAAAATCTCGTTGAGAAGTCCTTTAGTCTAAGGCCTAGATCTTACTGAAGTGGTAAACTTGTGTCTGGGCCATTCCACTTTGGATTGTAGGTCATGGGATGGAATTGTCACCTCCCTCCTGGCCACTACAAGGGAGGGGAAAAGATTCCTACACATAGAATACCAGCATGTCAGAATGAAGGCTAGGCCAAGAGCCTTGTCCTTCACATATGTGGTTTGTTTTTGGTGAGTAACAGAGCACTCAGTGGTGTCAGTCCCTGCAAAAAAAAGTGGTACAGCTCTCACACAAGATGACCACCTTGGTTCCCCCTTACTGATTCCCAAATATGATTCTGGAACTAAACCAATAGTGTGGGCTGGGACAATTGTCAAGGGTGCTGGGTAGACAATCCATTGAACTCAGATGTCTGTTGCTGGTGGGGGGAATATTATGGGAATATTATTGTTCTTCAGTAGTCACTCCCCTAGTTTAGTGGTTCTCAAACTGCTCAGGAGAATGTTAGGGTTCTTTGAAAGCTTATTAGGGATTTCTCCATGAGCAGATCAATAATGGGAAACAAGCTTCTCTGAAAGGCAAGCTTGCTTACCACTATCAGTCCCCTCCCCCATAATGTACAGCTGCCAGAGAATGCTGGGTGTGTTCCGGGTTGCACTCAATTTAAGTGCAATAACAATGAATGCTTTATGCACGTGGCTGGTTCTGCAGGTAAATTACAGCTGCGCTCCAGAATTCTCAGCAACGTGCCTGTCCTGGTGAAGATGCTGATCACACAGGAAAGGTGATGGCCCAGGCAAGAGGGAGGTCAGTGGCTCCAGGGAGGCAAGGTGAGGATCAGCACCCTGGACAGGGACCAGGGTGTTGGTCACAGGACCAGAGTTAGTTATCCTGCCCCATGAGGCAGAACATACCAGTTATCTCAGCAGCGTCTTGGAGCAACTAGCAGATCTTTATAGCCTGGGGTAGGAATTCATAGACCAGAGGCCCCACTTCCTAAATATTGAATCTGGTCAGTGACTTCCTCTGCAGCTGTTGGCTTCTTCAAGGCCCTGGGGTTTCAAGCAGTGGGGATACATCCTTAAGGGCTCACTTGGTTCTCTGAGAAATCTGTGGACCATTCATCAGAGTTCAGCAGCAGAGGTGTATCCGTGGGGTTCAGGGGAAGAGATTCAGGCTCTGGTGCTCATGGCTCCTCGTGGGACAGACCATGGAATTGATCCATCTCCTCAGAGCTGCTTTCATGGAAGGATTCAGTCCCCAAGAATTAGTGGTCTGAGGTCAGCACAGTGCCAAGTCACTGTGGCAAATGTGGCATGGGCAGATCTCCCAGGAGCCAAACATTGTAAAGGTCACTACACCAGTTAGTAGAAAGGTCAAGAACTGCAGAAATGAAGACCTTTAGGTTCTGGATAAAAATTAAATTAAATTCCAGGAGTGCTGGAATCTGTGGGGAAGAGGAGGGAAAAACAGTGGGGTGGAAGAAGAACAAAACCAGGAAGATATTTTCTTTGGCCAATGGAAATGTTCCTAAAGAAACAGAAATGACACAGCTGTTCCTCCAACATTCAAAATCTTGCTTCGCCCAGCATTTCCCCAAAGTATTCCCCCCTCCACTCAGCCCTGTTGCGGCCACAGTGAAATTGATATCAACCTGCCCCTTATAGGTTGTTTGCAAAATCAACAAGAAGAATTTCACACTTGCTTAAAAACAAACATTCAGACTAATTGAATTCAGGAACAAGAACAATCTCTCCTGTCCTCTGTCTGTACATGATATATGCTCTCTCTTATCAGGAGTGCCTGACGTTAGAAGGGACTCACGACCTAACAACAGTGTTTGCTTTCTTTTGCTAGGAATTTCTCCATTCTCTTCACATTGCAATTTAATTTTCTTCATTGGTTGGATATCTGGAGCAGGGTTCAGTCCAATGAAAAGAGCTTCAGGCTCTGTTTATCTATCTACATACACATACCCCTTTGGATCGGCAAGGAATATTTGGGCATTTAAATTTAAACACACCATCTATGAGATATGAATGTTATAGCCAGTTCAAAGGAACAACTGCCATGCTCCTTCACTGCCTTGCATGGTAATGTGATATTCCAATTTTGCAAGTACAATGACCTTGGAGCATTTATACAAATGTGCAGTGAGGACACCTCGTTCACAGTGTCCACAGAAACTGGACGACCTCTCAGATGAGGCTGCTGTTACAGCTGGCTTTGTTGACATACTGTCAAGGTCAACCCTAACATTAGGTAGATTGAGATAGCTGCCTCAGGCTGTGGAAGTTCAGAAGTGTCTCTGTATGATAGGAGTCCCCCAAGCTGTTTCCTCTGAGTCCTGCACATGTTCCTGTCCTCCTGAACTGGTGCCCAAGCGGCAGTGATGCTTGTACATGTGTTGCTCCACTCACATGACATACACTGGTGCCAAGATGCTGCACTGTAGCCATGCAGAGTAGTGAGCAAGTTGCAGTGAGGTGTTGGAGCACAGCCATGTCTGCCACATGGCCTGCCCTGTACCCTATGAGCTAGTTTGCAGACCTCAGATGCAGTGGAGGAGATTGTCCCATTGCCAGCAATGAAATAAAATTCAGCTGCCAGTCCAGCTTCTATATGGTCACAATAGATCTTGCTTCTGAATCATAGAATTGTAAGAGTTGGAACGAACCCTGTGGCCCATCTCATAGAATCATAGAATCATAGAATCATAGAATCATAGAGTTGGAAGAGACCACAAGGGCCATTGAGTCCAACCCCCTGCCAAGCAGGAAACACCATCAGAGCACTCCTGACATATGGTTGTCAAGCCTCTGCTTAAAAACCTCCAAAGAAGGAGACTCCACCACACTCCTTGGCAGCAAATTCCACTGTTGAACAGCTCTTACTGTCAGGAAGTTCTTCCTAATGTTTAGGTGGAATCTTCTTTCTTGTAGTTTGGATCCATTGCTCCATGTCCACTTCTCTGGAGCAGCAGAAAACAACCTTTCTCCCTCCTCTATGTGACATCCTTTTATATATTTGAACATGGCTATCATATCACCCCTTAACCTCCTCTTCTCCAGGCTAAACATGCCCAGCTCCCTTAGCCGTTCCTCATAAGGCATCGTTTCCAGGACTTTGACCATTTTGGTTGCCCTCCTCTGGACACGTTCCAGTTTGTCAGTGTCCTTCTTGAACTGTGGTGCCCAGAACTGGACACAGTACTCCAGGTGAGGTCTGACCAGAGCAGGTGAGGTCTGACCAGAGCAGAATCTTGTCCAACTCCCTGCAGTGCAGGAATATGCAGCTGTCCCATACAGGGATGAAACCTGCAACCATGCTCTAACCAACGGAGCATTTTTCATGCTACAATATGTCCTTGAGCAGTTAAGGATTTACAGTGGTACCTTGTTTTGAGTCTGGGATCTGTTCCGGAGCCCCGGACGCTCAACGAAAAGGACGCTCGACAAAGCACTACTCTGTGCGCTCAGAGCAGTTTGCGCTTCTGCGCATGCGCGAGCAGCAAACTCAAAAGTAACCTTTCTGCTACTTCCGGGTTTGCTGTGGACGTCCGCGGAAATGGACGTTGGACGGGGCAGACTTATACAGAGGTACCACTGTAGTGCCATTTGTACTAAACTGTGTGGATGACGTCAACTAAGACAGAGGGCTTATACACTCAGGACATATTATTCCTGTGCTCTTCTGATTACCTCTTCATAACCACAAGCCTACTTCTAAGTGATGTCTATAGATAATTAACTAGTGAACACTGACCTGCAACTGGTGGCCTGCAACCTTAGTTCAGGTGGCTTGTCCTATCAGCATCGGGATCTTTCTGGGGGCAGAAAGGGCTAAGGTGAAGTAGAGTTCCTAAGAGAGAGGAATAAAGATATAGATGGGGGAGAAGAGGAAGAAAACATGAAACGGGAATCCCATATGCAAGTTTGGGGTAAAAGGTGGCCTAAAAGGCTGAAGATCCCTGTGCTTGAGCAATGCCAAATGACAACTATTGGGTCTTAAAATTAAATTACCGTGTGGTGAATGCTATAGAATGTCGCTATATGATCCCTGAGTGAATGTAGCTATATGATCACATGGTCTGGTGGCAATCCACTCCATAGAAGCAAGTAACAATTATGAATGAACCCCAAGCCAAACTAGTCTTTTGTATATGATAAATCAATACTTCCCCTAAACCATTTGGCAAATTCTACTTCCACTAAATCAAAGTGAATGTTCGTAGTATGGCTCTTCTGAAAACCCTCTTTTTCCCCTTATCTTTGTATCTACTGATAAGTTTTAGTTTTTAGTCTGCGGCCCATGCAATCTACAATGAATAATTTTTATTATACATTTAATTATTGGGTTGTTGTTTTTTACTGTTTTTTTAATCTCTTGTATTTTTCAATTTCCTTGTTCACCAGTTAGATATTTTCCTTTAAGCAGTTTATAAGTTCTTTAAATAAACAATATTTTGGCTAGTGTAGCCCTAACAAACTGCGCCACCTCTGGCTGAAATCTCACTTTGTTCACAACAAGTTTACCTTAGGGGAGTTCCTGTTGCTCAGTGTCTGTGACCCCTCTCTTTAATATGGGAAAAGCATCTTATAAGAATTATAAGATTAGCAACGTAATAGTTGCCAAGTGCTTTGGGCACTGTGTACATGATAAAAACTGTGATGATTTACCTTTTAAGTATAACTGAGAGAAGACTGTTCTCCTTCTCTTTAGTGTTCAGATGTGTGTCTTAGAAAAGGGATATGTAAAATTGTGCTGTCTAAGACTGCTGCTGCAGTTTCTTTATATATTTTCACTTTCTCAGAATGAAACAAAACTCCTTTGTGGACCGAGATGCTCTGTGTACAGAAATGAATGGAAGGTTTCCTGGAAAAAAGGAGAGGAAGAGTGGCGTCTTGGATGATTGACAAGATAATGTTTTTAATTAGTCCAGACCGTACCCTTAGTCAAAATGTGCAGCAGATGCACAACCTTCATTTAAATTTAAAGCACAGATTAGAACTTTTGAATAGTCTATTGCAGTGGTCCCCAAACTGTGATCCACCAGCCTCATGGTGGTCTGCATTTGCATATGGACTTGTGGTTGAAGATGGGAGATGGCATATCCATTGTATTAAATATTAATATATGTTTCTGTATTTTCTTGCTTTTATTTCTCATACTGCATTTTGTTATATTATGGTGTGAATTCTAGAACTGCAGTATCATGTTCAGGGGGAAGATGCTACCGACTTCAAATTTTTGTCTATAATGCTTCAGTTAATTCTAAGGAAGGAAGTTCTCAGATTAGGGGTGATCCACGTTTTCAATCTTTACATAATTATTTCAGCCCAAGAAAATTGCACTTCTGCTAAGTGCTCCGCAAAGATGAAAGATGAAGACATAGTCTGCACATGAATGAGCACACACACATCTTAGATCTTCCTCTTGACTCTGCTTCGAAGCTATTCTGCCTCCTTATATGTGACTGCTTTTAAAAGATTTGCTTTCAACTGTGTCTATCTAATTTTTTCCTCAGCAACCTCTATTTTCCTTGCAGGCACAGAGAAATGGCCAGCCATCATTTAATTGTTTATTTCCCTCTGAGCTATGTGGCACTTTAAACAGGTAATTAGGTAAGAGACAATAGAGCATGCTCATCTGTCTAATGTTTGAAAGCATATTTACATTCAGGCAGACCGGTGGTGATTAGCTCATTGAATGACAGCTGAAGGAGCTTAGAAGAAGCACAAAATCCCTCCCTCCTTCCTCTTGACAGACGCAGTTGCTTTCATACTGTGCTTTTGGGGGATCCCAGGATTCCTTGGA
Organism: Podarcis filfolensis; assembly: GCF_964270895.1. NCBI lineage: Eukaryota > Metazoa > Chordata > Lepidosauria > Squamata > Lacertidae > Podarcis > Podarcis filfolensis. Next base: position 80,930,560 of record NC_139608.1, read on the forward strand.
AGTTTCTCAGAGATTTCTCCGTGAGAAGGAGAGCAGTGGTGAACACAGTCCACGAAAGACAGATTGCCTATGACTGTTGATCTTCCTTTGCAATGAAGGACTGCAGGGGGTTGTTCTTGGGCAATGTAGGGGAGGTGCTCAAAGGAACACTCTCATTTCTCACAGGTTGTTGAGAGTCTTGGCCAGTGCCATCCAGAAACTGAGCATGTGCCTTAATATGTGTCCTAGTCTGTGGTCCATGTGACATTTCATCTAGCTTATGGCCTGTCAATCCACTCCCACCACCTCGAATAAGACTTCACAATAGCTCAGAACACATCCTCAAACCTTTGTAATGGGCTGGGGCTCCATAGTAAACCCTTCAGTGTGCAGTGGAGCAGTGAGATAGGAAGTCTGATAACCACAGCTCTACTCTACAAGACCATCATGGCACAGAAGACCTAGTAACAAAACATTTCCCCCAAGGCACACCCAAAATACAATTTGCCAGGTCAATACAGGACAGCCATCCAAATGTCTACCATAGTGGCCTTCATCTTTTAAAAAAAATTATTTGCATTTTCAAAAACAGGAACAGAGAGCATATTTAACCCTCCTGGCTACTAACTGCCTTGTGAGTGACTGGGCAATGTCACCTGTCAATCAAGACCCACCTCGGCCAAGAATCTTAAAAGTGAACTTCTGTCACATAGTTCCAGTTACAGATAGGTAGCCGTGTTGGTCTGCCATAGTCAAAACAAAAAAGTTTTTTTCCTTCCAGTAGCACCTTAAAGACCAACTAAGTTAGTTCTTGGTATGAGCTTTTGTGTGGTATCTGAAGAAGTGTGCATGCACACGAAAGCTCATACCAAGAACTAACTTAGTTGGTCTTTAAGGTGCTACTGGAAGGAAAAAAAATTTTTTGTTCTGTCACATAGCCGTTTGTCCTTCAACCTTTCTCAACAGACCATAAAGTTCAGTATATGTGAGGAACCTTTTTGTAAGCTGCTGCAATTGGACCTGATTTCCCCCCCTCACATTTTAAAGTATGATTCTACTTTTACCTTTTTCCTCCTGTCATAAAATTGGTGTTGGGGGGTCTTATGTGGATTTCTTCCAGACTCTCAGGGACTTTTCTTCTCATGTGGCTAGACCATTTTGGTTTCATGCTGCTTGTGTGCCTATGCTGGGGTCTGGCATAGAAAAACAAGCTGCTTGGGTCTCCAAGGACAGGTAAGCTGGATGCTGCCAGCTGTAGACAAGAGCAAAACATTCTTTCCCCTCTTCCATTACACTATTCATAGAGGGTCTTTGAGATCTCTACTGTATTTAGAGAGTGATGCACACTTGATTTGTCTGTGTGTCCCTCCGGTTTCAAACGGAACTGCACAGAAGTGATGGAACGTTCATAAACATTCTAACTGCACAGGGCGAGCTGCTGTTAGCATGTTGCCTAATGTTGACAAATGACATACTGTATACCCTCCTGTGAGGAGGTTCTTTTGGAGGGGAGAAAAATGTCACCCAAACAGGGCAGCATGAGACAGAGACAAAGGAAACGGAGGCAAGGGAAAGAGTCCTTCATTATCCGGGGACTCTTTTATGCACTTTGAGCTATTACTACCTCTCTAAGGAGTACTGAAGATTTATTGACTGTACTATGGTTATTGACTGTAGCAAGAGCTGGGCTGAGCGGAGAAGCAACACTTTTCGTCTCCAGGAGGCTTTCAAGCCAAATGAGAGATAATAGAACTGAAGGAATAGGCGATATTTGAGAAAAGAAGTAATGAAGAGAACATATGGAAGATTTAGTTCACTTCAGGCTTGGACTGAAGTCTTTGTGTACAGAAACCAAGAACCAGAGAAGTTCAAGAAAACGAGTTAACAGGCTGTTCAAATAGGGAAGCATTGTATTAAAAAAAAATGACACAAGGGGAAAATGTGTGCCCTGAAACCAAAAACATTCGTTGCAAATGTTTTTTTTTTGGAAGCAAGGCAGCTAGTCAGCTGATAAATACTCAGAAATCTTTCAAGTGCAGTTCGGTGTTTATTTGATTGCCTCTTGGAGAGGATGGCAGGGTGGAATTTGTGCAGCTAATCCAGTGCAATCCATCCTGCCCTTTGCCTGCCTTTCATCTCCCTTCCCCACCCAAAATATTGTTGCATGCCACCCCAATCTCTGAGCAGTGTTCCAGGCGCTTACGCAGGGTTCAGTTTCCTCAGAATGGGGGACAGCAGATACTGTGATGTCTTCACCAGGTATTGTTTATTTACACACACATATATAACCTGAGCCTACGATGGAGGGGCTCACAGCATTAACACCCAAAGTGGGTTTTGGATTCAATCAGAAATCAAGGATCTCTCTCTCTCTCTGGCTTCTGCCTGCTTTTAGGTCCCCATATTTCTGTGCCATAACAGATTGGTGGGATGACTCTGGCTTCATAAATTTTGAGGGCTGGAGGAATCTGCCTACCACATTTTCTCCAGCAAAACCTCAATAGAGAGTTCACAGCATTAGTAGCCAATTTAATTGTATTCACAAAGTGCTTCTTACAATTCCCAGCTGAAGAAAAGGATAAACCCAGATATTTAAAGGATTTCACCTGCTCAATGGGGTGCCCATCAATTTGCCACTTGTGTTTTTTAAAAATCTATTAGCAAAAATGAAAACTTTTGTCTTTTCCTAATTAATGTTTAGTTTTTCTTGCTCTACCAATTGAGTAAGAGATTTCAAAAGTCTTCTTAACCCTTGTTGGGTTTGAGAAAATAAAATAGTGTCATTAACATACATAAGTACTGCAACTTTCTTGGATTCCCATTTTTTGTGGTGTAGTGGTTAAGAGCGGTGGACTCGTAATCTGGGGAACCGGGTTCACGTCTCCGCTCCTCCACATGCAGCTGCTGGGTGACCTTGGGCTTGTCACACTTCTTTGAAGTCTCTCAGCCCCACTCACCTCACAGAGTGTTTGTTGTGGGGGAGGAAGGGAAAAGAGAATGTTAGCCGCTTTGAGACTTCTTCGAGTAGTGATAAAGTGGGATATCAAATCCAAACTCTTCTTCTTCTTCTGTTATTGTTACTTAAATCAGTTATTAAAGGATTGACGTAAATGTTTTGCTGTTTTTGTTTTAACTATTTACTTGTACTTTTACCTTGTATTTTTATCCTGTGAGATGCCCCGAGATCTTGTGATGAAGAGCAGTATATAAAATAAAATAAAATAAAATAAAATAAAATCATGAATTAAACAATGGTGGAGCTAGTAATCATCTCTGATGGATGCCCTGTGGTGGAATGGATCGGATCTGAGAGTGAACCTCAAAGGTTTATCCTAATCTGAATCTTAGTATCATAATCTTTTCATATGGTTAAAAGCAAATGAGTGAACTGAGGGATATTGTTGGTGGGAGTCTTAATGCCACTCCCTGCCTTATATCCCTTTCTTCAACATTCGTCAGAGGGAAATGCTTATTTTATATCAAGTGTACAAGGCTTACGCAGTATGAGAGTGTGAGTAAGCCAAATGTGTGGGCCGCTCCCATGGGCCCCTGCCAAAGAATTTTTGAATGATGAACTTCAAAATAATACACATAGCCTTACCGGCCAAGGGAAGCATGCTCACATGAAACAGGAACATTTCTCTTGTCTCTACGGGTGATGCTATGCCAGCCAGACAAGAAGTACGCTTGGCAAGTAAGCAGCAGGATTAGGCACACATTGCATGAATGCCAGCATCCGGTACACACTGTGTGAGAGAGAAAAGGGCTGCAACTATTAAGCAGGTACAATTGGAGAGTATACACCCATATGTGCACATGACAAGATTTCTGGCTGACCTCCCTGGTTGGGGCACCGTCTCCCTCAGGAGACCAGGTTGTTCCACCTTTATCTGTGGCTTCTTGCTATCTGGAGAGGCGGGGAGGCAGTTCCACCTATAAAAATCTTACCTCACTTACATTTACAGCTTAATCCATACCTCTCCCACTGTCTTTATCAAAAGCAAATGGAGGGAACGAGTTTGCCTTGCAAGCCCAGGCTTTTCCACGCAGGTTTAAACAATAGTTTTCGCACGTTTTGGCTTTGCCTTCTCTGTCAAGGAAAGTCTTGAAGGAGCACATTCAGTTCCCAGAATCTCTGGCCAGGCCTCTTGTGCTTCACTGTCATTCTGTGTGAACAGGGAGCAGAGCCTTGAGCTAGTGATGAGCAAACCAACCCCATCACAATCCGTAATGTGCTCACAGAGTCAGGAATCCAATGTTATATAAACATGGATGGAAGTTCTCTGTTGCTACAAGGTTTTTGGAAGTACAATTTGTGTGCATTTGTGTCCTCCATTTTATGCACAACAACTTCTTCTTCTTTGGTGATCACTCGTAGCTGCTTAAGATTGTCTTCCATAAACACAGTTTTAACAGTGAGTCCGTAAGTGACTGTGGAGGCCAATTCTGGATCCACACGTCCTTTCACAGTGAGGACATTGGTTTCCAGGTGGGAGTTGATCATGGTGAGGGGTTGCCAAGCGTTCCTTCCTCTTAGCATGTTTCTCCCTTTCGTCCTGAGTCTTCAAAGCCCTGTCTCATTACATATGCTAATCATCTGCATACTACCCCTTGCTTTTTCCTCTAGGACTAATTGCAGTTGTTAACAGTCGTCAACAGGTTTACCATACCCATTGAGTCAATCACCCATCTCCTACTAACCTCCTGAGAAAAACCCCACCCCACCCTCCCTCTATATATAAGGGTCTGATGACTTCTGTTTCAGTGTATCTGAAGAAGTGTGCATGCACACGAAAGCTTATATCAAGAACAAATTTAGTTGGTCTCTAAGGTGCTACTGGACAATTTTTATTTTTATATATATTTCAAAGCCCATGACACCTTTGCTAAAGGCTGTTCTCCAGCTGGAGCACTCACAGGTCAGTGTTTCCCAGTTGTCGGTGTTTATGCTACATTTTTAAAGATTTGCCTTGAGAGAGTTTTTAAACCTCTTTTGTTGACCACCAGCATTACGCTTTCCATTTTTAAGTTTAGAATAGCTTTGGAAGACAATAATCAGGCATGTGAACAACATGACCAGTCCAACAAAGTTGATGTTGAAGAATCATTGCTTCGACACTGGTGATCTTTGCTTCTTCCTGTACACTGACATTAGTTTGCCTCTCTTCCCAAGTGATGTGTAAAAAAAATTCAGAGACACCATTGATGGAATCTTTCGAGGAGTTGGAGATGGTGTTTATAAGTGGTCCATGTTTCACAAGCATTCAGTAAGGTTGGTACTACAATATCTTTGTAAACAACATGGTGGTCCATGTATCTTAACATTGTGTGTCATGATGCATCTTTCTCTGATTGGCTGTTATCACATGTTCTCTGCTATACAAACAAAGAGCAACATGGAGCAAGAGCTACAGCGGCTGCCGAAGCAGAATACTGGCAATTAAAACACCCATTTTGTTGTAGGACTGGGCATATTGCTGGCCAGGTAGAGACCAAAGGGTTAAAATAAGACCATTCAATCACATGCACATTTCGAACTGGACACAACAAATAACTGGGCATGTGCAAAAATGGTACAGCTCGGCTGCTCAGTCACACCAATCCTGCAGACCTGGCCACTGAATTTAGTTCCGCCTTCTGTTTTTGAAGGAAACAATAAAAATTTACAATGCAAAGAACTATTAACATTTTTAGTGGCGGGGGCAGCACACCTCATCACAGCAAGAAACCGTAAAAACCAAGACTGAACCATCTATTGAGCGATGGCATCAACAAATCTATAGCCTTATTGGAAAAACTGACTAAACAAATACAGGCGCCCAAAAAGACAAGCAGAGACAGACAGTTTTTATGCAACATGCTTTGGTTTTATTGATTATGCAAATAAAAGTGTTGATCTGATTGGCCTCCATGGACTCTGGGATAATTCTTGTATTATTTTCTTTTGATTAACCAGTGTAAGTTCTCCAGTGTGGCAATATGACAGGGTCCTCAAAAATATATAGGGCTCGGTGTTCCTCTTATATTTATATATAGATGTTGTAGGGTGGTTGTTGTTTTTTAAGTACATCTCCAGCTGAGGGCTGCCTACAACGCTCCACTTTAAATGTACATCTAAGATGATTTATGTGACCATGTTAAATATAATGTGTGCTTGTGAGAAATACATGTGCAGACATTTAACATAAATATACCATCATCAGTGAACAGAGTTTATCCTTCTCAAGGAGTCAGGATCAGACACAGGTTTGCTTCGCATGAAGTGTGAAGGAGCCCTCTGTGTCCTCAAATGTTGAGTAACCAAGGAGAAAGAACCCAAATGGTGGACATGCCCACATGGTTCAACTTTATGGCTCAAACAGCACAATCCTATGCATGTCTACTCAGAAGTAAAGTCAATGGGGTTTACTCCCAGGTAAGCATAGGAGCCAACTTCGAGGGGCTGAGGTCCCTTCGCCCCCCAATAAAATATTTGAGGGGGCAGTCCCCCAAATTGATGGGTATTGTACTGCCATTAAAATGGTATACGTGTGCCACATCTTGTGATTATGTGGGGTGGGGTTTACCTGCCCTCCCAATATTTTATTCAAGTTGGCCCCCCTGTAGGTAAGTGTGTATAGGACCCCACTCTTAGGCCCCAGAAAATAATGTGAAAGTAATGCCAACCAGGTATGTTTGGGACTATGACTCTCTTCACAAAGGCAGATCTATGGGAGTGTGGACACAGAGCTTCTGGGGTGCTGCAAGAGGTGCCATAAATATGGTGTCAAATGGAAGGCAAGAGGTGGAGAAGGATGCAGGATTTTGGTGCCACTGAAATTTGAGATGCCAAAGTCCATCACTGCCCTTCAGTTCCCATATAAAGGGCACCAGGTTGTTGAAGGCCAATCTAAACTTATCCCACCCCCTTGGGTTCCCAGATATTTTTGGACTACAAGCCCTATCACAGAGGGCTTGCAGTGTGGCATAATGGTTAGAGCGTTGGACTATGATCTGGGAGACCAAAGTTTGAGTCCCCACTCAGCCATGAAGCTCTCTGGGTGGCATTGGGCCAGTCATTGTCTCTCAACCTAACCTATCTCAAAAGGTTGTGAGGATGAAATGGGAAGGAGGAGAACCAAGGAGGAGAACCATGTCCACCACCTTGAGATCCTTAGAAGATAAAGGTGGTATATAGAATGAATAAATGATCTCCAGCCAGCCTTGCTAATGGAAAGAGGTGACTGGAATTGTATTCCAAGGACATCTGAGGAACCTAAGTTTGGTTTAAACCTTTTCTCCATCCCCTTTCTTTCTGTAATGCAAAGGTCCACATCATGACATCAGGGAATTTCTAGCACCCATTCCTCACCAGTAGCTGGGGCTCAAAGGGGTGAAGCCACAGTATGGGTAGGTGTGATTATGCTTTAAGGGAGAAATGTGGAGAGAACCCGAGATGGTTTGGGTGGTAGCCCTGCACTGTGTAATGTATAGTTCTACCCAGAGAAAGCCCATGAATTCAGGCTAGATTTTACATTCATTACTCCACTAATTGGGCTGCACTACGTCTCCTCTCCCCCTCGAGCAAAAAAGGGGATCAACATCACAGGCGCTGGCAGCGTCCTCATTTGTTTATTAAATGTTCAGAATCCTGCATTAACCAGCTGTCATTTATTTCGCAAGGAAAGTGTGACAAATGGGAGCATTAAGTAACTCGCATCATTTTACCGCACTCATGATTGATATCAGGTTATTCTGAAACAGGGCCCGTAAATAACATTACCCAATATTGTATTTGTGTCCAAGCTGTATTTATTCTGGAAGCCTGGCTCCATAGTTGTTGGAAAATTGCTCCTCTTCCCCTCGAAAGGAAGAAAACAAATCTGAAAGGGAGGGGAAAAGGCACATGGCAAGATTTTCTCTTTCCATCTTGGCTTGTTTTTGTGAACGTTACAGTGAGTCGTTTGTATTCTGAGGAGTGGGTGGATGGGGAACCCTGAACACTCACCAGTGGTGAGCTCACTGTTGTTTGTGTACTTAAAAGAATGAATCAGATACTGGTGAGTTGGAAATCGGCATCGCCTCGCTTGTGTAAACAGAACTGGGACAATTTATATCTATCAGCTGTCACAGGATAGCCCTGACTGCTCCCACCCTCAGATTTAGCTCTCTGGAAACTACTTGTGAAAACTGGTTGTGAGGGTAAGAAATGGTTCAGGTTCCCAGGAATAAACTCTAGGGAATTTCATCTATGCAGAAAGAATGCAGCTCTAGCTTAAATAAAGAGAACCTTGTATTCAAGGGCTTTTCGATTGGCTTAATGTAATACTTATTAAAGGTGTGTGTGTGTGTTTTAAACAAAGGCATTGGAGTATGTTAAGAAACGCAGTAATATCTCATTCTTGCATCCATGAAAGGATCCTTTTCATATACATCAATACATGTACATAGAAATCCATTAGCTTAAGACCCATTCCACATTCTGTGACAAAAAGGATGAACATACTCTGAGATATCAAGCCTACAATCCTACTCAATGAACTAAAAGCATTTTTCTGTTACTGTATAAAATCATTATATAAATAATTTTCAGTACAGCTGTATACAGCTATCTCTAACATGTTTCTTTTCCTTTCTCGGGGTAACTGCTTACAAAACAAATAAGAAGAATCCAAATTATGACATATTTAACTTGGCCCTTAGCTGATGGAATAATTTCCAAAATCCCCCAAATCTCCCTTGACTTGTAGTCAACTAAGATTTACTCAGAGTAGACCAACTGAAGTTAATGGCCCTGAGTTAGTCCTGCATTGGGTTTGCCCTGGGTAGGACTGACAGAATACAACCTAATATTCGTCGCTTTACTGTTGTAATTGCTTCTTACTTCCATAAGCTGGAAGGTATCTGTCAGGGAACTGCCATCGGAGCTAGAGGCGGAGGGAAGGCTCCAGAGGGATGCCGGAGAGGGTCCCAGTAGGGAGAGAGGCAGCCCATCTGCTGGGGAAGGAAATCAGCGTAACACCAGTGGAGAAGGGGGGCAGATGGGGGAATCGGAGAGGAGGCTCCAGGACTCTTCACCGGAGACTAGCGGGGAGAGCACGACTACGCCGCTGCCCACGCCCTCCCTGCGCAGAAGACTTCCGCGCAGGGAGAGTAGGAGGAGACTTGGCGTCAAAGAACTTCTTTGCTGGAAGAGGTTCAAGAAACGCCCACTGACGGATTCTGCCAGCGACTGAGACAGTCACGAAGTGAAGGGCTGTCCAGACAGAAAGGGTTCAACCAGGTAACCTAGCCAGGAGTGGCGGCAACTTACGCACGAGCAACCCCTAGAACCATTACAGTATCTTTTTTAAAAAGTGTGATAAAAAAAGTTTATAGCCCCCATGGTTGTGAAATATAAGATTTTACACTTAGGCAGGAATAACCAGCTGCACAAATATAAGATGGCTTGCCAGTAGTACATGAAAAAAAGGATCTAGGAGTCTTAGGAGACCACAAGCTTAACATGAGTCAACAGTGTGAGGCAGCAGCAAAAAAAACTAATGCTATTCTAGGCTGCATCAGCAGAAGTATAGTGTCCAGATCAAGGGAAGTAATAGTACCACTCTATTCTACCTTGGTCAGACCTCACCTGGAATACTGTGTCCAGTTCTAGGCGCCGCAATTTAAGAAGGATATCGACAAGCTGCAACGTGTGCAGATGTGCTGGGCCCAGGGGTAACCTGTGAAACGCAGTCCAGGACCAGTCCAGAATCCGAAGGCTCCACTGGGAGTCAGTCCGACAGGGCCAAGGCAGGAGACCAGGTAAGGACAGGTGCAGGATCTCAGGCAGGATCTAGCATACAGCAATGTTGCTCCCGCAACCTGGGGCGGGACCCAACAGCCTTTTATCTTTGTCGGGGTAGCGGCCGGTCCTGATCCCCCGGCGACTCACCTCCCTGTTTTGCCCGAAGGCGAGCATTCCTCCTGAGAGTACTCGGGTCTCTCCTTCTCTCAGACCTTAATCTCTGCAGCTCAGCAGACGTCTGCGGGTTACTAGACCCAGGGGCCACCTCAGCCTCCCCTGACTAAACCAGTAGTGGAGCAGCTGAAGGCAACGAGGTAATCCCCGCATCTGGAGCCAGGGCAGGCTCAGGCCCCTGACTCGGCCCAGCTGGTGTTTGTTGCAGGGGAACCTGTGCAGACTGGGACTCTTCAGGATCAGGCCCCAGACTTGGTTCAGATGATGCCTGAGGCAAAGGATCCGGTGCAGACTGAGTCTCCTCTGGTTCTGAGTCTGAGCCCGAGTCCCAGGCCATCACAGCAGAGGAGGGTGACCGAGATGATCAAGGGTCAGGAAACCAAGCCTTATGAGGAATGGTAGAGAGAGTTGGGTGTGCTTAAGCTGGTAAAGAGCAGACTGAGAGGAGATATGATAGCCATCTTCAAAGATCTAAAGGACCATCACATGGAAGATGGAGCAACCTTGATTTCTCCTGCTGTGGAGGCTAGAACCCAAACCAATAGATTCAAGTTATAAGAGAGGAAATTCAGATTAAACATCAGGAAGAACTTTCTGAAAGTAAGAGCTCTTTGACAGTGGAACAGACTCCCTCAGAAGGTTGTGGACTCTCTTTCCTTAGATGTTTTAAAGCAGTGGTTGGGTGGCCATCTATCCTGGATGCTTTAGCTGAGATTGCTGCATCACAAGGGGAGCGATGACCCTTGAGAACCTTTCCAGCTCTACAATTCTATGATTCTAAGATACACAAGAAGGACTGAAAGTGGCTGCTGGAAAACACTCAGAGGTCGGAGCAAGGTCTAAATAAGATATTTAACGGTAGGGCTTCATTTAGGTGTATAGTTCCTTGCCCTTCCCCAAGAGTGGCAAAACCAGAATAAATTATGTAAAATAGTAAAAACTGGAGAGCAAATTATGCAGATTAAGAAATACTAAACAAAATTCAGCCTTGGTTTGTGTATCTATCAAATAAAGCCAGCTTTTCTTGTTCAGGAATTTAGCACATTATTTTTATGACGCAGAGCCCTCCCCACAAGCATTGAGTTTTGTGTTTTGTTGCAGAACGTGGAGTACAGGAATCTTTGTGTGAAAGACACAGAATCTTTGGTTAAGATCCTACCCCAATTGTCCTCTTTCCCCCAAATCTAGTTATGAACCACACTTCCTGACCTTCTACTTTCTAAATTGAACTCCAGTGTCCACTGAGCTGGGCAGATATAAAATGGCAGCCATCTGTCTGATAGCAGACTGGATAAATAATAATTTCTATTATGAGCAGAGTTTTAAAGCAAGGCTTTCTCTGAACACAACTAAGCTCCACCGGATTGCTGACGTATATAGTGACTGCGAAAGCTGATGCATGTTGAGATGGGGTGGAGAAGGAAGGCAAACCTGTTCGTCTGTGGACTGTCTGTTGTGGTTTATACTGAATCTGTCTTCATATATAATCTTTGCAGCTTGCTTACAGGAGCTGAGAACATTGGCACTTCAGTCTTTACAGCTAAAATGCACCCCCTGGTTGGGATTAATCCCTTGCGGGAATGCAGGCTGTAGTGATTTCTCAACACACGGAAGGCCTCTCCGCCTGGAGAATGTTCCGGCTGTTTGTCATTCTCAGTACCCCTGAACAACGCCACACCTTCTGCCCAGAGATCACCTGTTGGATATTTCTGTATGGAAGAAATACAAAAAAGAGGATTTGATTACTATTTAACACACCAGCAAAATGCTAGTTGTTCTAAAGAGCTTGCTCTCTCTGTGTGTGTGTCAGGATGCTGTCAGCGGCTCCTGGCTGGTTGCCCAGGAAAGTATAAAGACAAGGAAAAGTTTCTTACCGTCTTATTTTATTTCAAACTTTACAGAGAAAGACTGTAGAACCCAGCCTCTTGGATAATGGTGTTGTCCTGAGTGAATCTCCACCCCCGTCTTTCCCACTTCCTCATTCATCATCATCATCACCTCCTCTACGGGTGCTGCTATGTGCCTTCTGTCTTTGAGCTCTTTGCTCTCCTACTTTTAAGGCCCACCAGGTTCTGGGAGATGGTGGGTCTGGGATGCTTCCTAATGACAACGTTTCAGCCAGCTGCTCTGGCTCTCCCAACTTTCCCCCTCACCTGCCTCTGAGCTGTGACCTTCCTCAAACCCCTGTTGTAAATCTATATTGTCTTCCTCCTCCTCCTCCTCCCTGGAAGGGTCAGGATGGGGAGGCGGTCTCCACCATTCCTCCTCTGCCCACTCCTTGACAGTGTGGAGGGAGAGCTTGTGTACTATGAAAATCTCCAGGGCTATTGATTAGGGGCACAGCTGAACTGAGCATAGGGCCGTCTTTCCCATAGGCTCCCTTAGAAGGTGGTGGACTCTCCTTCCTTGGAGGTTTCTAAGCAGAGGTTGGATGGGCATCTGTCATGGATGATCTTGCTGAGAGTCCTGCATTGCAGCGGATAGAACTAAATGACCTTTGCGGGGGGAGGGGGGCTTTCCAACTCTACAGTTCTATGATGGGAAGTGGTGGCTTCTGACACAACAGTGTTCTCAAGGGCAATACTTTGCTCCCCAAAGCGGGATCAGTTCGAGTTCCAAGTGGCATCCTAGGAAATGAGCAGCTCTATTTGTTTAACTTTTTAATAATAATAATAATAATAATAATAATAATAATAATAATAATAATTTATTTATAACCCTTCCATCTGGCTGGGTCTCCCCAGCCACTCTGGGTGGCTTCCAACAAAGTATTAAAATACAGTGGTCTGTTAAACATTAAACGCTTCCCTAAACAGGGCTGCCTCCAGATGTCTTCTAAAAGTCTGGTAGTTGTTTTTCTCTTTGACATCTGGTGGGAGGGCATTCCACAGGGAGGGTGCCACTACTGAGAAGGCCCTCTGCCTGTTTCCCTGCATCTTGGCTTCTCGCAGTGAGGGAACCGCCAGAAGGCCCTCGGCGCTGGACCTCAGTGTCCGGGCAGAAAGATGGGGGTGGAGACGCTCCTTCAGATACATTAGGCAAAGGCCATTTAGGGCTTTAAAAGTCAGTACCAAACTTTGAATTGTGCTCGGAAACATACTGGGAGCCAATGTAGATCTTTCAAGACCAGTGTTATGGCAGCCGCTCCCAGTCACCAGTCTAGCTGTCACATTCTGGATTAGTTGTAGTTTCCTGGTCACCTTCAAAGGTAGCCCCACGTACAGCGCATTGCAGTAATCCAAGCGAGAGATAACTAGAGCATGCACCACTCTGGCGAGACAGTCCACTGGCAGATAAGGCCTGTGTACCAGATGGAGCTGGTAAACTGCTGCCCTGGACACAGAATTAACCTGCGCCTCCCTCGACAGCTGTAAGTCCAAAATGACTCCCAGGCTGCGCACCTGGTCCTTCAGGGGGCACACTTACCCCATTCAGGACCAGGGAGTCCTCCACACCTGCCCACCTCCTGTCCCCCAAAAATAGTACTTCTGTCTTGTCAGGATTCAACCTCAATCTGTTAGCCACCATCCATCCTCCAGCCGCCTCCAGACACTCCCTTGTAAATCCCTTGTATCTGCATCTGCAGCCATTTCGCAATGGCAACGCACAATTTGCTTGCATGATGAAAATGAGGCCATCAGTGTGCACACAACGAGCTGATCGCAATCGCTCTCTCACACACCATTTGGTGAATGACCACTGATGCATTGGGGTTGAATATGCTCCCACAAATAGTCTATGAATGTTGAAACAATGCTAGTCCCGCAGCTCGGTCCTATCGGCTTTACAAGTGAGGATGAACTGTTTGTACTGTTTGCTTCAGCTGCTAAGTGGATATGTGAGTAAACAGCTGCCCTCAAAGTTCAGCATCCTTCACATTCAGTACCCCCCAAAATCTCCTAGGTCACCAGCCTCTGTTTACACATTTATTTAATATATTTCTGCCCATCTTTTAGGTCAAGTACTATACACAGAGACTATCTCTCCCCCCCCTTTATATATAATCAATACAATGGCCAAAATACATTATAAAAGCAGCAACAGATAAAATCATGAACAGGCAGCCAGCCAAACATTAATTGAAAAAATGGAATAATTTTATTTAAGTCTTTAGTATGTACTTAAAAGCTTCAAGACAGTTGAGTCCTTCGAGAAGGGATTTCCATGAATGTGTGGCTACCACTAAAAAGGCCGAGAAAAACAAACAAAAAACCAGAGTCCTTTCTGTTGGGGATAATTCAGACTGAAATTCCCAGTTGTCAAAAAATGTTATTTATGTATGCTACTACTGCGGCCCGTGTTTTGTTAGCCCCCAAATGGAAAACGAGTGAGGTCCCAAGAGGAATGGCAACTTAAGTTGACAGAATATGTGCAGCTTGCAGAGTTAACATATAGAATAAGAGAACAAGAAGAACATATGTCTAGAGAAGACTGGAAAACAAATATTGAATATATGGGAAATAACTGTGTACAGCTGAAAATGCTGGCAACATTAAGATAAATTCAACAGTGTAAATAAGTTTTGATGGACATAATAATGGAATACTGAATGATATAGTTTTGTAAAACAGGCAGGGATTTATGATATGTAAAATGAACCATAGAAAGAGAAGGGAAATCATAGCTATCTTAAGGATGTAAAAATGAGTACTTTAAATTGCAAAACAGAAAATTTAATTATATATATATATATGGCACAGTCTCTGATACCTGCCAATCTGATTGACCATGGTGTTTTGTTTGTTTGTTTGCATCCATCTATCTCAGGAGATAATGGAAAATTGCACCTTTGGGGGTGACGTCAAATGGTTGGAGAGTTACAGTGCCTGCTGTGGCTGTAGAGACTAATAAGGGAGAGACATGTTTTGTTGCAGCTGGGGCAGGTTAAGGTGTACAGTTGTGCTGCTGCAGATACACCGTGACTTTTCTTCTTTTTGCGCTCCTCCCAGCAGTCATTCCTCCTCCGATCAATGCAGTGGATACATGACCTGACTGATTGTCTCCAGGCACTGTGGCGGACTTTGGACTTTAAAATTTCAGCAGTACCCTGTGCGATACCAAAATTCGGTTCCCTCCCCCCGCCTCTCACCTTCCGTTGTTCGGCATGGTTGCAGCACCTCCTGCGGCACTGGCTCGGCTCGGCACCAAGTGTGGCCGAACCAGTCATGCCCCCCAAATTTGCCTCTGCCACACACTGTGGTTGCATGCAAGGGATTTCCACATGGGGAAGAATAATGTTGCCAGCCTTCATGTCATGTAAGCAGACATTGTTGTAACACAGAGTTGCCTGGTGTCTCAAACCAGCTCCCTGTAGAGCACATGGTGATTTGTAAATATCTGTTTATGACTAAGATGCATGTCTGCAATATCTTAAAACACACACACACACACAAAGACATGTATATTTTTGCATCCGTGGGCTATGAAATGGAAGAGAGACTCGTACAAAATTAAAAAGTTGCAGTGGAATGGAGAGGAAAATGTGAATGAACATCAGAGTGGACTGGGGCACACACAGGCATTTGGCTGCAAGACCCATGTCTGTGTGTAAATCAGGTGGTACCTAATCTATGAGTAGGTTTCTGAGAATGCTTTCCCTCTTTCTTTTCTTAAGTGTCTTCCTGGAAAGGGCAGGCTGTCATCTGACATATATGTGATGGCGATTTGAGCAGCCAGGAGATTTTTGATACAGCAGCTCTATGAAAACCATGTGTTATTTGCAGACACCCAAAGGTTTTCCCTGAACTGTTAACTTGCAGGGTAGATATACTCAGTCAGAAAAAAGGAGCCAGCATACAGCCAGCATCCCTCCATCAAGCCACCACCGTCTCTATCGGGGAAAAGGTAACCAAAAGGAAACTATCAGGTTGGACAAGTCTTTTTCAGGCAGTGAAATTCTAACAAACAGGGAATGGTGCTATTTAGGGAGGGCAGGTATGGGAAAGCCTCTCCTCCTTACAGAGAGGAGGAGTTGTGAGCAGGAGCCATTCCCGCGTTGGCAGGGGGTGTTCCAGCCCCTGCTGAGCTGGCCTGGCTGCTGTGCCACGCCCCCAGGTAGCCAACCAATCAGGTGGAGGCTTGGGGGCAGGGTTTTGCCGCTTACATGTGGCCGCGGCAGCACTTCCCTTTCATTCCACTGCTGGACAACGTTGTTTTGGTCCAACCATCTGAAGAGAAGGGTTTGGTGAGGCTCCCATAGCCCCATGGCCATTGAAAAATCCAGGAAACTCTTAAACCGTGTGGTGGCGCGCAAATTGCGCTGTATGTATGGCCATGTGATTCTGCATGCTGACATCCGGTTCAGCGAGTTGTCTTTGTTTTGTGATGACGGTGTTCACTTTTCGGATCTCAACAATGATATTTGGCTGGCCGACATAATCAGAAGTCTTAGGGATTGGTTGCAGCTGTGAGGGTATTGGCAGCGAGTCTCTTTTGGCTCGGGTGGCGGTTTGGCATTGGAATATGTTTGTGTATTAGAGGGCAGGGTGTGGGCATCGTGGATCCTGTCTGACACCCTTGCTGGTGGTTAGAGCCATGGCACGACCCCCTGGTGACATCAGGGGGAGCTTTCAGTTGTGTTTGCATCAACAGGCTCCTCCCACTGGTGGTTAACCCTTGTTAGACTCACCCCTCCCTGAGGGGGTGGAGTCACGCTCTGTTGTTTTATCCAATGCCTAAGCCAATACTTCTTACATGCTGTAATCAATAAAGATGTGGCCTTTTTTAGCCCATTAACCTAATATACTGTGTCCATGTGTCTTTCTTATCCCCAAGCAGGTGGCAGGTCCTTGAATCACAACAGTTCTCTTCCGTTTGCATTTCTCTTGCAGACCACAGATGGATATCTTACAGGATCACTGATATTGCTTAGTGGGTTCATTGGGTCCATATGCTGAGTGACCATAGAAATGAGCCTGGAAAGAGTTGCTCATGGAAAAGAATGAGTATTTGACCTGTGTTGATAAAATTGCCATAATTATTATGAGGAAGATATCAAAAATGCAAACTTAAAATACATTGGTTCTTGAAAGCTAATATTGAATAATTCAGAGCAGAAAACATGATCTTACTAAAAATGACAAAAGTGATTCAGGTAGTTATAGCCAAGGCTTAATTGAAGTCATAAAATCCTGATGCATTTGGCGGCAGGTGGGAATCCTTTACCACACATGATATTAGAAACAAATCTAACTGTCTCCTCATTTAATAAATTAGATTTTGTCTGCTCCCCAAACCTCAAGTTCCTAAATTCTAATATCCCTTGAGGAGGAACAGTTTCATTCAAAACTGACTGGATTTGATACATTTGATTAAATCTTTTGATGCCCCTTATTAGGATCACTGTTGTAATTTCTTTTTTGCTTGGATCAAAATGAAAAAATGTGTTAAGTGTTGCCACTGAAATGTCTTCTAACTGAAGTTCAAAGCAAATTGGACGGGTTCCTCCCTAGGCAAATACCTGAGAAATTTCAAAGGGGTCCAGAAGAGTTTAAGTTAGTGCTGGGCTAAACTTGGGGAGGGAGCCTGAATTGTGGAAGAAAGCGCAAGCCTCGTTGGTGCCCTATGTTTGGGGGGGGGGGAAGCTCCGGCAGTAGATATTGTGGGTCACTCCTCCTCCAATAACAACAAGTGAGACAAAAAGAAATTATATAAATAGACAGAAAGAGAGAACATTGCTTCTGCCATCAGTCACCAGTAAGCCCTCTTTGAATTAGGCACCTAAACTGCCAATGTATACCCTCCGACATTTCTCTGCTGAAAACAGGGATGGCAATAATAATAATAATAATAATAATAATAATAATAATAATAATACCCCACCCATCTGACTGGGGTGCCCCAGCCACTCTACATGGCTTCCAACATATATGTTGTTGTTGTTTAGTCGTTTAGTCGTGTCCGACTCTTCGTGACCCCATGGACCAGAGCACGCCAGGCACTCCTATCTTCCACTGCCTCCCGCAGTTTGGTCAGACTCATGTTTGTAGCTTCGAGAACGCTGTCACAAACACTCTGTGAGGAGAGTGAGGCTGAGAGACTTCAGAGAAGTGTGACTAGCCCAAGGTCACCCAGCAGCTGCATGTGGAGGAGCGGAGACGCGAACCAGTTCACCAGATTACGATTCTACCGCTCTTAATCACTACACCACACTGGCTCTCAACTGGCTCTGGTTTGGACACAATCTCATTAAGACTAGTGAAGCTCCACAGAGTGATGTGGTCCACAAATTACTTGGTTGTCACCAGATTCTGCCTAAAGTAAAATTCAAAGTGAATTTGGAGGTTCCTCTGGTGAAACATCTGAAGAATTGCAGAAGAACAAAAAGAATTTCAACAGTGTTTCGCTGCCGGCATTCTAGCCAAAGCTGGTGGAAGGAACTACAAGCGGTTGCAGGACCACCTGAGCCTCCAGCAGTAACTCTGACTTCAAAAATACCCCATGATGGGAACTTGCTCTGGAGGTTGACTGAAGCCCCCACCAGAACAGGCTGAATACCATTTCCCTAGACCAGGGATGGGAAACCTGTGGCCTTCAGGTATTACTCATTTCATTTATAGTCATAGAAATATTTATATACTGCTGTACTGTAAAAAATATCAAAGTAGTTTGCAACAGTGATATTTATTTACAATTAAAACCACACACAAAAATAAAAATAAAATAAAACCAGTGATTCTAACTATGTTGCTGGGTTTCATTTTCCATCAGCCCCAGCCAGAAATTTGGGAGTTGCAGTTCAACAACATCTGGAAGGTTTCAGGTTCCCCAACCCTGCCCTAGATAGATTGTATATTATAAAACAGCACAACAAGCACTTTGGTTGTGTCTGGACTGAGCTTTCCTCTGCCTGCCTTCATCCTGTCTGCTACTGACTCCAAGCACCTATTCTGGGCATCCTCACCTGGATCTGACGAAGAAAGAACGATGGAAATTGCGGCCATCCATGTACTGATGGCACCTGACTCCAAAACTCTGGACAACCTCTCTTATGGGCTTCACTTTGTCAACAGTGATGCCACCGGGTGGCCAATATGCTGAGAGTAGAGGTTGCTGACTTCCAAAGTATCTGTGCATAAGCACCACGCAGCGAGGAAAAATGTATAATGCCATCCCTGTGATGAATGAATACTATTATAATAGATAGCGGCACTATCAGAGAGATCTGGCAACAGCAGAGGCAAGTCTAATTGGTCATTAGAAAATGTTTTCCAGCTATCCAGTGATGAAACAAATCCTCGCAACATATTTGGTTTTGTTTCCCATTTTATGGATGGAATTGTCTCCTAGCCCTGCTTCCCTGACCCCACTGGCTCTCGCAGCAGGCAAGAAATATGCTTCTTCACATTCTCTCCCTTAATGAGGTGCACTTTTGAGGCTGCCTTTCTTTCTGGCCTTTTGCGAGATAGCCGTACTGCAGACAGACAATGAAAACTCCCCAGCTTTTAAGCTCTCACTGCGAGCTTTATCGCTTCTCCGTGGCAGCCCTGTGCAAGCTGAGGGAGAAACACGAGGTCAACATCAATTCCTCAGAGGCAAGGCTTTGCATGGCAGCACACACAATGTCTCCCTGTTGGTTCAGAAGCTGGAGAAAGAAAGAGAACTAGAATGCAATTTAGGCAGTGGAGAGAATGTGGTGGTTTTTTTCCTGGTCTAATAGAAATAACAGAGGCCAATCAAGTGAAGAATTTGGGTGGGTCATTGTTAATGCCTGACTAACGGCTAAGCATGGCTGTGTGTGGCATTGGGAGTGCGGCATGAGTGAAGGCCAGAGCTTGGTGATAGAGTACATGCTTTGCATCCGGGAGGTCCCAGGTTCATTCAGTCAGCCCAGATGATGAACCATGCACTCACTTGGTATAAGACAGCTTCCTATGCTCCATTTTCAAGGAAACCTGAGTCTGAACCAGCAGAAACACAATTTTCAGAGGATCCTCAAGGTCTGAGATGAAGTGTGCAACACCGGTCTCCGTGATTGGCTGGCTGCACGAGGCCTCTGGAATGCTCATGTTTATCATTCCATACAGGAGATTCCATTCTGCTTTCTGCAACTCCAGCTTCTTGCTCCAGCCCTCCAAATGTAGACATGGGTGTGGCCGCCCAAGGCTCTGATCTACTAGATTATATCTGTAATCTTTAACTTTTTCAGACTGGGGACTCACCTTTATTGCTCTCTCTCCCCCATCTCACTCCTTTGCCACAGCCATTGCCTTCCCTTTTGCTCACCTACACTGCCCTGACTTCATGCAGTGATTGTGATGTGGCACTACATCTTCCAATGGGGGTTGCATGACGACACTCTTGCATTTTTACTATATAGAAAGAAAGATATTGTTATGACTTTCTCCCCCTGCCCAAATCTATTTCTCCTCCTCTCTCGTCTTTGCTTTTCTCTCTCTTTTCTCCTCTGTAAGACAACACAAAACAAAAAGGCCCGGTGACGTCACGGGTGCTACCCACCCTAGATGTCTTAACCTATCAATTGAAGATCAGTAACACACTCTCTGGAAAATATATCTCACAATGCACTTTGGAAAATACTTCCTAGCTAGCTGTGAATAAAATCTCTTTTATCCTCTTGTCTGTTTCAGCAGAGCTTCAAGACAGAGACGTGTTTCTTCCCCTGTAGGGAACACTTCCACTTTGGAACACTTTTGGCTTCCAGTGAAGACCCTGGAAAGAGTTGCTCATTCAGATCACATCTCACAATTAAGGCTCTTGCTAGCAGAATTGAATAGATCCCTAAGGGTTGTGTAAATTTCCATAGAAATTGAGGGGTGGGTTCCAATCAAACACGGAAATGCTACCGAGGGAATCCATTAGGAAAACATTTGAAAACTACAGTTATAATGTCCCTCTCACATAGAAAGCAAGGCTCTTGCATACTGATGGAGGTGGTTCCCCATTCCAGGAGAATGAGGCTGTCCCTGAACTGGACGTGGTAACTGTTGGGCAAGGCGCAGTTAACACTGTGCAGCTGTTTAAGACCGGAAGCCCATATGATGTGATGCTGGGACCTTCCAGTTTGCGAGAATTGCCTCCTTCAGTGCCACAACAACGCCTGCATTTGATAGTACAACTGATTCCACAGATGTCAACAGCGAAGCCAGATCTATGGCGTCAGTTCTGTCTGGAAGAGCACCAAGTGAAATAATGACTAACCTAACACTGCAAGATAAAATAGGCAAAGATCAGGTTATTCATTGCCTCCCCTGGTGGGCTTTTTTATGTGTGTGCTTCTCCTACTGTTGGCATAGTTTTAGGAACTTGGACGTACATTAAGTGCGTTCATACATTCTAGGACCAGCTTCCCAAGTTAGTGATTTATAGAAACTGCTTTCCCTATGTTGTGCGCCCCAATAAAGTGCAAACAGGTATGTGAGATCTTTCTCTCACCCATGAGGTAATTTTGAGACCAAAATGCCATTGCAATAAAACTAGGGTGTCATTCAACTTTTAAAAGGGTGGGTTTGCATGGTCTGTGTTAAATGTGGTGT
This sequence comes from Podarcis filfolensis, assembly GCF_964270895.1. Taxonomy (NCBI): domain Eukaryota; kingdom Metazoa; phylum Chordata; class Lepidosauria; order Squamata; family Lacertidae; genus Podarcis; species Podarcis filfolensis. The sequence continues at coordinate 80,951,974 of NC_139608.1, forward strand.
CTCTTATCATCATGCTATGGTGATCAGTTATGGCAGGACTGGGCAACATATAGCTTGGGGTGATGCATGTAGCCCTCAGCCGAAATTTATAGAGGTGGGCCCAGAAGAGGAGGAGGATGAAAGCAGGACAGGGAACCTGAAGTGGAAGGTGTGCTGGAACGAAGCAGGAGGGAACCCTGTACAAGTGACGAAGTCAGACCTCTGGCAAGAGGGATCTGTCCCTCCCTGGTATTTGGTTAGCAGCACCAAAGTGACTTCCCTGGCACATGAACCAGCATAGTGTGTATGGAGGTCCTGCCCAGACAAGAAGAACCCCCTCTTGGCCTCACTGATGTGGTCCAAAGGAAAGCAGAGCAATATGTTTGATACCAGCTTGGCTGCAGGAGTTGCCAGAAGGAGGTGTACAAGACACCATCTAACCTTCTTAGGGACTCCACTCTAGATTTGTGTAGGGCTTGCTCCTTTGCCCTTTGTTCTCCTGAAGATGCCTTGCAAGGCAGCAGGTACAGGTTTTTTTGCGGTTTACAGTGGTACCTCTGGTTACATACTTACATACTTAAGACGTTCTGGAGGAACCTGAAACTGTTCTTAACCTGAAGCACCACTTTAGCTAATGGGGCCTCCCGCTGCTGCCGCGCTGCCACCGCACGATTTCTGTTCTCATGCTGAAGCAAAGTTCTTAACCCAAGGTTAGTGGAGTCTGTAACCTGAAGCGTATGTAACCCGAGGTACCACTGTACTCCCAAATCCTTTTTCATGAATAAGTATAGCTGCAGGGCAGCAGAGGTTTAGGGCCAGAGCTTTCCTTCTCCTAGATGGGCCACCTTTCCAGGTTGATGAGCCCCATCTGCCCCAGATTTCAAGTAGGTATAGCTTTTCTCTTCCCCTACAAGACAAGCTGCACCATCCAAAATGCAAATGTTCAAGGGACTGCAGTTTTGCTTCTGGTCACCTACATGTAAATCAGTTCCTTCTGTCTGGGAACTGAGACAAACTTTCCAGGATTCACAACCGCTGCCAATTCTGTTGTTTCTTCTTAAGCCTTTTCTTTCCACAAGCAGACCTCAGAGACGTATTATTTCCCAGAAGAGCACAGAAGGCAAAGAAGCCTTTATTCGGTTTCACAATATTTCTTTCTGCGTTGGAGACGACGACGAGCCTCTTTAAGGGTGAGGGAGGGGGCAAGCGTATGTATTGCAGGGCTGGGGAGGGGAGCTGTCTGAAAAGTCGCAACCCGTTTCAAGTCAGCCAAGACTCACGCAGGTCAGGATCAATTGCTGGAAAGGTGCTTGACAATTTAGATACCCCTTGTCTGAGAGAATGCGGTGGGGGGTCTCATCCTAACACTGGATGCTCCCGATTTACAAATGCAGGTTTGTTTGTATGCTTGTTTTCCTTTGCTGGGGTGGAGGCAGGGGAGGGATGGTGCAAGGGTCTGCTGCAGGAGTGGGGAACCTATGGTCCCCCATAAGTTATGGAACTCCAACTCCCATCAGCTCCATACAGCACAGCCCAAAACCCCATTGTCCTCTGCCTTTCTTATCTCACTCTCCAGATTCCCTGTCAGGGGCTGGGCTGAGCTGAGGAGGAATGGTGGGAGCCACGCCCCCTTTCTGCTGAACATTCCCAAGGGCAGGAAGACAGTGTTGATTCAGAACAGTGGTTTGTAGAGGGGCACGGCCCAGAGGGCAAAAGCTGGGAAATACTGGGTGAGGAACAGCTAGAAGAGGAAACACTCAGAGAGAGAGACAGCTAGCAGATTCAGGACTGCATTCCTGACCCCCCTTGCTTCGCCTAAGACTAGATGTGATAGAACAGACAGCACAGCAGCAACAAGCTCAGATTACCCAATGTAGGAGTAGAGATGGGAAGGCCGGGGGGGGGCCTCCCAAAGCTGTTTTTTCCTGGAAAAATTAAAAAAAACAGTTTGATATAGTTTGAATATTCCACCCCCCAATTTTTCCAGGAAAAATGAAAAAAGGGGGAAAACCTGCCCCCCAATTCCCCCCCAGTCCTTCCCATCTCTACGTAGGAGTGATATAGATTAATGGGGACAGGGGGGTGAACCTTTACTGGAAGTAACGCCATTTCTAGGGAGATATGCATTCCTTTGTCTCTCGCTGTGATTATTAAAGAAACTAACTGGTAAGAACGCTCCTTTCGTTTGATCTGCTTATTTACTGCCACCGGGGGAGGGATCTGATTCCCCGAAGCCTGACATTCCTTTGCCTTCCTTATGCTTAGATACTAGAGGCCTTGACTTGTGACCAGGCTATCACTAATTTGGTTGTCTCACTCAGGGCCAAGGGAACTGGCCACCAGGGGAAGCCAGCAGCTTGCCACTTCCACTTCCACAACAGGGCTGCTGCTGCTGCTTCTCCTGTGGCTCTCCTTTCCATGCTGCCCATTGCTTCTATCCATTGCCCTACTGTGGATCCTGCTCTTGCACCAAAGAGGTTCAGACAAAGCAGAGAGGTCCTCTAAACCCCACCCACCCACTCTAGACCTTTGGATAGCCTTTTTGTCTGGTAGCTACTGGCTATGCAACGCAGCTCTACTCCGTGGACGTAGGCCGATCAGCCAGCAAAGGAGGATTAAACCGGAGTTTTGCTGCTAGCTTGCAAGAAGGCGCCCAGGGTAAGGTGGAGTCCTTCTTCGGGTTGGGGAAAATTTCTGCTGCTTTGAAGACTTGCATATATCTGCAAATAAACAGACATTATAAAAACAGCATTAATTGCCACTATGCTTGTGAAAAGGCTGCCTCTATAGCCTAGGAGCATGAAACAGCCCTTTCAGCCATTCAAAACAACCTCCAGCAGTTTACCCTGCTGAACCCAGGCTTCAGACTGACACATTGGGGGTCACTTTTAAACAAATTAAGTTGTTTCTGGCAATACTGGAAACAACCCAGCTCAGCTGCAGCCAGGAGGAATAAAACAGGATGACGAGTCTAGGGAGCTGCCATGGATATATATATATATATATATATATATATATATATATCTCCAAATGGCTGAAAGTACCCTTAGAAATTTCCACTTGAGATGCTTAAGACATGCTGAAAAGCAGCCATCTTAGAGACTTAATGCTTATTAAAACCAGAAAGCATGTAAAACAACGAGATTACCCCTTAACTAACGCTTTATCTTGCATGAAGAAAAATACCATCATTGCAGCCTTGATTAAACAGTATTATGAAGCTGGTAGTGATTGTATTTAACTGTTTTGTGCTCCAGGAGTTGCCCTTTTTAAAGAAGGAAATTCTCACTTGCATTAATCAACCTATACTAGTATTTTCACGGTGCTAGAGCTGATGAAGTAAAAAGGTTAAAAAAAAAAGTATCACAGAGTGAAAACCTACAGGAGCCACCTTTTTTAAAAAAAATGTAAGATAAGATTTCTGTTCTCCAAGCTTCCAAATGCTAAGGCAAAATGCAAAACATAATTTGCTTTGCTTACAAGCACATTCTCTGTGCTTGTAAGCAAAGCAAATTATGCCTAATGACTTAAAAGGAACAGTGCTCTATATACACAACAGTTTTCGGGTTGCAAATTACCCTATAAGTGCTTTGTTTCTGAATCAAATTAATTGGAGAACAAGTTGGTGCACCAATTGTTCACTTTGGGGGTGCTCTTATTTCTCGGGACAGTAGAATTGAGTCAGGTGAAACAGTCCCCCAAGAAGTAGCTAACTCCCACCTCTGCCCCCCATTGCTTAACACCTGTGGGTAGTTGTAGAAATTACATTCATAGTGTGCTTCTCTTTCTTATTATCAATCAATATATTGTTACACGCCTCCTCAAACTCCAAGTGGTGCAAGATCCCAGGAGTTCCAGGCGCTTACCAGGGTTCATGTTTCCTTTGGAAATGAGGCACAGTGGAAACTGTAGCGCCTTTATGGTATATGGTTTATTCACACACCCATATATAACCTGAGCCTACACTCCAAGAGGGTCCTGTTTCTCCCATTGCTACAGCCGTTGCTCCAAAAAGAAACCAAACACGGCTCTCTGTCCCTTTGCTTAGCTTGCTGCATTTAACAGACGGACAGACCTTTCCCCCCTAGAACAAGCCACTGCTAACTGAAAGGCCAAAAGCTCCAAACTCTAACTCTGAGCTGAAGGAAGTGTCCCTCTCTCTGGTGAGATTCCTAATGGCCCATCACTTTCCTTTTGTTTTCCTTAATGGCTCATCCCAGGTGATCCCCAGAGCATGGGAAGCAAGCCTGGCTTGATTTTAACATGCTAAATCCATTTTCTGGCACCTGGTGTCTTTTCAGGTTGTTGGTGACACCAATGACTTACATTGCCAAGTATGCACAAATGGGTAAGTAAAACCAACGGCTAGTAATTTTGCAGATTTATTTGCAAGGCTACTTCACAAGGACCTTTCCTTCTCGAATGTAATATATGAATCAGAGCTCTTTTTCCCTATTTTCCTCATTCATTTGACCAATGCTTTTTTCCCCTTAAAAAATGTTTAGGGGTACTCTCATTTTGACTCAAGAAAACCACCATTTTATAGTTCAAATCGGGGAAAATGAATACAGTAAATGGACAAAAGTACAAAGTTTCACAAAATGTTTAGGGGTATGCATACCCCTGCGTACCCCCAGAAAAAACACACATTCCCCCAGCCTTGTCCATCTTCTCTGTCTGTATTTTCCTAACCTTTGTGCCCCAGGTAGCTTTATTTTCCTTCTTTCTACATCTTCCCATCAGTTGTCCTCTTTGAACTGGACCTGACTTCTTCATCAACAGCTCCAACCTGTCTACTCTTTCCTTGGGCTTTTTGCTGGTTCAGTTCCCATATCTACACCCTAGACAATACAACCATATTTGGGAGGGGAGCACATGGCTAGAATTCTGCAAGACCAACAAGTCAAGAAGTTAACTGGGTTTCTCTCCTGAACTGAAGTTCCAATAATGCAGAAAGCAAGAAGCTTAAAGAGCTGAAATTCTCAGGATTCAGGCAGAAGTCGTTCAGGTAAAACTGCCCAAGGCAACCACTAGACTGGATCGTTCGCACGTTTGGCTTGGGTCCCACCAACCTCTTCTTCAAGGTTCTCACCTTAATGTTCAGTTCACGATGAAACAGAAACAGAAATTAAGGGTCAGAGTCAGTTCAGTATATTTTATGATGCTGGCAACGCACAAAGACATTTGGCACACAGAACACCTGCTAGCTGGTCTAGAGACACTTATAAAAAGCACATTTTGATATCCTGCCAAAATTCGACTCCACTGACCTTCTAGCAATGTAATAATAACAATAACACTAAAATGTCTGGGTAAATGGAAGTGAAGCGAAGCAACCGTGAGTTCGGCTACAGCTGAAGGCTGGACTGGTGGATATTCTCAAGATCTGGATTCTCTGACTGCTAGCTCACATGACTGATGGCAACGGAGAGAATTGTCTATGTCTGGCTCCCACTGACAAAGCGCTACAATCCCAGAAAGCTACAAGAATACAAACCTGGCACACGGCTGAAGGTGCCTCTGGAGTCCTTCCTGTGGCTGCTTCCATGAAAGCCGCTTTTCAGTTCAGCTTCAGCTTGTCTGTTGAACCATGCAAGGAGCGCAAGACTCAGCCAAATGCATTACTGAAAAATGAATCACTTTGCTGAATATTCAGTGTTTCATTTCTGTTCAGTGCTCCCCCCCCCTCTCTCTCCCCCCCGCCCCACAGGCTGCTGCCTTCTTTGTCTTTGACCTTACAGCCCCTTTGGTGTCAATGACATCACAGTGGTATACCTGTGATGGCACCATGGACACTCATAAACATCATCACATGGGTCACCACAGCCAATCAGACTGTCCTTGGTGCCGTCACAAGTATGCCACTGTGAAGTCATTGAGAGACATCATACGCATCACCTAGTTGCGCCCCGAGGCCCTCAAGCCCTCCCCCTGACACGTAATTTTAGTTTAAGTTATTGGGCCAAATTTAGGCCACAACTTTATTGATTACAGCAAAGTGAGCGGTGTTGGCTTAGGCATTGGCAACAAACTGACTATAACTGACTCGTGCCTCTCTGTCTGGAAGTCTGAAAGGGTAAACACCAAACGAGGGAGCAACATCGATGAAGACCAACGAAGCTCACACCGGGGTTCCTGTGGTCCTGGCATGGCCCTAGCCCCTCAAGCAGACTTCGGACGAGATCCAGGACCCCCAGAATGCCCTTATTCATGGAGGGGCAGGTGATGGCCGCACCTCCCCTCCCACACACTTCAATAAGTCAATGCCTAACCGCCAAACCTTACAAAGTTGTGACGATTGCTAAGGGGGTAGGTGAAAACCAAGTGGCTACATCCAATCTGCCAAATGGAAAAATTCCTACCCAGCCCCTGCTCCAAAGCAGGCGACCCAATCCAAAGCAAGGCCAAAGCAGCAGCACCTAAAATTAGGGAGGGAGGGCAGGTGTTCAGCAGTGCGATGCAAGTTCCCCCAGTTATGCCGTGCACAGACACTCGAGCACACATTGTGGTGTACAGGAGAAGAGAAGGAAACTGTATTTCATGGGCGTTCAGAAAATCACATCCTACGCAAGAAACACATAAAGCTTCTGAGGTTAGACGTGAAACCACTCTGTTGCCTCATTCATTTAGATTTATTTCACTGTTGCCTCTTTCTTGTGTGTTCCAGTTTAATACTATAAAACTCGGAACATTATCTCACTGGAAGAATAGCTGTCCTCCAACAAAATATCAGGAAAGAAGTGGTTTTTCAAATGTTTCCCCTTCTGTGAGCAAAAATAGAAAATGGATATGCTTTTTTAAAGGAGGAAGGGAAGAGAAGAACTTACATTTTCCAGGCAGTTCCACTTGTTGTTTTTATAACATCCTGTGTGAGTAGTAAATTTTATAACAACAGATGTCTGTTATTCCACATTAAATCTGTTTAAGGCAGGAAAACAAGATTGCACATTCTGAGGGCTCAGAGGATAACAAATACTTCAACAAAGTAAGTATTCTCCCTCTTTAAGATCATCTAATGGGGAAAACACCAGCAGAAATTCCATGAAGAGCTGTGTTCCTTGTGAAGTCTGAGTCATCTAAAGTATGCTTTTAAACAGTCTGGCTCTGGGGTTCTTTGCTGTATGGATAGAGTTGTAAGCATTGGCCATGCCCTTCACAATGCACCGCTGCCTGCAAATCCCAGAAGTGCAGCCTTGGAGCCAAATTTGTATTTCTAGAATGATGCAGAGGAAGTAACTAGGCCTGGTCTACGCAAGGAACAGGTGAGGTGGTACAGTCCCTGTGACAGTACTCACCGGTATGGACTACTATTGCTTCTTGTTTTGCTGCCCATAGCAGCCATTGTGTGCTGGCACCCATGGCATTTTTATCAATATATGAGTATGGGAACCTCATGGTTTTTTTTTTACAAAACAAAACAAATCAAAAGGACCAGGTACAGCTATTCCTGGAGTGCACCATTTCACAGTGCAGGTGAGAGTTCTGAGAGTTGCAGGTTCCAACAATCCTCCATGACAAAAACATAAACAAATCTTGATATGTAGAAAGCCAGAAAGTCAGGGAGAAGACTGTACCAGAACTGTATTCTCTGTCAGTAACCAATCTCCTACACACACAGACATTTTGATAAAGGAAAGCATAAGACCAGTTTTCAAGTACAGTGGTACCTCGCAAGACGAATGCCTCGTAAGACGAAAAACTCGCAAGACGAAAGAGTTTTTCGTTTTTTGAGTTGCTTCGCAAGACGAATTTCCCTATGGGCTTGCTTCGCAAGACAAAAACGTCTTGCAAGTTTGTTTCCTTTTTCTTAAAACCGTTAATACCCAGGGAATCCGTGCTTCACAAGATGAAAAATTCGCAAGACGAAAAAACTCGCAGAACGAATTAATTTCGTCTTGCGAGGTACTACTGTAGCCCTTAATATAATTTTCAGATGAGAAGAATGGGTTTAAGTTTCAGCAATACCAGTTTAGGCTGAATACTGGCAAATGTTTCTCAAGGGATCATTTCAATGTAGGTTTGGAGCTGGATGTGCATACAATGTACATCAGAGAACCACTGTCCATTCAGGTCAGGTGTTTCAGACCTGTTTGCTCCATATCTACCTGCATATATGGAGACTTGGAGAATATAAGTGGCTTCATGACATCACTGTGAGGACAACACAGGAGAAAGGCTACACCGGGGATTCTTTGTAGACTTGGGGTTTAAATTCAAAAATATTCAGCTATGAAGCAAATCTTGGAGGAGGGGATAAACTGAGGAGTGGCTTGATGTCCTAAGTGGATTAGACAACTTCATGGAGGTCAGTGGGTGTTGGCTCTGATTGCAAAATTCAGCCTCCACATTCAAAGCACTCTATCTCTGATTGCTACTTACTGGGAAGGTAAACATGGCTATCTCATGCTTTGCTTGTGAGCTTCCTAGGAGTACCTGGTTGGTCTGTTCTAGCAGAGGCAGTGCCTAAGTTGTTATGTTCTTAAGAGGGAGAAAATTCAAGGGGAAAGATTTTGAATATTCATATAGTACATCCACTTTACTTCCTAAATGAAGAATCCAAGAAAAGTCTGTTAAAAGATAGGGGGATTATATAAAATGGAATGAGCATACTGTTTTTCTGTGATACATTATCATGAAACCTACTGAGAAAAATGTTTCCACCTAGCAAGCAGAACTGCAAACTATAATTGCAAACAGATTCTTCTGAAAGAACAAGGGAACATGGAGGGAACATATGAAAGTACCTGCTCATCACAGCAGGATCACACTTCACCATCTTCCAACCACCATATTCAGGGAATGTCAAATCAATTCATGTCTCCTCTAATACAAACAATGCACATCATCAAGCTGTACTTATCTCGTTCTACCACTCTAATTAATTATCTTAAAACTATGCTTCCTGTGCCAGGCATCTGCTCCTCAAATAAAATAGGGTGATCAAAGCCTGAGTCATGTTTTTGCAGCACTACAGGCTTTGTAAGCTGGTGCCCACGTGGGGACTTTGAATTGGGCGGTGGGCAGGCATGCTTTAGGGAACATCAGTTCACTCTCTGGAGGCAGAGTCTGCCAACAACGCCATCCATTGCCAGTCCCTTATATCCATCCCTATCCATCTGCACAATGTGGGGTGGGGGGGGAGCAGTGTGGACATCATCAGAAGTGTCCCCCCATGCCAAAAACTGCAGTGTCATCAAAGAAAAAGAAAACCCTGCTTTTTGAAGGCATCTCATTTGATTATTTCTGGTGCTGCTGACTCCAGGAGGGAAGACGTATGGTCACATTTGAAATGATCTTCAACCCTCCTATGTATAGGAGGTCATTACTGATGGGTGGGATGCGGGTGGCGCTGTGGTCTAAATCACTGAGCCTCTTGGGCTTGCCAGTCAGAAGGTTGGCGGTTCGAATCTCAGAGACAGGGTGAGCTCCCGTTGCTCTTTCCCAGCTCCTGCCAACCTAGTAATCTGAAAGCACACCAGTGCAAGTAGATGAATAGGTACTGCTGCGGTGGGAAGGTAAACGGCATTTCCGTGCGCTCTGGTTTCCGTCACAGTGTGCTGTTGCACCAGAAGTGGTTTAGTCATGCTGACCACATTCATTACCCAGAAAGCTGTCTGTGGACAAACGCCGGCTCTCTTGGCAAGATGAGTGTTGCATGCCTTTGATTGGACTTAACCTTTACCATTACTGATGCTGAAAGTATTTTAAAATGTAAACTTTCCCATTTCCTTAAAGGAATCATTTCCTGAGGTGTTTCAAACCTAGACCTCCTTTGTGCATGTGTCCATATTTTAGAATTTGAGCCCCCCCTCCCCAATTCTTTGAGGTCAGTTAAGCCTCACTGAAGGTGGCGGCATGAACTGTTGCATGCCCATGGCATTGGGGCTCTGAATGATTCCAGCATAGCAAAAACATATTTAAGAACAGAGAAGGCAACAGCTAATTTGAAGAAGTACCATCTGTTGAGAAGGTACTAACCGGTCGGCATTTTTTTTACACATCTTCAGGAAAGGAAAAAGGGTATAAATCTGAGTGGTCTGTGAAAACCAATAGGAAAGAACACTGAGGGTCATTGCATTTCCTAGATACCTTCCACATGCCGTTGTACATCTCTGCTATAAGCTATTACCCCAATACAATTTCAAATAGCCTCCAACGTTTCTCCGATGAAAATAGGGATGCCCTGTTCCATCACCATCATTCCCCATTCGACTGTGCTGCCCCAGCCACTCTGGGTGGCTTCCAACATATATAAAAACATAATCAAACATTAACCGTTAAAAAAACTTCCCTATACAGGGCTTCCTTCAGATGTCTTCTCAAGAGTATATAATTACTTATCTCCTTGGCTTGGGGGTTGCATAACTCCACACCCTCCAAAATTTCTCTGTTGAAAATAGGGATGTCCTAAGGAAAAGAGGTACATTCCAGGATCAAATCAGAAACACACCTAATTGTGAAACACACCTAATCTGTAAACTATTATTTAACTGGGATCAATCTGACACTGTGGTCAGATAAGTAACTTGTTTATTGTTTTTGCTGTTTACAGATGTATGAGAACTGAAAATATATATGCAGAGCAGCTGCTCTTACTACACCCCACCACCACTTTATTCTGCGCTTTCCCCCACTCATCCAGAGGGATCACCAGAGTGGGGCATGATATGAAGGTAGGTGGTATATTTAGCTAATGGTTTCCAGCTAAACCTTTTATTAACACATGGATGTTTTGGCCTTCACAGGCCTTTTAGCACATCTCAGCTGGATCGATGATCCATGCTGCAATTTTTGCTTGTGGTGAAGTAGTACAGCGAGTGCCTCACCATGACATCAGCTAATAGGCAAATTCCCGTTGAGCTGAGTGCCAAAACCCACTGAAGTCCATGTTGGCACATGAAAAGGACTGTGCAAATTAAGGATCCTTCTTGCTCTGGGTTTGCATCCAGCATGATGCAATGTTCTTCCAGTGCCTGTGAGGTCATGTGCATAGCTTACTAATTTGAAGAGAAGGCAGGATACCCCACAAGCAAACCAGCAATCAAGGAAGGGAAGCCATGAAACTAGATCTAACCACTCCGTTCAAGATAATTATTGGATTTTAACTCCACTCAGAGAACTCGCAGAAGAATCATATGCCCACTTGACTGGTAAGAGCTCTGCCCCACCTGGGCCTCTAGCATTAACTACAGCCTCGTGGATTCATTTACAGAGAGAATATAAAGGAATTCTGAAGCTTGAACTTCACTTTATCCTAGTTGAGGAGCTTCGCTTCGCTTAAGCTGCACAGCTCTCTTGTTCTCAAGACCTGGGTGCTTTCCTGAGCTATGCCTTGTGCCAGTAATAAAAGAAATGCAACGTTCTCCAAAGCCTTAAAAATCAGCCTTTGGAAGAGTTTACATAGCTCTGCCTAAACTGCAATCAGTGACCAGAACTTGGATTAACAAGTAAATGAAATCCGGAGTGGCTATTGAAAACTAACTGATCACGCATGCGCAGGAACTTCTTCTATATTCTGAGCCAGAAAACAAACTGTTGGTGACATGATGCCCGATTGGTGATACATCCAGACATGACACGTTGAACAAGGTCATAGTTTGAACTGAGCAATTACGCATTTAAGTGATTTCACAACTTAGAAGTCCCGCATTTGCAGTGGTGGTAAGATGCTCTGAAGCATGTACATACTATTTTTTATTAATTAAGTGAGAGCAGTAAATAAATGAACATTCTCCATGTTGGGATGAAACAAAGAAGCATCTTCCAACTTTAAAGTGCTGGGTCTGCTCTGGCTAGAAATCTTAAGTAAAGGAAACCCACCCTAATTTGCAGTGCCCAGACTCCTATGATGATTGGAGCACAGTTAACAGGTTGTGCCCTTCTCCAAATTTTGCATGCAAACACATTAAAAATGCACATATTGTTGGGGAAATGCATCTCTTTTTTTGGAGAGGGGTGCTTTTTAGTGGGAAATGTATGCAACTGTATTTTCCGGAAAATGCGTACACACAAATGCATAAAATTTAAATGGAATCTTAAAGAAAAACACCCCAATCTTCAGAAAACAGGGCAGAATGGACTCACAACTGAATGCATGCAAAATTAACAGCAAATGAAAGCAGGGTGTCCATCTCTAACCTCAGCAATCAGAAAAGCCTGCACTTCATTTATCCGTATCTCTCAAATATGACTCCTAAATCAGTAACTTTGGTGTGAAGGTTCAGAATTTCTTGAAAGAAATCCCACCCTTTCTTCACTTCCTACGAACCACAGTAGAGACGGGCTACCTGTACGTGAACCCAATCTGTCCCAAGGGTACTCATTTATTTGTGTATTAGGCTCATAGAGCTCTAGGTCTCATAGGCTCAGAGCTGATTACAGGAACTTTCTGGATGTGCACATTTCTGTCCCACAAGGGCTCATGGTGTAAGCAATGTAATAATTAGAGGGCTTGGGGGATAAAGAGGCCAGCAGAATTAAAATTACGTTTTATTCACATATCATTTTTAAAAAGTGATTAAGGAGGTTAGGCCCAATCCCCTGATCAGGTGTGCTCTGTGCATTGGGTCTTCTTCAAGTGTGTTTGTTTTGTAAGGGAAGAATATCACCTGTGAGGAATGGGGTGTGTTGAGGCTCTTCTGAGTGGGCTGCCACATTGTGAGATACACTGTCTAGCTATGCAGGGAAGGGCCTTATCTGTGTGGCCCCCTGTCTCTGGAACTCGCTCTCTTCAGAGCTCCACACGGCGCCAATGCTCCGTTCCTTTTCGGCGCCAACTGAAAACCCATTTGTTTGTTCGTGTGGCTTTTGCCGGTTTGGTTTAGTAACTCTAGTCAGTTTTATGTAGATCATTTTAGATTTTGGTGTAAAAAGTTGTGTTGTCATTATTTTATTGCTTTTGTGGGATCATTCATGCATTTCTATGCTGTTTTGTTTTGGGGGCTGCACCCAACCTTGCGATCATTTGATGGAGGACGTGTTGAAAACGTTTTCAGTAAAACAAATTAATACAAACATAAAACAAACCATTTTTGTTTGTTTTTGCAATTGGTATTTTTTTAAAAAATAATCCAATGGTTTATGGTTTTGTTGGTTTTCTTGTTGAATCATTGGGTTATAACTATTCTGTTTTTATGTTAACCCCTTTGAGCCTGACAAAGGAAGGATAAAAATGTTTGAAATGAGTAAAAAACAAGAACAAAGATGAATAAGAAAATTAAACCCACACCCATATTCTTGCAGACAATCCTCCAGAACATCCCCACACTCTTGCTTAGTCTTACAAATGCTAACACACAACCTCACTTGACTTTGTCTCCTCCACTCCCTGCTGCATACCTCATACAACCTTTCAAAATATAGAAACATCCCATCCCTCACCTTTCGCAGCCTTCCAAATAGCTACCCAATGGACTTTGCTTTCTACAGCTAGACAGGGGCCCAATGACTGCCTGTTAAAAATATATTGCAGAGAAGGCTGGCCAGGAACCAGTCTTGAATGTGGCAAGGGCAATGCCACTGGAGCTCTGCCCAGATGGACTATGATATTCTCCATCAAATCCCGGTGGGATGCTCCTCTTTTCCATGAGCAGCAGCACTCAGTGGCATCTCTTGAAAAGCTCCCAGATGGTTTTCCATTTCTTGGACAATTAATAAAATTGTAAGTGTGCAGGAATCATTTTTCAATCAGCCTTATCCTAGAGACAGTGCCACACCACAAACCCAATCTTTAACACAGAGAGACCCAAACGTACACACACCTCGTTTTCCTTTGAAATGTGTGATCTTCCTGGACTTCCAGGGTCGGCGCCATCGGTAATGGCGGATTCCCTCTAACTTTGAGGGAGTTAGCTCCGCAGAAATCGGGTCTTGCCGCTACGGCGAAGCGGGGACCCTTTAAAAAACCACAGGCGGGTGAAGCCTGTGATCGTGGGACTCGGCGGGCACCTTTAGCGCCCCCCCCCAATTTGCAAAGGAACCCGACTCCGGGCTCCGGAGCGAAACGGGGTGAGCGGCGCGGTGCTGAGAGTCAATTGCTTCTTCCGTGGAGTGAAGCCGCACAGCTGTTGCCGGAGAGTGCTGATTTTTTCCCTGTGACAATTCGGCTATCAAAACAACTACCCGTGAGTAGGTTAAACTTAAAGATTTGAAAACAAGGGAAGAAAAAGCATTAATTTGGCACCGAAGCGGGAAGGCTTAAACAGGAAGTCCGCCTTCCGTTTCTTGTAAACAGATCAAAGCAAAGATCATCTAAGCTAAGACCTGGAAAATCACTTTAAAAGGACTTAAATCCTAACATCAATACAAGAGATCTCCCTCCCTGAGCTGCAGGAGAGGGGAGGGAAAAGGGAGAAGTATTTCTGCCTGCAAAAAGAGAGGAAAGGAAACAAAGACCACCGCTTAATGCCTGGGAACGAGCTGTCAATGGACAATAAGATTGCCGTGCTGTGAATCGTGCTGTTTATGGACAATGTAACTTTTTGACAGTTAACTCTGCAAGAGAGATACTTTGATTCTGACTGGTTTCTCTGGACTTTAAGGAACTGTAAATTAACTGAAATTGAAACTGTTGCTTATTTTGTTAAATGGGGGACTTGGAAAAGTTATTTTAATGCAACAAGTATTGACTGTTACTGTGTCCCCCTAGAGGAACTTTGAAATTGTTACAACTGGCCAGGGAATTTTCCACTTTAAACTGGCCAGGGGAATTTTCCACAGCAAAACAAACTCCGGCCGTGGGATTGACCTTGAGCCTCAGATAAAGTGTTATGGCAGACTCGCTTCAGGAAAAAACAACAAGATCTGGTAAAATTCGGCAGCAGCGAAGAGCATCAGCATCTGGCCCTTCTGCACCACCAGGGGCAGCATCTGTTCAAGTTGGGTCAAAAGGAATGGCATCTGAAGATGTTTTAGCTTTGGCATTAGGTAAAATCAATGAATCTTTGGAAAAATTAAGTAAACTAGTAGCTGAAGCAACAACTAAAATTGACCAAAATACTACAAGCATTAATAATTTGGGACAGAAGGTGAACTCTAACACAGAATCTATTGAGAAATTGCTGCAGGAATCTACTTTGACCCGAAAGACAGCTGAAGAAGCAAAGGAAAAAGCACTGGCCGTAGAGGAAAAGATACCACCGATATGCAGGCAACTTGAGGACCACATGTCGATGTTGTCCATGATTGAACTGAAGGAAAGACAGACAAATTTAAGGATCAGGGCTGTACCTGAACTTGAGAAAGATAACCTAAGTGACTTTCTTATGCAGGAATTTGCAGACTTTTGGAACCTAGATTCAGATAAGCAAGATTTCAAGATAGTAAGTGCTTTCAGGCTTGGAAGAGGGGGGAGAAAGAACAGGGTGAGAGACTGTTTGATTACCCGCCGAACAAAAGAGGAGAGAGACAAAATATTGAGTCTGCATTTTCAGAAGACCTTGGAAATACATCAATCAAGAGTGGAGATATCTAAAGACATCCCGAAATATCTTCTGGATCTTAGGTCTAACTACGGAGATCTGGTGACCTTGTTGAGAAGTAATAGAATTGTTTTCAGGTGGGAATTCCCCCAAGGCCTATCTTTTACCTTCAAAGGAAGAAAGTTAAAAATAAGATCAGTGGATAATAAAGAAAGATTTTTGAAAGATTACGGAGAAGACCTGCAGAAAGAATCTGAAGAAGAGCCAAGAGCATTAAAACCAGGAATACTAGACATAGCATCACTATCTTTTGGAATGGATAACTCAGAGAAAGTGATACCACCGACAGAACAAGAACAATTACTGGGTGCAGTTGGAGGAAAAGTAAAGTAACCACGCCATGGCTCTGCAACTATTAAGTTGGAATATTAATGGTTTTAACTCCCCGGAGAAAAGGAAAAAAGTCTTTCATTTATTGAAAAAGGAACAATTGGACTTGATTTGTCTACAGGAAACACATGTGATAAGGCTACATAGGAAAGTATTGATCAATAAAAGATTGGGTCAAGAGTTTATTTCATCGGATAAGGTTAAAAAAAGAGGAGTAGTGATTTATGCAAAAGAGAGCCTATCACCGAAATTTATTTTTAAAGATGACCAAGGAAGATTCATGGCAATTGAAATTCAAACACAAGGAGAGAAATTTTTGATAGTAGGAGTTTATGCACCAAATGAGGGGAAATCTGAATTTTTTAAAAAGTTGCATGAGACATTGCTGGACTATATGGCTTACAACATTATCATGATGGGAGATATGAATGGAGTGGTATCTACAAATATGGACAAGGCACAGAGACAGGTAGTCACCAAGGATGGCAGACTACCAAAAACCATTTTTGAGATGACTGACAATATGGACTTAATTGACATTTGGAGAACAAAGAATCCCTTGGGTAGAGAGGGAACTTTCTTCTCTGAAGCCAAAATGACATGGACAAGAATTGACCAAATCTGGATAACTAGAGGACTGGCTCCTAAGATTCGAAAAGTGGAAATTTGCCCTAAAACTTGCTCTGACCATAATGCTGTGAAAATGGAGATGAAACTAACACCAACTGGTTCCTTCAGATGGGGGATGAATGACACCTTGTTTAGAGACGAAGAGGTTACCAAGAAGGCCCAAAAAACCTTGAGAGACTATTTTGAGATAAATATGAACACTACCATTGAAAAAAGAGTAATCTGGCACGCAAGCAAAGCGGTTATGAGGGGGTTTCTAATTCAACAGAATGCAATAAAGAAGAGAACTCAAAATGAGAAAAAAGACAAAATTTTGGAGAAAATAAAAGAGGGTGAGAAGAAACTGAGAGCGAAACCAAAGTCACAAGAGATTCTGAGAGAAATAAAGTTATACCAAGTCCAATATATGAAAATGATGAATCAGGAAATAGAATGGAAAATTAAACAGATGAGACAAAGGACATTTGAATCGGCTAATAAATGTGGGAAACTGTTAGCTTGGCAAATGAAAAAAAGACAAAAACTTAACACCATTACTAATTTGGAAGTGGAAGGAAAGAATATACAGAATCCAGTGGAAATTAGAAAATGTTTCCAGAGGTACTTTAAACACTTATATACACAAGGGCCACAGAAAGAGATTGATATAGACCAATTCTTAAAAACAAATGGACTACAAAAAATCTCTGAAGAAAACAAGTCAATGTTGAACTATAAAATAACAGAACAGGAGGTAGAAGGTGCCATCCAGAATATGCAGTTGGGCAAATCTCCAGGGCCGGATGGTTTAACTTCAAAATACTATAGATCTTTGAAAGATTGGATAATTCAACCACTAAAGGAGGTTTGTAATGAAATTTTGGAGGGGGAAAAAGCGCCAGAGTCGTGGAAGGAAGCCTACATTACACTTATACCGAAAACTGAGTTTGAAAAGACACAACTTAAGAACTACCGCCCCATATCCCTGCTTAACGTGGATTACAAATTTTTTGCAGATATTTTGGCTAAAAGATTAAAAAAGTATTAGTGGAGGAGATACATAAAGACCAAGCTGGCTTTCTCCTGGGCAGACACTTGTCTGATAACACGAGAAATATAATTAACATTTTGGAAAAACTGCAAGTGAATATTA
Source organism: Podarcis filfolensis (assembly GCF_964270895.1). Taxonomy (NCBI): domain Eukaryota; kingdom Metazoa; phylum Chordata; class Lepidosauria; order Squamata; family Lacertidae; genus Podarcis; species Podarcis filfolensis. The sequence goes on from NC_139608.1 coordinate 80,969,524, forward strand.
ATACTAAAGCAGTCTTAATATTTGTAGATGCGGAGAAAGCTTTTGATAATATCTCTTGGAGTTTTATGAAGAAAAATCTTCAGGGGATGGGGGTTGGTCAAGGCTTTGAAAATGGTATAGGTGCAATTTACTCAGAACAAAAGGCTAAACTAATTGTTAACAATGTGGTGACAGAGGAATTTAAGATAGAGAAAGGGACACAACAAGGCTGCCCAATTTCCCCATTGCTCTTTATTTTGGTCCTGGAGGTTTTGCTAAATATGATTAGAAGGGACCATCTGATTAAAGGTATACAGGTCAGAGCCAAACAGTACAAATTGAAAGCTTTTGCAGATGACTTAGTACTGACACTACAGGAGCCAGAATCTAGTACTAAAAGAGTATTGGAACTGATTCAAGAATTTGGTCAAGTGGCAGGATTTAAGTTGAACAAGTTAAAAACTAAGGTTCTCGAAAAAAAATTAACACCGATTGAGAAAGAGAGGTTTCAGAAGGAGACAGGTTTAACACTGGTTAAGAAAGTAAAATACCTGGGGGTTAATATGACCGCTAAGAACTTAAATTTATTTAAAGATAATTATGAGAAATGTTGGGCAGAAGTGAAAAAAGGATCTAGAAATATGGTCAAATCTGAAGCTTTCCTTGCTAGGTCGAATTGCTGTTATAAAGATGAATGTATTGCCAAGAATGTTATTTTTGTTTCAATCATTGCAAATTTTGGACAAAATGGACTGTTTCAAGAAGTGGCAGAGAGACATTTCTAGATTTGTCTGGCAGGGCAAGAAGCCCAAAATAAAATTTAAAATACTAACCTGTCAGGGAACTGCCATCGGAATGAGAGGAGGAGGCGAGGCTGCACAGTGATGCTGGAGAGGGGCCAAGCAGGGAGAGAGGCAGGTCTCCGGTTGGGGAAGAAAATCAGCACAACACCAGGGATAGAGGGGGGCCAATGGGGGAAGCAGAGAGCAGGCTCTGGGACTCTTCACTGGACACCAGCGGGGAGAGCACAGGTCCTCCGCTACCCACGCCCTCCTTGCGCAGAAGACTTCCGCGCAGGAGGAGTAGGAGGAGACTGGGCGTCAAACAACTTTTATGTTGGAAAAGGTTTAAGAAACGCCCACTGACGGATGCTGCCAGCGACTGAACAGCCATGGAGTGGATGGTTGTCCAGCGAGAAATGGTTTAACCAGCCAACCTAGCCCAGAGCGGCGGCAACTTACGCACAAGCAACCCCTAAAGCCATTACATAACCGATGTAAAGGAAAGAGGTGGATTTGACCTGCCAGACCTTAAACTCTATTATGAATCAGCAGCATTTTGCTGGCTGAAAGAATGGCTGCTTCTTGAGAACACAGACATTTTGGATTTAGAAGGCTTTAATAACGTTTTTGGGTGGCATGCATATCTGTGGTATGACAAGGTTAAAGCACATAAAGCATTTAAAAACCATATTGTCAGGAAAGCATTGTTTAATGTCTGGATAAGATATAAAGATTTACTTGAAAACAAAACCCCAAGGTGGTTATCACCGATGGAAGCGAAGGCTCAGTAAAAGCTCAATATGGAGGCCAAATGGCCGAAATATTGGGAGATTTTGGAACAAGAAGGAGACAAAGTGAAATTGCAGAGTTTTGAGAAACTAAAAGATAAAGTGCGAGACTGGCTTCATTACTCTCAAATAAGGGAGGCTTACAATCTGGACAAAAAAATTGGCTTCCAGGTGGAAAAATCAAAATTGGAAACAGAACTGTTAGACCCCAAAACTAAGATACTATCAAGAATGTATAACTTGCTGTTGAAATGGAATACTCAGGATGAAACGGTTAAATCTGCTATGATTAAATGGGCACAAGATGTTGGACATAACATTATGTTTGCTGACTGGGAACAGTTGTGGACCACAGGTATGAAATTTACGGCATGTAATGCCCTAAGAGAGAATATTATGAAAATGATATACAGGTGGTACATGACACCAGTCAAGCTTGCAAAAATCTACCATTTGCCCGATAATAAATGTTGGAAATGTAAAGATAATGAAGGCACATTCTTTCACCTTTGGTGGACGTCCCCAAGGATTAAGGCTTTCTGGGAGATGATATATAATGAAATGAAAAAGGTATTTAAATATACCTTCTTGAAGAAACCAAGGCCTTTCTCCTGGGCATGGTCGGCCAATTGGTGTTAAAGAAGGATAGAACTTTTTTTATGTACGCTACAACAGCAGCAAGAATACTCATTGCAAAGTACTGGAAGACACAAGATCTACCCACCTTGGAAGAATGGCAGATGAAAGTGATAGACTATATGGAATTGGCAGAAATGACTGGCAGAATCCGAGACCAGGGAGAAGAGTCGGTGGAAGAAGATTGTAAGAAATTTAAAGATTATCTACAGAAACATTGTAAAATTAAGGAATTCTAAAATGATGTTGGAATGAAATGAAGCGGTTTTAGCAACAATGTTAAAAAGGAGTATGTAAAAATGGATTGTTAATAGATGAAAATATAAAGTTATAATATGTTAAGATAAAGAATTAAGATAAAAACAAAGAGGGAAAGGATTTGCTGAATTAACCATTCGAACTGGAATACAAAAAAGGGAGGTGTGAGGAGGTCAGGGAAACAAGTAAATGAAAGGCAAGACATGGAAAGATGGATTTATTTTTAACTGTTTTTATTTCCTCTGTATTTTGTATCTTTTGTTTTCTTTTTTCTATTTCTTTATTACTTTTGTAATTTCTTTTGAAATTTTAATAAATATCATTTTTTAAAAAAAATATGAAATGTGTGATCTTCCTCTTCAGAACTGGAGTGTGTATACCCTATAGGCTTCATATATATATGTGTGTGTGTGTGTGAGAGAGAGAGAGAGAGAGAGAGGGAGGGAGAGAGAGAGAGAGAGAGAGAGAGAGAGAGAGAGAGAGAGAGAGAGAGAGAGAGGGAGAATGTGGTTTCCCATGCAGCAGTGTCCTGACATCAAATGTCATTCGCATAGTTCTCGGAAAAAACAAGCACCATAGGGCAGATTTGGGGAACCTACGGCCTATCAGATGTTGTTGTATCCAATTTCCTATCATCCCCAGCTAGCATGGCTGGTGGTCAGGAATGATGAGAGTTGTAGTTCAGTGACATTTGGAAGGCCACAGTTTGCCTATCCCAGCTCTAGGAGACAATGTTCTCCAGCAAAAGGATTCTCTGACTGCAGCAGATTAACAGGGATGTACCCTATGCAACCAGTAGTGATGTATGGAAGTGAGAGCTGGACCATAAAGAAGGCTGATCACCGAAGAATTTATGCTTTTGAATTCTGGTGCTGGAGGAGACTCTTGAGAGTCCGATGGACTGCAAGAAGATCAAACCTATCCATTCTGAAGGAAATCAGCCCTGAGTGCTCACTGGAAGGACAGATCCTGAAGCTGAGGCTCCAATACTTTGGCCACCTCATGAGAAGAGAAGACTCCCTGGAAAAGACCCTGATGTTGGGAAAGATGGAGGGCACAAGGAGAAGGGGATGACAGAAGACGAGATGGTTGGATAGTGTTCTCAAAGCTACCAGCATGAGTTTGACTAAATTGTGGGAGGCAGTGGAAGACAGAAGTGCCTGGCGTGCTCTGGTCCATGGGGTCACGAAGAGTCGGACACGACTAAATGACTAAACAACAACAACACCCTATGCAAAAACAAATACCTACCTAGAACCATCACACTGCAGTCATCTTCTTAAAAAAAAAGAAGCAGAAGAAGCAGAAAGTCTCTTTATACTATGGCAATAAATCCCAGCCTTTGGAAGATTTAGTCTCCTTCCCGCATTGGCACAATTTTAGATGAAAACATCTAAAAGCTCTCAGACATTTCAGCTGTCCATATCCCCACCTAAGAAATAAATCTCCATGTAGCGATTCCGGGCCAAATTTCCAAGGAATGTGGATTTTAAAAAGAACCAGCCATTTCAGAAGATGTGGTTAAAGTGAAGTACATATCTACAAGGAAATGTCTGGGCGTTTTTATTTGGAAACACAGTGGTTTATAATCTTCCTTTGCACCATCCACAACAGAGCTTGTGTGTCTTGCAGAAGATTCTGGTGAGCACCCTAAGGTGCCCTCACCGTTCACAACGAGGACCCTAAATAACTGTAAAAAAACAGGTCTATTGAATTTGCTGCAGCTATGAAGGTTTTTATTTTTCAAGGTTCTTGCCGCATCTAAGGAATAAATGATAAATATTTGGAGAAGAGAGGGTAATGTTTCTCCTCCCCCCGAAAAAATATTATTTATTGAAATGCCTTCAGAATAAAAGAGCAATCCATTTAGTTGTTTGGAGGGTTCTAAACTGTACGATGAGGCTTCGTGAATGAAGCAGGCTCTCTCCTGTAGACCTTCTCATCCAAAGAGCAGATGGCAATGGGACTTGGTGGTGGGGATGTGATGGAGGCGCAGGAGCCAGGAAGGATGTTCCCACTCTTCCCATCACGTGACAGTAATCACGTGAAGGCAAACCACCTGCATCTGAAATAAGCCATAGATCTTGCAGTGATCAATGCAAGATGGTCTGCATGATCAACAGCTTTGTCATCATTGGCTAGAGGCCAGCCATCCCTTAGGAGCAGAGTCCTCCTTTTTTCTTATAGATAACGAGCTTCTGCAGACCCCTAGGGTTCAATAGAAGCCAGTCTGAAAGCCATCGCCCTAGCAAATTAACGATACTATTTTATTTTGTAGTATTAGCGTTTGCATGACTGACGTACACCTGAGTTAGCTGCACTCCCCCGCCAAATCATACATTATTATGAGAGTAGTGTCATATTTTCTAGCAAATGTACACCTGAAGGTAAGCTTGACTTGTTCATACTGTGAGCAGGGAGATTTATTTGCTCAAATTGTACGCATATTACAGTGGTACCTCGGGTTACATACGCTTCAGGTTATAGACGCTTCAGGTTACAGACTCTGCTAACCCAAAAATAGTGCTTCAGGTTAAGAACAGTTTCAGGTTAAGAACGGACCTCCAGAACGAATTAAGTACTTAACCCGAGGTACCACTGTACAGGTGAGTGAATGTTTTATTGTATCCCCCACATTTCCAAAGATTCAAAATTAGCACATGAGGGTGCAGGTTCTAATATATGAGCTTTCTAAGTGTAGTGAGGTGTTTTTGGGGAGGAGGCGGGGAAGGGTAACATAAAGGTGCATTCAAATATAGTCTCCCACTCGGAGCCCGCATTGGTTTAATACAGCAGGAGAGGGGGGTGGGAATGAAAATGAGATGGCTAAATGTCCCCCTTTAAAAAGTGAGATGATTATAAGTCTGTCTGGTTGCATCCCATCTCATGCTGTCCTAGTCTGAGCACAGTCTGCAATGTGAGTGATATGCAGATTTTAATTCCAGGGTTAAATTTGTGAGGATCCATTCACACATGCAAGTCATCAAACCATGAGCATGCATGTGTGAATCAGCTCAACCTCAAGGCTAATACTTAAAATTGCAACCCCTCTGGAGCCCTGTAATTCTCTGTCATGTGAAAGTCTCAAAAAAGGCATATAGTTTTAGGGAGTTCAAGTAAAAGATCTCAGAGAATAGCCCTCCTTTTTTGGGGAAGAGTTAAGCAAATTTATATTAATGTTATCTGGCATAAAAGACAGGAAAAAATATTTGGTGCTGGAATTTACCTCCCAGCATTCCCTTTTCCTTCCCATTTTGTACAGATAAAGGTATTTTTGAGGCAGATTAAGTATGCTGTGCAAGTATCTGGGTTTTCCCCAAGGCTCTTTTATTATCAGGCATTCTATAACTACGTAAGTAATCGTGGGATGAATATTGTGCATAATTTTGCCTAACCAAAATACAGGTTTTCACGTACCGGTGAAAGCGGATGTGTTCTGTAGTAAACAAGCTGTTGGGAAGAACACGTTTGGTGCACAATAATTACATTCTGATGGCTGACCTCAGGAAAATCAAATTATCTTTAAAGAGAAATGTAATAATGGGAGAGGGGGAACCGGGCTAGCTCTGTAGTCCCATCTCCTTCAAGACTGTATACATGCCAGTTTAAACATTCTTCCTGGTGTAATTAATGGATCTATATAATTTCTCCCCTAATAAAGGCAATTTTGTCCTCCTGTTATACATACATACCTACATATAAAATTATTTGAACTTTCTTTGTAGATAGTTACAGAAGATGGGAAGGGGGGGGGGATCCAGGATTATCTTGGAAACCTATGAAATGTATTTTTGAATTTTGGACTCACAGCTGTCCATGAAAGTCCTCGGAGCTGGAGTCCAGTGTCCAGGCTGAATGCTGGGGGTGGAGAAGCTCCTTCAGGTAGTATACATGGCTGAGTCCATTTAGGGCCTTAAAAGTCAGCACCAACACTTTGAATTGTGATCAGAAACATACTGGGAACCAATGTAGGCCTTTCAGGACTGGTGTTATATGGTCTCGGTCTCCAGAATTGCAGACATAGATTTTTACAATCCAGTTTGTGTCAACTGCAGACCATTCTATATTTCACAGAGTTCAAACCAATACTGAGGTGAGGTTCATAAAACTTTGACATTTAACTAATTCAAGTGGCCCAGATCTGTAGTTTTATCTGATTGTGGCAAGAGCCATACCTGTGATTTCAAAAATCTGGAAGCTGCCCGTAAGAAGTAACCCTTCTTCTGCCCATCATTTCTGGCACTATTGCACTTTCAAATTGTGATATGAGACACATCTCCTTAGACAAGGCATATCAAGGAGAATTTCTCAAAGGGGCAAATTACAGCTTGTTTTAATACAGGAAAACAATATGCATAATTTGCGAGAACTGAAAAGACACATACGCCTTTATGCTCCGATTGAAGTTGATTCACAACCTTTTTGTACAATCAAATGATGTTCTTATGTTCATCTTTGGGGGGAAAGAAAGATCAGCAGTCATTCATGTCTCCTCTTGAAGGGGCCATCAAAGAAACTGGAAACCCTTATTCTCAATTGCTAATATAAAACATCACAAAAGTAGACCTGTGGGAAGTGCGGTCATATGAGGAAGATACATTTGGGCATGTAAGTTTGGTGAGCGTTGTCATAAATATTAATTCCTTTGTTAGCAAAAAGTTAAATACCGTCATGAGTTTTATGTTGCATGAGGACAGCTTTGTCAATGTAGGCTTGAAAAAATGAGTGAGTAAAGGGATTCAAGATCCATTGTGGATATATTGAGGCAGAATTGCTAAATATAATTCTACAGGTACTAATGAGCATGCCTTTCAATAAATCACCTCATACATGAGGGAGAATAAATATGCATTTCAATCTGCACCTGCAAAGTTCAAATGCTAGGCTGGAATTAGTTCTAAAGTTTGAGATGACACTATGCTGAAAAGAGGAGGCCTAGCTTTCAATAAGAACTCACATCTACGCAGCCCACAGAGAGAGAAGCGGTAGAAATAGCTCAAGATTTTTATGCAATATGGAGAAGTAAGTCACAGTCCTTGCAGATGAACCATCTGAATCAACACACCAGTTGTTCAAGACTGTTTGCTCTCATGTAGACTCTCCACTGAGACCACAGAAGATCAACTCAAGGCCTTTCATTGATGCTCCAATGTAAGACTCAAAACAAAATGTGATGCATTCAAGTTCTGCAGATCCTACTGTTTAAAGCCACAGTGAGTTTTGTCTCAGTTTGACCAAGTCAGCAGCTTCACACACAATTGGATGCTTCCAATCTCTGGAGAAAGTGAGGCATTGTCAAGAACTGGCAGGACTCTGAAGAGTGTGGGGTGGAGGCAGAGGCCAGGAGAGTGACCCAGGACGGGAGGGCCAGCGACCTATGGGTTTTTGAGCCACCAGCAAGGCAGGAACCAGGACAGTCCAAGACAGAGGGAGACATGCAGGATGTGGTGGAGGAAGAAGAAGAGACTGTTCAGGCAAGGGAAGGAAACAGTAGACACCTCAACATCCTCTGCACTGCTGTCTCCTAGAACAAGGAGGGGCTTGAAGAGGGAAGAACAGTGATGACTTTCATGTGAGTGGAGCTTAAACTGGTGGGGGAATATGGTCCCCCATTGCTGCAACTGCCCTGCAGGGCACAAATCTGGGGACATCTGCCTAGAGGCTAGACATGTGTTTTTTGTTTGTGTGTGTGCATCCAGAGCACTATGGGAGCTACAGTAAGTGCTTCTTTGTCAATAACTATCAGAGATGTGTCTTCCTTGGCTGGGGGTGGGATGGGGAGAACAGGTGCTCTTATTTCTCCTTGGGGCACACCTCTTTTTGGTGTGGAAACCGATATTTGTGCTACCATTTCCCTGATCCCAGAGACCAGAAAGGCCAAGCAGAGGTCGAAGTGCCCTGCAAGATCAGGAATGCTGGGAGCCAACAGTGCTGAGCATTGCAAATGGGGCAGGAGGGAGGGGAGTACCCTTTTGTCCCAAAATCTGAATCTGAGAAATCTGACAGACAGGGAATGACTTAAAGAGTCACTCGTTGTTGTTGTTTATTCGTTTAGTCGTGTCCGACTCTTTGTGACCCCATGGACCAGAGCACATCAGGCCCTCCTGTCTTCCACTGCCTCCCGCAGTTTGGTCAAACTCATGCTGGTAGCTTTGAGAACACTGTCCAACCATCTCGTCCCCTGTCGTCCCCTTCTCCTTGTGCCCTCCATCTTTCCCAACATCAGGGTCTTTTCCAGGGAGTCTTCTTTTCTCATGAGGTGGCCAAAGGATTGGAGCCTCAGCTTCAGGATCTGTCCTTCCAGTGAGCACTCAGGACTGATTTCCTTCATAATGGATAGGTTCCTGGAGCAGGAACCGGCAAGCCACTCCAGTATCCCTGCCAAGAAAACTCCACAGACAAAGATTCACTCAGGTATGCCTCAAAATGGGTGCTGTGTAGGCAGACGATTTGGTCAAAATGCTTTGAATGAATTAAACAGACAAATACGGTGCTCAAACGCCCCTCAGGAGATTAGCAGCTCTGTTTGGGAACAACCTCTGTAGCAAGCACTTGATATGCAGAGTACTAACCTGCCTGTAATTAGCTTTCCCTGCACAGCTGAAGGAAATGTGGCGGGTTTGGGGGTTTTTTTGCTCAGAGCTTCCTGCAGACGCTTTCATTGTGATTTGACGGTCACTTTACAATGCACTCTTTAAAAAAAGGGGGGGGAAAGCAGCTGACTTTAATTGGATCCACGCTGAAACACTCCGGTCAGGGTGTTTCTCTGCAGTGCTTGTATTCATAGGCCGGCTTTCAATTTGCAAGTACAGGGGTTTCCTGTTCTGAGATGCCAGGTGCAGTTGTTTTGTGTGCAGCTGGTTACCTGGTAACCTTCCCCAACTGTGCCGAAGTGCTGACAGAGCACTGGAGGTTTAGCATACAGAGATCAACTTTAAAAGGGCCCTGTTTGTAGAAAACAGGACCGATCTGGCATGCACATCGGATGGGTGCTGGGGCATCAGGGTGTGGCATTGCCAGGCACCTCCTGAGGCCCACAACCCAGAAGTGGGGAGGGGGGGCATTGCCAGTCCTGAAAGCAACCTGACACTGGTGGTTCCTCCTCTGAGCTATTTGTACTTCTTCACTTCTCCTCTCTCCAAGGAAGCAATGAAAGGAGCACCAGTTGTTCTGCTTGCTCTGAGTGGGACTGCTCTATTATGTAGACTTAATGCCTGCTGTTTTTACTGTCAGATGTAGGGATATCCCATTTTCAGGCTTGTTGACTAACAAGTGTGCATTGTCATGTCAGTGTGTGTTTGTGTGACATGACGGCTACATAACTTGAAACGTCAATATGGGGCACACTTGATGGAACTTGTTTTGAGAGGCAGAGGTACAAATGCCCCCCTTTAGACTTTTCTAATAATCGAGGCATATTCTGCACCAAAATGTAGCTATTTAACCTATACTAAGTGGCATGACTCGGAGATGCGGGTGGCGCTGTGGTTTAAACCACAGAGCCTCTTGGGCTTGCCAATCAGAAGGTCAGCAGTTCGAATCCCCACGATGGGGTGAGCTCCCATTGCTTGGTCCCTGCTCCTGCCAACCTAGCAGTTCAAAAGCACGTCAAAGTGCAAGTTGATAAATAGGTACCACTCCGGCAGGAAGGTAAACGGCGTTTCCATGTGCTGCTCTGGTTCACCAGAAGCGGCTTAGTCATGCTGGCCACATGACCCGGAAGCTGTACGCCGGCTCCCTTGGCCAATAAAGCGAGATGAGCGCCGCAACGCCAGAGTTGGTCACGACTGGACCTAATGGTCAGGGGTCCCTTTACCTTTACCTTAAGTGGCATGACTATTTATGGGTATGTGCAGGGCTTTTTTCCAGCTGGAACTCACCGGAACTCAGTTCTGACACCTCTCAGGTGGGCACCATTGCCATTATAAGAGAACAAGGGAGGCGTTCATGGTGAGTTCTGGCACCTCTTTTTCTAGAAAAATAGCACTGGGTATATGTACAGTAGTACCTCGGGTTAAGAACTTAATTCGTTCTGGAGGTCCGTTCTTAACCTGAAACTGTTCTTAACCTGAGGTGCCACTTTAGCTAATGGGGCCTCCCGCTGCTGCCACTGTGAGATTTCTGTTCTCATCCTGAAGCAAAGTTCTTAACCCGAGGTACTATTTCTGGGTTAGCAGAATCTGTAACCTGAAGCGTCTGTAACCTGAAGCATCTATAACCCGAGGTACCAATGTATTGCCATATCTTTCGAAGCGGCAATCTAAAATCCCATTTTGGACATTTCAAGCGATTATTGTTTTTCGGTGAGAGCCAGCTCTTGGAGCTCTGCATGTCAAAGGACACAGGTTCAATCCTTGGCATCTCCATCTTGGGTTGGGAACGATGCCTGCCTGAAATCCTGATGCCAGCAAACAATACTGAGCTAGATGAACTGTATAAGGGCATTTCCTGTGTTAAATTACGTGTGTGTCAAGCAAATTACGTGTGTTTCAAGCAAATTATTCCAATGCCCAGGGCAAATCAGGACAACCTCAGTATTTGAAGTAATATTTCATGCAACTTAAGAAGTTTCTGAATGCTTATGCCACAATTAAATGTTTAGGGTTGGATCCAGACTAAGTTAGTTCAGCTTTATTCCCACTGAAATCCATGCTACTTAAGTCAAGATTAACCCATTCTACTAATTTCAATGAGACCTACGTTCAACTGTCTATGTCTAGATCAAAACTCTTCGTCTTTATGGCAGAGGTAGCCAGCATTGTGCCCCCACCCCAGATGTTGTTGCACTACAGTTCCCATCATCCTCAGCCACCAAGGGCAGGGATCATGGATGATGGGGACTGTAGTCCAGCAATATTTGGAGGGCTACACCAGCTTTATGATGCCACAGCAACCTGTTGCTTGTGTGTGGTTCTTGGGTGGCTTGCAGGACCAGATCTGCTTGGCTTTTGCTGGAGAGCTACTTCAGATCATTCTCTGGGCCCATATACTTGGCTCCCATTGTTTTCTCGGCAATGGCTCTGTTTTTAGATTTGGTGGCAGCTGCTGCTATAAATACAGAGGCAGCCAAAGAGCCAATCTATGTTTCTTTGGTGCCAGACAAAGCTCCCACTGCCATCAGAAGGATTGCAAATGGGACCCAAGTTAGCAAGTGCAGGATAAGAGCAGCTTCCCTTGGGCTGTGAAACACACATTTCTGTGCTAACAAAAGTCCCATTATAGTCACTGGGGCTTCATAACCTGGAGGTGCAGCTGCACCTGCTCCACCAACCATTTTTTTAAGAGCTCTAAATATGTTTTTGAGCCTTTGGGAATGATCCCTGTTGAATGTGCTGCCTCTTGCAGCTTCCTAAGAAAGAAATAGTCCGGGGGGGGGGGGAGAGTAGTGTGTGTGTGTTTGACTCATATTCCTCTTTTCCTGTTGCTTATCCCAGTCATTTGAGCAAAATTGTATACCAGTGAACTGCACTGATTATTCTCCACCATAATTAAATTGTGTGATCATTCCCCCTTTTCCAGTCCTACTTTGCACCATCAGCAGTCTGGCCTACTGCTGATCCTGGCACCCTTTTTTCTTTTGGCTGTTGCTTCTTGTCCATCAAAGGATTGGCCACATGGATGGATTGCGCCCTATCAGCGATCACTGAATGAAAATGATGACATCACAATGCCGCATTGCTGCTCATATTGGACTGTGTGTTTCCGTCACTGCAGACAACTGTGGACCATGTAGATTATTATGTGAACATTCTTTACAAGGAAGGCTGAAGAAATGCTGAAAAGGGGAGTTGCTTTTTGGCACTGCTGAGAGCATTTGTGAAAGGCTGTCATTTTGTTTCAGCTCAGTCTTTGTTCCCCTGGGTTTTCAACTGGTCAGCATTTTACTGGTGCAACCAGTAATCCTCTCAGGGAGCTGGGTTGGGACAGAGGCCCCTGAAAGGCCAGTAAATGCCAGAATCTGCATAGATTGACTCAGAATCAACCAGTGTCCTTTCTGCCTCCATCCACACCTATAAAATATCTTGGGCTTAGGTCCTTACCTGCCACATTTAAACCTGATTCACCCTTTGCCTCCAACATTCCTCTAGGTCCCACCATTCTCCTTAGTCCTATCCTGATTCATTCTATTTTGGCCCACCAACAAAGGACCAACCTTCCAGTGCAAAAATAAAAATAAAAGAGAATTATCCTCATTTCTTATCTTTTCCTCCATAATTTTTTATTGATTTTCATACAATTTAACAAATTCAAACAATTTAACAAATTTGATTCAGTTTCAATTCAATGTTCCCTTATTTTGACTTCCCATCCTTATTTCCATGATGTTCAAATCCTTTATCTACTGCCTTAAATGTAATATGTATTTCTATAATATATATAGCCTACATTCCATTCCTTTATCATTCTCATTCCTTTGCTTATATTCCTGTCCTAACTGTGATTTCATTTGATTGTAAGAGAGCTTATCTTGATGCCCGTTCTTCAAGTGAATTCCATTATTCCCTATATTTCGTCTCAGTGATGCCCCCCACACAGTCCATTTTCAGACTAAAAGCTGGTGGGTTGATAGCAAGATCCTGGGCATAGTCCCACTTAGACACTATTTGGTCCATTTCAATTTCCTTGATGCAGCCCAGGATCCCCTTACAAGTGCAAAAAAACCAAAAACAAAAAACACCAATTTCACTCAGTTGGAAAAATAATACCAAGTATGGTCTCGGCGAGAGAGTTGAGAGATGAGATGATCCTGAACACTCAGAAGCAAGCATAACTCTGACAAAAGGTGTGGGAGCAACAAAGTGGAGACTGGCGAGGCTGAGTTTTTAGAAACATCTGGCCATTAATCTGAGCATTGGGGACTTCTGAAACATTGGCAAGTCTGCTCCAGCTGGCCCTGGGACCGCTGCTTCTGCATTAACAGGTAAATCGGCCAGATGGCCTCCAGTTTTACTACTGTTTCTGATATGGATGATGAGTTCCGATCCCCAATGAGCAATACGCCTTCCAAAAACCGAACATTTGTATTCACCTTTTGACCACACCAAAACAATGTAATCATTGAAGAAGCCCCCTATCGTGATTAGAGTGGAGGACAAAATAGAAGCTTGTTTGCTACTCGGAGAGGAAGCAGCCAGAAGCCTGTGTATGTGTGTGGGGAGACATTGGAATTAATTTTAGACAGCTGCGGCTACATGCATTTTTGCCATCAGGCAAAAGCAGCATTTTCAGTACGAAGGAGGGTTTGGTTTGTTTCCCATCTGTATGTTTTAAGAAAAGGCAGAGCCCTACACAATATGAATATAAGGCTGGATGTATCAAATACGACTGCCTGAAATGCGATGCCTGAAATTTCTGACCCCAGTAATATGCAACAAATAATTTCATCATCTCAAGGGAGATGTTGGATGCTTTTATGTTCGTTTGTTTCTGGGACACTCAGAAAGCCACATGACGAGAAAGCATCTTGCTCTGGGTTGTGTCGGCTCTTTTACACGCTGGGGAGCTTAATCACATTGCTCTATCAATTTATGGATTTATGCAATTTTATGAATTGCTTTTCCTGCTCTGATATCAGAGTGCTCAAAGCTAAGCACAACTGGGAGAAAGACAACAACAATCCACAAACTTGAACAGATTTGTTGGCAGCAAAGCTTGTAATTGCTAAGTTCTGAAAAGGAGCAACTATCCCAACATACAATTTGTGGAGGGACGAAGTATGGACAAAATCTCATAGTAAATAAAAGCGGCAACGGTACAAGGAAAGCCAGGAGATTTTCTATTAATATAGCATAGTTTATAAACTTTCCTGAAATTAACTCATGAAATGAAAGTAAGTCAAATAAAAATACAGCTATTTTATTTATAGTAATATTACAGTGATATTACATACATCAGCTGGAGATACTGGAAACCAGAGTTGTTAATTTGTAATGATAAGTTAAGGGGCTAAGAGGAAGGCTTGCTGGCTTTCTTTTTAATTTTTCTTCAGATGATTCTTTTCATGCAGAGTCTTTCACATACGTTCATATAGAATATTTAAATAGTTGGCTTGAATTGATATTTCCTTTGCGGGAAGAAAACAAAACGTAATTACAGTAATGATCACATAATGAAAAGAAAACAAAATAATGGTTGCACCGACTCATTATGTGTGTTGGTCCAATACGGAATAAATATTATCTGGTTTTCAATGAATGTATCATCTTGTAGCCCATCACTTATTCTTATATAATTAGTGAGCTTTTCCATTTCTGCTAACAGCCAGATTTATTTTTTTTAAGAAAGAACAATGACTGCAAATAGATTCTTTGTTGTCCTGCTTTACTGGTTCTTCAAGCAGTGTTGCCAGCCCAGAATCCAAAATACTTGAGTGATCCCTGGTCCAGACTGTTTCCCCTTTTGCATCAGGTTGTAAGAGGCAGACATTTCATTTCTTTTGTCTGGGACTGAATCTGGGGTTTTGTGCATGTAATGTGTTAAGTTGTGGGTGAACATATCAGACGACACAGCGATTCTTCAAACAGCTCTTATTTATTCACAGGCCAGAACAGAACTGAACTGAAGGGTTCAGCCAGCCGGCTTATATAGAGCTCCAGTACAACGTAACTGTAACAATTTTCTAAAACTATCCAATCACTGAACGTCACTTTCGATCCCTTATTTGCATATGTGGACCTGAGTGATAACTATCTACAGTATCCCCCTGCTGGCCCAGGGTGAGAACTTCAGTACATAACATAATGCATGTGTGCCCCATTGAGCTATGGGCGCTTCCATGCTTTGAGTTCCCTGCCAAGCTATTTGTAAGCGTGACTGAGTGGTGCCCTTCTTATGTGCTGAGGAACTTGCATCTCCAGTCAACATGTGAATCATCCAGGTTGCAGAGGGATTTAAAACACTATAAAGAGCCATTGGATTGCCAAAATCCTTGCAGTCAATTCTTAATTGGTAGTGCATTTAATTTAGCAACCTCATATGCATCAAGCCATCTCTTGCACATCAGACCAGGGAAGCCATCTCTGTAATTTGAACATTTCAAGAAGCACCACTTTCCATGTGGCTGACAGTGCTCCTTCAATAGTGTTTGAAGCTGTTCTGAGGATGCATATCAGGTTGCTAAATTAATACGTGACCAATTGAGAATTGAATGAAAGCTCTTGGACAATTGAGCACCACTTCATACCTGTGCTTTTAAGTTCCTATGTGAACACAATGGCATTTAGCAAGCATGTTCATAAATTCATTAATAACTATTAATGCACGCTCTCGCCAGCACTGGAAAAAAGATCTCTGAACCTTTGATGGAACAAATGTATTATTAAAGATGGCACTGGCTGCAAAACACTGGGTGATATTTTGAATGTCTAAAGATAGAAGCAAATTATGGTTTCTCTTTATGTTGTTATTGTTTATTATCTCACGGAATTCTTTGAAGAGACAGACAAACAGAAATCAAAATAGAAAAACCCGACTACACAGATAAGATTTCGGAATCAAAATAATTTGTAATATTCCTTCACGCTGCAGGTTGGACTCCTGGAATTCCTGATAGGGCTGAACAAAATGCAGACACCACAATGAGTTATCCTATAACTGTAGCAGGAGATAAGAGCATTGGCTGCAGAAGGAAGTGGAGAAGTTAGGGGCATCTTCTCCAAACTGGCAAACTCTCAGAAATTGTGGTATTTCTTTTCCTCAATCCTTTATCTCTCTGCCAGGAAAATATTCACTCTCTTAATTTATTTGTTTCTGGCTGCTGTTAAAGGGACAGGAACAAACAAATGCAGCTGGCAACTGACTGTCCCACAACTCACTAAACACAAAGTAGAATTTTCTGACGGTAAGAGCCATTTGACAGTGATGGACTCTCCTTTTTTGGGATTTTTAAAAGCAGAGGTTGGATGGTCATCTGTCATGGATGCTTTTGGTTGGACTAGATGACCCTCTGCAATGTAGGAATCTCAGTTCTCAATTCTACGATTCCCTACCTGTAGTGTTATCACTTATTTGCCATCGTAGTGAAATGGAGCCTTTGTGAACTAAGGTAATATGTTTGGTTGGCATGTGTCTGTCTCAGGAAACAATGGAGGAGTGCACTTTGTGGGGTAAAGTCAAACTGTTGGAAGGTTACAGCGCTTGCAGTGGCTGTAGAGACCGATACGGGAGAAACATGTTTTGTTGCAGCTGGGGCAGAGGACGGCGTCTGGTTGTGCTAGCTGCCAGTATTATGGTACAGAAATAATAAACAAGAGGTGATGGTTATCATTATGATGTTCTCTTTGTAGGCTGTGAAAGACATTCATATGGCTACTGTTGGAAACATAATACTGCACTGGAAGGACCACTCTGGAAATATTTATACTAAAGAGTAGTGCATAAATCTACAAGGTAAATAAATAAAACATATATTTTCTGGTCTGGCAAGTCAGTTCTGTTCAATAGTGTACCCATGAAGTAAGGGACTAAATTGCCGTGTAGTTTGACACAGCGAGATGATATGAATGAGCGTTTGCATTAAAGCAGGGAGAGAAAGGCCAGAGTACATTATGGCTTCTGAAGCTGACAATGTGCCATCATTAAGACTGATAGTCAAATCTTTATGCCTGCCTGCTTTATTCAATAGTGTCCCATTACAGATTGACCTCACATTATTGGCTAAAAGATATTCTATTAAAATTAAAAAAGGCTTTTATATTCGTGTCTCTCTCCCACATTTCTTGTTAGTGAAAGTGTACCCTCTTAGAGCAGTTTTAAATTGCCTCTTGGTGGGTTATACCATAACAGGCTGCAAATATAGGAATTTGTGTTTGAATGTTCCCTATATAGAGAAAAATATTCTATATTAAAAAAAAACAGTATATCAGGGGAAAGCCTCCTAGCCAGCCTTATCCCTGTCAAACTATTTATGAATGGGAGGTCTGTGTGTTTTTAAATAAAGGGATGCATTCACTGTTGCATGTGCATAGCTCAGTTTCGTTACGACACTCTGGCTGTTATCCTATGGCCATTCTGGGACCATGAATTAGTTAGTCAGCATGTCCCGGATGGGATGGGATGGCATTCGCCTGGAAGAATGAGGTTTGCAGGCTGGGCAGGCTTCTTGCGTCTACTCTGTCCCTAGAAGCCCAAGTGCCACCAATTGCACAGAGCAACTATTTCCAACTCCAGCTGCATCACCAGCTATGGCTATTCTTGGATAGCGATAACCCGGCCACAGTAATCCATCATTTAGTCATCTCCCAATTATCCTGCTGCAATGCATTTTGCATAGGGCTGCCCTTGACTACAGCTGAGATATGGCAGCTAGAACAAAATATTGCTGCCAGGGTACATAGACTGTCTTGGCTGTAGGAGACCACATGATTTCTGCTGGCTGCCTGTTTGCTACCAAGCCCAATTCAAGGTTTCGATTTTGGCATATAAAGCCCTGGATGGCTTGGAACCCAGGTATCAGAAGGGACCTTTTTTGGGGGGGGGTGTTAATTAACAGCAAAATTAAGAGAATGGGTGTTTTAAGAGAATGAGTGTTTTATGGAAGAACGGATGCCTTTTTTGAACTATTTCAAGAAATAGTATGATGAACTCGCAGGCAGGATTTGAGCTATAAGCAACAGAAGTAATCAGATTATAATATTGTTACGATTTGGTAGGTAGAAGACAGGGTGCATCAGAAGAGTAGAAACAACAACTCCATGGGAAAAGGGGTGGGAAGTCAACAAAAATAAGATAAAAGACGAAATTGTGTTTTTTGACTATATATGGTATTAATGTTGAAACTGAATAAAATATCATTGGGGAAAAAGAAGGGACCTATTTCTGTACTGCCCTACCCATGCTCTTCTTAAGGGTCTTTTCGTCATCTCCAATCCTGCTCCTTGCTTCTATTGTACGGTACAGACAGAGACAAAGAGCTGTTTTCTGGAGAGCAAAGAGATTAAATACTCAGCCAATGTGATGGCAAACATAGACAGGATTGAAGCGTGGAAATTGGAAAGAGATCTGTGGCTGACAACACGGTTCTGTGCAGGGGAATGATTTACAAGCATCCCATAGGTGCCTCTTCCTAACTCCCCACCACCACACACTCCCAAAAAGAGAAAAGAGAAATCCCAGATCAGATGATGGCTCATAGGTTCTTATACATTGCCAAGAACACTTAGTAAGTTTAAACCCCCTTGGATTAGCATTACACAAATCATTCCAGATCTCAAATAATGTGACCCATTTCCAATATAGCAACCACTGTTTGTGAAGGAACACATCCCGGTCTCAAAAGTTCCATGGTAATAAAAAGTGGAATAAATCACTGAAAAACATTAGCATGCACCCACTTTCACTCTGCTTCAGATTGTTCCAGATGTTCATAGCCCTTAGGTGGTCGTAGGGATAGTGGGCAAGTATGTTTTCAGCTGTTCCTGCCACTTTCCCTGGTTTAGTACCCCCCCTTTTTTCTAAAGTCAAAGTAAAAGCAGTGAGTTACAGCTAGTCATTAAAAGGATACACCGGGGTTTATGTTTGTGAAACATCCTTTGCTGATGGGTTTCCACTTTCCTTACACAGGCTCGTGTTTTGCTCCATTCTCTTCAGAAAAGCAGAAGTTGCTGCAGGAATTTGAGTAGGCAGGCAGATGGAACACTGATTGTATTATGACCAATATGATGTCAGCCTGCTTACCTATAGCTGCTTTACATAGAGCACTATAAAGTGGCCTGTCTCTTTAAGAGACATGTGTCACGTGCAACAGGTGGCTTACAAAGTCTAAGTCATGTCTTAATAGCCTAAGTGTGTCTAGTCAAGACACACACACTGCTTTGGAGGGAACAAATGGTGGGATAACCAGCCTCATATAGCCAACATGCTTAAGTCTAATTAATCCACCAAGGGGTTAATGCCATAGAGTAAACTGTCCTGTCATGCTTAGCTAGGTCACTCCCCCCTCGCGTTCGGAGGGAGGTAATCAAGCCTCTTGTTGTACCTCCGTCTATTTGAGAAGCTCCACATATGAGGTCTGAGTTGGTTGCTACTGCTCAGACCACATGGCTCTAACAAGCCTCTCTTGAGTTCCTATAACAATAATTCGGAAATTTTCACCACTTTAGAACTAAACCAAGTTTTATTGCCTGTGTGGCTTTTCTGT
The DNA here is from genome assembly GCF_964270895.1 of Podarcis filfolensis. NCBI lineage: Eukaryota > Metazoa > Chordata > Lepidosauria > Squamata > Lacertidae > Podarcis > Podarcis filfolensis. The sequence goes on from NC_139608.1 coordinate 80,989,104, forward strand.
TTGATGTATGGAGTAGCACATGAACCTGACTTTTTAAGGCTTTGTAAGTAAACCGTTTTAAACTGTGTAAACTAGTGGTCTTTTCCTATGCGGGGGAAGAGGGCACTATTTTGGAACTCGCTCGGAAAGACATATTTTAAAGGTCTAACAGCCTATGTGTCCTTGCTTTACTTTGCTGCATGTTTTGTGTTTTCAAATACTTGCTGAAGTTCTCTCACCAAAGAGTACCTGCTTCAAACTTGGATCTCGGCATCTGGGAATTCTCCTTTTATACCTATTTTTTGCTTGCCACCAACACAAACTGGTATCTTCCTCCTTCGTAAGGAGGTTGGGTGCACACTTGGGGAACCCTTGCAAGATGCTGCTCACCTTCCTGATATTTGGCACCACCTGAATACCTTTCTCTCCCCATCAGCCATTTCAGGTATGAGCCTACTGGTATGAGCCTACACCGAGACAGATGGGTGATATACTGAATTATTATTTCCACTGTCCTAATGGAATGTTCTTGGTTACTTTTTATTGTGTTTTATAATGCTGTTTGGTGCCCTGAGATCTTCTGTGATGAAAGGTAGGATAGAAACACCATGTACCATCACATAAACATATGTATAAATATATAACTCCTAGGACCAGCCCTGTAACACAGCCAGGGCCGGATTTAGGTTTGATGAGGCCCTAAGCGGCTGAAGGTAATGGGGCCCTTTATATGTCCAGCTGTCCTTTGTCAACAACAAATTGTCGCTGTTTTTTTGTGTTGAATATATGCTATATGGTAATTTACGGACCTAATAGGTATCTAAAGCCATTTGCACATAACAAAACATGTATTTTATCAAAGTCATTTTTATTTTATCTTATATTTTGGAAATGCACATCCAGTTGTTGTTTTCCTTTTCATTTTTTGGTGGCCCCCAAGAGAGTGGGGCCCTAAGGTATAGCTTGTTTAGCTTATACGTAAATCTGGCACTGAACACAGCCAAGTGTCTCAACCTGCTTCCGGCAGCATCATTAGTGGGGATGGTGGAGAGGGATAGATGAAAGCAAGAATTGGTATCGGAATGGGGTAGCAAGACTTTTGAAAATGTTGACCATAGCACCATGGAGGTGTCATTTGGACTCTGCTTAAGGCAGCAAAATGTCTCGGGTCATAGAATAAGAGAATTGTAGAGTTGGAAGGGATACCAAAGATCCTCCAGTCCAACCCCCTGCAATGTAGGAATCTCAGCTAAAGCATCCATGACAGATGTCCATCCAACCTCTGCATAAAAACCTCCAGGGAAGAAGAGTCCACAACCTCCTGAGGAAGACTGTTCCACTGTCAAACAGCTCTTATTGTCAGAAAGGTTTTCTGTATGTTTAGTCCAGGCATAGGCAAACTCGGCCCTCCAGATGTTTTGGGACTATGACTCCCATCATCCCTAGCTAACAGGACCAGTAGTCAGGTATGATGGGAACTGTAGTCTCAAAACATCTGGAGGGCCGAGTTTGCCTATGCCTGGTTTAGTCGCACTCTCCTTTCTTGTAACTTGAAGCCATTGGTTCAAGTCCTACCCTCCCTGTCAACTCTTTGTTAATTCATGAATCATTTCTACCTCAGTTTTAATTGGCTACCTAGAAAAGAGAAAAGAAAAACCCAGGGCAGGGACTTTGGAGTGTTACTGTTTGTTTTTGCCCCCGATGGTAAAGTCTACCCTGCAATGAATTTGCCTTGGGGGTTTTATAGAAGGGAATAGCGGTCTTAAGTTGAGGCCATTGTACAAATTAAACATGCCTGTCTAGAAGTCAAGGTATCAGCAACTGCAAGTGTCTGTGTCAGCAGGTTTTTAGGCCTTAGCCTGCATCTGGAGATGAATTACTGCCTCGAATGGCGCTAGAGACAGCTGCAAACATTCTCCTGAAGATGAGGTAAGGACAACGGGAAGAAATGGCTGATGTTTTTCTTCATCCCTGTCAAATCCCAATACACCAGAAAAATAATAATAATTTTGAGCAGGGCAGTAAGCTACCTGTCTAAACAAACAAACCTGGCTTTACATTTTAAAAATAAATAAAGAGCAGGATGGAAATGGCAGGAAGGGTTGCATAGGCTGGGCGAGGCGTGCATTTGAAATGACAGGGGAAGATAAATCTGGTGGCATTGCACCCACTTCCACTGGCTAGTAGCATATTAAGTTTAAGAGCAATGTTTTCCTTCAGCTTTTGGTTTCAAGCAACCCACGATTTGGAGGGAAAACAAGCTCACTCATGAATAACACTCTTGTATATATATATTTTAACTCAGATGAGCTCAGTTTAAAGTCCTCTCCCATGAATGAGTTAATTGTTTTAAACGTTTGAGTAGGAAAATAAACTCCTAAGCCATAAGGTTTTCTGAGGCAAGAGACTTAACTTTAGGGTTCAAGCAATTTACGTCGGCTCCCCACATGCTAATCAACACAAAAACACAACAGACTAAAATGTTTTAAGAACAACTAGTTAGTGCCTTGTCAAATGGGCTTACCCTGCTATTAATTTTAAGGATCTCCATTAAACAAGCAACATAGCTGGAACTGGGCTTTTTTACAGATGGGCGGCACACCCACTGACTTTTTCCATGGCTTGAATAACACTCTTTTCAGTCACCAGTGAATGGGGATTTCCCACCTCAAGGCAGACCCATAATAAACAAAGGCATTGGACTGGATTATCTTCCCCAAGCGAACATGAATAATATCTAGGCCGAAATTTTATTGGTGTAAGCCAGTTGACAGAAGAACCTCTAGTTTATCACCGTGTTCAATATACAGCTGGTTTTCTTTATCTGTTTGTTTTCAACTCTCAGACAGCATCTATATTGGTTCAAGAGCTGGGACAAACTGATGAAACTTCTTTTGAATATTATTGTGCCAAGCTGCCTAAATAATTCTGAATGTTCTGGTTTCAATGTCAGGCAATGGATGTCTGCTTACTCCTAGACCATGGAACCAATTGTAAGCACGAATGCTTTGTTTCCATGGGGAATTGCATTCTTGCATCAGAATGATGTCACACCCACAGGTCTTAGAGCCAGGAAATGGCAACTATATTGCCTGTAGCAGTGGCTCTCAGTGGCCTGGTGCAAAGTTCCAGGAAGGTATAGAATCCAGAAGCAAGATGGTTCTCACAAGACAAGACACGGATGGGTTGAATGACTCCAGTCACATTGCCTGGTTTTTTGACATTGTTTTTGCATTGGAACCCTTAAAGGTATCTGGCAAGTCATTCTCTTTTACATTTCTGAATCTTGATCTTTGCTATCAATGGTAAGGTAAATGTAAAGGGACCCCTGACCCTTAGGTCCAGTTGTGGCCGACTCTGGGGTTGCGGCGCTCATCTCGCTTTATTGGCCGAGGGAGCCGGCATACAGCTTCCGGGTCATGTGGCCAGCATGACTAAGCTGCTTCTGGCGAACCAGAGCAGTGCACAGAAACGCCGTTTACCTTCCCGCCAGAGCAGTACCCATTTATCTACTTGCACTTTGATGTGTTTTCAAACTGCTAGGTTGGCAGCAGCAGGGACCGAGCAATGGGAGCTCACCCCATCGCGGGGATTCAAACCGCTGACCTACTGATCAGCAAGTCCTAGGCTCTGTGGTTTAACCCACAGTGCCACCTGCGTCCCTCACTATCAATGGTAGGGTTGCCATAATTCAAGAAGTAAAAATCCGGACACAAAAGTTGTTGAGCTTTTCGGAATTCACCCACAAGAGGCAAAGAGTGATACCTAAACACAAAAATTGTTGGCAAAAACCTAAACATTTTGCTAATTTTTTAAAATCCCCCCCGGGTGTTAATTTAATCATTTGAATACCGAACATGTCTGGGAAATTCTGGATGTGTGGCAACCCTAATCAATGGCCAATGTATAATTTGTTTATCTAATCTTAGGAGCTTTCTGATGACTTTGTTTCTGATGATTGTATCTTTTCCTTAACACCTACTTCAGATTGTGGAGTTGGGTAGGTTTTATAACTTGATCCAGATTTTGAAAAAATGAAGGTCATTCTGACGGGTACAGAGAGGTACAAGAGAAGCTAGTGGGTAAGGCATTGAAGAAAGCAGGATAAACCCACAGCTCTTGCATAAATCATTACACCATTGGTGCAATTTATTGGGTCTGGTTATAACTAAAACCTTTGTTGTGAGAACTCATGACAAGCCGTTGGCAAAGTAAACAAAGCCTGATAGACAACAGCCACTATTCCTAGAAAAATCAAGGGAACATTCCAAATGTTCAGTCCCTTTACTCACATCTGTATGTGTTCTTGTTGGAGTGCATATTTATGTACTCCAGTAGGAATACATACTGATGTGAATGTCACATTGGATTGCAAACAGCCTTAAGTTAAACAACCTCCGTCAAAATTTCTGCACATTAGAAAACTTCCTCGCCAGATGCACAAAGAATTCCATCCCCTATAATTGCATATCATCACCAGTGTATACTGTCTGGCTTCTTCCATGTGCCAAATGCAATTATCTATGGTTGACACAAATGTTCTTACTGAATCTTGCGCCTATTTTATAAACAAAAGCTGGTGCCTGATGCAGGGATTCCAAACAGGCTTAAACGACAGCCAGTCCCTTTTCTGTTGATCAGAACGTCTTCTAAGGAAAATACGCAGAGGAACACAGAAGTTAGATCGAGGATTCCCAAAGTGTGTGCTAAGATGCAATAGCCCACCATGAGAATAGCTGAAGCGTGCCTTGAAAAATGAAACCACCGTATTCAATGCAAATGCTGTTCTGTGCTATAAAAATGGGGGGCAGGGAAGACTTTGGTAATCTTTGGTCATATGGTGCACTCAGCGAGGTCAAAATTTGGTGCCTCCGAACGGATCTTCTCAACGATGGATCTTCTCAATTTTGCAGCCCCTTGGCTCAGTGCCCTGTGCGAGACAACTGCCTGCATTGCCCTAAATCTGGCGCTGTGCGGAGGACCCATGTGGCATGATCACCTCTCATTGGCCCCCTCACTAGACACAATGCTAACTACATCACTTGAAGTTGTGTTCTGGGTTGGGTCTTTTTAACATATTAATGTTTGCGTGGACAGGCGGAGTCCCCCAAACCCTGGGCGGCCCCCCCTCATGTCGAATAACAAGACAACGTGCTATGGGATTAAATTGGCCACAACTTTATTATATTTCAGATGTGGATAGACCTTGGCTCAGGCATTGGGCGTTTATCCCTCCCAGTCCCCAGCCGGGGATCTGGGGAACATCAGGGTTATCCAATGTGTTTGGGGGATGGGCCGGCTCTGGAGAACATATGTTCAAGCAGAGATAGCCACCCCCATTACGCTGCCGTTGCAGGGGAGGGCAATGACGACCTCTCGGCGTACGGTCAAAGCCTCCCCTCACAAACGCCTTTAACGGGGAACCCTGGTATCACCGCCACAAAGAGGAAGGGGGTGTGGGTCACCGCTGCATGCCCCCCCAATACAGGAAAATAGACTAAAGGATTCCGCCCAAGGCCTGATACCGCCAAAGTTGTGACATTTTGCTACGGGAAAGGCAAAACCTGCCAATGCAGGGGAATTCCTTTCCGGCCCTTCAACAGTGACCTTGACGTAGCAGTGCTCACATACCTGTGAAGAAAAGGTTAACCTGCAAAATAAATCTTAACTGAGGGTGGGTAGGGTGGGAGAAGCTCTGGAGCCAACTGAAGATTCCCAGGTAAGATCCTCCCTCTATTGTGTGGGCAGGTAGTCCCTCCCCTACCTAGCCTGGTCACCTTGGCAATGCTTCCCCAGGTGGGATTGGACAAATGACTGAGGTAGGTGGAGACCTCCAGGTATCCCACCTGGGGAAGGCGAAGCCAAGCCTGTGCTGATGAAGCCGCACATGGTCCAGGGGCTGCCCGTGTCCACACAAAGGGTGCCCCCCGTTTAATGTGAGGAGCAGTCATTACTCCCGTATCAGGACTGTGTTGTGTGAGTTTTTAGCCCTTTTCCTTCCTTGCCGCCAATAAAACCGGCCTCCTCATTAAAGGGGGAGGGTTCTTTTAGCCCTGGAAGGGAAGCTTCTGTTGGATGTGCAGAGACCTGGGACGTGTAAAGCCTGCAGGTGCTGATTATACAGTACATGTGATCCTGCTCTCCCTCTATACGCACACCCCTCACAGTTTTTGATTTTGTGGAAAGGGCACCTGTAATGTTACTTCTTGAGCCTTGCCACGGTAACTGCATTTTCTAACGGTTGCTGCTTTGTCCCAGAGTGCTTTGCTGCACCTCGAGATCTTCTGCCTGAGGGGAAATCCCTTTTCAGACTCTATATTTGAGTTCACGGAATACACATGGTGGTGGGGCGGTTTGGGTGAGGCATTAAAGTGGCGGCATGGAGCAGACAGATGTTCCCATGAGTGCGTGTGGATTTGAGGAAGAGCCTGCCGCCACAAATTTGCAAAATCCCTGACTTGTGCACACTTAGCCCTTACAGAACATTTGAAAGAAGCTGGCCTTGCCATTGTGTTCATGGGGGCAAGGCCTGCAGGGAGCACCGTGTGAGCAGAACAGCACTCCTTACACACTGGCGGGCAATGAGCCAGATAGCATCCTGCAATCTGCATGGCACTGGCAACTGGCTGCCTTGCTGTTCCAGGTTGGGAGGGTGTTTGGCAGTTGCTAGGTAACCGTCAAGTGTTTTTCCTCTCTTCCTTACAGCAGGCAAAGTAACCGGTTGAGGATGCCATTTCGCGCTGGCACTTCAAAGTGCTTAACAGCTCAGGCCAGTAGGTCTCTTTCTACTAGGTGGGCTGCGTAGATCATAGACATAAATGGGTACATAAGAGGGCTGGGGCCAGGGAGTCGTGATTTAGTGGGCCAAATACCATGCCTCCCCTCCCCTTTGTGGCTTGGTTATTTCAGTGTTATTTAAAGTAAGGCCACACATTAACCGAGTGGAAAGCAGTCTGGCTATTTTCCCTTCTTCTTAGAAACTCGAAGAAGACCATGTCAGGGAGAACAAACAGATGTTGATTTGCCCCAGCCAATATTGCCAATGGCGAGGGAAAATGGGAGATGTAGTCCATCAATATTTGGAGGACCACAGATTCACCATCCCTGTCTTAAGAGCCAGTGTGGTGTAGTGGTTAAGAGTGGTAGCCTTGTAATCTGGGGAACCGGGTTCGCATCTCCGCTCCTCCACATGCAGCTGCTGGGTGACCTTGGGCTAGTCGCACTTCTTTGAAGTCTCTCAGCCCCACTCACCTCACAGAGTGTTTGTTGTGGGGGAGGAAGGGAAAGGAGATTGTTAGCCGCTTTGAGACTCCTTCGGGTAGTGATAAGGCGAGATATCAAATCCAAACTCTTCTTCTTCTTTTTCTAAAGGAAGGATTGCAGAAGTGCCTTCCTTGCCCTGCACAGCTGAGAGGAAGAGTGTCAAACTCATGCTTGAAACAAGGATCACCCCATACCAATTTTTCCTTTCTTCTGTTGACATCTCTTCCTTGCACATCTCACACCAAGCAGCAATGCTAGGATTCCATTCCGTTGATGTGGCTCATGCGTCTCGTCTTCCTAGTTTTTCCTGTCCCGGCAGCAATGATAGGATTTTTTCCCTTGAGATCTCTCCTATAGCTCAGCTTCCCCAGTGATCTACCCACGGACTTTTAGGGAACAGATGTAATTCTTTGCTAATTGAGAAGTGTAGGTGTTGAGGTGCAGTCCCCTAACTCCCTGAAGAAGCAGCAACAACTCCACTGTCAGGAGATGACATGAGGGCCCCTGCCCCACCACACGGCCTGCTACCATGACCTACCCAGTTTCCCTCAGAAACTGGCCCTGGGACCAGTACCTGAAGGGAACCAAGTGATTGTGTGGTTGGGAGGTTGCCAGGGCTTTCCCCCCAACCAGAACTCAGTCCTGGCACCTCTCAGGTAGGCACCATTGCCATTCTAAGACAACAAGGGAGGTGTTCACAGTGAGTTCCGGCACCTCTTTTTCCAGAAAAAATAGCACCGGTGGTTGCTATGATTGCCGCAATCAGCATATTCTGGCCCCAATGTCCGTACTCTCAATGGCAGCCTGCAATGGAGAAATTACACAAATTATATTTTCTCTTCAGCTTTATTTCCATGCCAGTGAAGTCTTTGCTCAGCTAAATGCTGATCCGTCAGGTTGCTGCTAACGACAGAGGAGCAAGGTCAGTTAACAGAAAGGGAGGCAGCAAAAGTGGCTATTGTAGCCAAGCGGTTAAGAGAAGCCCCGATATGCCCACGTACCCAGACGTGTTGGTAAGATCATGTCCCAAGTCACAACCATCAAGATCTGATCCTGCTTTAGTGTTTGAAATCTGACACAAATCATTGCCTGAGGCTTCAAAGGGCTCTCTGGCAGGTACGAGGGTGAATTACCTGTTTCAGATCTGAGTGACTGTTGAAAGCATACACGTTGCCTCTGAAGAAAAGCAAGTAAGATCTGAAAATGGTATCTGTCAGTCTTGCAAAGTTGTCATGGAAAAGAAAATCTCCTGTCTCATGAAGATGCAGACAGACTGAGGGGGAGGTGGGGAGGAACAGTATCACACTTGCCTGTCAAATATGCACCTTGTTTTCTATGCAGGCAATATATTAAGATTTTAAAAAATGTTTTTGGGTTTTCTTTTGCAGGAGATGAAAGCAAGTGGTCAATAGAGAGCCAGTGTGGTGTAGTGGTTAAGAGCGGTAGATTCGTAATCTGGTGAACCGGGTTCGCGTCTCTGCTCCTCCACATGCAGCTGCTGGGTGACCTTGGGCCAGTCACACTTCTTGGAAGTCTCTCAGCCCCACTCACCTCACAGAGTGTTTGTTGTGGGGGAGGAAGGGAAAGGAGAATGTTAGCCGCTTTGAGACTCCTTCAGGTAGTGATAAAGTGGGATATCAAATCCAAACTCTTCTTCTTCAATAAATGTTGGCTTCAATGTCAATAAAGAAGATTCCCCCCCCTGCTGTATTTTGACATCAAATGAATATTAAAATATGCACAACTTTCTCCCCGACCTATGCCACTTCACACACCATGTAGTTTTCTACAAAAAGAGGCAGGATGTTCAATGGTGTTTGAAAGCCACATGTCTCCCGCTTTTTAAATGAAGGTATTACTAAAAGGGCAGCAGGATGAGCGGGACATGAATGGAGGGAATGAAACACTGCATACTTGTGGTACTGAGGGTCTAAATGTCTTCAATGCGATAAAAATTCTCATTTATTGACACAATAAGCACTTTATCTTTATGCAGAAGTTAAGATAAGGTGTTAACCATTCAGTGTTAGTTTTCCCAGCCAGCTGGAAGGAAAAAAGTACGTGAGTTAAAGACTAGATAAAAAGGAAAAGACGCCTGGATGGTTAAGTCCAGTCAAATTCAACTATGGGGTGTGGTGCTCATTTCCACTTTCAGGCCAAGGGAGCCGGTGTTTGTCCACAGACAGCTTTCTGGGTCATGTGGCCAGCATGACTAAACTGCTTCTGGTGCAACAGGACACCGTGACGGAAGCTAGAGTGCACAGAAACACTGTTTACTATCCTGCGACAGCAGTACCCCCAGGTATAGGGCGGTATATAAATTCAATAAATAATAATAATATTTATCTACTCGCACTGGTATGCTTTCAAACTGCTAGGTTGGCAGAAGCTAGGACAGAGTAACGGGAACTCACCCCATTGTGCAGGTTCAAACTGCTGACCTTATGATCGGCAAGTCCAAGAGGCTCGGTGGTTTGACCACAGCACCACTGCATCTCTGTTAGTTAAAGACTAGGAGATTGAGAGACCCCATACAATTATCATCAAGGATCTTCACAGATCCCAGTTGACATCTCACAAAATTGAACTCCTGTTCTACAGACAATAATCTTTTCATATCTATTTTTTACATTGAACTGGAGTCAATGTCAGGTACATCTGATTTTACATAAAGTTGTTGTAACTGGGGGCATTCGATTTCAATATCCATGTAATAAAGTAATTTTTACAACCAGAAGAAGATTCACGTAAGAGCATTTGTGAACACCCATGTGCTTGTGTCTGGGAGTATGTCTGTTGTTTTCAAGCGGTTATGAATATTGAAGCCTGGTGAAAAGCCAGCTGTGTCCCTTCACTGGAAAATCCTCAGAAATAGATTTCCCCCAAGTTCCACTTCTGCTCCATTTGCAAGTTTCCTGAATGAAATATAGGATTTTAAAGACATTTTCTCTTTCCTTTTTGGGGTTGGGAGTCATTAACAGAGATTAGCTGGATAAATAGGGGGAAGCGATTTTTAAACTGTTTGCAAACTTAATGTGAAGAGCCCAGCCTTGCAAATTATCACATCTAATCAGGGATGCACGCTTCACTGCTTCAGTAATTGTACTAGTATTAGTCAAATTCTTGTTGTCTCCTCATTAGCCATGAAAAGGAAACTCAAGATGTACTTCATTAGAGGTTCCTGGAAATAAATGGTATGGGGAAGGGGAGGAAGGAAGAGATGCACTTGATATGCAAGGAACAATTGTGCAAGAGAAGACAAGAACAGGCATGATTCAACTGTTATTCTGGATCTTTTGCAAGTAACACTAAACCACATTTTTCCTCATCTGATTTTGCTTTTCTGACAGGAAAGAAAAAAAAGAATCCTTGCAGCCTAATATATCTGAATGGCCTGGTGGGAATTAATGAATAGTGCTCTGAATATTTCACGCTTTCGATTGGGGGTTGAAACGCTTTAATTTGGATGGGAATTTCTCCTGAATAAAGTATTTGATTTCAAACCTATGCAGAAGGGAGTAAATCCCATGGCGAGCATTGAAGCTTGCTTCAGTCTTGTAAACATGGGTAGAAGTACTGGCATTAGGCTGTATCAATATTACTGTGATCCGGGTTCCTCCACAAAGAGGGCCTTTCCTTCTCTCAATAAATTGTGTATCTGACACACACAGGATGCAGAAGAAGGCTTCCATAATATGGAGCAGGCATTCTGGTCCTTCAAATATCCTGGATCCAAGCAAAATAGAAACCAATGTTTCAAATAGGCATAGCTGGATATGTCAGTCAGTAGAGCGTGAAAGTCTTAATCTCAGGGTTGTGGGTTCTTGCCCCACCTTGGGCAAAAGATTCCTTCATTTCAGAGGGTTAGACTAGATGGCCTTTGAGGGTCCTTCCAAGTCTACAACTCTATGTATGATTCTATGAATTGTGCCTGGAAACAAATTGGCAACCATTGCAGCCGTTGTTGAACAAGTGAATTTAGAGAGGCTCAGGGAGACATTTATGTCAATCGCCCATTCTCTGGCCAATAAGGTCTCTGGAGCACTCAGCCAATCTCAGTCTAAAAGTATTTCTGTGGCCAGGAGCTTCCGCCCATCTGTGTCCAGGTTGGAAAAACAATTTATTTCTTTTCCTTTTTTTACTCCTACCATTTTTTAAATGGATGAGGATGATTGAGATGATTTTTAAAAAAAGGTTTTGCACCCTGTGCATGCTCAAACTGTTTGTTTCTGAGGCTTGTAATTCTAAACCATGTCTGACCCTGCTCAAGTTAAACTCCTTGGGTGGTGTCCTGCTTTGATGCATTTTTCTTTTTTCTTTTTTTTAAACAAATTTTATTAAATTTTCCACAGTGATAACACAAACCACAAAGCAAAATGATACACAAAAACAGAAAAAGAAAAAAGAAGACAGAAAAAAGGGGGAACAATAAACAGATAAACAATAACAACAAACTTAATTCTTCACAAATCCAATCTTTTAAATATCTTGGTTGACTTCCTCAAGTCCCTCCCTTCTGAGTTTCCTTTTGATGCATTTTTCTACATAACTGCTTAGCAATGTACAGATTTGGGCACACTTCCCATTAATACACACATTTTTGTGTACTTTTTTTGGATGGAGAACTACGTCACAAAATTCTGAGAAGTGAGAATTTTGAAGATCAGCTGCACTTTGATTCGTGTTTTGGATCAGGAAGGATTAGGCAGGTTCAAATTAAAATGCCAGTCAAATGAATTTATCTCCCATCCTAAGCTCAGGTTGTCCTCTGGTGAATACTTAAAAAATAATAATGAAAAAATGAGAGACTTAAAAAAGAAGAAGATATTTGCACAGATGTAAATACATTCCTGGATTTGATTTTCCCACTCCCTATTTGTCTCTCCCACAGACATTTGTCGATCTTTGGGTATCTGGCTGGGGGTGGGGATAATTGAAAATGATGTTATTTTTAGAACCTTATGAAAATTGCCTCCTAGATGGGCCAGGGAGGTGATCAGTGCCTCTTTACAAGAGTGCCTGTTTGAAGGAGGCAGTGGTAAAAACCACTCCTAAAGAATCCTTCCCTGGATTCAGAAAACCTAACTAACTACTGGCCAGTTGCTAATCTCCCTTTCCTGAGCAAGGTTCTGGAGTGAGTGGCCGCACACTAGATCCAGGCACTTTTGTAAGAAACTGATTTTCTGGATCCATTTCAATTGGGGTTTAGGCCCGGTTTTGGCACATAAACTGTTTTGGTTGCCCTGTACGATGACCTCTGTCGAGAGAGAGACAAGGGAAATATGTCCCTGCTAATTCTTCTCAATCTCTCAGCAGCTTTTGATACCATCGACTATGGTATCCTTCTGGAGTGACTATCTGAACTAAGGGTGGGTGGCACCGCTTTGCAGTGGTTCCAGTCCTACTTGGATGGTCGTTCCCAAAGGGTATTGCTTGGGTAATGCTTTTCAGCCCCATGGAACCTTCAATGTGGGGTTCCACAGGGATCAATCCTAACCCCCACATTTTTTAACATCTACATGAAACCACTAGGGCTGGGGTTATCAGGAGGTTCGGAGTACATTGTCAGCAGTATGCTGATGATATTCAGCTCTATTTCTCCTTTACATCTTCAGGTGAGGCAGTGGAAGTGCTGGACCAGTAATAGACTCGGTAATAGACTGGATGAGAGCCAACAAACTGAATCTCAATCCAGATAGGACTGAGGCAATGTTAGTGGGTGGTTCCCTAGACGATATGGGTGGGAGATTGCCTGCTCTTGATGGGGTTACACTTCCTCTGAAGGAGCAGGTTTATAGCTTGGGGATACTCCTGGATCCTTTGCTGTTGCTTGAGCTCAGGTGGCCTCAGTGGCCCGGAGTGCCTTCCATCAGCTTCGGCTGGTGGCCCAGCTACACCCCTATCTCGACAGGGATAGCCTAATTACTGTTGTCTATGCTCTGGGATGCGCGTGGTGCTGTGGTCTAAACCACAGAGCCTAGGGCCTGCTGATCAGAATGTTGGCGGTTCGAATCCCCATGACGGGGTGAGCTCCCCTTGCTCGGTCCCTGCTCCTGCCAACCTAGCAGTTCGAAAGCATGTCAAAGTGCAAGTAGATAAATAGGTACCGCTCCGGCGAGAAGGTAAATGGTGTTTCCATGCACTGCTCTGGTTCACCAGCAGTGGCTTAGTCATGCTGGCCACATGACCCAGAAGCTGTACACTGGCTCCCTTGGCCAGTAAAGCAAGATGAGCGCCGCAACCCCAGAGTCGTCCACGACTGGACCTAAAGGTCAGGGGTCCCTTTACCTTTTATGCTCTGGTAACCTCAAGGTTAGATGACTGCAATGCATTATACATAGGACTGCCTCTGAAGACAGTTCGGAAACTTCAGCTGGTGCAGAATTCAGAGGCCAGGTTGCTCACTGGAGCAAGATGGTTTGAGCATATTACACTGATCCTGGTCTGAATGCACTGGCTACCAATTAGTTTCCGAGCCCAATTTAAAGTGCTGGTTTTAACCTATAAAGCCTTAAGCGGCTCAGGACCGCAATACCTCAAAGACTGCCTCTTTCCATATGGACCTACCCGGACCCTCAGATCAACTTCTGAGGCCCTTCTTCATGTGCCTGCTCCTCAAGAGGTCCAGAGGATGGCAACAAGAGAATGGGCCTTCTCTGCAGTGGCTCCCCATTGGTGGAATGGTCTCCCCATGGAAGTTCGCCTGGCACCTTCATTATACACCAGGTAAAATAATTCCTTTTTCACCAGGTTTTTGGTTGATATGATTAACATCCTATGCCCTTTTAAAATGTGGGGGTTTTTTTGGGGGGAGGGGGGATAGTGGGTTGTTGTTTTTATTTTGATTATATATTTTGTGGTTTTATATTTTGATTTTGTTCTGTGAACCGCCCTGAGACTTCCGGGTATAGAGTGGTATATAAAGTCAATAAATCATCATCATCATAAAATAATTTATATGTAACATTATTATTATTATTAGTTGTAGTAGATAATATAATATAATATAATATAATATAATATAATATAATATAATATAATATAATATAATATAATAATATTGTATGTATACGAAAATGTTTGCAAACTGGCAGTGAAGGCACCTCAGATGTAGGCATTTTAATAAAACCATAATACTGGTCTCCTGAGACAGGCTTGGAAAGATTACCCCTGGATTTAGCAGATAATCTAATCATGAATTTGGAGACTCCATGCATCTGAGTCTTTGATGCCTCACAATTTCTCCAAATCATCTCCAAAGATATCATCTTTCCTAATCATAACAGTTGGTAACGGTTGCCATGGCAGTGACTAAACAAGCTCCTAAAAACCATGGCGCTAGAAAGTCCTCTAAAAACGACAGAGCTAAGCTTATTTTTAATAATATGCAGCCAAAAAGTAAAACGTTACAAGTGTGGGAGAAAAAATGCCACTCTAAACTGCATAACATTATGGATTTTCTTTTTTCTAATCAAATGTTTACGTATTGGAAATGTACAGGATGCGTGCGTGCAATTTGACAATTATATACATAATGTGAAACAGCTTCATTTTTATGTGACATTTACTGTGTTCCACTGGGATATTATCCTTATGAGAAATAATTCACGGCAATAAAGAATATGGACAGGCTTTACATTTACTGTGCATTACGGGCAGAACTCCCAAAATATGAACGTTCCATAACATCCCAACCACAGAAGTCTTATTCTGCCCTCTTCCCATGAGAGGAACTCTTTTGCAGTTGCAAAACTGTTGCGGTTGCCTAATAATTTAAAAGCAGGGCATCCAATCTGGCTAGCCCCATGTCGTACAAACATCTTGATTAGCCTCTTTTACTGAATGATCTGCATGTGCATATTTTGTATAGTTTGTTAATATTACTGGAAGTCTGTCCACAACAAATAGAAAAATCCAGTGATGGACAAAGTATGCCCATATCATTTACGAAGGCAGAGCTGCCTGCTCAAACAAATTGCCATGAGCCAAATAAAGGCAATTCTACTTAAATAATAATAATTATTATAAGCCATATGGTTATAAGTCTGCTTTAAAAGTACAGTCATGTCTTATGCAAGGGTTCTGTTCCAAGGGTTCTGTGTATATGCAAAAATACTCAAATACTTGGAAAGGAACCACCATGTGAGCGCATCTAGGCTTTGGGAACTGGTGTGCCAGCTCTGGAAATCTCAGGATGCTCTCGTGAGATCTCACAGGGTCATTCAAGTTCCTGTGAGATCTCATGGAAGCCCCCCAGACCTTGCTTGGGAAGCAAGGCAGAGAGCTTAGAAGCTCCTTTTGTGCCAGGACAATCTGGTACAGAAAGAGCTTGTAGTGGTTAAGAGCGGTAGACTCGTAATCTGGTGAACCGGGTTCGCGTCTCCGCTCCTCCACATGCAGCTGCTGGGTGACCTTGGGCTAGTCACACTTCTTTGAAGTCTCACAGCCCCACTCACCTCACAGAGTGTTTGTTGTGGAGGAGGAAGGGAAAGGAGAATGTTAGCCGCTTTGAGACTCCTTAGGGTAGTGATAAAGCGGGATATCAAATCCAAACTCTTCTTCTTCTTCTTTTAATTTCTCAGTCCTGCTTCCCAAGAAAGGTCCTCTCCATGCTGCGGCTCTGCATTTAACTTGTGGGAATTCAACTTTCTCCTTCTTCTTTGGCGAAAACTTGTAGCCGAGTAAAATTGTCTTCCATAAACACGGTCTTAACAGTCAGTCTGTAAGTGACTGTGGAGGCCAATTCTGGATCCACATGTCCTTCCACAGTGGGGACATAGGTTTCCGGGTGGGAGCTGATCACAGTGAGGGTTTGCCAAGCGTTCCTTCCTCTTAGCGTGTTTCTCCCTTTCATCCTGAGTTTGAGCATCTTCAAAACCCATGACACCTTTGGTAAAGGCTGTTATCCAATTGGAGAGCTTGCAGGCCAGTGTCTCCCAGTTGTCTGTGTTTATACTACATTTTTAAAGATTTGCCTTGAGATAGTTTTTAAACCTCTTTTGTTGACCACCAGCATTACGCTTCCCATTTTTAAGTTCGGAATAGAGTAATTGCTTTGGAAGATGATAATCAGGCATCCGAACAACATGACCAGTCCAACGAAGTTGATGTTGAAGAATTGTTGCTTTGACACTAGTGATCTTTGCTTCTTCCACTACACTGGCATTAGTTCACCTGTCTTCCCAAGTGATGTGTAAAAATTTTCAGAGGCACTGTTGATGGAATAGCAGGCCTTAAACCACATATAGCTGAAATTGCACAAGCTAAGTGTGCAGACAACAATATCATACCATAATGGGAAATGCAATTGTAGAAATAATAATGTCTTATTTCTTGTCACTCTGAAAACCAAAGCTAGTTGAGTCCAATAATGTTTTTTAAAATCATGGAACTATGTTTTTGCAGGTAATTCCTCCTTCATGCTCCTCTGTTCAAACAACCACTCACACTACTTGAACACACCATTCACAGACCATACCAAAACATTTGGAGTTCGTAAACACAAATAATTGATCACAGTAGTGCTTCCTGATCTCATCAGCATCTACCCTTATCTCTGAATATTGTGAGATAAGTGTTTTGTTTAAATATTAGACGGAATTTTCATACATACAGCTGTGTCAAATATTCTCTTTTTATTTTTGGCATTAAAAAAAGAGCTTCCACGAGGTAAATCTCTCTCCCAAGAAACACTTAGACTATACAAATAATCCTGTTTTGCTGGCAACTGCAGGTTCAGCATATTAAGTTTCCCAGTTTCTGCTTTTAACTCCTTCCTGAATTAGTCCCATGCACAATTCTGTCAAATCAGAGTGCTCCAACAATATTGAATGGGATGACATCACATTAAGTAGTCAAACCATGTGGCCATATGATGATGTCACTTAAAGGCATGTAAGGGTGACTGAAAATGAGAACATTCTCTCCTAAGGTTTTTGGGACAACCCTCTTACATCTTGCTTAACATGTTTAATGATTCTCCATCTGGTTTTATATTCTCTGGTTATTTCTGCATTATGTAGATTTCTGAACTTTTTTATTGACAGATTACATTTGGTTCTATTATGTAAATTTCCTGACTGCGATTGTAAGCTGCTCCGAGGACCACTTCTGTGATGGAAAAGTGAGACCAACATGTAAATAAATGAATAACCTCCTGTATTAATCTCTCACACACCCCTTTGTTGAGTCCTATCCATTTCCAGGGATAAATTGCTGCTTTGCATTTTTTTAAAAGAACAACACCACCAATGTGACTGAATAATTCATAAAAGTAAAAATAGAACAAAATTTCAAACTTTGCATTTGATACAGCATTTATCTTTCTGCAACCATAGAGAGCAGTGAAACTCACCCATATCCATTCTGAATTGGCTGGGCTTAGAAAAACCCAGCCCAGGGAAGCTCGCCTGCCATCATCCCACTTGGCTGCCAGTTTCTCTCCTCTCCTCCCTTTCCCATACTTTTACAAGTTGTGATGGAGGGCAACCAAAAGAGCTTTGCAAAAACTGATCTCTCCATCTAAATCTGCACCTCTCTGCAGCGAAGCTGGGATGTTGATGCTGTGTACCCCTCCACTGTAGGCTTAGGTTGTCTATATCTGTATATAAATGATATACAGTGGTACCTCGGGTTAAGTACTTAATTCGTTCCGGAGGTCCGTACTTAACCTGAAACTGTTCTTAACCTGAAGCACCACTTTAGCTAATGGGGCCTCCTGCTGCTGCTGCACCGCTGGAGCACAATTTCTGTTCTCATCCTGAAGCAAAGTTCTTAACCTGAAGCACTATTTCTGGGTTAGCAGAGTCTGTAACCTGAAGCGTATGTAACCCAAGGTACCACTGTATATCCTAAAGACACCACAGTCCCTGCTGTGTCTCATTTTTCCAAAAGGAATGACAGACCCTGGGCAAGCACCTGGAACTCCCTGGAACCTCACACTGCTGTGGACATTGGGGTGGCATGTAACAACAGAATTTGAGACAGCTTAGAAGCAGGCTTTGGTAGTTCAGCTTTCCCCATAGCTGCTCCCCCCCTTTCCCCCCTTAACTTGGTATGTTTTGGAAAGTATGAGAAAGCTGGAAAGGAGGGAAGCTGCCAGATGAGAGGGCTGGGGCCAAGCATTACAAGCCAAGGTGAAATGTCAAGAGGGGTTGTGCCTGGCTTGTAATGGTTAGGGGATTTCCAAACTGGGTGAATTCCTTGCTGTTCTCGCTCCACACCCCAATTCCGAAGGCTTTCTCCATCCCTGGATCTGTGTCCTAGAAGATTATCTACAGCTGGCTTTGAATTTACAAATAGCTGCATCAGTCTGAAGGCGGAATTTCAGTGGTGAATCGGGGTCTTGCTTAAGACTTGGATCCAAAGTCTGTCTCCCTCTCCCTCTCTGCCCCTGCAAGCTGCTTATGAAGGAAAATGAATATTTAAGTAGCTAACAATCCTGCGCTTCATCCTTTTGTTACTTGGAATTTACTTTGAAGTTAAAAGGAATGTTGGCATCTTCTTACCGAGTGTTGCTTCTTGCCGTCTGGACTCGCCTTGGAAGTTAACACTCAGTGTGTTGGACAGCAATCTGTTGACTTGCTGGTCAGTTTAGATGGAAAACGGACGCTGATGAAAAACCCATCCTTCTCTCCTATGCACAAAAACAGTACAAAAATCACAAGGCACTACGTAAGGCTTCAACGTGACCCTTCTCACATTAAGAAAGGTAAAGAATAGAAAGAACAAATAAGCAAAGTTATGAGAGGAGAAGAGGAAATCTCAGACCTACAAAACTGCCTATTCTTCATTATTGTTTCTCAGTTAAAAGTTAACTAGAATAAAAAGAACAAAAACCCTGGGCCTTATCTGCACTATACATTTAAAGTCAGAACACTTTAAATGGCCACGACTTTCCCAAAGCATCCTGGGAATTGTAGTTTGGTAAGGGACGCAGGTGGCGCTGTGGGTTAAACCACAGAACCTAGGACTTGCTGATCAGAAGGTCGGTGGTTCGAATCCCCGCGACGGGGTGAGCTCCTGTTGCTCGGTCCCTGCTCCTGCCAACCTAGCAGTTCGAAAGCACATCAAAGTGCAAGTAGATAAATAGGTACCGCTCTGGCGGGAAGGTAAACAGTGTTTCCGTGCACTGCTCTGGTTCGCCAGAAGCGGCTTAGTCATGCTGGCCACATGACCCGGAAGCTGTCCGCTGGCTCCCTCCGCCAATAAAGTGAGATGAGCGCCGCAACCCCAGAGTTGGTCACGACTGGACCTAATGGTTAGGGGTCCCTTTACCTTTACCTAGGGGTTCTGAGAGTTGACAGGGGAGCCCTATTCTCCTACAGATGAACCAGTAGTGGAAAGGACTTTCAGGGTACCTCTGGTGAGATACCAAAGAACTTGAGACTTCCTCATAACAGAGCCCCGGAGATAGTGAACTGTTCCACTTGACCTTAAAAAGCAAACAGTTTTGATAGCGCTTAGTACATTTTTAACTACCAGTTAATAAACACATTAATAAAATTCTGATCCCAAGCAGAAGTTTATTTCCTAACAATTTAAATGCTAATACTTGCATGCCGATATTCAAATATAAAACCTGAAACCATTTAGATGTTAATTAATGCACAACACCCATCCTATTTGTTGGCAATTCTCAGAAAACCTATTCCAATACTCAGGTTGTAATTTTTTTGTGAGAGGATTCACTACATTAATACATAATCAAATGGTTGAATCCTTGCCTCTAAGGCAAAACTCTCCTGAATATTCATTGTGGGCCTGGGAATAGTGCCTCTATAACAGACAGCATTTTTGTACAGATGGGTGTTCCCTATCAGCTTGCATATGTCTGCGGGAGGACACCCCAATAATTATCTCCCCCATAATGAAATTATTCCAGTACATGTAGCTTGTAAATTACATAGGCATGTGATTTTGCAACAACCATAAGGCAAATTTTTTTAAAATGATATTTATTACTTTTAGAAATTACAAAAAGGGAAAGAAAAGAAAAGAAGACAAGAGAAGAAAAAAAATACAGTACAATATATAGACAATACAAAACACAACCTAAACACATTAACCTAAACACATTAAACCAAACTAAACAAAACCATATCCCCAACCCTAACCCTAAATAAAACAAAACAAAAACAATTTAAAAACATACATCACACCTTTTCCATACTCTATCTTTCATTCCCTTGTTTCCTTGACCTCCTCACACCTCCCTTTTTGTATTCCACTTCTATTAATTGTTTCAGCAAATCCTTTCCATCTTTCTCTATTTTCTATCTTTCTATAAATATCTTAACATATTTTTTAACCTTATTTTCCATTAAAACTAAAATACTAATATATGCTTAACTCCTTATAACATTTCTGCTAAGGCCATAAAATTTCATTCCACCATTTTTCTATCACTCATTAATTTTACAGTATTTCTATATATAAACTTTAAATTTTCCAATCTTCTTCCACCATCTCCTCTCCCTGGTTTCGGATTCTGCCAGTCCTTTCCGTCAATTCCATATAGTCCATCAACCTGGAGATCTTATGTCCGAGGCTCTTAACTCTTTTCCAGGTCCCTTCTGCAGGTCTTCTTCATATTCTTTAATGCTAAAGAGCAGATCTCGGGAAGACTCCAACCTAACAATACTTTTATTCCTTCTGGACAGGTCAGCCAAATTTCCATAGTTGAAACTAAGGTCCATAAAGTGTTTCAAGACATGTTTCAAAATTCCTCCAAATCCAAAGGCCCCCAGAACTTCAATCTCCTCCAGACCCAAGTCCATGTCCCAGAAGTCAGTTAATCCCTGCATAGAGGGATCTTTCCAACTTTCCTTCTTCCGTCCAAGCCGGGATCCGATCCTCAAAATCTGACTTTTTCTAGATTCAATCATAAAAGGCCTCAACTTGTAGTCCTCAATTTGCTTCTGTAAGACTGAGGATCCCGCTTGTATTACTTTAGGTTCAACAACAACAGCTTTCTCCTTCTCCTCCACAATTTGTCCTGCCAAAGTAGATTCCTGTACCAAGTCCTGAATTATTTCTGTATTT
Organism: Podarcis filfolensis; assembly: GCF_964270895.1. NCBI lineage: Eukaryota > Metazoa > Chordata > Lepidosauria > Squamata > Lacertidae > Podarcis > Podarcis filfolensis. The sequence goes on from NC_139608.1 coordinate 81,010,389, forward strand.
GTGCTCACTTTTTGTCTCAAATTAGTCACTTTTTGTTCCAAGTTGTCAATTTTAAAAGACATGTCATCCGTCTTCTTATGAAGCTGTTCCAGCGAATAGCTTATCTTACATAATACCGTCACAATGGCTTCTCCTGTCAACATTTTAAATGGTCCAAGGTCAATCTCTGGTTCTCACAATTTCTTATCTTGCAGCTGGCGATTCCCCAGTTACACTCCTGTAACAGTTTGAAAAGCTCCCTCTAGAGGGAAACAGTCTCCACTTGTATCAATCCTTTCAAACACAACTCAAGCCATAAAGATAGTTTCAATTTTCAGTTACTTTTCCTCCTTTTTAAACGCAGAAGAGGACAATGGAAACAGTATCTTTCTCTTATTTAGCTAGCTGTCAAATACGTTCTGTTCGCAGTCAATGAACTCTCCCAAAACTTCACTCTTTCTGGCAGCCCTTTTCCAGGTTCAGAGCAGTGGTAATTTGATTTTTCACTCTCTCCTGCAGGCTCACTAAGTCCAAAATTTCCCCCCTCTTCTCCTGCTTCCAAGGGGGGTTTTGTAATTTTAACCGATGGAAATTTAATCCTTTGCCAAAAGCTTTCAAAGACTTTAGCTTGTAACGTCTTTGCTTCAATCTATTTACAAAAGAGGAAGGCGGACTTCCTGTTTAAGACCTTCCCGTTTCGGTGCCAGATTAAGGTATTTAAAGATCCAATTTTCCGTTCTACTCACGGGTAGTTGTTTAAAATCCAATTGTCCACAGGAAAAAGTCAGCGCTCTCCGGCAACAGCAATGCGGCTTCACTCCGTGAAAGAAGCAGTCAATTCAAAGCACCGCGCCACTCACCCCACGTCGCTCCGGATCCCCAAAACGGTTTCCCCGCGAGTAGGGGAGGAGCAAAAGGTGCCAGCCGAATCCCAGGTTCACAAGCTTCTCCTGCTTGTGATTTCAGTGGGTCTCCGCCTTCGCCGTGGCGGTCAGACCCTGCTTTCCACGGAGCAAGTTCCTCCCGATCAGAGGAGCTCCGCCATTGCCGGAGGCGCCAACCCAGAAGTCCTCCATAAGGCAAAATCTCAGGTGTAAAACTAGCTTTGAAAAGCAAGGACAAGAGCCCAAGTTTTGAAATATTGCACTGAAGTTATTACAATATAAAGCATTCTTGGCCACAGTTGCCTAATCCTTCTGTACACCTACTTACACTGCAGATGTGGGCTAAAACTGGATCATGTGGTTTGCAAAAATTTAACTACCAATTTGGGGTGTGGGTGGGTATGATTTTAGGCTTCTAAAACCTGTCCCTAGTCACTGTGTGACAGCAGCATTTGAGAAAGCATTGTGTGATAAATGTATTATACGTTACATATTTCCTTAGAATTGTTATGAATCAGTAGCTCATGGTGTATGTGTGTGTGTGTGTGTGTGTGTGTGTGTGTGTTGAAGCTCACATAATTGTTATCAAGCATCATTACTGAGACTGCAACATGTCATGTCATACATATACAATATTTTTATAAATTAATTTAACATCAGCATTAACAGGCACTAGAACAAAATATTACAAACGCATTACTATCCAAAGAGTTTGTCATGATTAACATTATTACTGCCAATGCTGAAGGAATTAATAATGATTGCATTTATTATAAAGTGATACTGATGTAAGGGGGAAAATGTTTGTCCTAATTAAATTTTGGAAATCACTTTAGGGCTCTTCTAAAATGTGGTTGCTCAGTTTTATAGTAATTAATTCTGTGTGAAAAGTAGCTGGAGGGTTTTTTATGATGTTGATAAGACTATGGTTCACTATAAAGGTGTATTTCTCTCATGGTGATCACTGGGAACTGTTTGAAATCTGTTAACCTGTAATGTGTGAGTGTGTAACAGGTGTCCAAATTGTATGAGCTATGGGTGTGATTTTTACTCATATTTCTACTTGAAATTAGAGAGAGAGAGAGAGAGAGAGAGAGAGAGAGAGAGAGGGAGAGAGATGGTATCTGTCTGTCTTGGGGGACAATGGAATGTCCCTCTGGGATGAAGTCAAACTGCTGTGTTAGCAAGTTTGGTCAGTGTGTATGGAGGTCCTGGGCTGCTCCGATGACAAGACCCTCACTGATGTGGGCCAAAGGAAAGCAGAGCAATACATTTGGCACCAGCTTAGCTGCAGCAGTTGCTGGAAGGAGATGTACAAAGCAACATCCAATAATTTTAGGGACTCTGCTCCAGAATTGATTAGAGTTAACCCCTTAGTTTTTACCAAACTGAGGGAGGCAATAGAAGACAGGAGTGCCTGGCGTGCTCTGGTCCATGGGGTCACGAAGAGTCGGACACGACTAAACGACTAAACAACAACAACAACAACAACAACCCCTTAGTCTTTTCTTCTCCCAAAGATATCCCACAAGGCACCAATTAGGATCAGAGCACTGGCGGAGAAAGGGGGGCAGTGGAGGCGGTCTGCCCTGGGTGTCATCTCTGAGGGGGAGTGACATCGCCACGGGTGGCACCCCCCTGGGATGCTCAGCGATGGGGCACCCCCGCGGGCGGCTAGTCCTGCCCACCAGTGTACAGCATGTGTACACAGAGCTCGCTCCGCCTCTGGATCAGTTTTCCTTCTTCTCGGTGGGCTACCTTCCTAGGTTGACAAGCCCCATCTGCCCTTCACTTCCCTCTACAGCACATAGGTGGACAATCTACCTGCAAATGGTTTGCCTCAAGAACCAACCTGGACCCAGTGATCATAATCTGAAGCCCTTCTTCATGTGCCTCCTCCACAAGAGGTTTGGAGGTTGGCAACATGAGAATGGGCCTGTTCCACAGCAGCTCCCCAGGGAGGCCCGCCTGGCACCTTCACTATGCACCTTTAGGCACCAGGTGAAATTGTTCCTCTTCAACCAGGCCTTTGATTGATTAACACTCTATGTCCTTTTAATTTGGGGGGGGTATTGTATTGTTTTTGTTTTTATTATGCATTTTGTGCTTCGTTTTGTATTTTCATGCTGTGAACCTCCCTGAGCTCTTCAGATGAAGGGTGATATAAAAATGAAACAAACAAACAAATAAACACAGTGGTACCTCTGGTTAAGAACTTAATTCATTCCAGAGGTCCGTTCTTCACCTGAAACTGTTCTTAGCCTGAGGTACCACTTTAGCTAATTGGACCTACCGCTGCCGCCGTGCCGCCACTGCACGATTTCTATTCTCATCCTGAAGCAAAGTTCTTAACCCGAGGTACTATTTCTGGGTTAGCGGAGTCTGTAACCTGAAGCGTCTGTTACCTGAAGCATCTGTAACCCGAGGTACCACTGTACATTTTAAAATTCCTTGTTTGGCCCTTAGCTGCTCTAGCTGGACAAGGAAGGAGCTGAAGCGCTGAAAGCAAAAGGCACTACAGTAGGGTTGCCATATTTCAAAAAGTGAAAATCCAGAGCTTTTTTGGCAAAATCTCAAAACTAAACCCCAAAATTCCACCCGGACACTATTTTTGGCAAACCAATCCCAGAAATTCTGGATTTATAGTGGACCTACACTACAGTGTTGACAAGGCCAGAGGCTTCCAATTGACTGCCAAGTCCTGTCTGATCTCCTGAATCTGAAAAGAGCCCTGAAGTTTGAGTCCCCAGTTTGGTCACCAGGCAAATTCTCATTCTCAGGCTGCGATATTTCTGGATGAGACCCTGGAGCCTCTGACATTTAAGGTCAATTAAAGGGAAAATAAATAAATAAAGTGATACGGGTGTGTCTGGAAAAAGTTTGTATTTGTCCATTGTGAACGCAGCAACATGCTATCTCAAGGGAAATACCTCATTTTGCAGCGGAGAGAAATACATTAACTGCTTGGTTGTGGTATTTATACTGCCTTAGTCATAAGTCTTAACTCTCCATTAAACCATATTTCCCCACACACCCCGAATTGAATAATATATTTAATAAAGACCCTTCAAGAGCCTCCAAGTTAAGGGAAAGTGTTGTCTCCCAGGAAAGGGAGAGAGATGGTAAACAGCTGAATTTCTGGGATACTTTATTACATGCTCGTTTGTCTGTGTGGTGGGCACGTGATGAACCGAAATGACTGGTTTCCCTGCAGAATGTACCACTGGGGATAGCATAATGCATGGAATGGCTCACGGTTTGTGTGTCTGATGGTAAAAATCAATGGTCTTCCTCATTGAAAGGTGCCCTCGGGGGGCAAGAGGCAGTGAATAGCTGATTAGTTTGTGTGCGCATGCTGGCAGATGATAAAGCAGCGCTGAAATCGGTCGTATGCCATAATAAAGTACCCGGCCCCATCTTTAAAGCTAGCGTGGACTTATGTCTCAGGGGAATATGCCTCCATTAACCAAAACCATGCAGTAACTCATCTTTAACCACAGTAAGAAAATGCCAGATAGCAGCGACTAATAATGATCTACTGGAGCAAAAAGCGAGAGACACACAGAGAGAGAGACCAATCTGGATTGTGAGGCTTATTTCAGATCTGTGTTTGCATTTATTTATTTAATAGGTTTTCTTTCTTTTTCTTTTTCTAAAAAAACCCCCGCCCTCCTACCTTGAAAGCCCCTAAGGGGCTCTCGAGGCAACTTTCAAACAATTAAAACAAGCACTGCAAAAACAACAACCGTAATTTAACTGCATCCTAAGGATGTCTACTCAGACAGAAATCCCTCTGTGCTCTGCGGGATTTATAGTGCAATCCTATAACTGTATACTTAGAGAAACAAGCCCTGCTGAGTGCAGTGGACTTACTCGCAGGGAACATTGTATAGGATTACTACCTTGCTATCTAGTACGTGTGTTTGGGTTTGGAGCCCAAACCAGTTAAGGCACAGATTAAATCCAATCCATAGTTTTACTAAGGTAGTATGACTAAAGAACAGACAATGGGCACTTAATCAATATTAGGGGTCTGCAGAGACCACAGTATTCACTTGATACATGTAGTGTTTGGATGGGTCTCAGTCTGTTTCAGATCCACTCTGTATTGTTCTGATTCAGTTCCTTATTTGGGTACAAATCTGATCTTAATGGCTATAATGTTTGTTCTTTTCACATTAGTGGATGAGATTTGCAGGCAAAGGAGGCCCTCCTGAGAAGATTAAACCTATTAAATTCCAGGCAGATCCAGTAAGGGATTTTTAGGCAGGGAACCTTTCGATTTTTTTAAAAAAACCCAAAAAGTCTTTAACTTTTATTTTTTTTGCCAGAATTGAATGCAAATTGCAGGCACCACCACTCCTTTAAGACGATAGAGCCTGCCAAATGTCAGAAGTCTAGCCACAGCAGTTCTGCAAGGACAGACTTTACCATTTTGGGGTGGGAAAATAAAAATCATATTTCCTCCCCTAGGTATTTTTTCCCCCAATTCCTCTTCCCTGTTGTGACATGACCCCCAAAGTGCATAAACACCATTAAACACCTTTAGGGTCAAGATGAAAATGTTCCTCTTCAACCAGGCCTTTGGCTGATTAACATCCTATATACTTTTATAGTATATAGTATAGTGTATATATATATGGGTTTGTGGGAGGGGCAGGGGGCTATTGGTTTATTTTTCTTCTTTTTATTGTGCAATTTGTGTTTTTTATCTTGTGTTTTTATGTTGTGAACCGCCCTGAAGTCTATGGATGGAGGGCGGTATACAAATTTAATAAATAATAAAAGTAATATGCATTGCGGGACGCGGGTGGCGCTGTGGGTAAAACCTCAGCGCCTAGGACTTGCCGATCGCATGGTCGGCGGTTCGAATCCCCGCAGCAGGGTGAGCTCCCGTCGTTCAGTCCCAGCTCCTGCCCACCTAGCAGTTCGAAAGCACCCCTAAGTGCAAGTAGATAAATAGGTACCGCTTTATAGCGGGAAGGTAAACGGCGTTTCCGTGTGCTGCACTGGTGCTGGCTCGCCAGAGCAGCTTCGTCACGCTGGCCACGTGACCCGGAAGTGTCTTCGGACAGCGCTGGCCCCCGGCCTCTTAAGCGAGATGGGCACGCAACCCCAGAGTCAGTCACGACTGGCCCGTACGGGTAGGGGTACCTTTACCTTTACCTTTACCTTTAATATGCATTGGGTTTTGTTTTTTACCTTTAAAATATGCAAGTAAGCTCCTGTCCAAGCAAGTCCTTGGATACTTGGTAGATGGAGATAGGTCCAGTGAGTGCAATCTCATCCCTACTCCACCACATGTTCATTTGTACCCTTGATGACCAACCAACAGGGGCACAGACAGGAGCAGGCACCAATATTTTTGGGATTTCTTCTGACCATTTTGCATATTTGGATGGTATCAAATTGTGACTCTTAGAATCATAGAACTGTAGAGTTGGATGGGTCATCTAGTCCAACCCCCTGCAATGCAGGAATCTCAACTAGATCAGCCATGGCAGATGGCCACCCAACCTCTGCTTTAAAACCTCCAAGGAAGGAGAGTCCACCACCTTCTGAGGGAGTCCATCCCACTGTCAAATAGCTCTTACCACTAGAAAGTTCTTCCTGATGTTTAGTCAGAATTGACTTTCTTGTAATTTGAAGCCATTGGTTCAGGTCCTAACCTCTGGAGCAGGAGAAAAACAAGCTCGCTCCATCCTCCATGTGACAGCCCTTTAGATATTTGAAGGTGGCTGTCATGTCTTCTCTCAGTCTCCTCTTTTCCAGGCTAAATGTACCCAGCTCCCTCAACCGTTCCTCATAAGGCTTGGTTTCCAGACCCTTGGTCATCTTGGTCACCCTCCTCTGTACAGGTTCCATCCAGCTTGTCCACATCCTTCACAAATTGTGGTGCCCAGAACTGGACACAGTACTCCAGGTGTGATGCACTGATGGAGGGGTCTTTAATTCATTGGGACCTTCTGTCAGTAGGACAATGACAGAGCTCTCCCTCTGCACTACATCTTGTGATGTTCCAAAGCATTCCCTCTGGAGCAGAGTTTGGGGTGCATGGGGGACGGGGCTTCCAATGGGAAGAGGAATTGGCGAAGAATTGCCTCTCTCCTTGTTCCGCCCACAGAAGGATTACAAAGCCTTCCCCTAGTCTCTAAATACCTAATACATCTTTTGATATCTAATGACATTTGATCTCAATATTAGTACACGGCTCTAATTCCATGTTTAATATTTGGCTGTCAAAGTTTCATAGCAATTTGATACTTGACACACTTTTAACCACCAGCACTCAAGTGTCAAATACAGAAGTCAGTTATCAGACGTCAATCGAAGATTTGGTGTCTATTTAGGATTTGTTATTTGATAATATTTGATGGTTGATACGCTATGGTATTTATTATTTGTCTGCAACTGACTGCTGGCACGAAGCAATGTTCCTTATCTGATAGCTGAGAGGAAATTACGATACTGTTCAACTGGTGGAACAATCGTACAATTGGCTCAGTAGAGGAAAATGAAGGATCTGAATGTTCTCAAGCCCTGTAAGGTGCATGTTGGCAGGGCAGGAAGGAAGAAGGAGCAGCATTTTCTCATGCCCACCCCCAATCTGGGTCTTCTTCCAGTTACCATTTTATATTTTTTGTTTTCAACGGGAGGCAAAATACATATGCCAGCTCCAGGAATTTAATATGTCCCTGCTCCCTATTGCGTGCCCAGGCAGAGACCCCCCAACCCCAGGCGACACCTGGGTGGAATAATGACTCGTGACAATGTGTTATGGGATTAAAATTGGCCACAAAGCCACTTCCGACTATCAGGAGGAGGTGGGGTTGTGGGCTTCACGCCCCCAACCCAAGCGCGGGGGCTGGCTTCCAGCCCTGCGTGATCGGGGGAATCCTCAGGCTGCATCATCCCCTGAGCCAGCCAATCGGCTGGCTTGGGGTGTGTGGCTTGCGCCATTTAAGGTGAGCGCGGGATCTCCCTCGTTGACTGGCACAGCTGTTCATGTTTCCCACCCTCCCACTCCTTTTTTCTTCCGTTTCAGGCTTCCTTCTGACCTTGCTATGGACCTCGGTTGGTCTCCGTTAAGGGGCCTGGTAGGAATTTTTTCCATTTGGCGAATTGGCATCAGCCATTTGGTTTTTTGCCTACCTCGTAGCAAATCGTCACAACTTCTTTGGTCTTGGCGGTTAGGCATTGGTAGGGGGTATTGTTATTTAGATGTGTTGGGGGGGAGGAGTGCCATCACCTCCCCCCAAATATTGAAGGGTGGTCTGTTAAAGGATTCGGGGGGGGGGTGGCCTTGTCCGAAGCCTATGGAGGCCAGGGCCTAAAGCGCACCCCCGAACGGTGACCCCTGGGGAGTTCCTAGTTGACGTGCATCAGCAAGGCTCCTCCTGCTGGAGTTAACCCTTCCCGGTCTTCAAGCAAGCAAGCTGAAGCCGGATAGTGGATAGGACCAATGCCTAAGCCAATACCACTCTTACCTGTAACCAATAAGGTTGTGGCCAATTTAAGCCCATTAACCTTATTCATTTATTGGGACGTGGGTGGTGCTGTGGGTAAAACCTCAGCGCCTAGGACTTGCCGATCGTATGGTCGGCGGTTCGAATCCCTGCGGCGGGGTGAGCTCCCGTCGTTTGGTCCCAGCTCCTGCCCACCTAGCAGTTCGAAAGCACCCCTAAGTGCAAGTAGATAAATAGGTACCGCTTTATAGCGGGAAGGTAAACGGCGTTTCCGTGTGCTGCTCTGGTGCTGGCTCGCCAGAGCAGCTTCGTCACGCTGGCCACGTGACCTGGAAGTGTCTCCAGACAGCGCTGGCCCCCGGCCTCTTAAGTGAGATGGGCGCACAACCCTAGAGTCGGACATGACTGGCCCGTACGGGCAGGGGTACCTTTACCTTTACCTAACCTTATTCATTGGTGTCCTGTGTCTTTATTTCCACCGGGGGGAGGCGGGAACTCGCCACGCAACTTTATTAAACTTTCAGATGTAGGAAGACCTTAGCTTAGGCATCGGGCATTTATCCCCCCCAGTCCCCAGCTGGGGAAATGGGGCACATCAGGGTTAACCAATCTGTCTCCACCACCTTTTATGCTTAAAGAGTGGACCTTACCCTTAGCTGGTCCATTCCCCTGGCTCCGCCTCCCCAGTCATGATTGGTTATTTGAACTGAGGTTTGGCGGGAACCTCAAGGTCCGTGACTTGGGGAGGTGGTCCAGGAGAGCTCTGCCGGGAATCACGTAGGATTGGGGGTGCTGCGCAGGGGCACACAAAGGGCACACACGGGCACACACATCTCCATTTGCTGTGGAGAGCAGTCATTTCAGGGTTGTGTTGGGAGAATTAGTCATGGTTTGGATGTAAACTTTTCCCCAAACTTTGCCTGGCATGCCTCCTATCTGCCCTTGGCACAACACCTTTCATGTCTACTGGCATCAGAGCTCTGCCATTGGTAAGGTAAAAGCTATGGAGGCATTCATAGCAGCTGCAAAAGATCTTGCAAGGTCAATTCTTCCTGCCCAAGGGTGGACCACCATCTCCATCTTTGGAGAGGGAGTTTTGGAAACTCCTTTGACCCGTGCGACAACTTAGGATTTCTGCCTTAGTGGACCAATTAGTTTTCTGACCCTTGATCATCTTGGTTGCCCTCCTCTGCCCATGTTCCAGCTCATCTACACCCTTCTTAAATTGTGATGCCCAGAATTGGACACAGTATTTGACCAAGGCAGAATAGAATGGTACTATTACTTCCCTTGATCTGGACACTATACTTTTTCAAGTTGCCTTAAGTCGTTTAATTATTAAGATGCTATTCTACTGGGTTTTTCCAGATTAATATTTCAATTGTTTTGGTTTCAAATTTGTATATATATTTAAAACTGCAAACCACTTGGATATCTATTATAGGTGAGGCATAACTGTTAAATGGAAAATAATAATATTAGTACCTGGTAGTGTTTGTATATTGCATGCAATGGCACTGAATATTGACAGCTTATGATATCTTACACTGGACTTTCTGCAAATCTACATAAAGTTCAGAGAGGCAATAAGTCAAAATTATTCAAATTGAGGGGAGGGCTGTCGTGCTTCAGACTAAAATGCCTTATTTGGATGACAAAACTGGAAATTAATTTTGAATACTGGTGAATGTTGTTTGAAGATGGTGATCCTCCTGGAATCAGCCGGTCAAGTAATTGTTTCACCTTGATTCCAAGGAAAGGCAGCCAAGGAAAGGTACCAGGAGAAGGTAACCAGCTTTTCATAGATGGTGTTGGGAACCAATTATCACCCAGATTTTCTCAACTTCCACTTCTGCATGAAGTCAAAATCCAAACCGTAAATAGATTCTTAAGTTCTAAGTAAAAAGCACTGGATTTTAAAATAAGTATTAGTCTTTGTTATTTGCCCGTTTGACAGCGTACAAAGCTTGGCTACAAGATTTGGGTCTTAGCCTTAAAAAAAGAAAAAAGGGGGAATTTGTAACACTCAAATGCCAATGTTGAAGCCATCTATTAAAGGCAGAACTGAGCCAGGATTTGTGTGTGTGTGTGTGTGTGTGTGTGTGTGTGTGTGATTTGCTTCACATTTAGAGATCAAAGTAGGAATGCTTGAGGAATTTGTTCATTGCTGAGTCTGAGCTAAACTGACCTGATCTACACCTCCTGAATTAATGTATGGATCATAGTGCTGCGGTCCATGGGATTTTGCATCTCTCTGAATTTTGCACTTCTCTGAATTATCACAATGTGTATAAAATACATGTTTAAGATAATATACATTTAGGAACAGGGCCAATGAGTGGAGGGAAGCTGGAAGAAACTACTGGGGCCCGATGGTCTGAAAGCAAGCCCGAGGCTTGACTATCTTTCATTTATGTCATTCGTAACAATATATATATATTCCATATTCAACACATACACACAATTCTGAATTGTGAAGCCAATTCTGGCTTGCGAACTTGTGCTGCAAACCAGAACTATTCCGAATATTTTCGGCGCTATACAAACATTCACTTCTGTGCCTTGACAGTATGGCAGCACAGTCTCCTCTTATTATGTGCAGTCATGTTTGCATGTTTTTGTAAGTGAACGCTGTGCCAACACAACACAGTGTTATATGCATGAAAATATTTTTAGCTAGTCTGCCCTTGCTGAGGGGTCCTGAACAACTTTTTCGTCATGTCTTGAACGTGCTCTTGGCGTCCCTGTTTAGAAATGTATACTGTGAGGGAAAATACATCTCAAAATGCACATTTTCTGAGAAATGTGTCCAAAACTATGTATTTTTCAAATCATATTTTGTATTAGTTTTCAATTACAATCCAATAATAGCCTAATCATAACAATACCAATTTATAATACAATTATTAATACCAATTGTTCAAATACGAAATATATAATTTAGATAAAGTGGCATGTTAGATTTGATGGTTTGATTATTTTCTTTAAATCTGTGTTACAAAATCTTATTAATTTCCATTACATTCTAGTCATAATAATAATAATCAACAACTGCGATATTAATAACTTCTATTCGTGACAACACATTAAATGATTTATAAAACTACAAATGAGGAACTCAAACTATATCCTTGTTCTTCCTGTGTGTGGCAATTATTCTGTCTGTGGTGTCTTCTTCTAACAGGATGCAATGGACTTAACAATGAAGACATGCAGAACTGACTTGGACTGCAGTGAAACCAATCCACCTATTCCTAGACCAAAATAGGTGAGAAACCCTTCTCGTGTCCACTTCCCTCCTCCATTGGGGCTGCTATCATTCATGTGAGACATGATCACATGACCCGGTCTACCCTTGCATACTTTCCATGCACTACAAATATGATGTAGCCCCTTCCCACTAGGAACAGGATACCAGGATATCTCCACTATCCCTTGATTTAGGGAGTCATCAATACATCAGATGGGGATGTGGGTGGCGCTGCGGTCTAAACCACTGAGGCTCTTGGGCTTGCCAATCAGAAGGCTGGCGGTTAGAATCCCCATGATGGAGTGAGCTCCCATTGTTCTGTCACAGTTCCTGCCAACCTAGCAGTTTGAAAGCATATCAGTGCAAGTAGATAAATAGGTACCACTGCGGCGGGAAGGTAAACAGCTTTTCCGTGTGCTCTGGCTTCTGTCACGGTGTTTTGTTGTGCCAGAAGCGGTTTAGTCCTGCTGCCCACATGACCCAGCAAGCTGTCTGTGGACAAACACCGGCTCCCTCAGCCTGAAAGTGAGATGAGTGCTGCAACCCCACAGGCGCCTTTGACTGGACTTAACCGTCAAGGGGTCCTTTACCTTTTACCTTACATCAGCAGCCACTACAAGAACCCCTTCCCTAATCTCAGACCTCCTTGCATGTCCAGCAATGGACACCCCTTATGAGGAAGAAAGGATGAAGACAATTGACATGGTGGATAGGTTTGGGAGCACGGGGACAAAGAAATGAATGTTACAGGCCCAAAGGGGAGTCACACCTACTACAACTGCTGCACACACCTTCCTGCACACCTGGGCTTTTTGCTAGTAATAGCAGCCGTAACCATGGGCCCTCATCTAAGCCATCCTGATGCCCAGAGGGAGCAAATGAATGAATGAATGAGATCTCCTCTGGCACAACTCCAGACTCCTTGTGGAAATTAACTGGCTTCACAAAGGCATTATGAATAATTGAACGTCAAGGCAGCCTCTTCCCTCTGAAAACAATAAGGTAAGGCTGAGGCATTTGTAGGGCAGCGTGGAAAACATACTGCAGTCTCTCCCATGCTGTTTCCAGGATGAGCATAAATAAGGAATATTGGCTGCCAAGGCTCACAGTCTCCTACACTTGTGCAGCAGAAACATTCGGGGTGGGGTGGGGGGGAATGAAATCCCCTCCCTATGTTAAATTCATGCATAATTACTAGGAAAGCTTCTCTTTCTCTCTCTCTTTCTTTTTAAAACTGCATTTCAGAGGAGCATTTTGACCAAATATAATATTGGAGCCCATCTTTATCAAACATTCATGTGTTGTGTGAGAGATAAAAACAGGAATCCATAATTCATATGGCAGAGTGTATTACCAAGTGCGAATGAGAGGCTGAATTTAAATGAGGGAGGCCTGAACAATATATTTCTGGGAGGCATCATCTTCAATCATCTGCATTATCCACCAGATATTTTTTTTCCAGAATAGTAAATCTCATATATATATATATATATATATATATATATATATATATATGGGTTAGTGAGAGTGTGTATGTAAATACGCATACACAGGTATAAACATACACCCAGAAACAAGACACACCCAAAGGTAGACCACCCTGCAATTCAATCACAAAGACATATATTAAAGACATGGACACACAAACACACACACACAGAGAGAGAGAGAGAGAGAGAGAGAGAGAGAGAGAGAGATGCCAACATGATTTTCTTGGCCCAGGGCATTGTATTTACAGTGGGCCCTCTACCCCACTTGCAAAAGATACTGGTTTGCATAAAAATTGCATATGCTCTCTGTCATATGCAAATGTCTGTCCCCTTTTGCAGGTGGAGTAGAGGCCCCCCAAATAAATCAGTGGTCACACACACACACGTGTGTAATAAGACACATAAAATGTGAGCCGCTGAAGCTTTTCTCATAATTGATTTACATGCTAGAAATGGCTTAACCTGTTGAATTTTTGCCAGGTGGCTATTAAAGGCACCAGAGCCTTGCTGCTCCCCAGTGCCAACCCCAAACCATGCAAAGGACACGCTTCCCACGAGTTGTCAATCCGTTTTGTCGCTGTAGGTCTTTTCATCGATTGATCTCAAGCTGCGGCAATACTGCCTTCCAAACCAAGAGCAGGCGCTGAAGGGCTCAAAAGAGATTTTAAGATTTACATCAGCCCTGCTCAGATTCTTGTGCATGGATAAAGTCGGGATTTAAATCGCTGAAAGCAAGCGGTGCATCCACTTGCTGCGGTTATTTATTAATATTGAATAATAATTACAGCAACGTTACTGGCATAGGCCAAACAAATCCCCTTTTGCTTGGAAGCTTTGACATGAATATGCCCATTTAAGTCTTTATACCAAGAGCAACAAGCCACTCCTAAGAGAACACTCATATTTTGCACTGGCATGCTGGCTTGGGCCAATGGGAATTGTAGTCTAAGACATCCAAAGTTGACAAAGGCTGATCTAATCCCGTGCCCTGTGTCCAAAAGGGACCTAAAAGGTGCTTCCTAAAAGTCTCCATGAAGGCAACCATCTCCACCCTCCAGCACCTGGTATTTAGAGGGAGGTTTTGTCCCGCGTTTTGTCCTGGTATTTAGAGGGAGGTTTTAGGGATGCGGGTGGTGCTGTGGGTTAAACCACAGAGCCTAGGACTTGCCGATCAGAAGGTCGGCGGTTCAAATCCCCACAATGGGGTGAGCTCCCGTTGCTCGGTCCCAGCTCCTGCCCACCCAGCAGTTTGAAAGCACACCAGTGCAAGTAGATAAATAGGTACCGCTCCGGTGGGAGGGCAAACGGCGTTTCTGTGCGCTGCTCTGGTTCGCCGGAAGTGGCTTAGTCATGCTGGCCACATGACCTGGAAGCTGTACACCGGCTCCCTCGGCCAATAAAGTGAGATGAGCGCCGCAACCCCAGAGTCGGTCACGACTGGACCTAATGGTCAGGGGTCCTTTTGTCTTGCTATTATTCTTTCTAATAGTGAATGCAAAAGGTCAAGTGCCTGAGCTCCCCTCCCTTAAATACCTGGTTTCTCTTTCTCCTTCCCCTGCCTTTTGTATACATTTCCTTTTCCTAGCCATCTTATCTTTGTTTAGAATGCGTGTGTGCCAAGACTGCTGTCCGCAACAGAATAATGGTACAGAATCTACTACTTGACGTGCTTTGCTATACTATATTCCTATTCTTATCCCTACAACTCCAGCTGCTACTACATTACGTACTGTGCAAAGTGCCATGTGGCTCTCAGTGCCGAAAGGCTGCCCAGTCACAACAGACTTGGATTTCTAGGCCGAGCATAAAGCTACGAAAACTTTTTGGTTTGGAGTGTCCGTTCTTCCGCTGTGGCCTTAATGAGAGCAGCACTCAGAGCTGGCGCTCCATTATATATTCCATCTGCATCTATGCTGGCTTATTGAAGCCTAATAAACCTTCCCCTCCTACATAATTACTTTTGAAATTCAATGTTGTGTTGCCCCAGTCCACACCCTTCTCCCCGTTACACTCTTGCACACACATTTCCCCCCTTTTGTAATTAAAATGGAAAAATCTGTGCATTAGTTTTCTTTACACATTATACAATAACAGAGAAATTAATTAAGAGGTCTATATTTCTATTTCAAGGTTCAAATGTTTTCAATGAGTAGAACGTGCTCTGGAAAATCTGCAGCATCAGCTGAGCCGCTTGCTTTCCAAATGCAATCAGCAAGCCCTCTTTTCCCCTTGATTACTGTAAATGGATGTGATTCGCCAACAGATCCTGAAGTTCAGCAGAGCTCCAAACCAAAGTCATCTTTGGACGTCAGCTACTGGCCATCTCTGGCTTCCTGGGAATCTAGTCAGGGTGATTTACATCAGTGGTGCCATGCACTTATACTTCCATGTTTATTTGCGACTATGAGTTTCGGTGCATGATTAATACTCACCATAATACGTTAAGTACCACGATCCCCTGCAAAAGCAGTCATGCAATGCCTCCAAAGGAATAGTGGTACCTCAGGTTGCATGCACTTCAGGTTACATACGCTTCAGGTTACAGACTCCGCTAACCCAGAAATAGTGCTTCAGGTTAAGAACTTTGCTTCAGGATGAGAACAGAAATCGTGCTCTGGCAGTGCGGCGGCAGCAGGAGGCCCCATTAGCTAAAGTGGTGCTTCAGGTTAAGAACAGTTTCAGATTAAGAACGGACCTCTGGAACGAATTAAGCACTTAACCCGAGGTACCACTGTAGTTGTGTGTGTGTGTGTGTGTGTGTGTGCTCCCTGTTCTTTCATTTTGAAGATGAGCCACCTAACATCACAGTAGCATCAGGTGATTGGCAGGGGTGGTGAGTGATGATGCTCAAGATCAGCCTTCTGGCGGGATTCTATTCCCCACCCCCTGAAAGAACTAGGAATAGGAGTGGGTTAGGTCAAAATTGGATTGCCTGAGATATCCTGATCCAGGTGATGCTCTGAATGTATGGGGGCTAAAAATGGGGAAAGACAAGCCCCCCATCCCCATGACCCCTTGCATGCCAGCTCTGGGAGGGAATATCTGGAGAGGGATGCCTTTTCAGGGCTCCTGATGGCAGGGAGGTTTCTAAAGGTGTTTAGCTGAATGTGCTAAGGATTCCCTTTCAGACCTTCGCTCAGGACACGAGATATGAAACAGGGGCTTGTGTGCACCACCCTCCCCCCTCTGTTCACTTTGAACACCGGAGGAGGGCTATTATAGATGCTCACTAGGGATCACCTTGCCAAAAAAGGCCCATATAGTTAAAGCTATGGTTTTCCCAGTAGTGATGTATGGAAGTGAGAGCTGGACCATAAAGAAGGCTGATCACCGAAGAATTGATGCTTTTGAATTATGGTGCTGGAGGAGACTCTTGAGAGTTCCGTGGACTGCAAAAAGACCAAACCTATCCATTGAAAGAATGGCTGCTTCTTGAGAACACAGACATTTTGGATTTAGAAGGTTTTAATAATGTTTTTGGGTGGCATGCATATTTGTGGTATGACAAGGTGAAAGCACATAAAGCATTTAAAAACCATATTGTCAGAAAAGCATTGTTTAATGTCTGGATAAGATATAAAGACTTACTTGAAAATAAAACCCCAAGGTGGTTGTCACCGATGGAAGCAAAGGCTCAGAAAAAGCTCAATATGGAGGCCAAATGGCCGAAATATTGGGAAATTTCGGAACAAGAAGGAGACAAATTGAAATTGCAGAGTTTTGAGAAATTAAAAGATAAAGTGCGAGACTGGCTTCACTATTATCAAATAAGGGAGGCTTATAATTTGGACAAAAAAAATTGACTTCCAGGTGGAAAAATCAAAATTGGAAACAGAACTGTTAGATCCCAAAACAAAGATACTTTCAAGAATGTATAACTTGCTGTTAAAATGGGACACTCAAGATGAAATGGTTAAGTCTGCTATGATTAAATGGGCACAAGATGTTGGACATAACATTATGTTTGCTGACTGGGAACAGTTGAGGACCACAGGTATGAAATTTACGGCATGTAATGCCCTAAGATAGAATATTATGAAAATGATATACAGGTGGTACATGACACCAGTCAAGCTTGCAAAAATCTATCATTTGCCCGATAATAAATGTTGGAAATGTAAAGAAAATGAAGGTACATTCTTTCACCTTTGGTGGACGTGCCCAAAGATTAAGGCTTTCTGGGAGATGATCTATAATGAAATGAAAAAGGTATTTAAATATACCTTTCTGAAGAAACCAGAGGCCTTCCTCCTGGGCATAGTCAGCCAATTGGTGCCAAAGAAGGATAGAACTTTTTTTATGTATGCTACAACAGCAGCAAGAATACTCATTGCAAAGTATTGGAAGACACAAGATTTACCCACCCTGGAAGAGTGGCAGATGAAAGTGATGGACTATATGGAACTGGCGGAAATGACTGGCAGAATCCGAGACCAGGGAAAAGAGTCGGTGGAAGAAGATTGGAAGAAATTCAAAGACTATTTGCAGAAACATTGTAAAATTAATGAATGTTAAAATGATGCTGGATTGAAATTAAGTGGCCTTAGCAACAAGGTTAATAAGAATATGTAAAAATGGATTGATAACGGATGAAAATATACAGTTATAATGTGTGGAGATACAGAGATAAGATAAATGAAAGAGGGCAAGGATTTGCAGAACTAACCATGTGAACGGGAATATAAAAAAGGGAGGTGTGAGAAGGTCAGGGAAATAAGCAAACGAAATTTAAGATATGAAAAAATTGATTTGTTTTTAATTTTTTCTATTTATTTTTTTATGTATTTTGTATCTTTTTTTCTATGTATTTTTGTATTTTTTGTATTTTTCTTCTTTTTCTTCTCTTGTTTTCTTTTTATTCTGTAATTTTCTGCTTTTTGTAAAACTTCAATAAATATATTTTTTTTAAAAAACAAACCTATCCATTCTGAAAGAAATCAGCCCTGAGTGCTCACTGGAAGGACAGATTGTGAAGCTGAGGCTCGAATACTTTGGCCACCTCATGAGAAGAGAAGACTCCCTGGAAAAGACCCTGATGTTGGGAAAGATGGAGGGCTCAAAGAGAAGGGGACGACAAAGGACGAGATGGTTGGACAGTGTTCTCGAAGCTACCAGCATGAGTTTGACCAAACTACGGGAAGCAGTGGAAGACAGGAGTGCCTGGCGTGCTCTGGTCCATGGGGTCACGAAGAGTCAGACATGACTAAACGACTAAACAACAAAGGGATCAAAGATAATGCAGTACATTGATATTTATTAAAAATCTCAAGAGAGGCCGTTCCACACTGAGGCACCAGACACAGTTTGGCTGTTCCCACAAACAGGTCAGACGTGGATTTAGAAGAGCATGACCGGTTCAGTTGCACTGGGTGTGGAGCCTCAGGAACCCCACAACTATGATGTAGAGTAGAAAGCAAGAGGCGATGGGGTGAGCGCCAAATTTTGGCATCGCACACGGCTATAATCTGCCCCATTCCCCAGCACTTTAAGGCTTTATACCTTTTCCACTGGGTAAAAGTCCTGGAGAGGAGGGGACTCAGGCAGCTGCAGGGAGCAGGGGACTTTGGGCAACTGATTTTCATGGAGGAAGACCTCCGGGGATGAGTTCCTATGCTCATGAGGCCTGGCACATAAGGAGATTGTGTTTTTGCTAACTCCATCTTTGAACTGCGTGATTACAGAATAGCAATGCTTCTGTGGCACCACCGTTCCCAATGGAAGAGAAATTGACTGCATTAAGTGCGGGACTGGAATTGTTTTCCTTCTAGATTGTTTTGGTAGGGTTGTTGTTGGGGAACTGGGAAGGCAATGGCGGTTTCAGACCTGTGTATTTCTCAAGTCTGCCCATGGCATGCCTCCAGTCTGCCCCCTGCTGCAGTGGCGTAGCGTGGGTTGTCAGCACCCGGGGCAAGGCAAGTAATTTGCACCCCTAACCCGTGGATTTGCGCCCCCTAAACCGTGGATTTGCCCTAACCCCAGATGTTGCGCCCGGTGCGGCCGGCCCCCCTGCACCCCCACGCTACGCCACTGCCCTGCTGCACAAAGTCCAGGGTCAGTAGCGCAAAGGCCATGGATGTTCCCACAGGGGGCAGGGAAGAGGCACCTCTCTCTTCACTGTCAGAGGGGGAGACCTGGTGTTTCCTAGGGGTCCTGGTTGCAGGACTAGTGGCAGACCAGCCCCTCTCTCTTAGCCTTACTCTCCCCATCTACAAGTGGAGACAGTAATGTGTCCTACCTCACTGTGCCCTTGTTACATGTGAATTGCTTTGAACTCTCTCTAGATGGTGTCATCATTATGTACAGAAAATGCTAAAGCTGCTCTAGGAATAAATAATTTTGGGGGGAGGGGGAAACAGTGTTAACAACACCAGTCGCTAGAAAAAGACAGGTGTGCCGAACTCCTGATTGCCCATTTGCATTTCCTCTAATAATGACAATAAATTTATTTTTCATCTGCTGTTGGGGGGTGGGTGGGGTGGAAACGGGCTCTTTAAAAGACTAATCACTTTCAGACACTCTATGGCAAACAGCAAGATTCGCACAGAATCCTTTTACAGCATTACTCCTGACAGCTTACAACCCAGACTATTAAACATTCATCAATAAAAATTTAACATCCCATCTTCTCTTTGATATCCTCAACTGCTCGCTACGGAAGACAACAAGGCTTTCCACGGCTCAGTGTGATGGCAGGACATCAAAGCAGCCTCCGCAGCTAGCCCACTTCGAACTGTTTCGTGTGTTTAGAAAGTGGAGTTGTCACTTGGGATCACAGAGAGGAACGCAAAAGCTTTTGCGCCGGCTCGTCTGTATCTATAATCCATCATCCCAAGGCATCTGGCGTGCCCATATTGTGCCTGTGCTGTGACTTGCAAAACTTGTTTCTCATGATAACAATCCTGCAGTCAATCTTGCAGCAGCAGGGGGGAAATAAATGAGCAGGGCTCCTCTCCCACCTGCCCGCCTTCTTAAGGGTTAAGAGCAGGACCAGAAGCAATGCTGAAACACAGGAGCGCTGGTGAAAATGGCAACGCACAAAGTGATGTCATTACACTGGGTGGCTTCTGATTGCTGCTCCACGTCATTGATTGCTGCCGGGAGAGAGGAGCAAAGTGTTCGATTTGTTTGTGTGCTTCAAAGATTACTATACTTGCTGGATAGCTCAGTTAGTTAGAGTGTGGTGCTGATAATGCCAAGGTTGCAGGTTTCATCCCTGTATGAAACAGCTGCATATTCTCACCTTGCAGAGGGGTGGACTAGATGATCCTCCGGATTCCTTTCAACTCAACAATTCTACAATTCTATTATCTTTCTTTCATCTGTGCATGTGCACAAGATTTTTTTCCAAATGAGATCCCCCCCCAAGTGAGACCTGTAGGGTGGTATACTAATTTAGCCAACAGCAATTAATACTCCAAATGAACAACTATGCCTGCATATTTTTATATCTAGCATCTGAGAATAAGTCTATCATTTCAGGTAGGCTGGGTGATGGTGAGGCTTAGGTTGACCTGACCTCTGAGAAACTTGTAATCCAGATCTCCCCCTCTATTGTTTGCTGATCAGAAGGTTGGCGGTTAGAATCCCCATGATGGAGTGAGCTCCCATTGTTCTGTCACAGCTCCTGCCAACCTAGCAGTTTGAAAGCATATCAGTGCGAGTAGATAAACAGGTACCACTGCGGCGGGAAGGTAAACAGCTTTTCCGTGTGCTCTGGCTTCTGTCACGGTGTTTTGTTGCGCCAGAAACGGTTTAGTCCTGCTGCCCACATGACCCAGAAAGCTGTCTGTGGACAAACACCGGCTCCCTCAGCCTGAAAGCGAGATGAGCACTGCAACCCCACAAGTGCCTTTGACTGGACTTAACTGTCCAGGGGTCCTTTACCTTATTTCACTGAGTAGATGTGCAGCCCATCTACAGGTAGACCTGGTATCCAGATGATACACGGCCACCAACCATTGAAATCTTCAGCTCTTTCCCCAACACCTTTCATCTTCTGCAGCCCTTAATTAATCCCGTTGCTGTTACAATCATTTCTGCAGCAACCCCTCCTCCCAAATTCACTGCATTTCCCTAAAACAACAATAGCAACACTCCATCAATACACCAGATAACTATGGTGGAGTATATTTCAGCATTGAAATGTATTATAACAGTACTCTGACCACCCCTCTTCCCCCAGCAAAATGGGTATAACAGCAAACCTGGGGTTATTCTGCAGGGCTCTCATCTCTAAGCCATAGTTCCACCTCCTGTGGTATGGGTAAAATAAGAACGAACTTTAGCTGTCTTGGCATTGATAGGGCAATTATGAAAATGTTTTCCTATTGGCTCTTTCCTTTCCTTTTGTCTTTCTACTGGCTCATCACTCCAGGAGATTTTCTGGTCAGGAAACTGGTCTGGTTTATATATGAACATTTGCCTGGATTAAATTCCAACCCCAGGAATTTAGGGGAGTGTGGTACCCACAAACTCATTTTTTGTTGTTTAGTCGTTTCCAACTCTTTGTGACTCCATGGACCAGAGCACGCCAGGCACTCCTGTCTTCCACTGCCTCCAGCATATGTTATATGTTAATATGTTACTGGGAGAGGATGGGAAATTAGAAGTGTTTTTAGGGCTATATTGCTGCCTGCCTTGAAATAACTATGTTTGTCTAAAAATCTCAAGTGGAGAATATTAGGTAGAACCCAGTTATTCCATAACTCTTTTGCTTTAACCTATTAGTTGACCATTTCATCCATCAATGACTAAAGGGCTGCAGAATATCCATACAGCTTTATACATGATTAATTGGACGTTTTGCAGGATGCCATTTGATTTTGTAAAGGTTGTATTTTGACATGCATTTAACCGGTTAACTGGCCAAGTAATTAATGTTCATCCTCTAAATTTGTTTAGCTAGCCAGAGACCAAAGGCAGCTCCTTTTGGTTCTACAGAGTTCCACACTTTCTTTCTCTGTTGTACAATACAGGCCTCCCCAGGTTGTCTCAGGTTTCTGTAAGAGAACAAGTGTTCTGACTTGGAAAGTCAAGGGATGAAAACAGCAGTGGCTGGTGTGGAGTGGTAAAAAGACACAGCACCGCCCTTCTGATACCAGCCTTGCTGCAGTTTTCTTGGACAGGGCTTGGGTGGGACATGGTGGAAGTGAAGTTGGGGCTGCATGGACTATTGGACTGACTCTGCTGGGGCACCTGTGCAGCCCTGAACTCACCTGGCTACTTCCCTGGCCCAACCCTTTCCAGGTTGGCTGCAGTGATGCAGGTAGTGGGAGGATATTTCCAGGCCCTCAAAGGGTGCCTATTTTCCAGGGACAGTTGTGGATTTAAAGAAACCATCTCTGTTTCTGATTTGATCCTGGAATGTCCCGCTTTTCCTTTGGATGTCCCTATTTTCATCAGAGAAATCTTGGAGGATATGGAGTTACGAAACCCTCCAAGGCAAGGAGATAAGTAGCTATACAACCTTTAGAAGACATCCAAAGGCAGCCCTGTATAGGGAAGTTTTTAATGTTTGATGTTTTTATATGTTTTCATATATGTTGGAAGCTGTCCAGAGTAGTGGGGCAACCCAGTCAGATAGGTGGGGTATAAATAATAAAATTATTATTATTATTATTATTATGGAATAGGATGTCCTTATTTTCATCAGAGAAATGTTGGAGCATCTGGATTTCTACATCTCCACCCTTCACCCCACCACCAGAACTTAAATGTCAACAAAGAGCTTTTGCACTGTGGGAATCCATCTTGAACTCCAAAGTTATTTAGAGACGATCGCACAAGTTGAATGTAGGGAGCTATTTAATGTGAACACCATCAGCATGTTTTCCTGGCTTTGAAAATGTGTTATCATTGCCACATACTTCTCAGCATCAACTCTTTTCCTTGATTCATGTAAACTGTGCTGGCAATTATTAAAGAGTTCAGCCTAATTAATGAACGGCTTTGCTTATTTCAAGAATTAGGCAAAGCTGTTGCTGCTTTCCTTCAGACTGCAGCTATGGGGGCATATGAGGCCTACACAAATAATCCATGGCGTAAATAAATGGCATTTATTTTTTCATGAAATGAAATTGACAATGTGATTATGCACATCCTGACAGTGTTCAGACAAAGAGCTGGGTGTATTCCAGATGTGTTTACAATGAATTAAGTCAAAATCTGTATTTTCTTTTCCTCTTTCCCTAGAACTTTCTCTGATTGCAAAGGCTGACCAAGAACAGTGGGGACACCTGTCCTTCAAAAAACCACTAGTCACTCAAAGGCAGCGCCAAACAGCAGAACCAGGACCTTTACAACATTTGGTGATGAAAACCCCAATTTTCACGGAGCCCCAGAAAATGACTCTTCAGTGCCCTAACCTGCGATGTCAAGATTTCGCCGAAAACCTGACATCATCCTATTCAGTCCAAAGGGGCCCAAACGTGGGCACTAGGCCCCCCTGCACTGTTTGGCAGTGAAAACCCCACATTTCATGGTGCCCTACAAACTGAGACCTTGGCACCGAAATCAGTGGGGGCAAGATTTCACCAAAAACCTGTCTGCATCCTATTCACTCCAAAGCGGCGGCAAATGCCTGCAGAAGCCCGTCTGCAATGTTTGGCGGTGAAAACCCCACATTTCATGGCACCCCACAAAATGAGCCCTTGGCACCCTGACCGCCAGGCCTGGCCAGGACAGCTTTCCTGTTACAGCTTCTGGGCTTGAACAGGCATCTGATGCTCACCTGAGTCTACTCCAGCTGAGGAATCACACACCTACTCCCTCAGCTTGTGAGCCCCACCTGGGCTGTGGGCCTGCATCCAGGCCAGGCCAGGCCAACGCCAGAACAAGGACCCCTGCAACAAGAGCCGTTGCAACTTATTCACACTGATATATATGGTCCAATTCAACCGATGCCTCATGGGAAAAACAACAAAAAACCCCTCTGAAATGAACCTCATTTTTCCTTTGCTTTCAACTGCTCTCAGTCTTATTTGTCTCCATCTTGCCATTTCATCAAACATTAAGAGTAAACCTAAAGGTAAGCCCTTAAAGAGAAAGCCTAATGAATGCTGGATTGTACATTTTAGCCGTAAGTTGTAGACTGCCAGGAGCAGGTCAAAGAGGGAAAAGAAAACATTTTGAAAACAGATACGACTGCTTTTTGGGGAGCAAGAAAAACACACAATCAAAATACAGACTTTTCTATCTCTGAGATAATGGAGTGTCAATTCTTCACCAGAGAGACTCACTTCTAAGCACGGACTGAATGTTGATGCAATAAGGAAACTCTGCTTACTCCGTAGTGGGGCCAGCTCTTGGTTTAATGCATCACTGAAACCAACCTTCTTGCAGTATTTATATTAAATGATTTAAAAACAAGCTTCCCCCTGTGTCTCCTAAAAAGTAACTCTTACTGAATTAATGGGACTTGCTCCTAGGTAAATGCAGACCCTCCAAGTGTCCCTGTTTTCCAGGGACAGTCCCAGATTTGCAGAAGCCATCCCAGTTTCTGATTTGATCCCAGAATGTCCCGCTTTTACTTAGGATGTCCTTATTTTCATCAGAGAAATGTTGAGGGGTATGGAATTATGCGACACCTGAGCCAAGGAGATAAGTAACTATACAACCATTAGAAGACAGCGGAAGGCAACCCTGTATATGGAGGGTTTTTTTACAAAATGTTTAATGTTTTATTATGCTTTTATATATGTTGGAAGCTGCCCAGCAGATGTATGGGCAGATGGGCAGGAAATAATAATAATAATAGTAATAATAGTGGAATAGGACAACCCTATTTCATCAGAGAAATGTTGGAGAGTTTGTAAATGGGGTAAGGATTGCAGCTTAAGTTCCCAACACTCCATTACATTCAAGTGGTCAAGAAGCTGTACATGGATAGGAAGAATCACCTGAGCCATGAAGCACTTTCAGTCTCTTCCAACCGATATAACTATGATTAAACCCAATGTTTTAATGGTGGCTGCAATTCACTTTTGCAGGGGGAAATGAAATGCTGTCCTTGTGAGCACTGAGGCAACGACTGCAGGACCTGCTGCTCACCCACCCCTAAGGGAGTGGACTTCATTGCAGAACCAGAGCAGATGTTTTGCTGGTAAAAGGTCCTAGGCTCAAGCCCTTGGTATCTTCCAGTTAAATGACTATCAGGCAGCAGGGCAAAACAGCAACAACCTTGGAGAGTTCCTGTTTCCATCAACTGGGTGAGAGGAACAAACTTTGTTTAAAAGCTTCACATGGCTCATGGTAGCTTGTGCCTTAATACATAGGTGTATGGAGGGGGTACCTCGAATGCATGTATAGTGGTCCCTCAGTTTTCGAATGTCTCTATTGACGAACATTTTGGTTTTCAAACGCTGTAAACCCTGAAGTAAATGCTTCAATTTTTCAACGCGTCTCGGAAGTCAAACAGGAAACGCGGCTTCCATACTGAGTTTTCTGTTTTGAGGCTTCCATACTGAATTTTCGGTTTTCAAATAATTCGGTCTTCCAGAACAGATTACATTCAAAAACCGAGGTACCACTGTATTTAATTCAAAAACGTTCATCCCACTTTTTCCTCCACAAGGAGACTCTCAGAGCAGCTAGCAGAATGTAAATGCAAATGCAAGGATAAAAGTAGCAATGATCCCATTATTTGAAACGGCATGAAAACATTCAACAGGAGCAACATCTAAAAAGCCTGGGAAAAGCCTGACCGCCTCTCCCAATATGAACCTACCTGGACCCTGAGATCATAACCAGAGGTCCTTCTCTGTGTGCTGCCTCCTGTTTATATATCACCCTTCCAGTCCCCCCTAGCAGGCATTCACACACACACACACACACACACATATGCTCCAAATGAGACACTTGCCATGCGCATGAGAGAAGATACCCAGAGAGCAAAGAATGCTGACCTGCACATTTTTCTGCATTTGGGAAGAACTGGCTGCTGAGGCAATGGTTAACTACTGCTTTCAGCACTTTATAGATGTAACCCAGGGCTTCTAATAAAAAACAAGAAATATCCTGCTGTGAATGGTGTCCATTATTGGAGAAAGCATCACTTCCCATATAGCTTGGAAACAGTGAAACACAGACTATACATAAGCAGTCATTTTAAAGCACATAATCACAGACAGGCGGGGTCAGTGCTGCACATCTGGAATGGCAGGTCTTAAAGGCAGGCTGCCAGGGCGAAACCAACAACTGAGAAGGAGAAATCATCCTGATGGCTCTTATTTGGAGACTTAAATCTGGAGGAGTGGACATCGAGGCTTCTGATTGCAGGCCATGAATTCACATTTTAGACCTTCCTTGGCTTTTAAGCAACAACAACAACTTGATCAAGAGCAGGAGTTAAAGCTGGGAAGGGTGTCTTCAGTTTCTGCCTTCAACACCGTCTTATGCTGGCCTTTGTGAAACTCTTTGGGTCTGCTGTGGAATTCCTCAGATGTTTCATCACAGCAGGAGCCAAAATGCATATAATAAAAATGCATAATAACCCCCTTCCTGGGATCACACTGGTTTAGAAATGTAGACCCTGAGAGGAAATGTGTTTAGAGATTATATTTTGTGAGAAAATAGGTCCTTGAAGCATTTGGGATGCTTTGAGGTGTGGGCTTTAAAATAAGACTTTGGAAGGAAGAGCACACAGAATACTGACACGGACTGCAAATCGATGGATCACCTCAACCCTGACTTGAGCATGATGTGTGAATTGGGCCTTGGATTCCCAATGGAAAGAAGGATCCATTCTCCAAGCCCCACTTTAGGCAAACTTTTCTGGACTTTCTACTCAGCGGAATCTTTCTGAGGGCGACATTCACTCATGGACAACCTCTGCTGGGGTGGAGAGGGTGTACCCCAGTGGTGGATGTGGCAAGGGACAAAAAAATGAGTGGAGCAACAGATGCAGCTCTTGCCTCTTTTTTTGCAGTAGTCTACCACAGGTGGCGCTGTGGGTTAAACCACAGAGCCTAGGGCTTGCCGATCAGAAGGTCAGCGGTTCGAATCCCCGCGACAGGGTGAGCTCCTGTTGCTCGGTCCCTGTTCCTGCCAACCTAGCAGTTCGAAAGCGCGTCAAAGTGCAAGTAGATAAATAGGTACCGCTCCAGCTGGAAGGTAAACGGTGTTTCCGTGTGCTGCTCTGGTTCACCAGAAGCGGCTTAGTCATGACCTGGAAGCTGTACACCGGCTCCCTTGGCCAATAAAGCGCTACGACTGAACCTAATGGTCAGGGGTCCCTTTACCTTAACTGTCTCTCTCTCTCTCTCTCTCTCTCTCTCTCTCTCTCTCTCACACACACACACACACACACACACAGAGAGAGAGAGAGAGAGAGAGAGAGAGAGAGAGAGAGAGAAATCAGAGTTTCTGTACACACATCTCTCTACATCCAGGCAGGTGAGAGGCATTACCACAGCTCAAGGACACATTCCAACTAGACAACTAGAGAGGGGTGTGGCTGGAGAGAGTCTTGACGGCTGGATAGAGAGATAGAGCGTTGGATTTGGCCTCTTTCCTGTTCACCTCACTCACTAGCAGTAAATTTTAATAACCTCTGGTGGCTCAGAGAAAGGAAGGATCATGTCCTCAGCTGTAAAGAAGGGCAGCTTTTATCATTCCAGGTGAGCCATATTTGTGGACCGGAGAGGGCGTCTTTTCTTTGGTGGCATCCCACCTGCAAAATTCCCTTGCTCCACATGTTCCCAAGCTTCTTCACCACTGTCTTCTTAAAAAAAAAAAAAGGCTAAATTTATCTTCTTTGCCTACACTTTCAATATTAACACATTTTTTAATCAGAGGTAATCTGTTTCCTATTTGCATTTTGGATGGCTTTATATTTCTGTTGTTTGCAACTGCTTATTCTGCTTTAGTTTGTGCTTAATAATTTATGGCGCCTTTGAAAAAACAATAACACACATTCTTATTGATTTTGAGCTGCCTTGAGGTCTCATGTCCCAGAAAGGCAGGGAAAAAATATCCTTAAATAAATGCATTCACAAAAGTTGTGAATCCCAACATAGGAAAGCAGTCATGGATCGGTCACTGTTGTTGTTGTTGTTGTTGTTGTTGTTAATTTCATTTCTTACGGCTTTATATTTTTAAGGAAAAAAATCTCAAAGCAGTTTGCAACCTACATTAAAACATAAAATGAAACACTCCGAAATTGCTAGAGGAAGTCAAATATGAAATGCACACTTAAAACAGCACAGTTAGGAAGAGAATATTATCCTAACCATAGAACATACCAGCTGCTCTTCCTGCCAATCCTGCCAATACCAAGAGCCAGGTTTTCCAATATGGTTTGATAAGATTTCCACAGTTACTAAATTACTGTTGCACTGCTGTACTTTTAAGACTGTGGTCTTGACATAAGCAGTGGGTGCCAGCACAAAATGGCTGCCATTGGTACTTTAAAAAGACTTCCGGTCAGCGCCAGCAACTGTAATGGTGGATTTCCTCCGATCTCCGGAGGAAATCTGCTTCGTGGAGTTAGGGGTCTACTGCTACGGCGAAGCGGGGACCCGAAAAAAATCACAGGCGGGGAAGCCTGTGGACTGAAGGCTCGGCGGGCTCCATTTGCGTCCCCCCCCCCGCTGCAAAGGAGCCTTTTTAAAGGCTCCGGAACACACCGGGGGTGAGCGGCGCGGAGCTGAGAGCTGTTTACCCGTCTCTGCGAAGCGAAGCCGCATGCCATGGTTGGAGAGCGCTGACTTCTTCCTTTGAACATTTGGACTAAAAGTAACAACCCGTGAGTAATACGGAATTTGGATATCAAAAATTTACTTTGTGATTCGGCACGAGCGGGGAAGGCGCAAAGAGGAAGTCCGTCTCCCCCTTTTGTAAACATTTTAAAGCAAGGACTAGATAACTAAGGTTGAAAAGAACATCTTCTTCGTGAGAAGTTAAAAGTAATTAATTTCACGTTTTGGCAGTATAAGTGAATGTGCTGGAGGATAAGAGTTAATTTTGAGAGTGGAATTGCCACCCCCCCCCCCAGGACCCGGGAGCGATCCGTGAGGGAACCTGTTGAAGAGAGATAGAAGACTTTGACAGCTGTCAAACTAGCTGTCAAAGTTGGGAGGAAAAAAAAAGAGAGAGAACTTTGTTTCTATTGCCTCGGCTGGTTATATTTGTTACATTTAGGTAACAAATTGTCGAAAATAAAGGAAAATAAAGGACTTTTGGATTAGAACTGGAAGGAATACTAAGTAACCAGTACTCCCCTAGAGGGTGCTCTGGGACATTACAGAATGGCTGTAAGTGGAAAAATACAGATCGCACTGGAGAAGATCTTTCTTCGTCTGGGAAAATTTCAAGAACAAAGCATTGTTTTGGCTAGAAATGTTACAACATTGAATGAAAAAGCAAATAAACTTGCGGAAATTGGAAGAGACTTGACTCAAGCCTCTGTACCAGAACAAAAAGACTTTGCATCTGAGCTAAAAACTCTTGCAGCTGAACAAGAAAAGAAATTTGAGAAACTTGAGAAAGTGGGAGAAGATACACATGACAATTTAGAGGGAAAGGAAGGAGGAGCTATAATGTTGCAGAGGATTAAAGAGAGCCAAAGGCCTGTAAAGATGGATATAAAGGAAAAGACAAACCCGATTAAAGTGGAAGTAGGAGTTTCTGGGACATTTGGACTTAAAAGAAGTAAAGAACAAGAATTTGGATTACAATTCTAAATATGGAGGCCTGGCAGGAAGAAAACTTGGACTTAAAAGAAGTAAAGAACAAGATTTGGATTACAATTCTAAATATGGAGGCCTGGGCAGGAAGAAATATGGACCTTATTGGGACAGAGCTTCTCCGAGATTTGGTGCTTATTATAAAGGACTATCGAAAAAACCGGCAGAGAGGAAAAAGAGAGAGATTTAAGGGCCTCGGATGTGAGGTCACCAGGCTGACACCAGATAGATTGATGGACATTGGTTGGAGATTGAAACCGGGAAAGGCGGGGAGTAGGGTTTTGGGTATCCAAAGGCGGTAGAAATATACTTTGTTTTTTCTTGTAAATACTTTGTTTTGCTACTTAGATTAAAATGGGGAATTCGTGAAATGGAATTGGGGTCGACTTTAGAAAAAGATATTAAGAATAAGTTATGATGCATAAAGATTGAGGTTTATGTTAAAATTGGTTAATTAAAAGGATTTAAATATAATAAGGTAAAATTTGGGGATAGGAACTTGTTGAATTAAAAACTGAATTGGAATACAAAGAAGGGGAGATGTGGGGAAGTCAAGGAAATATGTTAATTGAAAGAAAGGATTGTAACCATATGTGTATTTTTTGTTTTTTTATATTTTTGTTTTTTGTTTTTCTTTATTTTTTTGAAAATTTCAATAAACATTCTATAAAAAAAAAGGAGGGGAAAAAGAGATGAGGGTGAGTCCCATCACAAAAATAGTCCAGCTCCGAGGGCCTTCTGGCGGTTCCCTAACTGCGAGAAGTGAGGTTACAGGGAACCAGGCAAAGGGCTTTCTCAGTAGTGGCACCCACCCTGTGGAACGCCCTTCCATCAGATGTGAAGGAAATAAACAACTATCTGACTTAGAAGACATTTGAAGGCAGCTCTGTTGAGGGAAGTTTTTAATCTTTGATGTTCTATTGCTTTAATATTATTATTAATAATAAAATTCTGCTGGGAGCTGCCCAGAGTGGCTGGGGAAACCCAGCAAGATGGGTGGTGTTAATAATAATAATAATAATAACAGCATAAGTAAAATGCATTATAATAAAAGCATATTAATACAAAATACATTTATACAAAAACACATGCAATTTGTAAAAGAATGAATGTGGAGGGTCCCATCTGAGATGATGGCTAATAACTATTGATAGGCCTTATATTCTGTGAATTTGTTGACTATAAGTTAGTTCCTGTCTACTTGATATGTTTTTTTCTCAAATGGGCACATAATGAAGTTGCTCCCTCAGGGGTGGGGGGGGGGCTGCCGGGACAATGGCCCTGGGTACATTTTTTTCTGGTGGGTGCTGCACATTTGGCTCCTCACACTGCCCTGCTAGCCCTGCAACAATTTTGTGAGGCTGGGATCTGATCTGAATGATTCGCCCAAACTCCCACAAACCCTGGCGTGACAAATGATAATTTAGGACCTGTAGTAGGGGAGGTCAACACACATTATTTTCCAGCCATGGTAGGAGGTCTCTACCATGGGCAAAGACCATCTGCATGACCCTCCAGTTTCTGCCCTCAGGCATCTGCCCACAAATCAACCACATTTAGAAATAGGTTTTATAGGTTTTAAGAAAACCATCTCAAGTGATGCTATCATGAAAACAGGCTCTCTGCTAATAATTTTAAATATTTGGTGTTTCCACAGAGACAGGGGAGAGTTGTCTGTGCATTGCATTTTATCTTCCATGATTTGTGGATCCAAGTCAAGTATCCTGGGTGATAAGAAGAGCAAGATGATTATCACAGATGCAGTAAACACAATCTGATTCAGTCTAATGTAGATCTAGATAGGAAGGAAATATCCAATAAAAAGCAATGCCAGACATCTGCGCCTGCCTACAACCTGATTATGTGAGTTGCCCAAGAGGCTTCCCATCTTAATATTCTTTGTTGACAGCTGTTCTTGACTGTTTACTTGGACTGCAAACTCTGACTGGCTCTTCATTAAGACGTTCAGCTGTAATTATGAGTGTTAACCACAGGTATACAAGAATATTTATGAAATCTATGCATCTTCAGACTAGTATACCTGTATACTAGTATACTGTATACTGTATACAACAGGGAAAGGTTGCGGCCTTCACAGCCCGCTTGTGCTATTCTTGAAGAATCTGGCTGGGCGTTATTGAAAACAGTGGGCTAGAACTTAAGTGTTCTTCAAACTTTGGACCCCGTATAGAGTTCCCATCATCCCCAACTATTCTAGCCAGTGGTCAGGGATGATGGCACCTGCATAGCCCAACTTTTCTGTTCAGGGCAATGGATCCTTGGCTCTAGCACATAACATAGGGTAACGTTGCTAGTTCTACAGCCAAATTAGATTTTGCATGGATGGGCTATCCTCCCCCCTCTCATTTCCACACTCACCCATCTTGCTTTGTGATCCACGGATATGTCAAATCTTGTGACAGTGGTTCTTGTCAGCATGGCAATAGCAGTTCACTTTGCCGCACTGATCATCGCTAAGCTCTTTCGAGCAGAAAACGTGTGACTTTGAGGTTGCACTGCGATAACATCACACCTTGGAAGGACCCGGAAGTTAAGCTTTGCTTTCCGAGTGGGTGAATCAGAAGAACTCGTATTTAATGCTTTGTTTAGATGTAGCACTGTTGATCAAATGTGTGTATATTTGCATACAAACAAGGACAATGTTTCCGAAGCAAGAAGCATAACATTCTTTCTGTTTAACTGAGCCACACATATTTTGCATTGAAGAGGCATTCCTGATGTGTGCAGGAGAAAGGATAATGCCTCTTTGAAGATGATGCTCGTCATCTGCAGTTCTTTCTTTTAAAAATAATAATAATAAAGACCGGTATTGTTATTGTCTTTAATCATAACCTGCTCTCTCAAATTGATTGGGAGAATCTTTTTAGCCCATTTAAAGTGTGTGCATGGATTCATGTAATAGATTGCAGTGTAGCCTTATGTCAGGGACCGTGCTGAGGAGGGCTGCACTGAGGAAGAATTGTGGGAGCCACCCCCTCTCCCTGATCCCAAATCTTCCCAGGAGCAGGACAGTATAGATGTGGAACAGTGGTTTGCAGAGGGGCATAGTTCAGAAGGCAGAAGCTGAGAAATACTGGTTGGGGAACACCTATCAGAAAAAACACTAGACGTGAGAGACTTAACAGATTCATAGTCTCTGGATAGTGTTCATCTCCCCTTCTCCAAAGTCACGGAGAGCTCAGAAAGTGTCAGAACAGAAAACACAGAGGCTCCAAGCTCAGATTACAAGATGTAGGTGTGACATTAATAGGGATGGAGGGGTGTGTGACCCTTAATTGGGAGCACCACCATTCTAGGCAGACCTGTTCTTTTGTCTCTCGCTGTGATGATTAAAGTTTCTAACTGGTAAGACGTTCCTTTCATTTGATCCTTTGCTTACTGTCACGGGGGAGGAAGCAGATTCCCTGAAGCCTGACACCTTATCTCCCAGATCCACTGGCTGGAGGGGGTTATGAAGGAGCAGAGGTGCCTCTTTGCCAGTGAAGAGCTTTTTTCAGTTGAAGGGTGTGTCCAGCATGAAGGCCCCTGATATACGCATGGAAGACTCCCCACAGGCATAGAGGTAACACTGGCAGTTCTCTCATCATCAGAGGAAGAAGACCTTGGATTTACTGGATCCAAGGGGCTTTCATTTGTTGGAGAAGCGTGAGGATCAGATCCTCCCTCTACACCAGTCTGAAGCTGGCATAACTCTCTCTCCCTCCCCCCCCCCCAATGGAGAAGAAGCTGCACACCAAAAAATGGTACATCTCTCTCTCTCTCTCTCTCTCTCTCTCTCTCTCTCTCTCTCTCTTTCACCCTGACTGGAAGGAACTACCAGGACTTTGGAAGTGATGGCACATCCACCACTTCGCAACCTCCACACCCCACTTAGGATTGCGCTATGTGATTCACACTTTCTTGGGAATAAGTTCCACTGAACTCAGGGTAGCCTACTTCTGAGCAGGAATACATAGGGTCAAAGTTGGTCGCTCAAAACTGTACCCCTCATTCAAAACAAGATGTTTTGCATCCCAGAGCCAATCACGAAGGGGGCGGCATGCCAGAGAAACACTTTCTAAGGCCGAAGTGGAACTGCACAAAACTGGAAAAGATGATAAAAACTGCAGATGATTTTAAATGGAAAAAAGTCTGTCCAAAAATGTACCATGGGGCATTTTCTATGCCATGAGAAAAGATCGTGTCAACAGGAACAAGAAACCTGAATTCTTCCAAAACCAACAGGATTATCCACAGGATCAGGGACTGTGCCAGTCAAGCGAATAGTCCAGCTGGGTGATGGACCATCCCAAATGAAATGGAGGATCTGAGGTATCGAATTAATGGAAGCCAAGCTGAGGCTAGTCCCAAGATGCTATTGTGAGAAGGTGAGGAGGAATATTTTATTTTAGAAGAATGATGCTAGCAGGGAATGGCCTGACCCGTTTTCATACAGCTTTGCCCGTGTGTGTGTGTGTGTGTGTGTGTGTGTGTTTCAGGGCCTGGCCTGTTATGCAGTAAGGAGAAACCATGGAAGTAAGAGATGGAGGTATGAATTTGTGTCTAAAAGATGCAGCACTCCAAAAAGATTGGATCTAGTGTGGGGGTGTGCATGGGTGCGGGTCACTGCCATTTTGCAGTCAGCAAAATGTCTTAGGCATGCACTGTGGTATTTTCAGATTACCGCATTTTTTTGTGTATGATGCCCCCGTGTATAAGACACCCCTTATTTTGGGGAACTCAAAATGAAGAAAATGCACTATGCACTATCCATGTATAAGACAACCTCTTATTTTAAACTTCAAAAATTTAGGAAAAAATATACACGGAAATATGGTATATTTTGCATAAAGGCTGCTCTCCGATTGCATTCTTTTATGCTGTTTCTGACGCATAGGTGCATGCCATGCTTGAGCCCTGTTTACCTCTAAAGGAGCAAGCAAGTTGGTTTTGCTGTGGACTTGTGAGGACGGTTGCGTTGTCCATTTGAGGCGTGTGCCCGTTTTTGCAATGTTTAGTACGTCAACCCTGGTCCCAGCAACCATAACACAAGGCCAGAGGGCATTTACATTTCAGAATGGGAAGTTCATACAGATGTAGAGAAAAATCTGACAGAGCGAATCTGTGATGATTGCTCGGGGCCCAGGAAATTGGTGGTTTACAAAAAGAGGTTGCAGCTACAGAAGGCCCCTGGTTTGTATTTCCCCATGCTGGTGGTCCTGATGGTCAGCAGCTGTTCCGTCCCACCCTAAACAGACTCCTGCTTCTTGTTCGATGATTAAGTAAACACCTTCTGCTTTACTTTATCTAATGCAATGGTAATGGGAACAGAAGGTGGGTGCCTCCCCGTCATTGACAATCTGATGGCTGTGTAATTACTGGGAATCTATGATACATATTTCAGAAATGCCGTCTGATATAATAGAAAGTCGTGGTTTAAATAAACAAATGCTGACTAATTAGTACTAATTGAGTTAAAAATAAGGGGCATGTGCTCTCCCAGCCTTATTAATAAATGGATGTGCTCCTTTGGCAAGCCGGTTGTTTACCTTCTATCTGTCATCCTTTGGTTTTGATAAGTAAATTGATTTAACTAAAGCAATAAAATTATCAAAAGGCTTTTTGTTGGGCTCATTATTTGGGGTTAGGAAAACAATCATTGTTGCTCTGTTAAAAAAAAAAAAATTAGGCACAGCCAGTGTTCATATGTGCAAGGAATTCCCAAATTGTGTGTTGGCATAATTGGGATGGTTGGATGGGTTAATTTCTGACCTGTATCATTTCTGGGTTCCTCCCTGGTTCATGGTTTGAAAAAATGCACTTTGTTGTTTAGTCATTTAGTCGTGTCCGACTTTTTGTGACCCCATGGACCAGAGCACGCCAGGCACTCCTGTCTTCCACTGCCTCCCACAGTTTGGTCAAACTCATGCTGGTAGCTTTGAGAACACTGTTCAACCATCTCGTCCTCTGTTGTGCCCTTCTCTTTTCCCAACATCAGGGTCTTTTCCAGGGAGTCTTCTCTTCTCATGAGGTGGCCAAAGTATTGGAGCCTCAGCTTCAGGATCTGTCCTTCCAGTGAGCACTCAGGGCTGATTTCCTTAAGAATGGATAGGTTTGATCTTCTTGCAGTCCATGGGACTCTCAAGAGCACCATAATTCAAAAGCATCAATTCTTCGGCGATCAGCCTTCTTTATGGTTTGAAATATAAAAGTCTTTTTTCCCCACAGGAAGTCCTGCCACCACCACAATCAGCATGAAGGGATTAAAAATGTGGCCCCCAAATGCAGAAGGTGTTGTGTATCATGGGAAGAAAAGATGGCTGCTCCCACTGTGGAGGGATGATGTGGCCCACTGTGTGGCGGCCATCTTTTTTCTTATCCAAGTCCCTGGGACAATGGAATATACTTCCTGTTGGCTTTGGGGGCCCCAGTTTGAATGTGTACATGGTAACCATGGCAGCCGGTGGACTTTCCAGCCATCTGGAGTGGTTGTCACCTGTGAAAAGAAAGACTTATACTTGAAAACCAATTTCTGGACTGCCTCATAAACAGTTTGGAATGACAATCTGAGCCATACAATGCTCTGGTGGGTGCAGAACAGATCAGTTCACTTCAAAATATGGCGCAAACAAATTTTCGTTGCTTCTTCCCTAGTCAGGATATGCTGGGATGCTTCAACAGAACTAACTAACAAGTGTGTCAGGAGAAAGTCTGCCTTCAATTTTAATTCAAGGGGGGGGGGAATGGTTTGGGAAACATTGATCTATGGGATAGAAGTATCAGAACCACAATGCCACTGATAATTAAACATGACACCCTTTCCTCTGGTGTAATGGAAAAATTGTGGCTGGGGCAAAGGCGAGAGGCAACTATCCAGAGGATAAGTGGAAGCCTGCCAGGGGCATAAAGAGAGCAGTAGAAATGAGAGCCAAAAAGGCCCACCCAAAGAGAGGTTTTTGCACAGGGAAGAATGATTCACTGCTTTGCAGCAATGCTTGGTTTTCTATATTTGAGAAAGAAAGAAATGAAGAGAAAAGAGGCTTAGAGAAGGGAAGACTTGAAAAGCTGTGGATGTTACATCGAGCACATTTTTGGAGTGACAATGAGGGACACAAGAAGGCAACAATTACTGTCTGTGTGTTTGGGTTGTGTTCAACTGGCAGTCCGTGGCAGAGGCAAGTGGGAGCTTCCTGATATGTAGCTCAGATTGTTTGCCACCACACTGCACCAGTACTTGGTGCAAAGCCATCTTTTCATTCTGTACTGCATGAGAACTGCCAGGGGTTGGGCTAGATGACCCTCGGGGGCCCTTCCAACTGTGCAGTTCTGTGCTTCCATGATGCCTGATTAGCCATTCTTGATAAAGAGAATGCTAAGCTAGATAAACCATTCTTCTGATCCACCACAACAACTCTTCCATTAGGTTTTTAGCAGCTTGGGTTAAATGCAGAGTCATTTTAAGCTGCCTCTCTGTGTGTCCATTCCCCATTCCCTTTGCAAACTCTTACACCAACCTACCACATTTATTTCATTTATAAGTGGATTTATATGACATCTTTCTGATATGCGGCATTCAAGGCTTCTCTGGGCCTTCTTTCGCCAGCAACACAAACCAAATCTGCTTCGAGATGTTGTCTGCTGAATGTTTTAACACCTGAACAATTATAGTGTTCATTAACATTCCATACCAAAACATCTCAGAAACTTGATGAATCTCTCTCTCTCTCTCTCTCTCTCTCTCTCTCTCTCTCTCTCTCTCTCTCTGTGTGTGTGTGTGTGTGTGTGGTGGGAGAGAGGGGGCTTATTTCAGTAAAGAGCCCTTGCTGCCAATAACTAGGCAGAATTCAAAAACTGTGTTTTGCAGTCCTCCTTCCCTGCTCCCTCTATTTTCTTCTGATTGCACAACGGCAAATCCACTCCTTCCCCCTGAAACCATCTACATACATATTCAGCGTTTTAATTTGATAGT
Source organism: Podarcis filfolensis (assembly GCF_964270895.1). Lineage (NCBI taxonomy): Eukaryota > Metazoa > Chordata > Lepidosauria > Squamata > Lacertidae > Podarcis > Podarcis filfolensis. The sequence continues at coordinate 81,048,109 of NC_139608.1, forward strand.
TCATTAATTTCTCCTACGGCCAGGGTGAACGCCATATCATCTCACCGAAAGGTGGCTTTTATTTTGCTGTTTATTTATTATAACCGATTAAAAACAAAGAAAACTCGACTGTTGTCATGATTGTTGCCTTCGAATGAGGTGGGCCGCGTTGAGTCGACGGCAGACAGCTGGCTAGAAATGTGAATGAAAGGAAACAGCCTGCAGGAATGAGTGGGCTCAGTTGAGAGGCACGAGGACATCAATAGATCCCAAGGGCATCCTTCTCGACTCCCACTCCTCAGAGCACTGCAGGAGCAGGGGACAAACTTCTCCATTACACTCTCTCAACAGGTGCAGATCCCTCGCTAGCCCAAACTGTCTTTTCGGTGCATACAAGGACATGGAGGATTCTCTCGTCCTCTCCTGACTCCAGGCTTTCTTGGGAAACTGTCAACAAACTCCCTCATGGGGCTGTTTGCTTCTGACATTTTGCAGCGCAGTCTGGAGAAGAACAGAGGAGACAGGCTAAGGACACAGTCTCCTTTTTTTGTCTCCCACTTCCTTGAATTCTTCATTCAATAGCTGAGTCACTGAGTGGCCCCCCAAATGTGTGTGTGTGTATTCAATTGAAAACAGAAGTGATTAGCTGAGAGGATCATTCCAGAAAGGGATTTTCTCTCTCTTTTTCTAGCTGTTTTAGGAATGTGCCTAGACAAGCGACGATAATCTCTTTCAGATGCTCTTTAGTCACACTCTTCTCTTGTGTACACACTGCCGAGCTACGTGCTGCAGTGGATAAATTAGGTAGCCTTTTCCGAACTCTTTAAAATGGAGTTGTTGGGAGGAGCAGAGCAGATAAACACATAGACACACTTAGGGATGGAAAGAACTGTTGGTTTTGGTTCTCTTCGTTTCTCATTTTCCTAATCTTAAACTCGGCTCTCCACATTTTGCCGCAATTTGTGGGGATATGAGAGGGGAATCCTTGGGGAAAATTATCAGCATTTTAGTGCAAACTTCTCATAATAAAAGCGCATTTTGTATGCAGTTCTGATGAATGTACACATTTCTGCAAGGTCAGCACTGCCTGCAAGGGTGCAGGGAACTAGTTGAACCAGAGCCTATACAACCACTCACTTTCTGTAATCAATAAAGTTGTGGCCTATATTCTGCCAAAAACCAAAACTAAAATTTGAGTCAAATGTGTCTTTATTTAGGGGGGAGGTGTCTGGGTCTGAACACGAAAGAGCTTTTAGAAGTGGTAAGGACAGGTGGAAATGGGGAAAAGCTGGCAGCTCTTCTGTGGATTAGATTTTCTTTTGTCAAATTCAGGGGCTTCTGAACCTTGCCTCTCATGTGAGGTGATCTTTTAAGAGTTTGTATCTGAGCCTGTCTCAGGAGAACTTCACTAGCATAGGCCTGGACGAAAACAGACACCCCAAATTCATCGCCTCACTCACAGGTGATGAATTAGGGGGTAACCACATTAGTCAGGGGACTTAAATGGTGGGAGGCTTCTCTGAACTAGTTGCTGTCAGCAGAGATGCTTCCTCTTGCCGCCATCTTTCTCCCCAGAGTGCTTCTAGGAAGGAAGATGGAGCGAGAAGAGTTCTGCTGCTGCTACTGCACCATGGTAGCTTTCAGAGTGAGGTAGGTAGGTTAGAAGCTTCATGCTACCATTTAATCGCTCTCTTCTTTCCCAAAATTCAAAGCCTTATCTGATACACCTCACCTCTCCATTTGGGGATTCAACCAAAGTTCTCCCCCCTCACAAAAACGGGCAAACAAATCCCAAGATGAGGAACAAAAGATACCAAAAGCACAATGTACAGCAGGCAGGAAGAGCCTCCAGCAACATATAATTGGATGTGTGTGTAAAGCAGTGCACCTTGAAGGGTTAATGGGGGTGTTCTAGGTACATGAGGGTATCCTTGTCTGCATCTGTGAAATGTTGGAAGGTCTTTGTTTACTGATGTGATTGATGACTCATGAAGGCCACTTTCATATTCATAAAATGGCTGCAGTCTGCTTAAAAACAAACACCTCTGGTAGATACCTTGGTCAGTTAGATAATTTTATAATATAATAATTTTGAAATGCTGAGAGACTGGGAAGAGTCCAGTTGCACTTTAACTGCAAACAACTGTATTGTGGCATTAGCCTTTGTGTGCTAGAGAGCACTTGGTCAGAGGCAAGGAGAGTCTGGACTATTCAAAGCTAAGCTGCTTTCAAATTCCAGTGCTTACATATGGAAAATTACTTACAATGCTCAAATAGCTCTACTTGGAATATTATTTCTAACCTGCTGTCCCTGACATATCACCTTTCAAAATGCAGCTTTCTTGGCTACTGAAATTTCACACATGCATAAACACACACAAAGATTTTGAACTGGCTTCTCTCCCCAGCCCCAAAAATACTCAGTTAAGATTGCAAATGAAAGTAAACGCAAATCATAATATGCATTTTCCAATTTAAAAATTAAAATAATAGAATAAAAATGAAATGAAATCAATTCTATACACAGTTTTCTTGCAGTAGCTCCCACTTTGGGAGATGACAACTAATGACATAGACTCCCCATCACCACACCCCTGAATATGCCTGTTGATCCCTTCCAATCATAAAAATATCCAGGCTGGAGGTGTGAAACATTTAGATCTCTCACTTCACTTAAAACCATGATTTGCTGGGGAACAAAGATGAAGGCACAGATTGTAGTTTGCTTATACCATATCCATTATAGGGCTGATTCAACAAAGCCTAGAGCGATGACAGGCTTTGCTTATACTCTTGATCAACAAATGAAATTAGTCAAAACTTTTTATAAAAAAAAAACCCCACAGCCTTTGGTTTATTAGGGGCACTGGAAAACCTATAAAGCACAGATGCCATAACAACAAGCATGTGGAGGCAGATCTCACCACATATGCCTGAGCTTCATCCAATTTGCACATTATCTTGTTTGTTTGGTGTCAGAATCAGCTAGCCATGTGAAGAAAATTACTGCAGGACTGATTATTGAACCACAGTGTTGGACACAATCCTATGCCTAATGATCTGGGAGGAAGTCCTATTGATATCAGTGGGACTGAAGCTGCTACTCTAACCCCACTTACCTAAGAGTACTTACTTCTGAGTTGGCATGGTTAGTGTTGCAACCTTTGTTCTGTGTAATAGCATCTAGGCTCCTTTCCTTGCTGAGAGAAGTTTAACTATGAGCAAATGTCCTTTCAAACAATAAATCCCAGTCCGTGGTGAAATCTGTTGGGATCAGGTTGCCCTTGGGCAAGAACGTCAGAGCTAGACTTGTATACTACAGAGCAGAGAAGCAGTGGGAAAAGTTTACACATCGTGTAGCTTCTGCTCAGGCTCTGAGCATCAGCGACTATCTTTTGGGAAGTTCATATCTTGCTTTTACTGAACATGGAGGGAACAAGTTGTAGAGGAGTTAGAGATGCCCGCACAAGGTCATTTAAGCCCAGCCTGGTGGAACTCAGGGTTCTCTAGAGAACAAATTGTCCTAGTCTGAACATGCTTGGGAGGGGGGAATCTGCAAACAGCTTGCTGGAGGAGTAACATCAGGCCAGCTGAATTTAGCAACACTACTCAGAGCCCAGCAGGTGCCAATGCATTATGAAACAAAAAACTTTCGCTGTACTGATGCCTTCTCCCGTCCCCGTTATATCTGTCAACCCGGGTCATCTTAGCGTCAACATTATCCTCGGCCATTGCACGACAGTCCTGACCTCCTTTTAGTTTCTTCAGCCAAAGAAGAATACTAAAATATGAAGCTTAACTTATTCATGAGAAGCAACATTTGCACAGTTCACAAAGTAGAGGGCCGTGACACGAATCCCATCCATTTATTTGGACATAAGAAATGAGGCCAAAGTTGGTGAAGTCCTCTCACCACAAGCCATTGGTAGAGGGATGGGAAACATTTGGTGGTGGATGTTACAGTGCAAAGGTAAAAAGGTAAAGGACCCATGGACGGTTAACTATGGGGTTGTGGCGCTCATCTCACTTTCAGGACCAGGGAGCCGGCATTTGTTCACAGACAGCTTTCTGGGTCATGTGGCCAGCATGACTAAGCCGCTTCTGGTGCAACGGAACACTGCAATGGAAACCAGAACGCATGGAAACGCTGTTTCCTCCCCGCCGCAGCGGTACCTATTTTTCTACTTGCACTGGCGTGCTTTCAAACTGCTAGGTTGGCAGGAGCTGGGACAGCAAAGTGGGAGCTCATCCCATTGTGGGGATTTGAACCACCGACCTTCCGATCAGCAAGCCCAAGAAGCTTAATGGTTTAGACCACAGCGCCACCCACTCCCATATGTCCAGTGCAACCCAATACTTGTTGAATAGTAAGTTCCGCTGACTTCAAAGGGGATCTCTCTCAGGTGCATGTCTAGGGTTGCAGCCTGAATGCACCGATTCAATTTTAATTTAAAAGTGTCCATAGGCCACACCAAAAATGACATATCTGTGCTTCTGCACTTCATACTGCCCACACATCCCCTGTCTGATAGGCACCAATGAAATGGAGCAGAAATCTCTGCCCCTCTAACCATTTCAGGAATCATCTTCACACACCCTCCAACATTTCTCAGAGGAAAATAGAGACTTCCTCTCCAACATTTCTCCAATGAAAATGGGGATGTCCTAAGGAAAAGTGGTGCCTTCTAGGATGAATTCAGGGGCATCCACTTCAGGGAGGCTCTGTCCTGCAAATATCTCTCAGAGACCCCACACTATTTAACATGCCTGATAGAGAAGGTGCAGGATTGAAAAAGGGCCCATGCAAGAGGTGCCAAGGGCCTAGATGGCAACTGGGAGTGGGCGTAGGTAACCCAGGCAGACCTGTTAACAATATCTGGCATTGCCATGTGCTCTAGCTCAGATGTAGAGAATCTGCAGAAGGTCGCAGCTTCCATCCTCAGCATCTCCAGGTAGGGTTGGGGGCAACCTCTGTCTGAAACCTTGCAAGAGCCACTTCCTGTCAATGTAGAAACACTGTTGAGATAGATGGAGCACTGGAGCACTAAAAGGCAGCTTCTTTTGTTCCTGTACTTCTAAGCATGATGGAAGCCTTCACAGGGATTTAGCTCAGAATCACAAAATTATGACGGAGAATGTTTCTCCACAGAGCACCAAGAAGAGCTTTAGCCCCAGTTATTAGAATGGTGGAAAATATGAATTTCTTTTGTCAGTCTCTCTTCCTTGCTCATCTGAACCACAGCCCCAAGTTATTCCCCCCAGAATGCAGCGAAATCTTTCAAATAAAATATTTAAAGTGTCAATCTGGTGACTTCAATATCGTGAGTTATGAAACCTTTATCAGAGTCCCACCTTTTATTAAACTTCAGGGCTTCCCTTGCCGCCTCTAACGACATTATGCAGCATCAAAATAAGGCATCCTTATTTACGCAGGGTGGGGAGGTGGGGAAGCAGCCGCTCCTCCTCGTGACTCGGTAATGCCTCCCATTTTGGTTCCAGAGTCCTTTTCGACTGCCTCGATTAAACCTCTGAAGACTACAGCAAAATTTCCGCATGACTGCTGGTAAAGAAGCAAGCTAGCACAGTGCATACCAAAGAGATCCCTTGAAGAATTGCACGTTGGAAAAGTTGCCGCATTTATGAATAAAGTAGAGCATTATCATTTTTAATAGGAATTAAAACAGCTAGAGGGAGAAGTCGGGCAGCGCTGCGATCAGTGCAAAAGAAAACACGCTAACCATTTTAATTAACTGTATTTTAATAGCTTTGGTTATAATTGAATAATTTAAATACCAAGGGGAAACACTTAAATCTCCTAAAAGCTTTCTTTTTATTTACATTTTAAATACCGGTCTTGGAGAAAGAATGATAGAGGAAGGGCTGGGAAGAAGATTGAGGGGGTGGGGGAGAGGAGAGGGCGCCTTATTCCTGCAGCTGCCAGGCTAACAGAAAGTATTTATGGGGTCTTAGTCACTGCTCTGCAGCAGCTCAAGACCAAGGCCTAATGAGTTCCCTCCCCCTCTTCCCATACAGGAAATATTACACAATCTCTTGGTGCTATTACCCTTGACTTGTAGTGTCATAAAAAGTGTAAAGGGGGGAGAGAGAGGAAGGGACCAGGGGAAAGAAGGATAATCTACCATCCAGTTTCTCACTTATGCACCAAAAGGAGCCAGGCTGCATGAAATCAACACAGGAAATGAACGTATGGAATTGGTGCATATGGAATTCACTGAGCTTGGTAAAGCAAATCTGCAAAATCACTGTGCTTCTCTTGCTCTGTTCCTAACATGTCTTTCAACCCAGGCCAGGGATGTTTGAAAAGAGGTTTGCTCCATTCCTGTGGGCCGTGATACGAAGGACAAGCATAATGTGCCGCATCACCAAAACCACACCTACAAGTAAATTTAATCCAGAACAGTTTCTGAGGTTCTTGGTTCTCTCCCCTCTTGACAAACTTCCCTCCGTTCTAGACGGCCCATGGCTATTGCTGCTCATTCTTCATGTCTTATATTTCATTTTTAACCCCAGATTTCTACCCATCCCAATTATCTTCACAACTATGGTGGGTTCTATTTCTCGTGTGCTTTTTTTCTTGGGACAGGAACACATTTTCTGCCCCCCTTTGGTTCGTACCCTCAGGCTGTGTAGTGTTTATATTGTGTCAGTAGGTGCTGCTAGTACCACAGCTAGTACAAGTGACATAGCACAAGCGTTAGCCTTCATAAAAGAAAGGTGCGCAGAACCGGGAGTGGTAGAATACGTGCTTTCCATGTGGAATTTCCCAGTTAATCTTCCAAAAGAAAGGATGGGGCTGGGAATTCTGCTTGAATTCTTGGAGAGCAGCTGCTGTCTGAATAAACAGTAGATAGCCCAATGGACTCGCCCAGAAGGCAATTGCTGGATTTCAAAGTCAGCTTCCAAAAGAGGCAGTCCTTCTGCCATTCTTCACGAGAGGATATAATCAACTATTCTAGGTCTCTAGGAGCAGAACCAATGTATGTTCCCCAAGGGAAAAGGATTTTTTTCTCCCCCCAGAGGAAAATGTGGGAGTCAAGTAAGATGATTAAATAGCTCCTCCAAACTGTGGTAGAGAAGAAAAAGTTTCACTCCCATGTCTGTCTTGAAAAAGAAAGTCTTATGTGAGATTCAGATAATGAAAGACTGGAACAAATGAGTCTCTGGGGCATCTCTGAAGGCCTGTAATGAAGGGGCCTTTCATAGTTCCATCAGAACTTCCATAAGAATGGAGCTCCACAATGGTGTGGCCACCACTGAGAAGTTCCTGCCAACCTAAATGATTGTATTTGTGGACACTTGAGTTGGGCCTCTGTAGTCAGGACCATATGGATAAAGGATAGGGTTGCCACCCATCTTGTATAACGCACAGTTTGCTCTGTGTTTCTGCTCTGCTGCTGCTGCTGCTCCTCTCTCTCTCTCTCTCTCTCTCTCTCTCTCTCTCTCTCTCCCCCCCCCAAGTTTAGGGATCCTTTTCAAATGTCTACCCCCGCTCCTACAGGAAAGGCATTGGTGGCTTGGATGGAGAAACCGCCTGTTGCTTCTTTCCTTTTTCCTTCTCACTTCCTCCCCTCATCCCACCCCCAAGAAGGAGCAAACCAGGGCAAGACTTTCATGTTGTCCCTTCCAGTTCCCTGCAGCTTTGGCTGGGTTAAGGCAGCCATCCGCAGAGCAGCACCCTGGGAGCAGTGGGCCTTATCCCTCAGAGAGCAACCGGTTCTGAAGCTCTTTTGTTGTTGTTGTTGTTTAGTCGTGTCTGACTCTTCGTGACCCCATGGACCAGAGCACGCCAGGCACTCCTGTCTTCCACTGCCTCCCGCAGATTGGTCAGACTCATGTTTGTAGCTTTGAGAACGCTGTCTAACCTTCTTGTCCTCTGTCGTCCCCTTCTCCTTGTGCCCTCAATCTTTCCCAACATCAGGGTCTTTTCCAGGGAGTCTTCTCTTCTCATGAGGTGGCCAAAGTATTGAAGTCTCAGCTTCAGGATCTGTCATTCCAGTGAGCACTCAGGGCTGATTTCCTTCAGAATGGATAGGTTTGATCTGCTTGCAGTCCATGGGACTCTCAAAAGTCTCCTCCAGCACCATAATGCAAAAGTATCAATTCTTCCGAGGCTCTAGAAACAAGCAATTTTGTGTCAGTGTCGCCCAGAAGCCCCAATTCTGAACATAGTTATCGGCATGATATGTGAGAGAGGAGGGTGGGGAATACGTAGCTCCCCACAAGGCTTATCCCCACCCCACCCCAAAATATTTTCTCTTTATTTCAGAAATTTAACATGTGGAACAAAGCTTTGTCCCCTTATCACAATATGCCCCTCTGTTTCTTTATTTTTTGCTCCACCCTGCATGTACTGCTGGGCAGTCCTGCATGTGTGTGAAAGCTCATGTATTTAAGCTCTGGGTAGGCACAGACAGTTACAAATGTTTGTGTGTGAGAGACAGAGAGTGACAAATTTCAGAGGGACCATCCTGATAGGCTGCAATGGATTGTAATGGATTGCTTTGAAATCATTTCAAAACCAGGTGAAACAAAATCCCCCTCCTGTCCTGTGTTTTGCCAGAACAAAGGCTGCAACCCTAGTAAAGTAAGTCCTTTAGCATGCAAGAAACAAATATAATATTGATAATCAGGTCACCCAAACTGGCAGATCTGGTGGGGAAGGAAGAAGACATCCAGGCAAAGGTCTTGCAAAACCACAGAACTTCAAATATTGTGAGGTTTCAGCCTTTCCATGGCATAACATCTTTTTAAAAATATATAAATACTCATTTTTAGTTCTCTGTAAAATCTAATGCATGAGAACCCCCATTTTGACTCCCATTTCAGCTCCTAAAGGAAACTCCTCCTACTCCAGCAAGCCATCGTTACAAGCTATTCCACTATTTCCTTCCTTCAAATAAAATAAAAAATACCTAGAGGAAACAAAAGCTACTGACATTCACAAAATTGTATAAATCTGATAAAATTCCCATGCAGCTAGATGCATGTGATAATTGAAGTTAAAACTGTGTCTATCCAGGTACTCTCTCTCTCATGCATTGAGCATGTGAGGCAATCTATTTCTTTTCAATGAGTGACAGCGGGAATTAAACAATAGTAGTCAGAAACTGGCATAGCCTCCAATGACACAGCTGGTAGGTGTGGGTGGCATTCATTAGACGATGCCTTCTAACAAATGATATGCCAAAGCCCTGACAAAATAAACGCTTCAGTTCATTATCCATCATTTACTCTCTGCCAGTTGAAACTCATGTCCTCCAAGGAGTGCCTTTAATCCTGTTCTGACATCTGAATGAGAACGATGCCAGGTTCTGGATGGCGATGTGGAAAGTAGGCAGGAAAGTGGCAAAACAGGAACAACAATGAACCTCCTGGTGGAAACTACATTGTGATGCTTCCAAAGCAGCATTGTTGTTCCAATTAATTTCATTTCACTCTTGTCTCGAGCAAAACTAGGGGAAAACACAGGAACCGTGCCTTATACCAAGTCAGACCAATTCAAAGTGTTGGTGCTGACCTTTAAAGCCCTAAACAGCCCTGGCCCAGTATAGGTGAAGGAGAGTCTCCATCCCCATTGTTCAGCCCGAACACTGAGGTCCAGCTCTGAGGGCCTTTTGGTGGTTCCCTCACTGCAAGAAGTGAAGTTACAGGGAACCAGGCAGAGGGCCTTCTCGGTAGTGGCAACCACCCTGTGGAACGCCCTCCCATCAGATGTCAAGGGAATAAACAACTATCTGACTTTTAGAAGACATCTGAAGGCAGCCCTGTTTAGGGAAGTTTTTAATGTTTGATGTTTTATTGTGTTTCTGTTGGGAGACACCCAGCCAGGTGGACGGGGTATAAATAAAATCATCATCATCATCATCATCATCATCATCATCATCAGACCAGTGGTCCATCTAACTCAGTATTGGCTACACTGCTTTCAGACAGGTGGTGTCAGGAGCCGGAGTCAGGGACAGGTCAGCAATAAAACACCTGGTTTCCGTGAAGTTAACTCTTTATTCAAAGAAGCCAACACAATGCAGGCCTAGTGATCCCAGCAACTGTTCCCAGTAGATCTTCCTCCAATGAGGTAGTTATGAGGACTGAAGGGCCTCACCTTCCCACCTCTCTCTACGGCTTCTCCACCTGTTCCTTCCCCAGCAGCCTAAGGCTCCTTCATCTTGTCTCTCTTTGCTCAGCCCTCTTCATTCCTCTCTGTGTTCTGGGAGACCGGGGGGGGGAGGGGAGCTGGTCACAGCAGGAGGGGGAGACTCCCCACAACAGCCATTTTGTGTTATGCCACAGACCCTGGATGGCAGCCATTTTGTGACTGGTGCCCCCAGCAGTCTCTCGAAATCCAAAATGGGCCCACTAGTCCACTTGTAGAAAGAAATGAAGCAATACCAACAGAGCTATCTTATCAGAATGACTGTGAGTTAAGAGTGCATGTGTTGATTTCTTAAGACTGTTTTGGCTCTTTTGTTTTACTGGCAGCAGATTTTTTTTTAAATTAGTAGTAGTAGTAGTAATTTGCCATAATGGTAGGTTATATTTTACCTTTCCTAAGTATCTGAAAAGGGCATTTAGAGTGAGGTCTCAGTAATTTTTACATGCATTTATCTAAATTTAATTGGTTAAACTGTGGATTACTGGAAAAAAATTGGGGAGCCACACCATATGTTTAAAGCACAGCTAATGCACATTTAAAGAACACAATTATTGCCCCCCCAAGAGCTCTACTGGGGATTGTAGCTCTTTGAAAGGGAAGCTACAGCTCCCAGGATTTGGGCAGAGAATCATATGCTTTAAATGTGCATTGAATGTGGTTTAAATGTATGGTGTGAATCTGCCCAAAGTCAGACCTATTTCTCAGCCAGGGAGTGTCTTGCTTCATTTAGCTTTGCCACTGACTTACCAGGAAGCCTCAAAATGATTCTAGATTTGTTCTTTGTAAAACATATCATGGTGGATACATGCATAACTATAAGCAGTTTCTGAATGAAGAATTAGGCTTGTTGCAGTAAGTTTATGATTCTTTTTGACATGAGCTATGAGGAATGAAAGGATGTTTACAGCATGGCTCCCTTTCTTCATCAGAAACGGGGGCGGGATGCGGATCTGATTTAAGATATATGACAGATGTCAAAGAAATTGATAGGCTGGAAGACGTTTTTAACAATGTGCTTGCAGCAGTTTGAAACAAGTTGGATTAATCGCCACCTCCCCTTCCCTGGATCAGCTACAGGAAGCGGGAAAACCTACAGGATACATTGAGACCATTGTTCAGTTCATTATACTCTTGACTAACATTGTACTCTTGACTACAGCCATCACATAGCCAATCTGATTGGTCACACAACATCCATCATCTCATGCACTGTATTTACCTGTGATTGCATAGGTCAATCTGTGGGACTAAGGAGGACGCAGCAGTCGGACAAAATGATGCCAAAGCAGCAACAGCCTGGGGGGAACTCCCTGCAAGGGTGGGGTCTGATAAAATCAGGGAGACGTTTACTTATAATCTAAACCAATGGGTGGTCTGTTACATCCCTTGAAGGCCTCCTGTAACAGATCTGTGAGGCAGTTTGAGCAGAACAGCACCCATCTCCACAATGACTTAGATCCCAGTTTATGACAGGACCCACTGAAGTAGCCAATGAACCATCTATCCTGGGATTGATTCCAGTTTATGAAGACTGTGGATGAGTTACTTAGAGCATTTTGACCAAATATATGTCCTCTTGATCCTTCCCTGTCATGGCTTGTTCAAACAAGCTAGACAGGAACAGCAGACTTGGTGGGTCCAAGTTGAGGCAAGTGCCTTATTGTATGAGTGGGTAATGTCTGTCACCTTAAAAGAGGTGATAGAGAAACCCACATTAATAAATGTCATGCCATTTGTCAGAAAAGGGGCCTGAACCATGAAGAGGTATCATCCTCTCTAGTTGGGTGCTGAGTAAAGCGCACTGATTGACCCAGATTGTTCACATGGTTTAGGAACATTTGGGATATCATTAAAAAAAAGAAAGAAAGAAAAGAATGGAGTTGCCAGCTTAATTAAGGCAGCAGAAGATATTTGAGATAATTTTTCACAATGACCACAAGGCAGAGCTTGAAGACAATGTAACGGACTTCATTAAATAATTTAAGATGACAGGAGGTTATTATTAGGAGGCAACTACAGCCTGAAGTCTGCACGAAACATACGAAAAAGCCAAGTGCTGTTTTGATCCTTCAGGACATGGTTATTTTACACACATATATGTAAGTTTCTAATGGCGTTGGAAAGAAAGCAAAATTTTCCATTGTGGAGGGATAAAGGGTTGGGAGAAGAGAAGGTTTAATTTCTGATGGGAGGGGGGAGAAGTGGGACATTCAGCAAAATTTTGTGCTGCATCCATAGCCCTTAAGAGGGTTCCAACTCCTTGTCCATGCTGAGGTTATTATAGATTGTAAGGCACTCAAGCAGACCATGTCATGCTTTCCATCTCAGGATGTGTGTGTTTTTGTAATTGACACTTGACATTCTGTGCTTCCTGAAAGCTGCTGAGCATGGTCACTCCTCATTGGTCTGTCTTTCCCTCTCACATGCCTTTTTAAGTTTCATACTTCCACATGCCTGCAGGGTTCACCTGACCATGCTGATATCTCCCCTCTTGTTTCTCAGAGGCTCTGTTTTGAGTCCAATCCTTTGGCACTGAACCACCTGAGTTCATTATTAGAATGAGTGATTGGAAACTGGCATCATAACCTGCTGAATTGTTCTGGCTGATTCTTATATTGCACCACTCATTAGTACAATCAGACAGGCCACTATCTTACATATGCATGAAACCAAAATAGTGGCGGCGGCCTTTGTGTACGTATTATGTAGCCATTCCATCCCAACATTTAATCTATCAGAATACTTTTTCCTTGAACAAAAGGGTTAGATGCTCATGTTTTGATGGCAAATTCCAATTTCAAAACCTGATTGCCCAGCAACAAAGCTGCCGCCGCCACTCTTTCATCTATGATGCAGATGCTGGGGTCACAGAAGGAACTTCAACACCAAAATCCAACACTCCAATTTCATGGGGTATCTACAGCAAACCCTATGGGGGAGAGGGCAACTTATGAACTTAGCCTCTGAAGGCCTTCTGGCAGATCCCTCACTGCGAGAAGTGAGATTACAAGGAACCAGGCAGAGGGCCTTCTCAGGAGTGGCGCCCGCCCTGTGAAACGGCTTCCCATCACATGTCAAGGAGATAAACAACTATCTTATTTTAGAAGGCATCTGAAGACAGCCCTGTTCAGGGAAGTTTTTTAATGTTATACTGTGTTTTAATTTGTTGGAAGCCGCCCAGAGTGTCTGGGGCAACCGAGTCAGATGGGCAAAATAATAATAATAATAATAATAATAATAATAATAATAATAATAATAATAGTAACAACAACTAGATGTGAGGAGGGGAAAACAGCACGTTGTTATCATTTTAATTTCAGTGTTGATGAATGCCAAAATAGGCTTCCTGCAAACATAAGCATGATGTAAACAGTGTCAGCCTGAGAAGCCAAGAGATGTATTGGAACCCGACAATCTTTTATGAGCCTCTAGTATCTTTCCCACCTATGAAATGGTAAACTGGGGCAGGATAATATCAAGCCTAGGCAGCCTCCTTTTACCCGTTTTCGTTCTGCCTGCAACAGAAGGTTAGCCCCCTTTACTAATGGGGTTGCATTTATTCTGGCGCATAATCTCATGAAAAGAAAATGGGATGGAAATTCCCTTATGATTATCATACTTGCCAGGAGGCCAAGCCGAGTGCCTCTCCAGTAATGCCACCAATTGTGCTCTGTTAAGGAAGAGAGTGGGGCCTCTGCGGCTTTGCTCTCAGCCATTTGCATGGCGATCGACAAAATGAAAGTGAGATCCGCAGAGGGTGGTTCAACAAACTGCATTAAGAAATTGCTCTCGACAATGGCACGTCTTAAGCCTCAGCTGCAGACAGATTGTGGTATATTTCACCGGGGGAGGTCAACAGCAGAATTGGATTTATATCCTTGTGTTTCCTGAGCCATACACCGGCTAATAACGTAGGAGGCTGGGTCTTGAATGGCATTAAAGGCTGTGAGTATTTGATGTTAATCAATGGCTGGCTGTCACAGTGGGAGTTTGCCCATCTCTGCCTTAACAGAGTTAAATTGTTACATCCAGCTGCGCTGGACCGGATTGAAACAAGCAGTCGATACTCTCTCCCCAGAATCAATATATAAAAATAACTCAGTGATGCAAGCAACCTGAGGAAAGTGGCAGGAGGAGGATGCTACAGGGAAATGCTCTGGTCAGCCACATGTGCAGAATGCTGCAGAGAAAAAACATAGTTCTGGTAAATAAAATAATTGTGCACCCACATTCACAGGGCATGTGAGAAACTTGCTCCCCATTTAGCATGTTCTTCTATGCATGTTCAGCCTGCCACCAGTGACTTGTATTAAAGGCCTACAGGTGAACCCATTGCCTATGATGCATGGGGAGAAAACTGTCCCCAAGGAGAAAATGACACGAATAACATGTGAACAAAACATCACTTTCTTCAGGGAATGCCAACGTGGTGGTTTTTAAAATCAACTTCCTCATAAGCAGCTGGGCACATGTGCAGACAACCTGGACTGTATACACATCATAAATTTAAAGCAAACACCCCCCCTAAGAATTCTGGGAAATGTAGATTACCCACCACAGAACTGTAATTTCCAGCAGTCCTAAAACAATACAGTTCCCAGGATTATTATTTTTTTGGGGGGGTGCTTTAAATGCATGGTGTGTACACAGCTTGAGATGCAGATACACGACACTGGCTGAACATTCCTGCTGACTGGCTTCAAAAATTTGTGGCAACCTTGTCAAACTGAAGGAAAAAGCAGGGGTGGAAAACTGGATTGAGTCCACTGGGTCAGATCCTTCTCTCTGGTATCTTCTATTATTAATTAATTAACATTTGTTTGTTGCTTACTAAAAACACACACACACACACAAACAACAACACAAAAGCTCAAAGTGACTTACTTGCTGGTACTTGCAAATATTCTGCTTCTGAAGACAGAAGTTCTATTTATTTGTCATGATAACTACCTAGATAAAGCCTTCTAAGCCAGTTCCTCTCTTGTAACAATGAGTTAATCATGCATAATACTTCTGCAATACCACCTTTGCAATACCTGATTTGATTCTTACTTAGTTGGTTTGTTTCTCTGTTTTTTCTATTGATGGCAGGACTGGTCCCATCTCATTTTCTTTTCCCCCTTTCTTTTCTTTTCCTTTCTTTTCCTTTCTTTTTTTAAAAAAATTATTTATACTTTTCAGGTTTATAAATTTCACTGATTTTACAATCATTCTGACATTTTGAAACTTGATTTCCTTCCCCCTCTTTCTGCGGTTCCTTAAATTTATTTTTAATACCTTCTGCATATCCAAATTAACTGAATTTGCTCATTTATTCATCTTTTTAAAATATATATTCTTATGAAATCACAGGTCATTACAATAATCCTGCCAATGTTCTTATCTGTTTACAATTCATCTGTAAATATTCAACAAACCATTTCCATTCTTTTATAAAAAAAAGTTTGCTATCTTAATTTCTCATTTTCCTGCTTCTATAGATGTGGAAGCTTTTTGTGTTATGCTACCCCTCCCACCCAAAAAACCCCAGCCATTTCATATTATGCCATGCTCCCATGGAAGCCATTTTTTTGACTGGTGCCCACGGCACTTTCTAAAAATTCCAAATGTGCCCACCGACTCTAAAAGGTTGATGACCCCTGATTCGGAGAAGTCTTCAAACTCCATGCCACAGCCCCTTTGCTT
The DNA here is from genome assembly GCF_964270895.1 of Podarcis filfolensis. Taxonomy (NCBI): domain Eukaryota; kingdom Metazoa; phylum Chordata; class Lepidosauria; order Squamata; family Lacertidae; genus Podarcis; species Podarcis filfolensis. Next base: position 81,063,947 of record NC_139608.1, read on the forward strand.
GGAACCACAATATGGTGTTCCTACCCCTCTCTTTGGTGTGAAGGCCATCTCATGACCTATTGCCCCAGCTTGAAGTGAAATAAGTTATGAACAACATCACCCACACAATATATTTCTCATTTGGCTGTCTGTACTGAACAAGTTGCCTCACTTTGATCCAGCTTGAATCCTTTTTCAAAGACCTGATTAAGTAAAATGGCATGGCTGTATGAGAAACAAATCTTTATTGTCTGGGAGGGAGGGGTGTCTATAATTGATATTACTTACCCTGCGGGGCACTTTATTACAGACCAAAATGTAATCAGCTGCAGGGCAAAGAAAAATCATGACAGAAGTTTCTTTAACATACTAGTGCTGCTGAAGGAACATAACCTGCAAGGTCCCACTGGCCATTAAAAACTGTTCTTACTTCTGCTAGGTCATGTTAGGTCAATGTAGCTGCATACATTACTGATTTTCGACATTAAAGTAAGCATTCGCTTAATGTTAGGCCAGCCGCTAGCCTGCAGGAGAGAAGCCCTACAGAATGAAAATGCCATGATTTGCAGTAAAGATCCCGTGATGGAAGTAAATCGTGGAAACAGATCACTCACTGGGTTGACAAGCTGGCATTCAGAAATGCTGCAAAGTGACCCAAACATGGAACCACAAAGGTTTTGCTGGACAGGTTTGGTGAACAGGTGTCTGAGCAGGTTTGGAGGCAAAAAGTAGAAAAGTGTGATATTTATGAAGACTGGCATCCTCATAGTTGGGATTAGAGATGGCTCAGTGAGGTGGATTTGGGTCGCTTTGTATTTTAATGCAGTCTACCTAATTTGCACATCCTGAATCGCAATGCAAACTCAAACTGCTACCTTTTGAAAGTGGCACTTGTCTGAATTTTGCAATGCGACCCAACCCGAAATGTGCACAAAAATTCATGTGTTGGGAAAAGTGTGTATACAAATGAAAATAGTAGTGAAAATAATATTTTTAAATGTGCTTGGAAATGATATACAATGGAATGAAAAGGATGTTTCAAATAAGCTTTGTAAAAAACCCAGAAGCCTTTCTCTTGGGAATTATAGGAACAGAACTACCTAAATTGCATAGAAACATATTCACGTATGTGACTCCAGTGACAAGTATGCTACTTACCCAAAAATGGAAAGAAATTCAATGAATGATTGCATAATAATGCGAATTCTTGTTTTGTATGTGTGTTTTTCCCCTCTTTCTTTTCTTGTCTTAATCCTTTCTTTTTTATCTTTATGTATGTATATCTATTTGTATTTTAATTCAATAAAGATGATTTTAAAAATGGAAAGAAGAAGTCCTAGCAAAGGAAGAATGGATACAAAAACTTATGGAATATGCAGAAATGGCGAAACTTACCAGGAGAATAAGAAATCAAGATAACAAACTTTTTATAAAAGAATGGAAATGGTTCGTTGAATATTTACAGATAAATCGTAAACAGATAAAAACACTGGCAGGATTATTGTAATAACCTGCCGTTATATAAGAGTATATATTTAAAGAAGATAAATAAATGAGTAAGTTAATTTGGATATGGAGAAGATATTAAAAATAAATGTAAGGAACCGCAGAAAGCGGAAGAAGGAAGTCAAGTTTTAAAATGTCAAAATGATTGTAAAATCTGTGAAATGTATCTATCTGTAAAGTATTAAATTTCTTTTTTAAAAATGCACTACATTGGAGGGAATTGCTTGCAGGAATGTGTATATTAGGCAAAATACTAGGGGAGGGACAAGAGCTTGAGCTTAGAGCATCTACTTTACACATGGAAGATTCCAGGTTCAATTCCTATCAAATCCTGGTAGGGCTAGGAGAGAAAGTGTTCCTAAAACACTTGACTATTTCCCAAATAATTCTTGTAAAACATTGTTTGTTATAAAATATTTGCTATAAAATATCTGTTTGACACCCAGCGACATTTTATTCTCTCTCCTGGATATCTGACGACTGATCTTTTGCAGTGTTCAATAGTTGGCATGCTATATTTGTACCGAAGACTGATATTCAGTGGCACAGCGCAGTAATTTCCCAACTTTCTCTACTCAGTGAAGACTTTTCATCTTGATGTCTGCAAAAGAAGTTTTGCATATCTGCGCCAAGACTGTTGTGTACCAGAGGAGAGGACAAAAATAGGGTGTATGTTGGGGTATGTTGAGGAAACTGGATTCTCAGGACCCTATGCCCCTTGTTCCCAGTAATTGAACTTGAAATGTACAGTTATGTTGTGAATGTGCGCACCGATTTCCATTGTGCTACAAGGCAGTTATCCAGCCAAACTGATTTAAATGAGAGAATTAAGCTTTTTTAAAAAGGCTCTCCCATCAAACTCATTTGGACTAGAAAGTGCTTAACTTTAGACGATACCTAAGGCATTTTTCAGCTTCTCATCCTGCACCTGAATGATGCTCTTGAGGCTCCCAGTTCTTCCTCTCTTTACTTCTACAAATAATCTAGTTAAACAAACTTTATAACATCCACGTACAAAGCTGCAGAGAGTCACTTGGGCTCACCTCTAAATCTGATAGAGGATGGAGGTGAATTTGGAGTGTTCTGCGGAGACAGAACATCTGTAGGAATTTGAAGAGCATGCAAAACAATTTTGATGTGATTTGCCAAATTTCTCAGGGGGCTTCTTTGAGTAAGGATGCCCCTGGATGCCAGATTTAAAAGTCACGATCCCATGTGTTCATTAAAAAAAGGTACATAGCACTATACTGGGCACAATTTCAGGTTCTTGGTAATTTCAGTATTCATCGTTAATAAAATAAGTTTCTAAGTACGGACAATATCTGCTGAAATCTCAAAACTTCCCATAGATTTCCCATAGCTGTGGCAGGGCTTAAGTGACTCTCCTAATGCCTAGCAAAACTAGCATTAATTATGCAAAACAACAAGCATAGCAACTTTTGGGAAATGCATAATAAGCAGAATTTTGCAAGTTTCTCAACTGCACACCATCTATATACATCCCAGAATTCTGTTTCCTTGATACAGAGGTGTTTTGTTGCTTTAGGCACAAACAACAATCTATTATTATTATTATTATTATTATTATTATTATTATTAGCCATAACACAAGCATTTAAGTCTTTGGAGTGAATCTGCATTTCTTTAACCTTTTAAAAGCATCCCTAAATATGACAGTTTAGGTAAATGCAAAGAGGACCATAGGTGGGTCATGTATGAGGAACTGATACACACAAACATTCTTCAGTTTCTAGGTCACTGGTTCAAATTCCTCACTATTTAGTCAGGGAGGCTATCAGATGCTTACCACTACCATTTGATCTGCATCTATTCCCTGTCATTTATCAGCAGGCACAGCCACTGATGAACTAGCAGTGAGGCCCCCAAACTGCAAAATGCTGTGTTCTGCACATGGAGACAGCTGCATGCTCAGAATGAAAATGTGTTCGCTGCAGGTAGCAAACAGAGGTCATCCTCACAGCCTGGCCCATTTTATTCCCCTCGCCTTTTGTTTTTGGAAGGCTGTTTTGAACACACCCTGAGAACCAGAAAACTTATTTACAGTCACTGGGTTGTTTACCTTGTAAGGCCTTGAACCATTTCTCTTTCTAGAGCATGTGATCAAAGCAGACCCTCCAGGTGTCCCTATTTTCCAGTCCCAGATTTACAGAACCTGTCCTGGCTTATGATTTCATCTTGGAATGTCCCGCTTTTCCTTAGAACGTCCCTATTTCCATCAGAGAAATGTTGGAGGGTATGGAGTTACAGGGCCCCTGAGCCAAGGAGACAAGTAACTATACAACCTTTAGAAGACATCTGACGGCAGCCTTGTATAGGGAAGTTTTCTGATGTTTAATGCTTAATGTTTTATTATGTTTTTATGTAAGTTGGAAGCTGCAATTTATAAATGATAAAATGATGATGATAGAATGGGATTTCAGAGAAATGTTGAAGGGTATGGAGTTATGCGACTCCCCAAGCCAAGGAAATAAGTAACTACACAACCTTTTAAAGACACCTAAATACACCTGTATAGGGACATTTTTTAATGTTTAATGTTTTGTTATGTTTTTATATATGTTGGAAGCTGCCCACAGTGGTTGGGCAACCCAGCCAGATGAGTGGGGTATAAATAAAATTATCACCCCCCCCACCATCATTATGGAATAGTAAAGGTAAAGGGACCCCTGACCATAGGTCCAGTTGTGGACGACTCTGGGGTTGTGGCGCTCATCTCGCTCTATAGGCCGAGGGAGCCGGCGTACAGCTTCCGAGTCATGTGGCCAGCTTGACTAAGCCACTTCTGGTGAACCAGAGCAGTGCATGGAAACGCCGTTTACCTTCCCGCCGGAATGGTACCTATTGATCTACTTGCACTTTGATGTGCTTTCGAACTGCTAGGTTGGCAGGAGCAGGGACTGAGCAATGGGAGCTCACCCTGTCACGGGGATTCGAACTGCCGACCTTCTGATCGGCAGGTCCTAGGCTCTGTGGTTTAGACCACAGCACCACCCGCGTCCCTTATCATTATGGAATAGGACGTCCTTATTTTCACCAGAGGGTATGTCACTGGGATACATGCATGAGCCCACTTCTTATCACTGTATCAACTCTTAAAGGTATTCTAAGTAGTGGGGAAAGAGAGTATATTTCTAAAGGCACACCAGATGGCATTCAGCTTCTCTTTAACAGCAATGTGCATAAGGGCACAGAACTATAAACTGATTTGCAGCATTACTGCCGGCCAAATAGAAATGACAGTAGTCAATTCACTGGGAAAGGACCAAGGGTAGAGTTGACATGAAATTGTTCCTAACATACTTCCTTTGCGTATTGAAACCTAACATTCCCATCCATTTATTGCGGTACTCAGTGTATCCATTTGAATAACAGCAATTTCATTTTTATAGCCAAACTAAAGATGTCAATAGGTGCCCTCACAAGCTTTAGCACAGATTGAGTGCAGTTTGGGTATGAATTTCTGCTTCTGTTTTTTTAAAAAAAAACACTGTCTCTGTGTGTTTAAAAACAAAACAAAACAAAAAACAGAAACGAATGCTGCATGTTTTTGGAATGTGCAAAACTGTAAGAAGGAATGCCATGGTATAGGTTTTGAAATCATGACTGCAATAATAAAATTTTATGGGTTCTCCAGGGTTGAGAGCAAATTAACAAATCAACCTTCACTGCAGTGAACACTTAGGTTATTAGAGAGAGCAATTTGCATGGCTGTACAAATAAAACAACCCAGACCAGCTTGTTACATTTCTGCTGACTCAAAAGACTGCGCTAAGCACATAATAGATCTAAGGAGACTACAACCTGCAGCTGAAAGAAACCAACTGCTGTCATGGTCCATGAAATGCCATTGATTGTTGCAGATGCCTTGCCTTCACACGGCTTATTTTCTAAGCAGGGTTATCCACAGCTGGAGAGCCTGTTGCCTTCCAGTATGTTGTTGGACCTCCCAAAAAACCAAATCAACATGGTCGGGGGGGGGGGGAGTTGTAGCACCATGACATCTGGAGCTTTGTGAACACATTCCCTTTTTGAAAAAAATATTTATTTGGTTTTTCAAATTAAAATTTTACAGTCACATTATCCAACATACAACATGAAAACAAGATTCTCGTGGACTTCCCTCCTCCCCTTTGTGGGTCCTACTGTTAATCATTTCCTCCTGCAACTTTTATGATAATCCAAATCTTTTACCTCTCCATTGTGTCCAAAATTCACAATTAAACTACAAGTGATATTCCAATCCTACAAACGATTTTAACTGTTTACAATGGTTTTTAAGATAGGTTAGAAATTTCCCCCATTCCTTATTAAAATTTTGGTCTTCCTGATTTCTGATTCTTCTAGTCATTTTGGCCATTTCGGCATACTCCATCAACTTGATCTGCCACCCTTCTCTGGTAGGGATTTTATCTTCTTTTCATTTCTGGGCCAATAATACCTGTGCAGTCGTGATCACATACATAAATAGTCTTTTCTGCTCCCTTGGGATTTCGGCACCTAGAATTCCTAAAAGGAAGACTTTAGGGGGTTTTAAAGAAAATATTGTTTTAAACATTTTTTTCCAACTCATTATATATTATTTCCCAGAATTCTTTTACTACCTTACAATTCCACCACATATGATAAAGAGTGCCTTCTTTTCCCTTACATTTCCAGCATACATTTGACCCCATTTTATACATTTTTGCTAATTTGCTAGGAGTTATATATCATCGGCACATCATTTTCATAAAATTTTCTTTCAACATAAACTGTGCTATTTTTACTGTTGTTAGTCGCTCTGAGCCCAGCTTTGGCTGGGAAGGACGGGATATAAAGGGCGGGATATAAATATAATTTTATCATTTTATTATTATTTTAAGTTGTAACATGCTGTGAACTTTAAATCCCAATTTCATAACTTCTCCCATGCTCTAAGTTGCATATTATACCCAAAGTCTCTTGCCCAGTGTATCATTACTGATTTGACCTGTTCGTCTTTTGTATACCATTCTAGTATTAGTTTATACATTTTTGAAAGTCATTTTGTTTTATTCTCTAGCAGCTCTTTTTCAAATTTAGAGATTTCAGTACAAAAACCATTCTTTTTGTCCACCTTGAATATATCATTTAATCTGTGAACATATTATCTGCTACTTACCTGGTCAGGGATCACCAACCCAGCATCTCTGGGTACCACATTGATGGTCCTCCTGTATTCAGGGTGGGGGGATATTTGAGGTGGCTGGCAGGCACCCCTTTTGTCCACGGAGGGGCTTTTGTATGTGTATGGGGTTACTGCAAGAGGTGTACTTAGGCAGAGAGAAAGATCCATGCGGTGTGTGAGGCAGAGAAAGAAAAGGAGGAATGTGTGTGATCTCCTTAAATTAAATTATATGTTTCATTTAAGATTCATATACTGATAGTCACTGTATCCACAATGTGAACTGAGGGTGTTCTGCTATTGGTATCATTTGTATATATCCCCCCTGATATTTTCTGCTTTCTGCTTTAATTTTATTTCATCTTTTTCTTCCTCTCGTCATATTTTCACATTAAAAGATAATTTTTAAAAAGGAAGGCTGGATCATAATAAAGATAACAATGAAACCATTTGGCTGTCCAAAGATTGCTAAATGCATAGACTCTGTGTCTCCAATCCACAGACACAGGTTCTCTTTAGACAAAAATGGGTATCGCTTAGGTGTCAATTAAGAGGATGAGCAAAACAATGGAAGCCCATTTTAGGTATCCTTTTTTATAATAATATTTATTACTTTTCCAACAATTTAAACACTACAAAACAAAATAAACCATACAATTAAACTAACAAAACAAAATAAAAACAGTTTAAAACACACCAAACAATTTCAATATCTTATCTTTCATTCACTTATTTCAGCGACCTCCTCACACCTCCCTTTTTGTATTCCACTTCTGTTAATTGTTTCAGCAATTCCTTTCCATCTTCCTCTGTTTTCTATCCTATAATTATCTTAATATATTCTAACCTTATTTTTTCCTTTAATACTCTAATAATCTATTTATACTTAATTCCTTATAGCATTTCTACTAAAGCCATATAACTTCATTTCCACATTTTTCTAACATTCATTAATTTTACAGTATTTCTGTAAATAGCCTTTAAACTTTTTCCAATCTTCTTCCACCTACTCTTCTCCCTGGTCTCTGCCCATTTTAGGTATCCTGTCCAACCAGGAAATAATATGCAAAGCACTGTTCAAGGGGTATCTCAAAGGGATAATCTTCTCTCTGTAGCGTTAACCACATACAAATAGTCACGACTTTTCAGGTAAGAGCCATATTTTCCTGCAAACTCTTCTCTCCTCCTATGAAAGCTCATTCCCTTGGGTTTAAGAATTTGATTAGTCACATGTCTTCACAGGGTGTGGTTGTCTCCACACACAAGATTTTGTTACTCTCCTAAAAAAAATGCATTAGGTTGCATATGTAGGGGGGTGTCACTTGCTTGAGCTACCCTTATTGCTTGGCAGTAAAGGAATTATAATAATAGTTTGACCCCTTAAATGAACATAGATGAACGTAGTATTTAGTGGTGGGATCTACTCTCCAGGCATTGCTTAGGTTTCAGAATTTTGTCTTTCAAAGAGTTTGCCAGGCTTGTTGCTGGGGTCATCTCAGAATGATGTTTTTTAAAAGCAGCCGTAAAAGCCATTAGCAATTTCTGAAATGCAAAAATCTAACATTGTTAATCAAGAAGTTGCTTTCAGCTTGATCCGTGAACACTGTTTTGAATATATGCCCCTATAGGACAGCCTCTTTTAAAACCACACAGCATCCCTGGAATAGGGCATCCCAGGAGCCTTGCATGGAATTAGAATGCAAAACCTACAAGCACTGGCGGATGAAGGTGGGGGCAGGGGGAGTGGATCGCTCAGGGTGCCATCGGGGGGGGGGGTTACATCGCAGCTGCCCCCACCCCGGGACGTGCACCGCTTGCCATGCACCCCCCAATGTGTGCCACATCCCCTGCGGGTGGCGCACCACACCACCTGGGACACACGCCACCCATGCCCCTGGATGTACGCCACTCCTGGTGCCAGAGCAGGTTCCTTCGCCGCTGCCTACAAATCAGGCAGGAAATGTTTTTTGTTTCCCCCACAATTTTTTTATTGATTTTTCCAAATTTTTTAAACAAACAAACAAACAAACATCTTAACTGTACTTGATCCAAACTTGATAACATTGTTAAGTGACTTCCTCAAATCCCCCTGGCTGAATTTCAGTGTATATCATTGTAACATTTTTCCAAAACCAATTTTCTCATAAAATAACTTGGTTACTTAACATCTTTCTTTGTTTTCATTTTGACTTTAAACATATTATTCTCTAACATCACGTTTAAATCCTAAGCCTATCTGGTATTTGCAAGTTCTTCCAATTAAGTTATCTTAGCATATTTAACTAAATAGTCTTTGAATCTCATCCATTCCTCCTGGTACTCCTCCTCCTTCTGGTCACGGACTCTTCCAGTGAAATCAGCTAGCTCTAAAAAGTCCATCATCTTCATCAAATCAGACAGGAAATGTAGATATGAAGTTTTAGGCTGGATGGAGCATAGAGAGAAGTGAGAGTATGTGTAGAGGATAGTTTACTGTACAAATGTTACTTTTTTGAGACAAGCGTGGCCCATTATTTAAGCGCAATAAAGCTTTTCTTCTTGCAGCCAATGGTAATTTCTTTATTGCATGTTAAATTTTCATACCAATATGTCAAAAAAGACTCTTGATTTTCTTTTTCGGTGATGTGCATATTTATTTAAATTTGATGAATTAACAGACCCTTTTAAACAATAAGCAATTAAATAAATTAATGGGCCATTTTAAAAGCAGGTGATTGATCTACCAAAATCCTTCATTCTGGCTTTTGGAGCAAGCTCCCAGAAGACAGCTTCCAGTGAAGGCAGTTTTTAAAGTTACTAATATGACAATTCAGTCGTTTAACTTTTTTTTTTAATGTCACCAGTGGAGTTCCCAGGAAAGTCAAGAAAAGGCTTGGAGAAGCAAAAAGGATTTTCAGGCATGTATGAAGGCCACAAGAGAGGAGTCCTGTAACAACAACACCATCATCATCATCAACAACAACAACAACAACATTATTTGCACCTCATCTATGATAAAGACCAACAGCACCACCTAGTGAATCTAGGGTTCTGAACCCCTGAGAAGAATGAAATAAATAAGCAAACATCCTTAGTTTCATCTCCAGTCTACCTCCTGAGCCCCTTTCACGATAGTTCAGTTGGTCTGAACATGACAGCTCTTTCAGAACGGAACTATCCCTTAAATAACTTTCCAATTAGCTACCTGGACTACTTTCATCATAGGTAGACCATCTATACTCCATCTAAGGAAGGAAGGTGGCTTTTGTCTGACTTAGTTCAAATATTCATTTGAGGAGTGCGAATTTGGTTTTTTCTCATTAACGTGCAAAAATTGCATTTCTCTCCCATCCCTATTCAGAAGACTTCCTGGCTGTCTGAACTTCCTAATTTGAAAAGCCCCATAAGAGATGTTAACCACACAGTGTCTTCCCTGGAACTCAGATTGAAGCATAGGAGGTTGGTTACCAAGCATCTGAGATCAGTACACCCCGTTTACCTTTTTTAAAAAAATCCATATTGGTTTCTTTAAAAGTAAAAAGACTTCATGTTTTTCAAAAGAAGGACTAACAGTAGCCGGGAACACAGAAAGTAGCCTCTCCATTTTCCCCTGCTTCCAAGGAAGTCTAGTGGAGGATGACATGGGATTTGGGGGAAATGTGGACACCGAGGGCAGGTGTAGGATACAGACTGCTGGTGAGATTACTTGCAGAACACTCACCAACATGCTCTGGCAACCTGAAAGCAACAAAAATATGCACTTTAACAATAAGAATTTCACTTCTTTTCTTCCCAAACATAATTTATTTTCTCATTAACTGTGAGTGAATGGTATAAAAATAAAAATCAGTTTGTTTGTGTGTGTGTAGGGGAGGAATTTTTGGAACAGCACTGGTTAGAATTGTCAATATCACTGTTGCCTTGTGGTTGCAGTGCAGGCAAGAGGAAATCTGGTCCCAGCCACCAGCGAGGAAGTCAGGGGCTGGTGCGATGGGCCAGCAAGAGCATTAGCGAGAGGCCTGGTACCACAGCTGTCAGCTAACGGACCATCAGCTTCATGGAGTTTCCTTCCCCTTCCACTGCAGCAAAGCTAGAAGTGAGAGGAAGAACACTTTGGTTAGAGAATCAAGAAAATCAACCAGAGGTCACAGACAGCTTCCTCCCAGCAAGGGGTTCCCCTAAGTGGATTGAAATGCCTGGTAAGAACTCACATTCTCAAGATGTCCACCATTCCTCTACCTTTGTCCTCCATTCCCTTGTGCATCTGCTTTATTTAGTTGGGAGGCAGTGATGGCCACCAATCTAGGTGGCTTTGAAAGATGATTAGACAAATTCCTGGAGGAGAGGGCTATTGATGGCTACTAGCCATGATTGCCTTGCTCTGCCATGTCAACAAACTGGAGGCCAATGGTGCTTCTGAAAACTGCAGGAGGTCTGGGTCCTGCTTGCTGGTTTCTCACAGGCATCTGGATGCTGGACTAGGTGAGCCACTGGCCTGACCCCACAGGCTATTCTTATATTCTTATGCTCTTATGCTCTTATTTTTTGTTTATGCACAGATTCAGGTGCTGTGGCAGTACAACTCTCATTGGTTCTCCAGACCATTGGCCACATTGGCTGGAGCTGATGGGAGTCCAAAAATATCTGGAGGACTACAGGTTAGCAGCCTCTGAGGTATTGCAACCTAGTTACTTTCAGCACTCTAGAAACAGCAAAGTATAAGGAAGATGTGGGGAGTGCATCATCACTACGAAACCTTCACACTGGGGTGGTGGGAATGTCTTTGGAACCAAGCCTGGGATGAATGGTATATCAATAAAGTTAAAATACTGCTCTTCAGACTGTGCAATATTGCCAAACAGAAAAAAAGAATCTGCCCTCTTTCAAAAGAAAAACAAAACAAAACAAAGGAAGGCCTTCTGTAATGCAACTTATGCCATCAACAAAGGGACTTTTATTTTTTCAAAAGTTTACTCATAGACTTAATTAGATCCACATGGTTATAAATGTGCATCCTTTGATTTAATACCTGTTTCCAACTCTCCCATCCAGGCCCAATAAAAACAACAGCATTGCTATTCTCCTATAAGCCAACTGGACCTCTATGCACAAGGTACATATGAGAAGCAAATTAGCAGGGTACATCATTAAATTGGTAATAAAAGGGGAGCTGGCATAATGTGACTATCTGGTTACATTAATATGCTTCCTAGCATACTTTAGGAAATTAAAGGAAACATCACTCCATAGAAAAACATTACTGCAGTTTCAATATATCATATAGTGCTTTCCCTTGCCATATGTTCCCCTGTTTTATGGTTGTTTTAGACTTATCTTCAAACCACTTGTAATAGGGCAGAGAAGTCCTCAGTCAGTGTTAAGACTTGATCCTTACAATTTCCAAGTTTCAAAGCAGGTGTCTTTAATTTGAATGGCGCAAAGAAGGTTAAATCTTTGTAAATGTTCCTCACCTATAGAAAGCTAATTCGACAAAACAATTTGAGAACTCTGAGATGAGACTTCCCGCAGCTTCTATTTTCCCTTAACCCTTAAGGTGTTGTCTCCCTGCAAAACGTTTGTAGACATTAAAAATGCAGCTCTGAGCTAGTGATATATTGAGATCACTTCCTTATGGATCAAAGCAAGTCTCAAGAATCAAGGAAAGGAGATCCAAGAGCGTTGATGTTGGGAATGGAGCCAAGCCTGGCAATCAGCCTGTAACTAAGTCTAAGCACATGCAAATGAACCAACCATGTATTGCTTTCTTATTTAGCCCTGTCAATGGAAGGGTTGCTGGTTATGGTGGAGCCCAGGTAGACAAAACTGCCTACTACCTCAAGCTTGTGCTCACCAATGTTAATGTGTGGTGTGCTGGCAACATCTTGACCCAGGATGTTGGTCTTCGCCAGGCTGATGGTGAGGGTGAAGTCCATGCAGGCGTGGGCAAAACAATTGTTGGGTTTCTGCAGAGCTTCCTCAGAGTGCGCTGTCAAGGCTGCGTCATTTGCAAACAACATCTCTCAGATAAGAACCTGCCACACTTTTGTCTTGACGTGGAGTCATGACAGGTTGAACAGACCCCCGTGACTCCTTGAATGGATGTACACACTGTCTTCAGTGGAGCTGAAGGCATATGAGAGCAACAGGGAGAAGAATATGCCAAAGAGAGCTGGGGTGAGAACACAGCCCTGTTTCACACCACTGGGCATGATGATGATGATAACAACAACAACAACAACAACAACAACAACAACAACAACAACAGAAATATAAATTTATTAAATTTATTATTTATACCCTGCCCATCTGGCTGAGTTTCCCCAGCCACTTTGGGCAGCTCCCAACAGAATATTAAAAACACAACAAAACATCAACATTAAAAACTTCCCTAAACAGGGCTGCCTTCAGATGTCTTCTAAAAGTCAGATAGTTGTTCATTTCCTTGGCATCTGGTGGGAGGGCGTTCCACAGGGCGGGCGCCACTACCAAGAAGGCCCTCTGCCTGGTTCCCTGTAACTTGGCTTCTCGCAGTGAGGGAACTGCCAGAAGGCCCTTGGAGCTGGACCTCAGTGTCCGGGCTGAACGATGGACGTGGAGACACTCCTTCAGGTATACTGGGCCGAGGCCAAGGCATCAAATGGCAGGAAAGAGTTTCAAACAAAGATGTGCTTTCCCAAGCCAACATTCCTAGCATGTCTCCTCACCAGCCCTGATCCTCTTTTTTCTGGATTTTATGCTGCCTTTGAGAGCAGTCCTGCTCATAGACACACTGTCTGATTTGACTCCTGGAATTTCCAACTGGATGCCAATCTTTGAATCTCATCTGTCTGCATATCTGCCCAGTGGACGCCCTACTGGGGCCAGGGGCCACCAGATCCCCTCAGAGCCCTTTTGATCCTGCCCAGTAGCCTACAGTAGCCTAGGAACACCAGATTTCCTTCTTACGACCTAGCTCCCCACTTCTTTATGCGGTTTAAGAATAGGTAAGGACCTCCATCTCTTTCTCCTCACCACCCTGCCCTCTCCATCATTGATCTGGGCATTGCCACACTGCCACCTGCCTTGACTCACTGCCACCCTGCTTCCCTTCTGGGATAGGTTTCAGTAACTGCATACTCAGTAGCTAAGGTGATTTAGCTGTTGTTGCCTTTTAACAAACTTTTCTGCGTTGAGTCCCAAAATCTAAGCTCTGCTTTCCCTTCCCAGGGCTCTTACAGGAATGTGCTAATATATGCGTATTGCTAGTTTCTGGGCCAGCTGCATCAGATTGACAGTAGCCTGTCAGACTGTCCTCTGGGAGGAATCGAGCCAGCAGCTGTCAAGGGAGCTTCTGAGACTGGCTTGTTTGGAAGGCAATCGACCAGAGTCCCTTGTTTGGAACTAACAGGAAGCTATGGCTAATTGTGGGCTTCCTAGTTTATTTTCTTGCTCACATGAAGCAAATGTGTTGCATGTGAGCACACAAAGCCTATGCATACCTTGGCTTATTAAACTAATCAGTGATAGCAACTTTCAATTTACCAGCTAGTTGAAAAGTACTCTTGCATTTCTGAAGCTGTTTCAGACCCTCTAAGTGTCTCCATTTCCCAGGGACAGTCCCAGATTTACAGAAGCTGTCCTGGTTTCTGATTTGATCCCAGAATGTCCCACTTTTCCTTTGGACGCCCCTATTTTAATCGGAGAAATGTTGGAGGGTATGGAGTTATCTGACCCCCAAGCCATCTGAAGGCAATCCTGTATAGGGAAGATTTTTTTATGGTTTTATATATGTTGGAAGCTGCCCTGAGTTGCCAGTCAGTTGGATGGGGTATATTAAAATAGTAATAATAATAATAATAATAATAATAATAATAATAATAATAGGATGCCCCTATTTTCATCAGATAAATGTTGGAGGGTGTATACTGTTTTGGTTCTGGTGTGTTACTGTACCAGGGAATTAAATATATAATATTAAAGATGGCCTTTCCTTTCAGCAATAAGTGGTAGCTATCATCTGTTAAATTACAAAAGGGCACACATTATTGTACTGTAGTGCAAATTCCTTTCAATACAATCATCAATTTATCAGCTAAACAGCAGGTGAGTAGCCAAGTAAAAACACCTTGATCCACATGGCTCTGCTCTCAGTGGATTTATTTTCCCCTGTGATGATCTCTTTTGAAACGCTTCCTCATTTCTTAGCAAAACAATGTAAAGTTTCTGCAGGGTATAAAGAGATGTGAGATTATGAAATCAAATGAGCCCATGCTGTCTCAGTAGATTTGACTGTTATTAACTGCCCAAGAGATTCAAATCCAGGTTCTAAATTAATCCCGTTGCTGATACAGGCATATCTTTCTAGGGCTCTCGGAAGGCAGCTAGCAAAAGCTGTCTTCTCTACAAGTTAAAAGCTAACCACTCAGAAGGGTCATTTCTGGTGGGATGAAGCTGGGTCATCAATTATCCCCCACTCCAACAGGGAAGGAAATAATAACCCCCTTCAAGATACTTTTCATAAGACATCCCACAACAGTAAGTAAAACACAAGGTGTACTAAAATTAGGAAGGAGCTGGATTGTGATGTCGTAAATGGAGTTCATGCAGTGGGGTTTGAAAATCTGGGGCTCCTTGAAAGCTTATCAGAGGCTAATGATACACTGGGTGAGGGATTTGGGGCATAACATTCAACTTTTAGATTGGGAAAGGTTATGGAAAAGAGATTTGAAATTCTCGGCATGTTGTACGCTGAAAGAAAACTATATGAAAATTATGTACAAGTGGTAATTGACTCCTAGTAAGTTAGCAATGGGACGCGGGTGGCACTGTGGGTTAAACCACAGAGCCTAGGACTTGTTGATCAGAAGGTCGGCAGTTCGAATCCCCGCGACGGGGTGAGCTCCCGTTGCTCAGTCCCTGCTCCTGCCAACCTAGCAGTTCAAAAGCACGTCAAAGATCAAGTAGATAAATAGGTACCGCTCCGGCGGGAAGGTAAACGGTGTTTCTGTGCGCTGCTCTGGTTCGCCAGAAGTGGCTTAGTCATGCTGGCCACATGACCCGGCTCCCTCGGCCAATAAAGCGAGATGAGCGCCACAACCCCCGAGTCGGCCACGACTGGACCTAATGATCAAGGGTCCCTTTACCTTTACTTTAAGTTAGCAAAAAATGTATAAGACAAGTACAAATACCTGCTGGAAATGTAGAGAAAAAGAAGGTACCTTTTATCATATGTGGTGGTCGTGTAAGGTAATGAAAGCGTTCTGGGAAATGATATATAATGAATTGAAAAAAATGTTTAAAATAACTTTTATTAAAAACAAACAAACCAGAAGCTTTCTTATTAGGAATTGTAGGTACTGCCACCCCAAAGGAGATGACTTTTTATGTATACAACAGCAGCCACATGGATGCCACTAGCCTGGAGATGGAAAGAAGATAAAGACCCTACCAGAGAAGAATGGCAAATTAAACTGTTGGACTATGTGGAATTGGAAAACTGACTGGAAAGCTCAGGAACCAAGAAGACAAAAACTTCAAGAAAGAATGGGGGGTGGGAATTATAATTTATTTAGGAGACCACTGCAAGTAGATGAAAACATTGGCAGGATTTTAACAACACTTGTAATGTAACAATTACTATGGACAATATGGAGAGATACAAAATATGAATAATGAAATAATATGCAGCTGAAAATGTTGACAATAAGACCCATGGAGAGGGTGCTGGGAAGTCTGGAGATTCAGAGAAATCTCTAAAGGTGGATACATTGTTATAACTTTACGCTTGCAAAATCAAATAAAAACTATTTTCAAAGGAAGAAAAGGAAGCTTATAGGAGGCTTTTCACTTTCCCAGCATGCTGTTGTGTTTGGTCCGATTCTCTCAGACAGCACCTGAAGTGATAAGCTTGTTTCTAGATTGTACCATTTTATGCCGCAAGAGTGGGTGCACACATGACTTGGAGAGGGCATTTTCTGAGGCAGCCCGTAAGTTGTGGAACTACTTTCTCACAGAGATGTGTGCTTCATTATACAGCTTTGGGCGATTGCTGAAGACGCATCTCTTTAACCTGGCTTTTGACACTGGAGATGAATATTGTTAGGACCCACTTTGTTTTTGAAATTAAACTGTTTGATATTAAAATACAATATGATGCAATATTAATGTTGCGTTTTAATTGCTGAAACCTTCCCTGGGACTTTAGGGTGAAGGGCAGGCAATAAATTATTGCAATAACAATGGTTATTATTATTAATCCTTGTGCATAGAAAATTGCAAGGTTAGAAGCCTCCTTAACAATGTGATTTTTTTCCTTTAGTCTCAGCAGAGATTTTTTTTTTTTGCTTGTTTATGGCACAGGGGAGCACTCAGTCATGTGAACCCCCACCTGAAGTATAAAAGGTACAAGCGTACCATTTTCTTTATAGCAAACCAACCCTAAAGAAATAATAATAATTTTTTTTATTTACACCCCGCCCTTCCCGGTTTAAAAACTGGGCTCAGGGCGGCTAACAGCAAATATAAAACATTGATTAAAATGCGACTTAAAAACAGCATGAAATATAACATAAATGCAGCATCAATGTCAATAAAATTCAAAAATTCAGGGATCATTTGTGGGGGGGGACCCCAGTCAGTAAACATTAAATGATCACCAGGGCTAACTGGCCAAGTTGGTCCTACTAGGGCCAGCAAGGAGACCAGGGAAGAGTTTAAATGTGGGGTCCCAGAAGGGTTTCTTCATAGAAAAGGAAAGGGAAAGGGGAATAGAGGAGCAGGCTAATTCAGATTGAAGGCCAGGTGGAATAGCTCTGTCTTACAGGCCCTGCGGAAGGAGATCAAGTCTGGCTTCTTTAGGGCCCGGGACCTTTAAGCTATTATTATTCATGGACCTTAGGGTCCTCTGTGGGACATACCAGGAGAGGCGGTCCCGTAAGTACGATAGGACTCAAGATAGGGCTGTGCAGCTGAAGAAGTGATGTTCTGCAGAGAGGAGTGGGCTCTGATCACAGCCACTGTCAATGAGTTTTATGGGATCCAGGAAAGTATCTGGGGCATTGCTTAAAGGGGTCTCAAGTCAAAGCGAAGAATTAAGGGGTGGATTGGATAAGGGTCTTGGATTTTGTCTCTCCTCCCTCTCATCAAACCCAAAAGGCCTTCAACTAGGACATCTGTCTTTCATTTGTCCCCAGGCTTCTGCCATTTCTCCTGGGGTAGGGGGTGTTAAGCTAATATTACACCGGAGATAAAAAGAACTGTTTTATTTCCTGCTTCATTTTGGATATTACAGAGTTTTGCAAAGCACCTCAGCTCCATCTTCCAGCCATTGTCAGTGAAGGAGGATGAATTTTGGTCCTTCATCATCAGGCATGAACTAAATCCCCTTGCTCTCTTATACAGTGGTACCTCAGGTTGCATATGCTTCAGGTTACATACGCTTCAGGTTACAGACTCCGCTAACCTAGAAATAGTGCTTCAGGTTAAGAACTTTGCTTCAGGATGAGAACAGAAATTGTGCTCCGGCGGCGCGGCGGCAGCAGGAGGCCCCATTAGCTAAAGTGGTGCTTCAGGTTAAGAACAGTTTCAGGTTAAGAATGGACCTCTGGAACGAATTAAGTACTTAACCCGAGGTACAACTGTAGTTGCTAGCTGCAACAGCTGCAAGAGGGCAAATCCTGCTTCCTAGTTTTCAAAACAACAGCCTGACTTAGTGCTGAAAAGACTATAAGTACTATGGAGACTTAACCTTCATTGGCAGAGGAGTTGTCTTTCATTCATCAGCCCTCCTCTGTTCATTTTGATTTCTGCCAATCACTTTATGCCAGACGAAGAAGGATATGTATTGACGGTTCAGTCTCCAAATCCTGCACTTAACATGACATCATAAATGCTAGTTAGAATGCATTGTTGTATATTACAATACTAGCAAAATGCCTATCATAATGATGAACGGGATGTGTGTGTGTGGAGAATGGGGATTTATCGAAAGGACTGCTGGAGACGGGTGCAAGCAACCACAGGGACATTGCCAGTAAGGCCCATTCTGCTAGAATGGGTCACAAAAGATGAGGAGGTCAAATCGGTCATAATCAAATGGGCACAGTATATAGGACATAATATACAATTTGAGGACTGGGAAAAATTGTGGAAAATAAATTTGAATTTTACAGGTTGTTCTCTTTTGAAAGAAAATTATATGAAAATGATGTATAGATGGTATATTACACCAGTACAGATAGCAAAAATGTACAAAACTGGGTCAAACACATGTTGGAAATGTAAAGAAAAAGAAGGGATTTTTTTATCAGATGTGGTGGGAATGTAGAGAAGTTAAAAAAAATTGGGAAATGATATATAATGAATTGAAAAAAAATGTTTAAAATGACATTTGTAAAAAAAACCCAGAAGCATTTCTGTTAGGGATTGTAGGACAAGACCTACCAAGAAAAACAAAGAACTTATTTATGTATGCTACAACAGCGGCAAGAGTCTTGATAGCACAAGGATGGAAGAATGAGGAAACCCCAACGAAAGAACAGTGGCAAGAAAAATTGATGAGCTACGCAGAGCTGGCTAAATTGACATACAAATTGCGGGATAAGGACAACTTAAGGAAGAATGGACGCTTTTTACAACTTATCTAAAAGACAACAGGTTTTGAATAAACATACACAAATTTATTAGTTGATAACATGGTAGATAGATACTGTAAGGATATGTATAATTTTACGACATGCAGAGAATAATATGTTCTGAGAAAATCAGAGAGAGGAGCTGAGGGAAGTCTCGGGGGGGGAGGGAAGGTTTGAAGGGGGAAAGGGGGAATAATGAATATGATATGTTTTGATAATCTCTGATGCTGAAATTGTTAATATTATTTTTTTTTAAAGACATTGCCAGTAAGGCCCAACCACCCACTGTTGGCATGGAGGGCACATTTTGCTTCTGCTTTATTTTAAAGTACAACACATAAGTTCTCTCAGCAGAGTGAAGGACATTATTATATAGCAGAAAATAAAGGGAGCCACATATGTAGAATAGAAAGTAAAGAGGCACACTCAGACATCAGTGTGGTGGTGGTTAAACATATTCTCTGCTCCCTAGTAACCCTGCCCCCTTGGAATCCTGACCATTGAGTATACCCTGTAATTCCAGTCTGAAGCTATTTGCAGAGCACTTATTGGGTTCAGTTTCTTAATCACACTTGAGCCCTTTTCAGGCATTCATCTCTCATGCTCTTAGACTCATGTGAGAGGAAAAACAGGGCCACAATCTCTGGCCTAGCCCCCTCCAACCATGCCCCTGTTTGTCCATTTGAGGATACAGTTGGAAGTGGGGAGCCTGCTGTACATGTGTAACCGCCCCCCGCTGCCCAATTTAGGGATGGCCCAGGTGCATATGGGCAAAATGGAGGAAGAAAAGTCAGAGGCTATTATCTGAAGATATGTAAGCCTTCAGACATTATAGAAAACCAAGAGAAAACGATGAATGGCTTGGATTTCCTCTTCCTACATTGATGCTCTAATATCAGTACAGAAGTCATAAATCCCCTAACCCTCTGGTGAGAAATATGAGCTGTTTCTGTTTCTCAGGTTTTCTGTTGAATGAGGTACAAACATTTCACTTTGGGAATTATATAGGAAGTGCAAAACAGGAAGTGGAATCCCTCCCACTTCTTGCCTCACCCTCCTTTTTTTTTTAACATTCAAAATTGCTTTGAGGTTGGAAGCACACAAGAAAGTCCCTCACATAAAATTATTGTAAAGCAGAAAATGTCTGAAAATTTCACTGGGAAAACTGAATTTTCAAGAAACCAAGTCAAAGGACAATAAAACCCAACCTCCAAAACAATATAATAGAATGTTAAAGCCTAATAAAACAAACCATAACTTAGGAAATGTAACCTATAAATATTTTAAAATAAATATGTACTGAAACCCAGTACAGCCATCCACACTCGGGGGGTGTTAAAAATGATTTGCCAATACTCATATTTTGATAGAAGTGCTATGGGTGCCAGCACAAAATGTATTCCATGGGTAGCAGAAAAAAAGAGTGGTGATGGTACTCTGTATCGGTGGATAGTTACACAAAAAACACTGTAGCCAAGCAAAATCATGAATAATTCCCATTAACTACTGGAGACTCGGGTGCAAATCTGGTTCAAGAGCACAGAAACATCAGACATTGTCATGGAAACTCTTCACTGCCATTACTACAAATGCACAGAACAATTTTCGTATCCCTCCACATTTCCATTGATTACACCACATTGAAACAGTGCGCCTCACTCTCACGACATTTTCTGTATTTTCCCTTCCACTTTTACCTCAAATCTTTTCTCCTGTTTAGATCCTTTTCTAGTTGTCCACTTCTCTGTTACCTCCCGTTGTCACTGTCAAAGGCCAAAGCTGGTAACCTTATCCTCTGTCTCTCGGGATGTGGGGTGACTTCACTATTTGTGTCATAACTGCTGAGATGGATGACATCATAGTGCACAGTGACAACAACTGACATGCATTAGCACATTAAGTGTTGTAACCAAAGGGCACTGCTGCTAGGTTATCACTGCCCAGACTGCTCCTTCTGAGAAACTTACCCCTTCTTGCTTACTGCTGCTGGTGGTGGTGGTTACATGGTGTCTCCAACTTCCTTCAAATCCCACAACATCGTTCTGTAGATGAATGCGCTTTTCTGTCTTAGGCTGCAGGCATAGAGCCAGTCAGAAGCTGCAACAATGCTACTCTCCTTGGCTTACTAACTGGCTTTTTATTCAGTGTTTTGAAAACATGTTTACTTTTTCAATACCAGAAAAGAAACATCGTATAATTAAATGTCATTTTAGTTACTGACAATTTCTGGCATGTTTGTCCCTGTTCAAGTTACACCCAGTGCAGGTGCCCTAATCTAAACAGAGATGTGATTACAAGTTTACATTGGCATGCCAAACACTTGTATTGTACTGGCTGGTGCATCACTTGCAGAGCACTAAGTAAGTTTTAAGCTAGCTCGGCTGAAGCTGGAGTCATCTGACAAATTTCAGAAGGAACTGGGAAACAGTGGGTTCCAGGGAGCTGGGTCTAGACAGCAAGCTTTTGCAGGAAGAGATCCAAGCAGGGCAGGAGCTACTTTGACAGTGTTCGGAGGTGAGCCCTTAAATAGCAAACCAGGCCCCAGTCTTACCCCATACCCAAGAACCGGCAGTAATTAAAAGGGATGGTGTCTGGAATCAGCGCCTTGGAAAAGAGCATTATTTGGTGCTGACAAAGTTTCCTCAGGGTCTGAATCTTGATTCAGAAGAAATGAGGCTTCATGCCTGCTAAATTGCAGAAATATAGGTCTGGAACTTTTGCACTAATAATTTTTTGCAGGATTGCATGAAATTTGCAGGCATGTCAGCTCCTTTTAAAGGGATGGATCCTGACAGATTTCAGAAGGACAGATACAGCGTATTTCCTAAACAAAAAACACCCACAAACTTTTACAACTTTGGCTTATTTACATATTCATAAAATTTAGAAACCACCCTTCATCTGTAGATCTCAGGGTGGATCACAAAAATACCCCTAGATAAAAACACAAAAAGATTCACTTATTCTTACCTCTTGTTTTGTGGGCACTTTGCATGAAAACAGCAAACAAGAGAGAGGTATCCCTAAGTAAGAAACCTGCCAAACTGAGGACAAATATGTGCACAGGTCTTCTGTGGCAGGCCTCCTTTAAAGTTAATTTTGTAGTGGGGGATTAAAAGGGATTTCCTTTCCTCCTGACGATTTTGTGGTCAATAACTTTATTACCAAAATGACGCCTATCATTAAGATGTCCAACAGGAAAATAAGCTGCAAAAATTAAGAAGAATGGGTGGGTGGCTATAAGGTGATGATGAATGCTTTAAAAACAAACAAACAAACAAAGAAGTTTTAGGCTTGTATTCTGCTCAACTGCCACCCAAAGTCACAGAAACTGAAATGCACAGCTGATTTGACAGGGAGTGGGTGTGTGGGCATGTGGCAGAGACAGAAGGACTTGAGCTATTGCATTTTCCAAGCAATCTCCACTAGCAGAAACAGCAAAGAACCAAGAACAGGCTAGGAGGAGGTGATGCATCACTTCAACATCACTTCCCTAAAGCACTGTGATTGGAGATCCCTTGTAATAAGCATCCCCTCTGATTAAAAGTCAGACCTGTCAATCGCAGAAGAGCTCTCCCTCCTTGATCTCCCCACGCTGGCAGTTACCTGATATGGGGATAAGTGTTTTAGTTATTTTCAGACACAATGCCTGCATCTTTTTACCATCCGAATCTGTCCTGAATCTGCTCTGAAGCAGATCCAAAGTGCCCTGAAAATGCAGCAGAGGTCCATGCTTCAACCCTGAATTTATTCATGGTAGCTTTAGGATTTGTGATATGTCCAAATCTGATGCGCACTCGTGTGTGTGTGTGTGTGTGTGTGTGTGTGTGTGTGTGTGTGTTTTGTTTTAGAGCAGTGGAATGTGTTGCAACATTCAGAGAAGTGGGAGATCCAATGTATTACTGCGTTCCAATCCACACATCTGTATGCGAGGATTGCAAATCAGGTCAGCTGGGCATTCCGTACCACTGACCCTTCTTTGCAGAACACACCTCTGCCTCGGATTCCATGGAACTGTGAGATGACACTGTTTGAAGGGAAATGATTTTTCCTATCTCTTTAATTTTCACTTGAGGCCCACCCGAGAGACTGTGCAGGGAGCGGATTACAGTTTCAGTGACTTGCTTTGTAAATTTAATTCCTTATTCCTCGGTTCAGTATCCCTTCTGAAATGTGATGTCATTGCCCTTTGTGTCAGGGAGGTTAATTTCAGATACACCGCACATCCCCAAAGTGCCGCATGAAACAAAAAAACAGAAACATTTGCTTAGCTGTGTTAAATGTCCTCATTATACAGAGGCATGGAAACAGGCCATCAGCCCTGTTCCAATTACCAGCCAACCATTCCATCCATCTGCAGAAAGGTAGATATTATAACACTTGAAAAGGTGCAGAGAAAAGTGACTCGTAAGTTGATCCCAGGAGCAAAAGGCATGACGGTAAAGACAGCCTACATTTGTTAATCCATATAATCTGAAGAAAAAGAAGGGATTAGGAGGAGCATTAATTGAAACATACCTGATTTTTAACATCTTGATATTATTGGTCAAATAATGAAAGTGGGAATAATTCCTACATCTAATGCTAGAATATGTGAGCCTTTGAAGAATAACCGCTCAAGTTCAGAAGGTTCTTTCTGAAACAGAGAACTGAGAGTTTTGCTAGGCAAGGATGCTGGATCACAGGCAACCCAGAAAATCAGCAAAGTGGGCAGCTGGAACCAGGGGCTGAGCAGATGTCATGGACTGGCTGGATGCAGAAGAGTGGCAGGAGGCACCAGCTGGGGAAACCCCAACAGAAGAAGGCTTAGAGCTAGCGGATCAGACGTGGGACAACGGTGAGAGGTCAGAGGGACAAGCGGGAGAAGACTGGGAGGAGGAGGTGTTGGAAGCTGAAAAGGTAACAGGGTTTAGTGAGCAGGAAGAAGCTGTGGCAGAGAGCAGTTCAGAATCAGAGGCTGGAGAGGAGTGGGGTCAAGAGGCAGAGATGAGTCAAGCTGCTGAAGAAGCCAGGAAGTCTTCCTCTCCTGCTGTGACCAACTCCTGTCCCCCCTGCTCCCGTCTCCCAGAACCAGACACGGTATGAAAAGGGCAGAGCAAAAACAGAAAAGATGTCTGAGTCTCATTTTGTTTGGGAAGGACCCATGAGAGGAGGAGACCTAAGGAGCTGTGGGAAGGTGGGGACCTTCAGTCCTCACAACTTCCTCATTGGGGCAAGATCTACTGGGAAGCGTTGCTGTGCTTACTAGGCTGGAGCTGTTTTGTTTCTTTGAATAAAGAATCAACTTCACTGAAGCATGTGAGTTATTGCTGACCTGCTCCCTGGCAGCAGAATAGGAACTCATGAGTGGCAAATGTAGTAAAGGTTGACTATTGGGCAGGCAAAGCTGGTCCTAGAAACCTTTATGGTGCTACTGAGTCAGGGGAAATAAGTGGGATACATCAGCACTTATTCTCCAGATGTTCTGGACTACAACTACCATTAGCAAAACACAAAATATCTGGAGGTGCCAGTTTAGCTAAGTGTAGATCAAGGGGAGACTGGTTCTAGCCCCAATGAAAAGGATGGTGCCATTGAAGAGACATTGACCACCATTTTGTGGGAGACGATGGCCTGAAGAAACAAGTATCAGTGGGCCAACATGTTTTCCTTCTATACTTGATCTTCATCATAATACGGCCTTTCATTAAACATTGCATCTCTCCATTAGTTTGTAATTGCTGTCCTTGCCATACAAGTTATGCATTATTGGATTCAAATTTAGAGTTCCCCCCTCCCATGGCTCTGAACAAATTGCAGACAATTGCAGGACCTAAAATAATTGCAAAAGTAATCCTAAAGGATCAGGCAGAAAATGAGCTAGGGTTGCCATATTTCAAAAAGTGAAAATCTGGACATAAAACTTGTTGACTTTTTTGGTAAGAAGTTTGGGACCTATGGGGTCACCCAAAAATCAATACTTCCGGAGATTTCCCTGGACATTTTAACGGTTTCCTGAAAATTCCTCCCTATTTTTGACAGTTGAATCCTAGATATGTCTGGGAAATTCCAGGTGTATGGCAGCCCTATATGAGCACTATCTAGAGATTTTATGTCCCCTGCATTGCATAGACTACCAAGGAGGTATGTGATATTGTCATGATGGTAATTTGGAGCTAGAGGTTTACTTTATGCAAGTCTCTCAGTGACGCTAAAGAAAACGTGGCAGTGGACATCAGTGGAGGTTGTGGCCGCTGCTAATTAATCTTCATTGTGTCCAATGTTATCCCCAATAAAGGCACATTACTTGAAATGGTTTTGTTTAATGACACTGACTTGAGAATATGACTGATAAACACAAGGAAAATCCTTCCTGCATAATGCCGTGTTCTGAATTATTTAAAAGGTGGAATAGCTTTGGAGCATGGGAGCCATGTGAGATATTCTTCGCCATCTGTGCATAACAAGATGTCGGCACACAAAAGAGGGATCTGAAATATCCGGAAGAGGTCTTAAAATAAACTCTAGTCCCAGTTATTTATATATGAACTAGTCCCAGTTCATATATAGGGTGTGTTCACATTAGAGCACATTGAAGTTGTTCTCCTCCTGCATTTCAACAACTCTACGTGGGGCTGCCCCTGAAACTGACCCAGAAACTCCAGCGGGTGCAGAATGCTGCGGCGAGACTCCTCACGGGTCCTCGTCACCGGAGCACATTCATCTGGTGCTATACCAGCTGCACTGGCTCCTGGTGTACAGGAACAGATTTAAGGTGCTGATTTTAACCTTTAAAGCCCTATACGGCCTCGTACCTATGGGACCACCGCTCCTGGTATGCCCCACAGAGGACCTTAAGGTCTGCAAATAATAACACCCTGAAGATCCCCGGCCCCAGGGAGATTAGACTGGCCTTGACCAGAACCAGGGCCTTTTCGGCCGTGGCCCCGGCCTGGTGGAACGCTCTCTCACAAGAGACTAGGGCCCTGTGGGATTTGACATCTTTCCGCACGGCCTGCAAGACGGAGCTGTTCTGCCAGGCCTTTGGTTGGGGTTCGGTCTGATTCTTTTCTTTCTGTATAAGAACAAGCATTAAAGAGGCCTCCTAGCCCGCTCACAGGTCCTTTATAAGACCAGTGATAACAATTGGCCCTGGAGAATATTAACCACTCTCAATTTTACCCATGGACTGCCATCTGTCCAGATTTCAATTTGCTCTGAATTAATTTTAAGATGTATTTTAACTAATTGATTGCCTGTTTTTATGTTTTTATGTTCTTTGTATACTGTCTTAGTTTCATGATGTTAGCTGCCTTGAGCCCAGCTCCAGCTGGGGGGGGGCAGGGTACAAATAAAAAATGATGATGATGATGATGATGATGATGATGATGATGATTACTATTACGTGGCTTCGATTCCTTACTGTTTGTGCACACACCCATGGATGGGGCAGAGATGTCATTACACCATGGCAAGAGAAGAATTGGGAACGGCTTAAAGACCCGAGCTGGTGTGACACCAGTTTGAGAAACAACACATCAAACAGTAGTTTCTTATAATGGGGTATATGGGACACAGGTGCATTTTGGATAGCAGTGAAAAGGCAGTGAGGGCCCAGTAAATGGGAGGGACAGACATAGGCATATGGGGAAAAAATGGGTGTGCAAGCTGTCCCCCTGGGTATGCACCCTGCCACCTGCATAGTTGCTGCATAGAGCAAATGGGAACCCTGTTAAATGTTTCCAGTCCAACATCATGCTGCATTCACTTTATGTCGGGACGTATGGCAGGTGTATTTTTGTTGTGTTTATCCATGGGTAAAGCAGATGCAGACTCGTGAGAGTCCCATAGACTGCAAGAAGATCAAACCTATCCATTCTTAAGGAAATCAGCCCTGAGTGCTCACTGGAAGGACAGATCCTGAAGCTGAGGCTCCAATACTTTGGCCACCTCATGAGAAGAGAAGACTCCCTGGAAAAGACCCTGATGTTGGGAAAGATGG
This sequence comes from Podarcis filfolensis, assembly GCF_964270895.1. Classification (NCBI taxonomy): domain Eukaryota; kingdom Metazoa; phylum Chordata; class Lepidosauria; order Squamata; family Lacertidae; genus Podarcis; species Podarcis filfolensis. Next base: position 81,091,167 of record NC_139608.1, read on the forward strand.
AGGGCACAAGGAGAAGGGCATGACAGAGGACGAGATGGTTGGATAGTGTTCGCGAAGCTACCAGCATGAGTTTGACCAAACTGCGGGAGGCAGTGGAAGACAGAAGTGCCTGGCGTGCTCTGGTCCATGGGGTCATGAAGAGTCGAACACGACTAAACGACTAAACAACAACAACAACACTTCTAGACTCTGTTACCAAGATCTATGGGCTCCAACCCTGGGTGCAGGGCTCTAAGATTTTATCACTGGACAAATAGACCCCATCCTTTAACCTAGACAAGTTCCAATGCCTGATCCTTTGAGGGTATTGCCCATAGAGACTAGCCCAGCTATAGAGCCGGCCCAATACATTTTGGCACCTGAGGCAGACCCCAAAATGGCAAGCCCCCTCCGCACCAGGGAAGAAGGGTGATGGAAGATCTACATCAGGAACAAGGAAGGAAGGAAGATCGACATCAGGTTCTGCTGCTCCTATGGATCCTACCACGTGAGGCAGTCACTTCACCTTGTCTTATGGGTGGGCCGGACCCACAAGGAGAAGGGGATGACAGAGGACGAGATGGTTGGATAGTGTTCGCGAAGCTACCAGCATGAGTTTGACCAAACTGCGGGAGGCAGTGGAAGACAGAAGTGCCTGGCGTGCTCTGGTCCATGGGGTCACGAAGAGTCGGACACAACTAAACAACAACAACGAGGGTCATCTTACTGGAGCAATATATTCTTACAAAATCCTGTTCAGCATCCTGGAGCAATATATTCTTACAAAATCCTGTTCAGCATCCTGGAGCAATATATTCTTACAAAATCCTGTTCGCGAAGCTACCAGCATGAGTTTGACCAAACTGCGGGTGGCAGTGGAAGACAGGAGTGCCTGGTGTGCTCTGGTCTAAGGGGTCATGAAGAGTTGGACACGACTAAACGACTAAACAGCAACAACCACAAAGCAGATGCTTGTGCATCTGTACAGAAGACAGGTATAAGAACTCAGAATGAAACCTCACCTTTGCGTGATTCTATTTATTTATTTCATTTCTATGCCCCCTTTTTCCTCTAAAGAGCTAAAATGTGGCATACACGGTTCCCTATTCCCCGCTCATTTAATCCCGACCACAACCCTGTGAAGTAGGCTTAGGCTGAGAGGCAGTGATTGGCCCCCAAGGTCACCCAATGAGTTTCAGGACCAAGTCAGGGCTGGATTCAAACCGTGGTCTCCCAGGTCCTAGCCCAACGCTTTAACCAACTACTCCACGCTGGGAGAATTGTAAGCAGAACTCCGAACGCCTCCATATCTGCTGAGATGACTTCTTTGCGCCCCTTCGCACCCTGATACCTCCTTGAAGAAAACACCCATCTGCGTCCTGAAGCGCATTTGTTTAACACCAGCCATCTGATCTTGTTCTTCTCTTCCTCCTTCTCCTCTTCTTTTTTTTAAAAAAAGAAGCCACCAACAAAAACCTGACCCCTTTACACGCACACGCACAATACAGTCACTCATGCATTTGCAGCTGTAAACCCCCCAAAGGTCGTTTCCATGACAACCCAGGGTCCTTAATGACCCTGACAGTTCAATGATTTTGTTTTGTTTGAGAGGGAAGGAATAATAAGTCTTCTCTCTCCCCCACTGCCGTTCCCCACCTCCAGTCATCCCCCTCCACTACACACCCGATGCTGCTGTTCATTATCTGATTCTGGGATCAGCCCTGGAGACAGAACAGCAGCAGCAGCAGCAGCAGCAAGCAAAGATAGCGGAGGCAGCAGTGGCCGGGCATCTCTGAAAGACAAGAGCTTTGCCGCAGACAAAGAACAGTAAAGGAGCCGGGCGTGCTCAGCATACAGTCACTGCGGCGGCCTCATTAATTCCATCACTAGCCCAATGAGTTTAAGCATGCGCCAGGGGTATTGCGATGGTTTGTAGCAATATGTTGCATAAGTGAGCCCCAAATCGCTGCGCAGTTATTTAGAAAGTACATCTCGCGTACCACTAACAGGGATGCTTTTTATTAATGATGTATACCAGAAATGCTGCAAAGACGCCGGCCGTTCCTCTGCAGCAAGGCCTATAATTTTAATGATGTGATGAATAAGGCAATTAATGTACTTCACTCTATTTCCCACATGCATCATATTTAACGTCGGAAAGCTAAAGAGATTTCTGAGAGGAGGAGCGGTGGGGGTGGGGAGCGCATTGTTAAGCCGAATCGTTCCCTGCTTCCGAATGCAGACCACCTGCATCTGCGGCCGTGGAAGTGGCGTTCCTTGTTCTCCAGCTCGAAACTGGCTAGAGGCACCTGTGCGGAGTTGCTCCTTGTGTTAATATATAGGGCTGTCGACCGATTAAAGAATGTTTAGTTGATTAATTATCTGCCTTTCAGCCAGATAATTGATTACATTTAGAGACATTTGCATCTCGCCAAAACACAGGTGTCATTTTTTTTTTAATGGAAGGACACATGCAATGTGATTTGCAAATGTAATAATTAAAAGCTACCACCCATTGTTAGATGGAAAGGACACCATTTATTGTGCCCCCCCATTCTATAATACAATAACTAACATATCGAAACCAAAATAATCTAAGCGCGCTCTTTCTCTCTCCCCCCCCCCTAAACAAAAACAGGTATGATCTTAACTTTCAGTTTCACATTGTGAAGTTTGTCATCTCTGGTTAAAGCCACTAATTAATCAACTAAAGCTTAAGTTGATTAATCTGCCAGTTAAAAGCCTTGCAATCCTGATAAACCTATGGACTAGTAAGAAAATGACCTCTTATAGACTCTAAACAGTTCTGTATTTTATCCTAGCATACAATGACATTAAAGACCCACCCTTCCCAAAGATAAAGATAACATATTATTGTTTCATTAATGTACTTCACATGTGTACCAAATGGTGGTAGCAAACATTATACTGTATATGCTATTCTCTATCTATACCTCTGCAACCCCTCTCTTGGATGCTTTTCCCAGATGTGTATGTCTGTGATGTCAGGGAAAGTGGAAGGGATGGTGGAAAAAGTTCAAGCATCTGTCCAGTAATGCTTTGTGGCTACTTAGTGGTAACCACAGTTCTCAGAACCGCTGGATGTCTAGTCCTGCTCAAAAATCCATGGTGGCAAGTCCTCTTTGTGGACTGTTGCCTACACTGGTCTCTTGGAATCGGAGGATCTTGAAAAGTTGTCCTTGTAACACCATCACAAGAAAAACCCATCATACCACTTGGGAAATTACCAGAGTAAAAACACAACCAAGGTTGTACACAAAATAGAAGAAGAAGAAGAAGAAGAAGAAGAAGAAGAAGAAGAAGAAGAAGAAGAAGAAGAAGAAGAAGAAGAAGAAGTTATTATTATTTATAGCCCGCCCATCAGGCTGGGTTTCCCCAGACACTCTGGGTGGCTCCCAACAAAATATTAAACAGAATATAACTTCAAACATTAAAAAAACTTCCCTAAACAGGACTGCCTTCAGTTGTTTTCTAAAAGTCAGGTAGTTGTTTATTTCCTTGACATCTGGTGGGAGGGTGTTCCACAGGGCAGGCGCCACCACCGAGAAGGCCCTATGCCTGATTCATAGTCTGCACATGCAAAAGACATCCACAGTACAAATCTTGCAGCTGTGGAATCAAGATTCTGTGCTTGGGAAGCTCAAGTTCTCTGCTCAACATACAGTCTAGAGATCCATGCAAATGTGCTTATTTTGTATAAACCTGCTTGATGCAGGGAGCACACACTCCCTCACAACATCTGGCTGTGCTCCAGATATATGCAGCTGCTTTCGCTTCTAGCTTGGCTTTGAATACTATAGAAGGGGAATGCACCACCTCTACAGGGCTCCATAGTGTGAGATGTTGTGTTCCTAGAGCTAATTCTCACGTTATTTTTTCCTCCAGACACAGGATTGCTTGAGCAAGTCACCAGTGGACTTCCTGCAGCAGCATTTATGAATGAGTGATACCTGTTACCAGGAGCCTGACAGAGTTATGAACCACAGCAGAATAACCAACCCGGCTTGGAATTTCGACTGGCTCCCTAACAAACTACATGAACAACAACCTTCCCCAGGATCTTACCTTTCCCAGGATCTAGTCGCATGCTTTCCTCACCCCCGCAAAATGTTTGTGCTTGGATGCAGACAAGGAAGTGCCTTGCAGGAATAAAACCAATACATGAATATGCCCTTCCAGAGCAGTCTGCTCCTGTGCTCCCTCAGAGGAATTGAGATCAAAGAAGCACTCTTGTTAGTAGTCCCAGGAATGGGCAAAGCTCGCTAAGAAATTTCACTTCTAGAAAGTCAATATCCCGTGTATGTTTTGCTGAAGCAAAAAACCTTCGATTTTCCTTGAAATGTCAGTCAGTCAGATTTTTATTGTTCGTCATCAATGGGCACTGCAATACAACCCGAGAAAAAGTTAAACACGCCTATTTTCAGAACTGGAAATTCCCCAAATTTAAAGCTGTAAAGTTCCCCAAATCATTTAGACCATGAGTAGGAAAGAGTTATCAGCTTGTGGCCTGCACAGTCTTCTTCCTGGGGATATATGCCAATATTGGGCATGACCAGAAACAAAATTGGGTGGAGAACAACTGTTAATTTAGTCACACACCCCTCTCTATCTTTCATCCAGAGAAACAAGAAGCATGACTGCAATTGAGACTGGTCCAATAGGGTAAGTGTTTGCTTCCTTATTACAACCAGTCCAGCAGGTGTCACTTTGAGTTGCACTGGTTGCCTGCTTCCTCCCTCTCAGTATTGCCTTTGTAGACCTCGGCATGGAGGAGAGTGGAGACGAAACTAGAATTAATTGGCTCCACCAGTCATTGACTCTGGTTCCGGCTACTGTTGGTCTCCTTGCCTTCTGCCTACTAGTCTCAAGGGGCACCAACGTCCACTGATGTTCAGGATTCAAGGACACATTGTACCCAAGCAAAAGCACTCAAGGAGGACTCAAAGGAGGTCCAGGGGAGGGTATGGCCTGGGAAGAATGCCAAAGGCCAGGCAGAGAGATCTGGGCCTGAGGTTCCTCATCCCTGATTTTGTTGTTGTTTAGTCGTCTTAGTTGTGTTCGACTCTCCGTGACGCCATGAACCAAAGCATGCCTTGGAAACTCTCACTTTCTTCTCAAAGCTTCTCCTTTTTTATGTCCATGGAGTTTTCTTGGCAAAATACTGGAGTGGCTTGCCAGTTCAGCAGTTGACACCCTTCTGGGTCCAAAAAGTAGTCCACAAGTTTCTCACAGCTAATACATATAAAGCCATTCTGTAGGTAACAAATGTCTACATCAGCCAACAACCATCTAATTTTGAAATCATCTGATTGACCTTCTTGAAAATTCTCAAATGAATAGAGGAACATGTCCCTAGGTGAATTGAATAAAGGGCAGGATAGGATATAGTGCATATTGAAATGCCACTTTAAGTAAAATGTAGTGACCTATCTAAATAGTCACATCCCAGGAAGGTGGTGGCCTACCTTAGTGTCTCTTGCCTGGTCTTCCTCCTTCTACCACCGGGATTGTAAAGTTTTCCCTCCCTCTCCATTGTGAAGTTTACCTTGGAAGTGCTAGGATGCAACCCAACTTGCACTGGAGACAGATACACCTGCATGGGAAGAGTCGACAGAAAGGAATATCCAAGCACCTTAGACTGTCCTTCCTGGGGTGACCTATTGATCTTTTTTCAGGGTTAGGCTGATATTCTTAGTGTTGCTGACCTGACCTGACCTCCTTTCTGCTCCATGACTCCCTTCGGAGAGGAGACATATTTTGTGTCTCTCCTCCTGAGATGAAAAAGCAAGCATGACTAATTGCATTCTCTACCTTAGTTAGAACTAGAACATAAAGGTACTGAGGGTTACCTTCCTGAGTTATGTAGATGTGAAAATGGTTCAGGAATTTTCTCAGTAGTTAGAGGGCTGGAAACCAGGGGTGCTGGATATAGGGGCAGAAGGGACTTCAGCCCCCAGTATTTGGGGGCAAGGGGCTGTGCCCCCCAATATTGAGTGGGCTGCCACCTCCCACCACCAGGTGCCCTCTGTGTGCCCCAGCCTCCATCCAGCAGCTCAGGACCAGGAGCCAGGTGGGGGCTGGGACGAGCAAGGGGGCGATCTTTGCCTTTGGTCATCCCAGCCTCCGCCCAGCATCCTGGGAGCCCAGGATATTGGTACATCATACCTTTCATGTGAGGAGAACTACTTCACTTTTATTTTGCTCCCTGGCTTGATACTGCAACCTCTGCTTTCACACTTCCCCAAGCTTTTCTGTGAGATGTAACTTGGCGAAACTTGATTCCCTGATCAGCAGCTTGGAGAGCACCATTTCCCACTCCATGTCTGGCTTTGATGTGGAACTTCTGTGTGGTAGCCTGATTGAATCAAAGGTGGTGGTAAGGGGCAAGAGACAGGTCTGTAGGATTAGAGACATAAATGAAAGGTAATTACATCAGAGGCAGACAAATTGGCAAGTCGGCAGGGATACAAGCAAGGCTAAATAGCATTTAATTCTCCATATTAATTAATTTGGTTCATTCCTTTAAACAAGACTTGACACACTGGGTCATTGTTGAAACATTAAGGACTGGTAAAATCTACAGTGTTTATGGACAAAACAAAAAAATTTTTTCCTTCCAGTAGCACCTTAAAGACCAACTAAGTTAGTTCTTGGTATGAGCTTTCGTGTGCATGCACACTTCTTCAGATACCAAGTGTTTATGGAGTTTGTATCCAACAGAATCCAGTTCTCCACCCCTATTTGACTGCATATTCATCCACTTGTCTCCACCAGATGCCCTCATTCCGGATCTTCATCTAGTCTTGCCCTTCTTTGATTCCACCATCACCCCGCTTGCCTGCCCAACCATGGGTGACCTCCCAGTTTTTGATCCTTCATCTGTCAATGAGCCATTGCACATTCCCACCACTTTACCATGGCTGCCGGTACCCATTTATGCCACACACTGAGTGCCAAAGGCTGCTACTGCTGCTGTTCACATTTCAGTTCGGAGGGGAGCCATGAATGAAAGCATGCAAAGGGGCACCTGTAGAAACAGTAAAAGTGATGTAAGTGGTGGGTCAGGACCAGAGATGATTCCTGCATGCTTCTCCCCACATGATGGTAATCATGGGATGGAGGCAAGTGGAGAATGCCCGAGCAGTGCTTGTGTTTGACTTGGTGGGTAACAAATACTATATCCTACAAACTGTGTACATTTCACAAACGCCAGTTGTCAAATCCAATGACGGCAGGATGAAGGTTTTCCAAGAAGAAAGGATTACCTAAGAGATGAGGAGATACCCACCAAAGGAAGGAAGGGTGAACCCTATAGAAGAGAGAAGGATGGCACTTGCAGGTGACTCCTCAACCTACACAAGGTAGCTCCACGGGAGACAACTGTTTTCCAGCCCACTGAGGGTGCTATTATAGGATATCCTTTCAATTATTTGAAACACGGGCTTCAGTCAGAGAATGTCAGGAATAGCTTCCAGCTGTTATAGAGAGATAGAAATCTGTCATGGGAAGGCATTTTTATCTCCTTGTTAAATTGGGAGAGAGGCTGTTTGTGTGTTAATTGTGTGTGTACACTAACTTTTTATATATATTAAAAAAATCAAAAACTCTTAATGGCATTTTACCATCAAGGAGAGTTGAATTGTTGGCTCTCAGGCAGTTTATAGAATACATCAAAGCTGTTCCTGGATGTGTGCATGTATATATATATATATATATATATATATATATAGGCAGACACCACCAGAGAGACCCTGAATAGACCCCTTTTATCAAGTGTCTTGAACAGTTACTTGATCTTAGAGGTTTGTATGCCTACAGTCGGCAATGTAAACGTCCGAGACAAATTACAAGGCAGGACCAGTGCAACAGTGAATGATGAAAGTGCGCCCAGAAAGGCAAACAAGCAGAGCATTACAACAGCCGCTTAATGGAAAACACATTTATTAACATCGAGTGCAATGTCTGTTAAGTTTTTCCCTGCTGCAACTGCCTGGGAGATGCCACTGGTTTTAAAAGATGAAACAGCCCAGTGAACGAAACTGAAGGTGGGTGTTCTTGCAAACGCACACACACACACACACACACACAAACCCCCCACACCTTTCTGTTCCACTGTATTCTGCCTGTGTTCTTGGCAGTGCGACTGCCTCTTGGCTCTAGCGGAGATGGAACAAAAGCCACGCTGGCATGAAGAGAGCAACTTGATTTCACAGGGCCTCCTGGGAAATGTGTGCAGGAGCCAGACTCGGAGTTTGGCAGTCGTGTCCTTGAATAAAAAGAGGAGGAGGAGGAGGGCAGGAAGGAAAGAGCAGGAAAGGTCTCCATGCCGCACATGAGAAGCTTTCCTACACAATGAAATGGCCCTGCCCGGGCGCACTTAATGGGAAATGTATTCACGGCAAGCCAGTGCATGGTGCTCGCGTGGTACAGCAGCACACTTTGCCGTCTAATGCGCTTTTGCTGTCCACAGCCTTCCTTTCACGGGCTTTTATTGACAGCTTGAGAGATCACCCGCTTGCAGAAGAAAAGAGCAAGGGAAGAGGGTTTCAATTAGAAAACAAAACTGCAGAAAGGTGCAGGATTTGGAACTGGCTTCTAATAGTGGTTTCAAACTCTAGTTAACTAGACTAACTCTAGTTAACAGGCACAACAACAGACTATGATCAAGGACAACAAGGGAATATTGGGGGGCATTTGCATGCAAGAGTGGAGCGGCTGAGAAAGCAAGAAATCCTGAGGCCTGATCCGTTAAATATGGTGTTGGGATGGGAAGCATCAAGAGAGCATATAAGGTAAAGGTAAAGGGACCCCTGACCATTAGGTCCAGTCGTGACTGACTCTGGGGTTGCGACGCTCATCTCGCTTTATTGGCCGAGGGAGCCGGCGTACAGCTTCCAGGTCATGTGGCCAGCATGACTAAGCCACTTCTGGCAAACAGGAGCAGCGCACGGAAACTCCGTTTACCTTCCCGCTGGAGTGGTACCTATTTATCTACTTGCACTTTGACGTGCTTTCGAACTGCTAGGTTGGCAGGAGCAGGGACCGAGCAACAGGAGCTCACCCCATCACAGGGATTCGAACCGCCGACCTTCTGATCAGCAAGTCCTAGCATATAGCCAGTGCATAAGCTATAGGGGGTTGCCATGTTGGGTGGAGGAATTCTCTTTGGGAAACCACTCTGAACATTTGTTGACTGTTCAACAGGAGTGCTGAAAAAAGCCCAGATTAATGAACTGAGCAGTCTCACTATTGCCATTCCATGCTTTTTTCATCAAAACAAATGCTTACCTATGGGAACAGGCAGTGGGGAGGACTCACTATCATACCAGAGAAGCTTCATTAACTACAAACCCAGAAATTAGGGGTTCCCTCCAAACCAGTGCCAAAGGAAAATGAAGATGAAATAAAGGTTCCAAACAACTTAAAAAGAAAAGGACTTGGTTTTCCTTTTCCTTTTTTAAGGATCATGCAATCCTTGGGTTAGCAAAGTTGTAGGCTTCTGAAATCTCCCATTTGGAGAGATCTGGTTCAGATGGAGGGAGTCATGGCTACCTAGCTTCTTGCTTGTTCCAGGAAGCAAGAATGAGAAAGGAATGAGAAGTGGGGAGCAGAGGCTGCTGAGTAAGCCACACCCATTTACAGCATGAGCTCAGGGCTCAGGTTAACCCTTTCTATGCATGCAAGTGTGACCGTATATTACAACATCCCCTAGCTTCAAACATCTCCTTTGGCTAAGGCCAGACGTCCTTCTGGCCAAGACATTTATTTAGCATTGCATTTATATCCTATCTTTTCTTGCATAAATGGTTCTCCACCTCCCCATTTTATCCTCACAACGGCCCTGTCAAGTTGATTTGGCTGAGGGACTTTGACTGACCCAAGATCGCCCAGGGAGCTTCATGTCTGAGTGGGAGATCTGAAGCCTGGTCTCTCTGGTCCTATCCTGGCACTCTAACCACAACACTACCCTGGCTTGCTCCAACACCCTTCAGAAACCCAGATGTCACCACTCCTCTTTGAACATGTCTAATATCAGTCTAATTTGCCAAATCACTTGCTAAAATGCCCGGTGCTGTGTCTCTCATGCATGTAAGCTTCCACATTTTACTTAAAACAAACAAACAAACAAACAAAATCCAGTCAAACTTCTTGGTTACACAAAGCCAGATCCCTTGACGGGATGCTGTCTATTGACGCTGCTCCAATGCTCTGCTGCTTTAGCGTTGCAGATGTTTTTGTGTCTTGATAATTAGGTGCCTCAAAACAAAATCCAGACGACTCGAGACCATCCACAATGGTCACTTCATTTCTTTTTTGGCACATCATCATGGGTTAGTAGGTTAAGGAGCTTACCCTTAATTGAACCGGGTAATCCTCTCAAATCTCCCTGGACATCCATTCTCCTAAGTCCGGTGTTGTTCATCCTTAGCGCCGCTGATGTGAATGGTGATTTTGATTCCCTTTCTGTCTCACCTGGTTTCCCTGGGAGTTCATCTGCTCTCCATTTCATCGCAGCTGCTGTGTCAATAAAAATCCGGCTTTTTGTCTCTCTTGACAAGTGCTCACACAATGCATTCTGCAGACTCTCATTGTGAAGGGCCTCTCATTCTCTCACTAGCTTAAATTGATTAAGAATCATTTTATTCCAGATCTATGTGTCAATTGGCATATTTATTTCTAATCAGCTCTTTAAAATGGCATCATTCAGAGGTGCTTAACCACATTACTTAATTTTCAGACTCTTTTACTATTGATTTCTAATACGGTTTCTTCTCAAGGTATGGCTGGACATAGCATTCAGGAACAGATTTCCCTCTCTGGAATAAAAGGCAGTAATGGTGGTTATTTGGTGAGTTTGAACTGGAAAAATTCTGCATACAAACTTTCTGCATATAAACCAGACGTTCTCATGTCATTTCCCACTATTCCACATTGTACAATTGTCATGCCTTCCTTCCTTCCTTCCTTCCTTCCTTCCTTCCTTCCTTCCTTCCTTCCTTCCTTCCTTCCTACCTTCCTGTGCTATCATGCTGGTAAATTTGCCTTGCAAAAAGCTCTAAGGATGCACTGGCAATGTTCAAGGTTTCATGTGAATTTGGTGCATGGAAGAAGTTGAAAGTGTGGTCTGGAAAAATGATGAACGTCTGTGGAATCTGAGAAATTTTTCTAGTCTTGTCAATTCTTTTCTTGCTTCCCTTGTGTTTGGCTCGAGGTGGAATCCCCAACTTTCTCTGAAATTTCACTTTAGACCAAATTGGATGGGGATGCCGTTGCCCTGCAGGGCTCTGAACTGAGGCTTCATCGCATGACGCCTGGAAGCAGGCTGGGTGCATGCTAGCCGAATAAAGGGTGGGGTCACTCCCTCACTCATGTCAATCAGGAGCTTGTTCCCTTGCTACACACATTGCCCTTTGCACCCATCCAGCAATGGACTGTCCTTTTAAAGCAAGATAGGAACTTTTTGAGACAAGATGCTTTGAATACATTCCCCATGGCAAAGGAATGTGCTCTCTTGGCAGCGGCGTGGAAGAGATCAGTGCCAATTCCCAAGAAAACCCCATTTTTGGACAACGTGTATCTTGTCAGAAACAGATGGACAAGATACGAGTCTGATGGTACATTCGTTAATTTGTTTATTAAAAATCTATTTGTATTTGATAAACTCAACGGGCTCAAGTCAATGCAGCGCTCAGGAGATCCTTCTCCCAGTGCAAACATTTCAGCTTGTCCAATGGAACTGTCTCTCCCCCTGAGCATTGTTCCACAGGTTCTCTCTCCCATACGCACCCTGAGTAATAATAATAATAATAATTTATTTATATCCCGCTCTCCCCAGCTGAAGCCGGGCTCAGAGCGGCTAACAACAATAAAAGTAACACAGTTTACATAAAATCACAATCAATTAATTGACATACATTCTAAAATCAATTCATTCCAAAATCAATTCAAAATGAAATTAATGGCAACCATTGGTCTAGAGTTCTGTGAGGATTACCGAAGGAGGGGGTCAGACTGTGCCTTGGCCAAAGGCCTGGTGGAACAGCTCTGTCTTGCAGGCCTTGTGGAAAGATGTCAAGTCCCGCAGGGCTCTAGTCTCTTGTGACAGAGCGTTCCACCAGATCGGAGCAATGGCCGAAAAAGCCCTGGCTCTGGTGGAGGCCAGTCTAACCTCCCTGTGGCCCAGGATCTCCAAGATGTTTTTATTTGAAGACCGTAAGGTCCTCCGTGGGTTACTTCTGGGTTTCACTGCTCACGCATGTGCAGACGTGCAAGATGACGTCACACGCATGCACAGAAGCGGCGAATCGCAACGCGTGCGTGCACAGATGCACCGCTGCGCTTGCATTGTTTTCATGTTGCAGACAGGCCTCCGGAACGGATCCCGTTCACAACCAGAGGTACCACTGTAATCTCAATATATAGATATGTTTTTATTTTATTTTGTTTAATTTCTATACCGCTTTATATTTTTAATAAAGATCTTAAAGCGGTTTACAGCATATTAAACCAATAACTCAATAAAATATTGTACGTTCCTCCGGCCTCATGAGGAGCCTCTTCAGCAGAAGTATTTGCATTGTTATAATTTTATATTTGTAAAATCAAATAAAAATGATTTTTTTAAAAAAAGAAGAAGAAGTGTACTTTAAATGTGGATTGAATTTAACTGCATGCTGTAGATCAGGTGCTGGCAAAGGTGGCAAACAATGGCAGCCATGTGGCTTAAGCTCTGCTCCCCTAAAATGCAGAATTTTAGCAAAAAGGGATTTGGGGTGAGGGGGGGCGACAGTTGTTCTGCAGGGAGCTCTCCCCAGTCCACCAGGGGGTTTTGCTGCCACTGCTGTTGCTGCTGTGGCAGATGGTCCCAATGGCAGAACAAAGAGATGGAGAGGCAGACATCTACTGCTTTACCTCTGAGGTCTGTGCCAGGACTATGTCCCCATAATCACAGCGCAGTCTTAGTCACATCTTGCTTTTCCTTAGACTGTCTAACACAAAATCACCCTTGTAAACAATCAGAGAAGAGGGGCACCACCTTTCATGTGATGCACATAATTAAGAAACATCAAATCACCATTGAGCGGCCATTGAATTTCCTGAAAAGGGAAGAAACTTGGTCAAGAAAAGAAAGAAACGAAAACTTTGAATGAAAGGCTCCCTTTGGCCTCCATCATGATAACACTGCATGCTTTCCATGTTGTGGGTGGTGTTTTGTTTTGCTTTCTTTCTCTTCTGCAGCAAACTATTTGCTTGTAGTAACCCTGTCTGACTTGTTGTTTCATTAGTGGGATATTTTTGTATACAGTGCCATTTAACCTTGCTATGATAGCCCCAGAAATCCCAATTTGAAGTTTGATTGACATGCCGGGTCATGCCATTGCATCCTTAGCTCATGAATAAGGCAAGAGGAAAATCGCTCGCAAACAGAATAGGCTTTGTATTGCAGATATCTTGACATAGCTTTCCCCTAGACTGCAGCCAGTATATTACAAAAATAAGTTGGAAAATAATGAGTTGCCCTTAGTGCTCAGAGCACACCCCATTTGTGAATTGAACAGTGCTTGGGGGAGGGAAAAAAACCCAAAACCCAAGCTTAATTTAGCTTCAGAACAAAAGGAAATGACAAAGTATATTCATGAAAACCAAACAGCAACCATATTGGGTCAGGACAGTGGTTCACATTGTCCTGTCTCTGTAAGCAGTTAGTTGCAGGTGGCAGTTATTGACACCTGAGCCAGAAGAAAGGTAAAGGCTTTCTGTCTCCAAGGGCTTATTCATACTTGTGCTTGAGCCCTGGGGAACAGATCCACCAATCAATTGGTGTGATTAAAAAATGAAAGGATGCTCTGTCTTCTGCCCTAGTTTTAGTTCTTGTTAGGAAAACGTTACATAGATTTTTATTTTTTTATTTTTTTGGTACGGGCTTTTAATTTAGATTCTTTCAGATTTTATCTTTTTGTTATTGTCGCAAGCTGCATTGTGGAGCCCACTGAGGTCGGAAGACTGGGTAATTAAATTAATTGGCTTCCTGTTTTGTAGACACAGTCTGAATGTCTGTAACTGGCAGGTGGCACAGACAAAATGGGGCTTCTTTTTAACCAGAGAGCCCCTTCTGATTTTTAGCCCAGTAGTGTAAAAGTAGGCTGCTGCAGCCACTCAGGTAGCTTCAGATGCCCAATCTTGTAGGTGAGATGACTCCTTCTCGTGACGGTATCTCTCGTCTCAGATGCTAAGACAAAGCCAGTATAGGAAGGAACTATGCTGTGGACGCTGGCCATGTGAGATTGAGCTACCAAAACTACAATCATTGGTGAACTGTTACACATGGAAGAGGGTTGGAAGACAACATTCTGACACCTGGGCAGGTCCGGCCCACCCATAAGACAAGGTGAAGTGACTGCCTCACGTGGCAGGATCCATAGGAGCAGCAGAACCTGATGTCGAGCTTCCTTCCTTCCTTGTTCTTGATGTAGATCTTCCATCACCCTTCTTCCCTGGTGCGGAAGGGGCTTGCCATTTTGGGGTCTGCCTCAGGTGCCAAAATGTATTGGGCTGGCTCTATAGCTGGGCAAGTCTCTACGGGCAATACCCTCAAAGGATCAGGCATTGGAACTTGTCTAGGTTAAAGGATGGGGTCTATTTGCCCAGTGATAAAATCTTAGAGCCCTGCACCCAGGGTTGGAGCCCATAGATCTTGGTAACAGAGTCTAGAAGTGTTGTTGTTGTTGTTTAGTCGTTTAGTCGTGTCCGACTCTTCGTGACCCCATGGACCAGAGCACGCCAGGCACTCCTGTCTTCCACAGCCTCCCACAGTTCGGTCAAACGCATGCTGGTAGCTTCGAGAACACTATTCAACCATCTCGTCCTCTGTCGTCCCCTTCTCCTTGTGCCCTCCATCTTTCCCAACATCAGGGTCTTTTCCAGGGAGTCTTCTCTTCTCATGAGGTGGCCAAAGTATTGGAGCCTCAGCTTCAGGATCTGCCCTTCCAGTGAGCACTCAGGGCTGATTTCCTTCAGAATGGATAGGTTTAATCTTCTTGCAGTCCATGGGACTCTCAAGAGTCTCCTCCAGCACCATAATTTAAAAGCATCAATTCTTCGGCGATCAGCCTTCTTTATGGTCCAGCTCTCCCTTCCATACATCACTACTGGGAAAACAAGGGGCAAAACAAGTGGGAAATGACTGGTGGCAATAGTGTTAGAAGACTCTGTGGTAGAGCATCTGCTTTGCATACAGATTGTCTCAGGTTCAGCCCATGCCATCTCCAGGCAGGGCTGGGAGAGTGCCCTGCCTGATACCCAGGAGAGCTGCTGCAATCAGGGTAGACAATACTGAGCTCAATGGACCAATGGCTTGACCTGGTGTAAGGCAACTTCCAGTACAAATATTGCAACAATTTATATTAATTTCCTTTCCTTGGCTGCATAGTTCTCACTTTGAGCCATGCACAGCAGGCCAGCCCTGGCATAGACCGGCATCAGTGGCATCTTCTGTGCCACCCCTAAGAATGGCATTGCATTTCAACATTGGGACAAGAGGGGATGTCGTGTCTGCCTGTCAATTCTGAGAAGCTTATGCCCTGGGGCACTTATATCAAGATAGCTTAAACACTTACAACAAACAGAGACTACGCCAGCAATGTGCAGCAAACACTGGGTTTTCTTTCATCCTCTGTTCACACAAGCTTCAGCCCGGCACCCATCCTAGACAAAAGCTTGGGGTCTGGAGCGTGTGCGGGCTTGACTTTTCCAGTGCCTTTGGGCCACGAGGCAACAACATGAGCATATCTCTATCTTTTAGGTAAGCGCTAGCTCCTAGAATCAGGCCTCACCTTTAAGACAAGTTTGCTTGCCATCCCACTGGCGAACCTAAGGAAGCCACAATCTCCTGTGGTGCAGTGGGTTGGCACGTCTAGCTGTTAATCAGAAGGTCAGTGGTTCAAACCCACCCAGGGATGGCTGTGGGCAGGATTCCTGCACTGCAAGAAGTTAGCTTAGATGACCCTCAGGGACACGTCCAACTCCACAATACTATGATTCTATGAATGCAAAACCAGGCAACATTTTTTGTTGTTTGTTGTTATTTAGTCGTTTAGTCGTGTCCGTCTCTTCGTGACCCCATGGACCAGAGCACGCCACTGCCTCCAACTAGGGAACATTTACTCAAAAGTAAATCTGACTGTGCTCTGTGGGGACCTTTTCCTAGTAAGCGTGCTTGTTTGTGGAAATAAAAGTCCCAAATGGAGTGTGTTTCTGGAGAACCCCACCTCCCAAAAAAGCCCTTAGGCAGCAGAGATGGACAACAGCCTTTGATAAATTGGATCATTTAACTGGACATCTGAACAAACCGATGTTCCACTTCACATATCTGAAGTAACATATGCACCTTCTGCTGCTTAGAGGTTTCCTTAGACCCTGAGAACTGTTTTCCCAGATGGGTTTATGCCAAAATTGGGTAGCATTTCTCCCCGGCATTTCCCAGCCTGTGTCTTAGAAAAGGTTAATAAGGCAAGTTAGAAACATAAGTTAATGTCATTCGCTACACAAAGAATGCCAGAGCTTCCTTTTAAGGGCCTGAAATAACTGTGAAGGGGAAGGGGGGGGGGGATTTCTGGTGCTTGCAATGTGTGTAATTGCAGGCTGTAGAGCCAAATGCAACGACTTAGCACTCTGTGAACTATGAATACATCATCATGATGGGGCTTGCCACTGCGGCTTAGCCCCTTGGCCACCTCTATCAGAAGAGTTGTTATATTTGTTCAAGATTAAGTGGTAGGAGGGAAATGCAGCGTGCACCATCTTTAGTATTCCTCTCAGGTTGCAAAATAATAAAAAAATACAAAATAAATAAAATAAAACCCAACGATTCTGAAGAAATATGTGTTCAGATTGCTGCTCTGTTTGACAAATGCTTCAATGTTTTGTCATGTCTGTTTTCCCTAGAACAATGGTGTCGTTTGCATTTTTAAAACAATAAGCATAGATGATACTGATCTGCTAATGCAGTTGTGCCAGTTGTGTGTGACGGGACTAGGGATGGAAGGATCTGTCAGTTCAACTCTTCCTGTTGCTTGTCCCTCCCCCCCCCCAATCTTAAATTCAGTTTCCCACATTTTACAGCAATTTGCAATTAAAAGAAACCAATCATCATGAAAAGTCACCAGTGTTTTAGTGCAAATAAACACAGATAATGTACCCATTTACCAAGCAATTTCTCCTAATATACTGTTTTTTGGTGTGCTATTTTCACTAATATCTCCATCTTTATGCAAACCCCATCCCACTCCAATACATGCATTTTTGTAAACATTGTTTGGTTGAAGAATGGCATCGCAAAATTCAGATACGTGCAAATTTCAAAGGAAATTCCACAGATTTGGCTTTAAATGTGTACCGAGTCAAAATTCTGCTCAGTCCTTTGGCAGGACACCTAATGGCATTTCCCATGCTACTTGCACTCTTTGTCCTCTCTGATTTTGCATCAGAATGCTAGCAGGGAGAACAGCTATCACTTTGTTGTTGTTGTTGTTTAGTCGTGTCTGACTCTTCGTGACCCCATGGACCAGAGCACGCCAGGCACTCCTGTCTTCCACTGCCTCCCACAGTTTGGTCAAACTCATGCTGGTGGCTTCGAGAACACTATCCAACCATCTCGTCCTCTGTCATCCCCTTCTCCTTGTGCCCTCCATCTTTCCGAACATCAGGGTCTTTTCCAGGGAGTCTTCTCTTCTCATGAGGTGGCCTAAGTACTGAAGCCTCAGCTTCATGATCTGTCCTTCCAGTGAGCACTCAGGGCTGATTTCCTTAAGAATGGATAGGTATGATCTTCTTGCAGTCCATGGGACTCTCAAGAGTCTCCTCCAGCACCATAATTCAAAAGCATCAATTCTTCGGCGATCAGCCTTCTTGATGGTCCAGCTCTCACTTCCATACATCACTACTGGGAAAACCATAGCTTTAACTATACGGACCTTTGTTGGCAGGGTGATGTCTCTGCTTTTTAAGATGCTGTCTAGGTTTGCCATTGCTTTTCTCCCAAGAAGCAGGCGTCTTTTAATTTCGTGGCTGCTGTCACCATCTGCAGCGATCATGGAGCCCAAGAAAGTAAAATCTCTCACTGCCTCCATTTCTTCCCCTTCTATTTGCCAGGAGGTGATGGGACCAGTGGCCATGATCTTTGTTTTTTTGATGTTGAGCTTCAAACCATATTTTGCGCTCTCCTCTTTCACCCTCATTAAAAGGTTCTTTAATTCCTCCCCACTTTCTGCCATCAAGGTTGTGTCATCTGCATAGCTGAGGTTGTTGATATCCAGCCCAGCCTTTCACATGATGAATTCTGCATATAAGTTAAATAAGCAGGAAGACAATATACAGCCTTGTCGTACTCCTTTCCCGATTTTGAACCAATTTTGAACCCCTTCATGGATCACTGCCTTGCCGTGGCGAAGGGGCTTGAATAACTCAGAGAAGCTATGAACTATGCTGAGCAGGGCACCCAAGATGGACAGGTCATAGTGGAGAGTTCTGACCAAACGTGATCCACCTGGAGGAGGAACCGGCAAGCCACTCCAGTATCCCTGCCAAGAAAACTCCATGGACAAAGACCACAGGCATATAAAAACTATCCCTTATCTGAACTCAAAGAAGAGGGGCAAAAAACCTCATTGGTTTCTCCAGGGAGAAAGCAACTCCTTCTTATAAGAGCTCAGCCTCAAGTTCTCAGCTAAGTCCTTTTATGTTCCCTGGATGTGAATATCCTCCTGGGCTCTTCCTTCACACTGAAGAGTGAAGATCCAGAAAGGAGCAGCCCTCTGAACAAGAGCTTTGCTCACTGTATTTATTTATTTTTTTAAGAAATATTTATTAAAGTTTTACAAAAGCATGAATACAAAAATACATGAAAGATAAAATAAAAATAAAAAATACAACATACAAAAGACAAAAAATAAGAAAAATTTAAAAACAAATCCGTTTTTCATAACTTTAAACTCCTTTGCTTATTTCTTTGACCTCCTCACACCTCCCCTTTTTGTATTCCCATTTACATAATCAAGTCAGCAAATCCTTACCCTCTTTCATTTGTCTTAACTCTATATCTTAACATTTTTTAACTCTATATTTTCATCCATTATCAATTCATTTTTGCATATTCTTATTAACTTTGTTGCTAATGCCACTTACGATCCAACATCATTTTAACATTCATTGATTTTACAGTATTTCTGCAGATAGTCTTTAAATTTCTTCCAATCTTCTTCCACCAACTCTTCTCCCAGGTCTCGGATTCTGCCAGTCATTTCCGCCAATTCCATATAGTCCAACACCTTCATCTGCCACTCTTCCAGGGTGGGTAAATCTTGTGTCTTCCAATACTTTGCAATAAGTATTCTTGCTGCTGTTGTTGCATACATGAAGAAAGTTCTATCCTTCTTTGGCACCGATTGGCCGACTATGCCCAGGAGAAAGGCCTCTGGTTTCTTCAGAAAGGTATATTTAAATACCTTTTTCATTTCATTATAGATCATCTCCCAGAAAGCCTTAATCTTTGGGCACGTCCACCAAAGGTGAAAGAATGTACCTTCATTTTCTTTACATTTCCAACATTTATTATCAGGCAGATGATATATTTTTGCAAGCTTGACTGGTGTCATGTACCACCTGCATATCATTTTCATAATATTCTCTCTTAAGGCATTACATGCCGTAAATTTCATACCGGTGGTCCACAACTGTTCCCAGTCAGCAAACATAATGTTATGTCCAACATCTTGTGCCCATTTAATCATAGCAGATTTAACCGTTTCATCCTGCGTATTCCATTTTAACAGCAAGTTATACATTCTTGAAAGTATCTTAGTTTTGGGATCTAACAGTTCTGTTTCCAATTTTGATTTTTCCACCTGGAAGCAATTTTTTTTATCCAAATTGTACGCCTCTCTTATTTGATAATAATGTAGCCAGTCTCACACTTTATCTTTTAATTTCTCAAAACTCTGCAATTTCAATTTGTCTCCATCTTGTTCCAATATTTCCCAATATTTCGGCCAATTGGCCTCCATATTAAGCTTTTTCTGAGCCTTTGCTTCCATTGGTGACAACCACCTTGGGGTTTTAATTTCCAGTGAGCTTTGCTCACTGTAGGCACTCTAGAATGTCAGGAGAAGTATCCTGCCTTTGTTGGCAAGCCAGTGTCACAGCCAATCCCAGATAAGGTAGCCATACATCAGATAGTTAACTCTTTATTGGCAAGGGAAACACTTGCAGCAGCTCCCAAGGTGCTCCACATACACACATTCACATGCTTCTAGCCTCTGAGCAGTGGTCCACACGTCTGGGCCCTATGGAGCAGTTGCAGCAACTGGGACCCCTTTCCCTCCTTATACAGTGGTACCTCGGGTAACAGAAGCTTCAGGCAAAGACGCTTCAGGTTACAGACACTTCAGATTACAGACTCCGCTAACCCAGAAATAGTACCTCGGGTTAAGAACTTTGCTTCAGGATGAGAACAGAAATCATGTGGCGGCAGCGGGAGGCCCCTTTAGCTAAAGTGGTACCTCAGGTTAAGAACAGTTTCAGATCCGGAATCAGCAAGATGAACTGTTTCAAAAGGACTGGAGCAAATTTATATTTTATATGAAAGAAAATTGTAAACATTTGAAGACGTTTGTAGGTTTGAATTGAAATGCTTTGTAATGTGAAAATAAGGAACTGATTTACACATAAGGAGGTAATTTTTATAAAAAAGAAGAAGAAGTCTTAAGGTTAAAAAGTGGTTATAGAAATGCGAGAATTTAGTAACAGATGTTTGGAAGTCAGAAAGAGGGAGAGAAGGAAGTTGATGCTCTGCCTGAGCAATGCTTTATGTTATAGATTTGTGTAATGAGATGTAATTAAATATGAAAACTCAATAAAATTATTATTATTATTTTTTAAAAAGAACAGTTTCAGGTTAAGAACGGACCGCCAGAATGAATTAAGTTCCCTGTGAAGAGCCTCGCTGCAGCATTCTGCACCCTCTGGAGTTTCTGGGACAGCTTCAAGGGCAGCCCTGCATAGAGCGAATTGCAGTAGTCAGGCCTGGAGGTGATCATCGCATGGATCACTGTGGCCAGGTCGGGGATGTTTTGAGCACCAGAGATATGCTGGCAATGGCCCACCCCACCAGCAGTCTAGCTGCTGCATTTTGTACCAGCTGGAGCCTCCAAACCAGACTCAAAGCTTTCCCCAACTCCCAAGGTATGCCTCTTGAGCCAGGCTCATGCAATCTCTTGCAGCATTGCTCCTACACGTGTAAGGTCTTCCAAATATGCATGGGTCTTGTTGTGCAAAGCACTGTGGAGAAAATTGCAAGGCCAAATTTGCATTTGTGGATGTGTCTTAGTACTGCATGAAAAGAAGAAGAAGAAGAATTAGCTAGCTGGCCATTAGACTTGCCTCCAAATAGATATTCATAGGATTTCAAAGAAAGGTAACAGGAGGGACCTGCTTTTTAGAAGGCAGCGGTAGAAACGAGATTCCTTCTGACAGATCTTCCCTTTGTAGCTCTCGAACCCTCCAAACCTCGTTTTGAACAGGGAGGAACAAGAAAAACAGCAGGTGGTATCTATTAGTGTCCTCAAATTTATCACTGTCTGAAGGAGGGGAGATTGATGGCTTGGATTCCTGCATTAACTTGTGTTTTGGAGTAGGAGCTAAGCTGGGTTGAAATATTTAGAAACTGCTAAGGAAGAGAGCCACCCACCGTCGTCAGAATAAACACATTAGAGAGGAAATTACTGCATGACATTCAGTCTGACGGATCCCAAATAGAAAAGAGAGAAAGGAGGGGGAGAGAGTAGATAGACAGAAGTAAGTAATGCATATGTTTAACCATAATAAAGTTAGGTGTGAACACTGTCATTTTTTTTCTGAGAAAGCTCTTCAAATACTATTTGAAGTAAAAGTCACCAATATGAGACATTTTCAGTTATGTATATATTTAAGATCTGCAGGTCCAAATCCGTTTACTCAGCAGATTAATCAACTAGTGTTAGTTGATTAACTGACGACAATTTCAAACTGGAATGGATGTTTAGACATATGCCAAGGGCTGGGACCAAAATTCTGAATTCGTATTTGCAGTCTGATAGGAAAGAAACCCTCAAATTTGAGAGCTTTGGCCTTGCTGGCATCTTTTGATTATTCTGATTTTGTCATGCGTCAAATATACAGTGTCTTGAACTGTCAACCCAACATTTGTTCAATATGTGCATATGCAAATGAGATTATTATTTTTTTTAAAAAAAATCACATTCATCTCAGCTCTGCCAGGAGACTGGCTAAGCTATTTTTCATCTTTTGCAAAATGGAGAGGCTGAACCATATGTGTGAGGGACAGCCACGCATTACATCAAGTGGAAAGAGCAGACTGGATTGAAGATATCAATGTTGGCAAAGACCCTGCCAGCATTAATAAAGATAATTGACTCATAGTTGATTTGCTTGATGTTCAACTTTGTAGCTCATTAAAAGCCCTTGGTGAAACAAAATATTTTTTATATCTGTTTCAGCTTTAGCAGCAATGATTTAGCTTGATTAGGAAAATATACTCATAATTTCCAGCTCTTTGACATCTCAATCTAAATTAACACTCATTGAAAAAAAGCGATAGCATCAGCCTTGTCACTGAGGGAAAATAAATTGAATTCTCCAAAGCCTTGCATTTAAATAAACACAAAAAAGAAGGCTCATTGAACAAAAGCTGTAACAGTGTGGTCCATCCACTCCTATGAGTGTGGGGAGGAGCCCTCTATCTGTGGGGCTCCCCATGTGGCATCATAGCTGTCAACTTTTCTCTTTTTTAAAGGGAAATTCCCTTATTCCAAATAGGATTCCTCGCAAGAAAAGGGGAAAGTTGACAGCTATGTGTGGTATAGGTCAGGCATCAGGGGTGACACTGGGCAACTGTGGGGAGGGACTGACAAAATGTCAGCTCTGTCCTGAGTTAATGGCATGGCTTGCACATTTTCTCCCTTCCAGACCTCTTTATGTTTAATCCTGCCCTATGCCGTTCCACCTGAAGTCATGACACAATTTATAGACGCCTAACAAAATGATACAAACCACTGAGGGAAAAGCAAAAACCTCTTGACCCGGGGCCAGCTGAGGTTGGGGCTAAATTTCCTCTCAGGATCTGTCAACCCACGACCCCAGTGAAGCACTAGCACTGAGGGAGAGCAGATGAAAGCTCACATCGTAAAATGGCCCCAACTGTTGGTCAACCAAGGCTTCTGAGCTCTCCACTTCCCTAAAGCACTCACGAAATCCCACATCTTCCCACAGGATCTCATGGACCACCCAAGGCTCCCTCGAGAGCCAGGCAGAAGGCAGAAACCACTCCTCTCGTTTCCCCAGAGCCACTGTGAGGAAAATGGTAGCCCATTCTCATTTATAGCCTGTGATGCTTGGAACGCTCTCCAAAAACTCCTAGATGGGGGCACCTGTGTTTCCCTTCTTTCAAACCCCTCCTTAGAGTCTTCCATGAAGATTTTGGCTTAACTCCTTATTCTGCAGCTAAAATGAAGTCTTAAGCACATGGGACAGTTTTTACTTGAATTCAGGGCTCCTTGCTCCTGTCACCCTTGCCTCCCACTCCACTTTCTCACCGATTTCAAATGTAGCCTCTTCAAGATGGGGTGCCATCTTTTAAGAATCTAATAGCACCGTGTACACTGAGCACCTAATCAAATAGCAGCAGAGATGGGCTCTATAGGGCCAAATCTGATCTGCCCTGTGTGCATGGGGGTCTTGCCTTCTACTTACTTACCCCAAAGCTCTGTGCAACAGAAAAGATCCCACCAAGAATCTCTGCTGGAATCTCTGGAGCCCCACCCTAACAGGAAAACAAGCAGAACACTCTCTTGTGCATGTGTGGAAGTGCTGTGTGGTCTCACACACACACACACCTCTTTGGATCACAGTCAACAACAATACATGTAGTAATCTCCATTATGCAACATTTTGTGCCAACAGAAAGCCCCTCCTTTTCAAGTTTCATTCAGTTTCTACATTTGAAATACAGTCAGACTTCTGCTTAAGTATCCCTCTGGATACGTAAACTTCGGGTTGCGAACGCGGCAAACCCGGAAGTGTATACTTCTGGGTTTCACCACACGCGCTTGCGCAGAAGGGTACCTCCGGTTACAGACTTTCCGGGATACAGCCAGGCCTCCGGAACAGATCCCGCCCATAACTGGAGGTACCACTATACAGACTAGGGTTGCCGTATTTCAAAAAGTAAAAACCAGGACACCATGAAAGCTGTTGAACTTTTCTTAGGAAGACCCCAAAATTGCTGAATTTTTTAATTTTATTTTTTTAAGGAAACCACCGAAATTGTTTGTTTTTTTGTTTAAGGAAAACTGGAAAGTTGTTGAGCTTCTTTTTACAAAAACGCCAAAAAAAGCCCACAACACCCCACATTTTTTTGATTGACTTGCCTAAGATCCAGGACAAAGCACCGCCTTTAGGAAATTCCCCCCGGACGTCAATTCCACCTTCAGAATCTTAGTGATGTCCGGACATGTGACAGCCCTGAAATATACCCCTTTGAACACATCTCTGATTATCACGGGATGCCATCCAATGAAAGCAGTAAAACATTTTTGTGCAGTAACAGCTATTCACATAGCACGTTGGCACGAACAGAACGCCTCCCCTTATTTCCATTTGAGGGAGTATTCCATATAAAATACATCTACAAACACAGACAGAAATACACTTTGTCAAAAAATCTGCATCACCCACCCTTCGTTTTGACCACAGTTACTCATTCAGCTGCAGTTCTTCCTTAGTATGACATTCATTGGAAGGCTGATTACTCTTGGGGGTTTATTTATTGAGACTGCAAACCTCCTACTGTGTTGTTGTCTTCTCTCTGAAGAGGAGGATTCCTTTAAAGCTTTTGCAGGAAGGACGGTTATGTGATCTCCTGGGAACTGATCCCTTGAACTCTTAGTGGTCAGATGACAGAATTCTGCTGCATCCTCTCCAGCCACATAGACTGTAGGCATCTCTACTGCTGGAGGTGCACATTTTATCAAAGGCAGTAATGAAGATCTTTCCCCTTCTAGTTTGACCATTTCTGAACATAAATGGGAGAGAGAGAGAGAGAGAGAGAGAGAGAGAGAGAGAGAGAACGTGCCTTTTCAAAGAGGGAGAGGGAGAATGGTCAAAACCCAAAGGGGTTAGCTAGTTACTGGGATGAAAACAAGAAAAGTTTCCCATAGCATGTTGAAGTAAAAGTAGCAAAAATGCAGCTAAGAAGCTCAAATCATATACAGTGGTACCTCAGTTTTCGAATGTAATCCATTCTGGAAGACCGTTCGACTTCTGAAATGTTCAAAACCCGAAGCATTTACTTATGGAAAACTCAATACGGAAGCTGCGTGGCACATTCGTCTTCCAAAAAGCGCTCGAAAACCGAAGCAGTTACTTCCAGGGTTTTGGCGTTTGAAAACCGAAATGTTCCATTTCCAAGACATTTGAAAACCAAGGTATATGACTGACACTCTTCTTTGGAAATTATACCAATGTCTAGCCTTAACAATCAAAGACTTTACTTGCAGAAACTTAAGAGTTATAGGTGAATTGAAACATAATATTTACAGTCAAACATGGGCTTACAGTTCAAACATGGGCCTTACAGTCTCTTCTTCTAACAAGTACTTCTTCAAAAGTACTTGTAGATTAGTAGCCTTTTTCTCAGTGCTTCTGCTCCCCAGCAAATGGTAGTTGGAGGCATTCTTCCTCTGTGCCTTTAAGTTCCATAGAGCGTTCGTAACGAATAGCCATTGAGAAGCCCACCCTCCACAACATAGTCTAACCCTCTTTTAAACGAATCTAAGCTAGTGGCCCCTACTACACGTTGTGGCAGGGAATTCCACAAACTAATTATATGCTCTTTGAAGACTGGGAGTTCCATGTGGAATTTATTTATTTATTTATTTATTTAAAATAAATTTTTATTAGGGTTTTACAGAAAAGAAAAGTAGAAATTCTCAAAATAAGAAACCATAAGTTACAGAAAAAAGAAACACAAAAAAATACAGAGAAAAAATCACAACTAATTAAGAAAGATTAAATTTAAACAAAGAAAAAAAATAAAACAAATCCATTTTTCCCAATAACCTCAGATTCATATACTTATGTTCTTGACCTCCTCACGCCTCCCCCCTTTTGTATTCCCATTTAGATATTTAATTCAGCAAATTCTTACCCTTTTTCAAATATTTAAGCTTTATACCATAACATATTCTATATCAATATTTTCAACCAATTTTCAATGCCTTTTTGCATAATCTTATTAACTTTTGTCACTAATTACCACTTATTACCAATCCAAGCACAGTTTTAGCATTCATTAATTTTATAGTATTTCTGAAGATAGTCTTTGAATTTCTTCCAGTCTTCTTCCACCAACTCTTCTCCCAGGTCTCGGATTCTGCCAGTCATTTCCGCCAGTTCCATATAGTCCATCACCTTCATCTGCCACTCTTCCAGGGTGGGTAGCTCTTGTGTCTTCCAATACTTTGCGATAAGAATTCTTGCTGCTGTTGTTGCATACATAAAGAAAATTCTGTCCTTCTTTGGCACCAATTGGCCCACCATGCCCAGGAGAAAGGCCTCTGGCTTCTTAAGGAATGTATATTTAAATATTTTTTTCATTTCGTTGTATATCATCTCCCAGAAAGCCTTAATCTTTGGGCATGTCCACCAAAGGTGAAAGAATGTTCCTTCATTTTCTTTACACTTCCAACATTTATTGTCGGGCAAATGGTAGATTTTTGCAAGCTTGACTGGTGTCATGTACCACCTGTATATCATTTTCATAATATTCTCTCTTAGGGCATTACATGCCGTAAATTTCATACCTGTGGTCCACAACTGTTCCCAGTCAGCAAACATGATGTTATGACCAACATCTTGTGCCCATTTAATCATAGCAGATTTAACTGTTTCATCCTGCGTATTCCATTTTAGCAGCAAGTTATACATTCTTGAAAGTATTTTAGTTTTGGGTTCTAACAACTCAGTTTCCAGTTTGGATTTTTCCACCTGCGAACCTATTTTTTTATCCATATTATAGGCTTCTCTTATTTGAAAATAGTGCAGCCAATCTCGCACCTTATCTTTTAATTTCTCAAAACTCTGCAATTTCAATTTATCTCCTTCTTGTTCCAATATTTCCCAATATTTCGGCCATTTGGCCTCCATATTGGACTTTTTCAGTGCCTTTGCCTCCATTGGTGACAACCACCTTGGGGTTTTATTCTCCAATAAGTCTTTATATCTTAACCAGACGTTAAACAATGCTTTCCTGACAATATGGTTTTTAAATGCTTTATGAGCTTTAACCTTGTCGTACCACAAATATGCATGCCACCCAAAAACATTGTTAAAACCTTCTAAATCCAAAATGTCTGTGTTTTCAAGAAGCAGCCATTCTTTCAGCCAACAAAATGCGGCCGATTCATAATAAAGTTTCAGGTCTGGCAGGGCAAAACCACCTCTTTCTTTAGCATCAGTTAGTATTTTAAATTTTATTCTGGGCTTCTTGCCCTGCCAGACAAATCTAGAGATATCTCTCTGCCACTTCTTGAAACAGTCCATCTTGTCTAAAGTTTGCAAAGATTGAAACAAAAATAACATCTTTGGCAATACATTCATCTTTATAGCCGCAATTCTGCCCAACAAGGAAAGCTTCAGGTTTGACCATATCTCTAAATCTTTCTTCACTTCTAACCAACATTTCTCATAATTATCTTTAAATAAGTTTATAAAATTTATGAAAAATTGGAAGGCCTAAGTAAACAGGTCTCAGATCAGTCAGCTGAAATTAAAGGGAACACAGCTAGCATCAACTCAAATACTAAAGCTATAGAAAAACTGTTGGAGGAATCTGCGACTACCAGGAAAATAGCCGAGGAGGCAAAAGAAAAAGCTGAGGAGGCAAAAGAAAAAGCTGTGGCTGTGGAGGGAGAAATTAAACCAATACGTAAACAGATTGGGGACCACCAGGCCTTATTGTCTATGGTCGAATTGAGAGAGAGGCAGACAAACCTGAGGATCAGGGCGGTGCCAGAACTTGAGAAAGATAGTTTGAACGACTATCTTTCACAGGAATTCGAGAAATTTTGGAATTTGGAGCTGGATAAAGATTTTAAGATAGTGAGCGCCTTTAGACTTGGAAGAGGAGGGAGGAAAAACAGGGTGAGAGACTGTTTGGTGACCCTCCGTTCGAAAGAGGAACGGGACAAAATACTGGGTGCTCACTTCCAGAAGACCCTAGAGATTAATGAGTCCAGAGTGGAGATTTTTAAAGATATTCCGAAACATCTTCTGGATTTGAGAGTTAACTACGGAGACTTGGTGGCCTTGCTGAGAAGGAACTCTATTGCTTTCAGATGGGAGTTCCCCCAGGGACTGTCTTTTACATTTAAAGGAAAAAAGTTCAGAATCAGATCAGTGGAAGACAAGGAAAAATTTCTGAGAGATTTTGAAGAAGATCTACAAAAGGAAGCGACAGATGTGCTAAAAGCCTTGAGACCAGGAGTAGACACAGCACTACCACCTTTGGAATTCGACAAATCGAAAAAGAAGATACCACCGCAAGAACTTGACGAGCTTTTGGGAGCGACTGGAGGAAACTAAAATAATTACACTATGTCTCTGCAATTATTAAGTTGGAACATTCACGGCTTTAACTCTCCGGAGAAGAGGAGAAAAGTCTTTCATATATTGAAAAAGGAACAATTGGACTTAATTTGTTTGCAGGAAATCCACGTGGTAAGGCTCCACAGAAAAGTTCTTATCAATAAAAGATTGGGTCAAGAATTTATTTCATCGGACAAAGTTAAAAAGAGAGGAGTTGTTATTTATGCTAAAGAGAGCCTATCACCGAAATTTGTTTTTAAAGACGAACAAGGAAGGTTTGTCGCAATTGAGATCCAACTACAAGGTGAAAAATATTTGATTGTAGGAGTATATGCACCAAATGAGGGGAAATCTGAATTTTTTAAGAAACTGCATGAGACATTGTTGGACTATATGGACTATAACATCATTTTGATGGGAGATATGAATGGAGTGGTATCTACTAACATGGATAAGTCGCAAAGACAGGTGGTAACTAAAGACGGCAGACTACCAAAAACCTTTTTTGAACTAGTTGACAATATGGACCTTACTGATATTTGGAGAACTAAGAACCCCCTTGGAAGAGAGGGAACATTCTTCTCTGAAGCCAATATGACCTGGACAAGAATTGATCAAATATGGATAACTAGAGGACTGGCACCTAAGACACGAAAAGTGGAAATTTGCCCAAAAACTTGCTCCGACCACAATGCAGTGAAGATGGAGATGAAACTAATGCCAATCGGTTCTTTTAGATGGAGAATGAATGACACCCTGTTCAGAGACCAGGAGGTGACTAAGAAGGCCCAAAAAACTTTGAGAGACTATTTCGAGATAAATTTGAACACTACGGTTGAAAAAAGAACAATCTGGGACGCAGGCAAAGCGGTCATGAGAGGGTTTCTGATCCAACAGAATGCAATAAAGAAGAGAATCCAAAATGAGAAAAAAGATAAAATTTTGGAAAAAATAAAAGAAGGAGAGAAGAGACTAAGAGCGAAACCAAAATCCCAAGAGATTCTGAGAGAAATTAAGTTATATCAAGTATAATATATGAAAATGATAAATCAGGAAGTGGAATGGAAAATTAAGCAGATGAGACAAAAGTCTTTTGAATCGGCTAACAAATGTGGGAAACTGCTAGCATGGCAGATGAAGAAAAGACAGAAATTAAATACTATTACAAATTTGGAGGTAAATGGAAAGACCATACAGAATCCATTGGAAATTAGAAACTGCTTCCAGAGATATTTTAAACAACTCTATACACAAGGGCCACAGAAAGAGGCCGAGTTAGACCAATTCCTGAGGAAAAATGGATTACAAAAAATTTCTCAAGAAAAAAAGACAATGTTGAGTGACAAAATTACAGAACAGGAAGTGGCGGGTGCCATTCAAAATATGCAGTTGGGTAAATCTCCAGGACCAGACGGTTTAACCTCCAAATATTATAGAGTTCTGAAAGATTGGTTAATTCGGCCACTAATGGAGGTGTGCAATGAGATATTAGAGGGGGAAAAGGCGCCGGAGTCGTGGCAGGAAGCTTACATTACACTTATACCGAAAACTGAGTCTGAAAAGACGCAACTTAAGAACTACCGCCCCATATCCCTCCTTAATGTGGATTACAAAATATTTGCTGACATTTTGGCTAATAGGTTAAAAAAAGTACTATTGGAAGAGATCCATAAGGACCAAGCTGGCTTCCTCCCGGGTAGACACTTGTCGGACAATACAAGGAACATAATTAACATTTTGGAGAAGTTGCAAGTGAATATAAATACTAAAGCAGTTTTAATTTTCATAGATGCGGAGAAAGCCTTTGACAACATTTCTTGGAGTTTTATGAAGAAAAATCTTCAGGGGATGGGGGTGGGTCAAGGGTTTGAAAATGGTATAAGTGCAATTTATTCAGAACAAAAGGCTAAATTAATTGTCAATAATGTGGTGACAGAGGGATTTAAGATAGAGAAAGGTACACGACAAAGCCGCCCAATTTCCCCATTGTTGTTCATTTCAGTCCTGGAGGTACTATTGAACATGATTAGAAGGGACCGTCTGATTAAAGGCATTCAGGTCGGAGCTAAGCAATATAAATTGAAAGCATTTGCAGATGACTTAGTCTTAACATTACAGGAGCCAGAATCTAGTTCGAAAAGAGTTTTGGAAGTGATTCAAGAATTTGGGCAGATGGCTGGTTTTAAGTTGAACAAGTCAAAAACTAAAGTTCTTGAGAAAAATTTAACACCGATTGAGAAAGAAAGGTTTCAGAAGGAGACAGGCCTAACAATAGTAAAGAAAGTTAAATATTTGGGGGTTAACATGACTGCTAAGAACTTAAACTTATTTAAAGATAATTATGAGAAATGTTGGTTAGAAGGAATTTATTTATTTTTTTAGAGTCACAAACTAATGTGAGGAATGAACGGAAGATTGGAGGAAATGAGAAACAAAAGGAGTGGCCAAATACTTTTAGAAGTTCACAGGCAGGGTGTGGAGGCAAGGGCCGTATCCTGCTCTTTGGTCATTTGCATCTGTTGGACTAGTTCCCAACACTGGCTGGCTAGGTGCTTCCCAGGAAGTCCACAAGTGGAATGCAAAAAGGTTTGTTTTTGCCACGTGAGACCGAGGAAAGGGAGTTGGAGATTTGACTGCTTGTAACGCTACAAATCCCGTTCTCCTCTGTAGCTGCAAAATGAATAGGGCTAGTCTGATGCAGAATACCAAGTAACCTGGGATGCATTGTGACATTGCAGCCCTCCAGCTTGCAATAAAGAGAGCTACATGGGAAAAACATATGGGGAACTGCATGACAAAATCTTCTTAATATCACAAGCACTTTGCTCCAGCCATTTGGGAGACACATTAGCAAGATAAGTATTAACAGAAGGGCCTGTCGTGGTTCCTCCCCTCCCCCTTCACAGAAAATACCACCTTTTATTGCACTCGGGAGAATTTCTTTTCTTTCTTTCTTTTTGAAATCACCTTATTACTTGGATGATTTTTAAAGAGCCTGTTTTTGCTGGCTAAAACATGCTTGAATGTAACATAAAAGGGACCTAGCTTAACCCTAGCATTAAAATATGCAGGGAATTGCCTTAATGGGCCAGACAGATTGAAGGAAATATTTTAACCTTGGCAGACTTCGTAGATTTGGGAGTGGTGTCTTTTGATCAATGTCAGCTCCCAGAGAAAGCCAGACTGCTGTTTGCAGAGTGCGCTCCAGACTGGGAATTCCTCTGCCGGTGAAAGTCTGGCCTTGGATTGAGAGCAATCGCAGACAAAGAGAGGAAGATTCTGAAGCATGATGAGATGTTCGTGAAACATCTGGACCCAGCAAAGGGACTGGACGTCTTTAAGAGCTTTGCCAATTCCCTTTAGAAATGGAGAAACCAGGAGTTTCCTGTACTGGTTGCCTTGTAGGCAGCGAGAGAAGTGTCTCTGCAAGTGCTAACAGAAATGGCCTCTTAACTTGCCACCACCCTTGGCATTTCTGGGTCTTTGTCCAAACTGCGGTGGCCAAATCAGAAGGAACTTGGGAAGCTTTCACAGAAAAGGGAGGAGAAGGCAGAGAGAGTGGGTGCCGGCCAGTAAAGGGCTGTCCTACTCACCGTGAATCCACTGAAATGAATAAACAGGACTAACTCAGGTGCAGTTCAGAGTAGACCTTAGTTGGCTACAACCCTAGATAAATAAAAATATCCAACCAGTCCATAAAGTCTTCATTTGAGCAAATCAACATTGCTAGGACATACAACTGTGCATATATTTTAATTAACACTGAACCCAACCCAATATTCGTCTTGTTCAGAGAAAATTCGTTGAAACTGATGGACAGGACTCATTTAGGCCCATTAAGTTGAGTAAGTCTATATCTGAGGAGGAGTTAGCTGTGTACAACCCAGTAAAACTCAGTTCTGTCCTCCAGATCATAGGATCTGGCTGCATTTTTCCCCCCTACTAAGGTGAGGTGAAAAGGGGGGTTGTTTCTGCTAGTATGCACCCCTCTCATTTTGTGCATTCTGCATCAAACATATCCTTAATAATACTTCCTTGCTTCCTTAAAAAAAAGAATAGTTCACAGTTGCAAGGAAGGGAAACTTTTTTGCAATGGCAAGGATGATATTACAGGGGCTTCAAGGGATAGTAAAAGGCAAATCACAAGGGAAGGTAAAGAAATATAGGAGAGAAGCTCTGCCTTGGATATTCCCTCAGTTATACTTGAGAAAACGTGGATGAGGATTCCTTTAAGTAGAGGGCTAGCAGTCTTGCCATAAACAAGAGCTGCCAAATTAAAAGAAGCTTCATCTGGTAGGAACTGCAGTGCCGCGTGGCTTCCATATTGTGCTAAGTGAAAGCAAAGTGTTTGCTTCTATAAAAGCAGCACATATGAGAAAAACAGACCCCTCTCTACTATTTTAATAAACTATAGCTTCCAAAAGGTGCCTATAAAGATCCTTTGAACATCATGCTACTTTCCTGATCGAAACGGGCCCTTTAACGGGGGCTGTCACCCTTTTGGAATTTTATACGCTCTTTTCTTGATTGGCAGCAAAGCAGCTAAATATTCATTATCCTTTTATATGCTCTGCCTGCCAGAAGAAAGCTGGACCACCGTGCTCCTGGTATGCGGTAATGAGCCCATGCAAAGTTTGTATGGCTATAAAGTTCAACCGTGTCCAGGTGCAGTTGTGGGCGAGGTGAGCTCCATGAGAGAAGGGAAGACAATTCTCCTCATTTTAACCCTCAGAAAACTGAGAGTCAAGACCAAGGGTGACATCCATGTATCTGGGAAAGCTCCCAAGACCCTAGATCAGCTCATTCTATTCACATAGAATCAGGGCCGGTGGTCAAACGGCCGGCTGGCTGGCAGCTCCACACTCTCTTTCAACAGTGTGTCTGTGAAGCAGATCAACCTGTAACAAGAGTTGTTTAGACAGTTGCTTAGGCTGGAGCCCAGCCAAAGTCATAAGTTATATAAGGCCACTGAAGTCCCTACTGGCTCTTCAGACCCCCTGACCCTGCTGAGATTGAAGCTGCAGCAGCATCATATGTCAGGGCAGTAGTTTGCTCTGCTTGCACACTGCCTCGCAGCTTACAGGGACCAAGACACATGCTACCAAAGTCTCTGATTCAAGGTGAGAAACGGGCAGCCACCACCCATCCTGATTTGGACTGGGCCTCCATATGTTATTGGACTAATCACCCCTGACCATTTGCTATGCTCCAAAGCTCAGAAAGACACAGCCCAGCAAGAGTTTCCTCAACCACCATCAGGCCTCTCATCTGCCAGCTTTCCTCCAAACTTGACCATATAAAGGAGGGTGGAGAGAGGACAACAGGAGCCAAGACGTTTGGGCTAAGATTCTTCCCAAGTTTTCAGCTTTCTGCAGTGATGGGCTTCCAAGTAGTCTTCATGCTCTGGGAAGTATCGTCTTTTAAAAATAGTTCCTCTGGGCCAACAAATCAGGAGGAAAACCAACAAACAAATCCACTATCAAGAATTCAGGAAGTAAATACTGGAACAACCTCCCTCAAAGAACTCTCAGCTTTTAGCCCCCCTGTTTCTCCCTGCCCCATACACAAAAAATGGTATGTTTAAGGGAAATGTGGGGAAGGAAGAAACTGGTCCATGAGAAAGCTGGGCTTGAGCCAACATGAGATAAAGTGACATTTAGATTTCAGTGGTTGCTTATAATTGCTTGGGCATTTCCAAACACCCCTTCCCTCCATTTATAATATTTTGGCCCAGTAGCTGCATGTGTAAACCTACTCTTTTCTCTCAGTATGATCTGAATTGAAAGTTAGTCATCAAAACTGTGGGCCATGGCTGCTTTACCTGAATGGTAATTTTTGTTTTCTCTGCCAATCTCATTTCCCTCCTTTCTTCCTCCATTGTGCCCCCCTTCTGCCATTGCTGGAATGCCCCCCTCTCACTGAATTTCATGTTGCTGCTCATCTTCTCCACATGGGGGTCAGGATGAGTGGCAACACTGTGTCTGGAACACTTCCTTCTCACTGGCAAGAGGGGGGCATTCCAATGACAGAAGTGGGGGGGCAGGCGGGAAGCCACCTCCTGCACTTCTGCTGCCTGAGGCGGGAGCTTCATTCCACCTCATTGGTGGGCCAGCTCTGTCTCTGCTTGACTGTTAAGTTATTCATCTGTTTAGTGGTAGAATCTACCAGGTAGATGCACTTTTTATATATCTAAAAAGTCACATTTGATTGCACAGTTAATCATAAGCCTTCAGAGTTGCTTGGTAGAAATTTTGACTGTGTGTACGTTGCCCCAAATATACATAACTGAATATGTTGTCCCTAAGGGCCATTGCTAAATAGAACTATTTCCTCCACTTATCTGCCATGCAGCTACAAGAGTGATAACTCTTTGACTTAACACAAGGGTTCTTAAACCTAACTAGTAAATAAGTCTAGAAAAGTTACCATTCTTCCAATTTTCTATAACAATTTCTGCTGTTGTAGCTCATGCTTAGGGGATGAGGAATCAGAGGAAGTAAATCAGTATTACTTGTGAAACCATCCTTTTAACAGGAAGGTTCCTGCATTTTTAGCTCTTTTACAATTGGGATATTTTCATTGTTTTTATTTCAGAATTTAGTGCTGTACGGTGAAATCCTATATACGTCTGCTCTGAAGTTCCATAGAGTATAGGATTCCCAGCTGTAATCAGTTTAATTCTGTGGTGCTGAATAGCATTATGTCATTTGTATTGGGCCTAGGAACAGAAGGCTCTGTTCATTTTAGTTCTCTGGTTTTCTCATTTTCCCACTGTTATATTCAGCTCTCCATATTTCTGCAGCAATTTATGAATTTTAGTTTCAAAAACACTCATGAAATTCTATTCGCATTTTTTGGTTCACATTTCTCCTAACAAGCCCATTTTGGGGGGACTAATGTACACATTTTTGCAAACAATTTCTGCTAATGGAGGGCATTTTTTGGTATGTTGTTTCCCCTAATATATTCATTTTCATGTACACTTTTACGTAATGTATATACATTCTTGCAAATATCTGTCGGAGAAGTGCGTTGCAAAATTCCTATAAGTGTGACTTTCACAGGATGGCTGTGTTTTATTTCTCACATTGCTCTGGAAAATGTAGATTAGAGAACAGCCAATGGCCCATCTGGTCCAGCATCCTGTTCTCACAATGGCCAACCAGATGTCTGTGGGAACCACTCTCCCCTCCTACAGTTGTCAGCAAGTGGTATAGTGAAGAGTACGGTCTCTGACTGTGGAGTCAGAACATTGCCATCATGGCTAGTACCCGCTGACGGCCTTATTCTCCATGAATTTGCCTCCTCTTTTAAAGCCATCCAATTTTTATTTCCCTGATGACTAGAAACATCCTGGATCTGTGTGCATGGGTGAGGAGGTCCAGTCCCTTAGAGCCAATACAGATGCTTGGAAGGAAAGCCTGAATGTAGTGAGGGAATCGGAGGTAACAGAAAAGGAAAAGAAAGCAGTCGCTTCAGCTTGTTGAGCCCACAAGGAGATGATCTTCCCCCCTTTTGCTTTCAAGTAAGGCAGCCTAATGGAACAAGGAGGGGGAACTGCATCCATTTTTCCTCAGCTGGGACTGTACAGTAAACCCAGGGGAGTGGGAATGGAAAGTGGTGGTGAACTTCCATCTGAGAAGTGGAGCCAATGATTTGGAACAAAGAGCTAGAAGAAGATTCTGATGCCTGCAACTTAAGGGACTTACATAAGCATGCATAGGATTGCACTGTCAAAGTCTTTCCACAGAGATACCTCTCAACAAACCTGGTTTGAGGTTCTTAGGCCTTATGATTTGAATAAGGGAGAAATGTGCTCAGTCTACCGAATTTGTACATCCTGAACCAATACATGAACCAAAACACGCTGTCCTTCAACATATGCACTTCTCAGTATTTTGCAAGGCAGTTCTCCAACAACAACCAAAAATGCATACAAAACCCATATATTATGGAAGATAACATACCCAAAAAGTAAAAAAGCACACACACACACACACACACACACACACACATATATATATGGAGAAATTTCTTCGCAAAATGTGTATATTAGCAGAGGTGCACATGAAAATGTTTGCAAATTATTGTCCAGGCTATTAAAAAAGTTCAAAAGGTGACATGGAGATGGAAGGACCTGAACTTTTCTCCAGAAAACCTTAAAATAATACATGTGCTGACCTGTTTTCTTTTCTTGCCCAAATAAAGACATTCAACTGTAAAAATCCATGTATGTCTCTGTGGCCAAATAGCAGTTTGTTTTGCTGCTGAGACAAGGTTCACAACAGTATGGACAATCTTGATGTGTCTTCTGCAAGGGCTCATACTTGGGTGGAGAAATTGATCGTTCCTTTACTTGCCCTGCTCTGTCATTTTAAATAACTATTTCAAGAAGCAGTCCAGTTTTTTAAAGACTGCTGAGTAGGCTGCTCAGAACACATTTGATGTTGCAGAGCGAGAGAGAGAGAGAGAGAGAGAGAGAGAGAGAGAGAGAGAGAGAGAGAGAGATTTGATTGGCAGCAAAACTGAAGTCACAGCCTATGAAGTATAAAAAGTCTAATATATGAAAGACAAGAGCGTCAAACTGTATGTGGAATCACTGTTCCTGCACTTTGATAGTCTTTTCAACACAGTTAGTTACATCATTAATAGGCATCTGCAGATGCTGTGATGATTATAATATACATTAATCAAAGCCATGTTATGCTAGGGGATAGAATTTACCATCACTGGCTTCAGAATGATCTATAAAGCTGGGGACTTCTTTGTTTTAAAAAAACTACTTTTAAGACTCTTGCTCCTTCTGATGATGGTACCCTCTTTCTAAGGTGCTACTGGAAGGAATTTTTTTTATTTTGTTTCGACTACGGCAGACCAACACGGCTACCTACCTGTATGTTTTTTTCATTGCGTTGACATACATCCAGGTTTTCCCTGACATTTTGCTGCTTCGGCAAAATATCCCCCCAATAAATTTTTACACCCCAAAACCAGGATATGTCAGGGATTTTCCTGATGTATGGCAAGGCTAGGCATGCTGGCCCAGAGAAGGTGAATTTTGAATTTCCCTCTTGATCTCCCAACCCTGTTATGTGAGCCACTTTTCCTTCTGCCTCCCGCCTCCCAACCTCTTGAATTTTTCTCTAATGGCAAAGCACAGATTCCTATGAAAAGGAGAATGGGTTGTGATAATTCTTTTAAATGGTGAAATGCTGCCAACATTTCAAAAATCAATGGGTGAAAGGGCTTGGAGAATGAACACTCCGGGAGAGGAAAATGGTAAGTTGAAGGGGAAGGAGTAGTGATCAAAAGAAAATGGGAGGCTGGAAAAACTTTGGCAGAGCAGCTGAGTATGGATGAGCTGCAAGGAAAATCTGTCAGCAATAGCACTTCAAAAATGAATGAAAGATACATTTTCTCTTTTATAAACAGCTGCAGCTCTGGCTAGCAGCTTAGCCTCAGAGTTTCTCTCTTTTCTGTGTCCCCCCAGAGACATTTGTTTCTCCATACCAGAGATGATTGTTTTTGTACAGTCCCTGCTCCTAACTGGGCTTCTTGCCCAGGTATTTTCTTCTTCAACTGCAGGTGTTGGGAAGGGAAGGTGTTGATGCACAGCTACAGGAGAAACTTGTTCCTATCCTCACAGGGGTCTAGTTGTCTCCCCTAGGATGGTCCTTTAAAGTTGGGTGTGCTTAGCCTGAAAAAGAGGAGCCTGAGAGGAGAGATTATAGCCATCTTCAAATATCTAAAGGGCTGCCTCATGGAAGATGGAGCAAGCTTGTTTTCTCCTGCTCCAGAGGGTAGGACTTGAACCAATGGTCTCAAAGAAGACCTTTCAGATGGTAAGAGCAATTTGACTTGCTTGGAAGGTGGTGAATTCTCCTTCCTGGGAGGTTTTTAAGCAGAGGTTGGATGCTCATCAGTCATGGATACTTTAGCAGTATTATACAGTACCAGTCTAGTGCAGATGGGGCTGTAGAGACAGGTTGGAGACACTTCAAAATGACCCTGGTTGTTTTAGAGACAGTCAAAGTCCTCCAGAACTTGAGGAGAAGCCCTTGCCAAGCTTTGGCATCCTGCTGAGCTGGGCTGGGGGCTTAAGGAAAAGTGCTTTCTGAAGCTCCCTTTTTAAAACAAGCTCCCCCATCCTTTGGAGTCTGCTGCTAGAAAAGCAAGGATCAATGGCTATTCCCCCCACATCACTTGATCCATCTCTCACCTGTACAGCTTTAGTGGGGGGCTCTGCACCTGAACTTGTGGGAAGGGGTAATTCAACCGCTCAGACCTTCCAAGTGTCCCTATTTTCCAGGGACAGTTCCAGATTGACAGAAGCCATCCTGGTGTCTGATTTGATCCCAGAATGTCCTGCTTTTCCTTAGGACATCATCAGAGAAATGTTGGAGGGTATGGAGTTATGCAATCTCCAAGCCAAGGCTATAAGTAACTATGCAACCTTTAGAAGAAATCTGAAGGCAGCCCTGATTATGGAAATTTTGTTGTATGTTGAATGGTTTATTATGTTTTTATATATGTTGGCAGCTGCCCAGAGTGGCTGGGGCAAAGCAGTCAAATGGGTGGGGTATAATTAATAACATGATGGTGATGATGAAATAGGATGTCCCTATTTTCATCACAGAAATGTTGGAGGGTATGAGCTTGGTTCCACCCTGCCCCAGAAACTTTGTCCAGGTATCACCATTTTTATTTCAAAAACTCTCAGTCCTTTTCCTGACCCTAAAGAGGCAAAATCAATCAGTGTTTCTTTGAAATTCTCCTCCATCCCTCCCTGTGAATTCTCCTCAGAATAGAGTGACCAGTACTTAGAAGTCTGTTTTTGATTGCCTCTCATGTCCGCATCAGGCGGCTTTTCCTGGTTACACTTATTTTTCCTCATTTACTAGCTGGTTATACAGGGAAGCGAAGGAGGGAAGGGGCTTCACTTTCTGGCACAACACACAATAGCTAATACAAGTTTATATTACTTCCTAAATTGGTGGGCTGGATTTTAATTTGTATGTTCAGATTCAATTTGCAACACACACAAACACACACACGTACGTTCCTTCTCTTCCTTTTAAGCACAAATTGTGCAATCAGACTTTCATAAAAACCCAAACACGGTTGTTGCTGTTTGAGAACAAAATATTAAAACAGGAAAGTTTTGCATTTCTCCCCTCTTTGCTGCTGTACAAATACTAAGAGAGAGGAAGAGAGATTTTAAAAAGATTAAATCACAATTTACAATGGGCCGAGGAAAACCTTAACTACCAAGATAAAATCTTCTATCTCCCCCCCCCCCAAGAAAAAACAGCTGGAGGCCCTGGCCATTAAATGGGTCTTAGAGCGGCTTGGCAGGAGACAAATGGAACTGAAAAATATATGGAAAGCTACTGATGCACCAATAAGGGAAAATCTATTACTGCCTCTCTACATTTCAGGAGCTGCCAGAAGTTGGGTGCCAGATTTCAGCCACAGAAGTTGTGCCATCAGAAAAGAGAGACAAACGTTATATGGCATGATCCTTTAAAACAAGAGCTGGATCTTGAAATAAAGGCTATCTAACAATCCTAAGAGACCTACTTCTCAGTATACGAGGGCCTAGCTAAAATTTTCACTAGACTCTTCAGGCTGAGATTTTGGATCTGGCATCAGTCTGAGGGCTGCTTTGGATCTGACTCAGCTCGTCTTAAAAAGGCATGAGCTGGAAATGGTGTAAACCAGGCACCCCCAACCTGCAGCCCTCCAGATGTTTTGGCCTACAACTCCCATGATCCCTAGCTAACAGGACCAGTGGTCAGGGATGATGGGAATTGTAGTCCAAAACATCTGGACGGCTGAAGGTTGGGGATGCCTAGCATAAACAAAGAATTTGTTTCCCCAAGGAATTCTGGGAACCTTCAACATTGGCCATTTAGGTTAGGATATATTTATTGAGTGTACCCAGTGCTTTTTTTCTGGGGGTACGCAGGGCTATGCATACCCCTTAAAACTTTGTGAATCTAAGTTTGGCCTCATTGAAGGGCAATATTTCAATATGAGAAGGAAAATAAGAGCTGCAAAGGAGGAGGTCAGTGCACAAAGGTAGGAGGGGGGAGGGAGGGGGCAAGCGGGCAGGCAAGGGAGGGATTAGCAGCAGGGAGGGGGTGAGTGACATGGTCAGCGGGGTGGTGGTTCCCAGAATTGCCTTCCCAAAATGTTGGAGGGGTATGCAATTTGCATCACATTTTGTAAAAGTCTAACTCCTCAAGCATCCTTACATAATGCTCCTCAGAAAATCCTTCCACAGGCCTCTGATCCACTCCTAGTCATAGGTGCCAACTTCCTGGACCCCTGGGTGCCCGAGCACCAACAAAATCCCCATGAAGAGGCTGGGCACCCACAAATTTCAGTGCCAGGACCATGCACGCTGCATGGCACCCACAGCCTTGGGCAACCCAGGTCGCAGGGCCAAGCCGGCACTCTGGCTCCCAGCTCCAGCACCAGCTCCTTGTTCTAACCTTCAAAGCTTTCCATGGCCTTGCCTGTCCCACCCACAATCTCTCTACTCTTATATCCCGATACAGTGGTACCTCGGGTTAAGAACTTAATTCGTTCCAGAGGTCCGTTCTTAAGAAGAAGAAGAGAAGAAGAGTTTGGATTTGATATCCTGCTTTATCACTACCCGAGGAGTCTCAAAGCAGCTAACATTCTCCTTTCCCTTCCTCCCCCACAACAAATACTCTGTGAGGTGAGTGAGGCTGAGAGACTTCAGAGAAGTGTGACTAGCCCAAGGTCACCCAGCAGCTGCATGTGGAGGAGCGGAGACGCGAACCCGGTTCACCAGAGTCCACTGCTCTTAACCACTACACCACACTGGCTCTCTTAACTACTACACTAACCTGAAACGGTTCTTAACTTGAGGTGTGCTTTCGCTAATGGGGCCTCCCACTGCTGCTGCGCCGCTGGCATGCGATTTCCATTCTTATCCTGGGGCAAAGTTCTTAACCTGGAGCAACCACTTCCTGGTTAGCGGAGTTTGTAACCCAAAGCGTCTGTAACCCGAAGCGTCTGTAACCTGAGGTACCACTGTGCATCCCAGTATGGCCTGTATATCCACGAAACCACTCTGATGTGGCAAAGGCTTCAGGTCAAGGCCACCAAACTGTGTTTTGCTAACTACTGTGTTCCACTCTGTTATCACTCAGAATGTTATCTCACCAAAGTCAGAAGTGACCAGGGAGGTGCAACGCTGGTGTGGAAAGTTTGGTGTGACTGAAGCAGGTCACCATTGTAAACATACCACATGGTTTTGGGCAAGCAGAACCGCACAGTTGAGGGCATGTGTGAATTAGGCCACCATTCACTGCTTTAGGCTAGCATGTGACCCACAAGAAGCGAAGTCAACCAGCTATATTTCTTTTTAGAAAGTTTATTAGCAAGCTGAGAATTGCCTCTTATTTTTAACTCATGTTGATTTGAGCTGTGCTGCTTTTCTAGCTAGGATGAGCACTCTCTGTGGCAGCCCCATTAATTCCAAATGAATTCATTTTAATCAGTGTTATTACAGTGAATTGCAAATGCATTTCTAATGATCAGTCACTTTAAATAAAAGGTGTAACCATTTTCTGGTACGGTGTGATAATGATATAAATTTAATCCAAAATAAATAAAAAAAACTAAAACTAAATTCAAATGAGATTTAAAAATGACTAGCAAGGAAATTTAAATTTAAGCCTTTTACTGTTGACTAATGCCCTCTGGATTCTTCTCAAGGGCATCTTTAAAGTGCAATTAATAAAATATGTAATTATGTTTTTAATCTATGTTTAATTAATTTTTTTGCCATTCCTTTTTTTTCTCTTTCTTTCTTCAGGTTTTCATAACCCAGCTAAAGGAATATTGCTGTAGGCTGGCAATAGACTTAAAGGTTTCAGACTAGTAAGTTCTTCTTTAAACAAATGAGAGAGTTTAGTGGTTTTTAAACTTTAAGGAGACAAATATTCCCCCCTCTCCTCGCTCCCAGTAGCACTGTGTTTTTGAATTATGATTCCAGAACTGCATTCCTGTTTTCCACAGCAAACACATTTTTGAATCCCAATAAAACCAGGGCAAATTAGCAGTCATAAGCATTCAGGACCGGAAGAACGTGGTCACACCTCAACACCAATATAACTGCCAGCAGAAATTACTTGCATTTAAATCCATTGAAATAGGGATGAAAGAGGAATTTATTTACAGCAGACCAACCCCATTTAATGGTCCCATGCTCGCTTGCAAATCAGATCACAACTCCCCATCAGATTGCACTCTTCCACATTTTACAAAGTTCACCAAAAAAATCATGGAAAAGAATATGTATTGATATGGGACTGAGGGGCTGCTTTGTACGATGCCCCTGGGTTCGAACTGCACCTGTGCGTTTGTGTTAGCAAGATTGTAGTTAGAAGGAACTGCAAAACTGATCAAACCAGTTTCTTTGTTAGGTTAATGGCGGTATCCTGTAGGTACCCTCTATTTACATGACTAAAGAGTGAGCCTTGTTACCATGGAGACAAATGGGAGTGCCTTCCCTGCCCTCACCTGCCTGAATGCTACATCATTCTAGAGGCAGGAGAACAATAGGCCCAGGAAGCTGGTTTGTGTGCTGGTGCTGGGAGCTAAAAGACACAGAGAAGCTTGTCTGGCTTTGTACTGAATCCAAGGCTATGGCTTTGGGGACCCCCTCCCCTGAACCCGAATGGGGAGGCAAAATCTGTTGGAGTGTTAATGCTGTGAACTTTTCCTTCTTGTGCTGAGGTTATATACATGCATAAATAAAACCATGTATCTTGAAGAAATTGGAGTCTTCATTGACATTCATTTCAAGGAAACCAAACCCTGGTCAGTGCTAACACCTCTGGAGTATCATGCTGCTTGAAGACTGAAGGACAGGCAACAGTATTTAACAGTTAAAATGTGTCTAAAATGCACATTTTATGGGTAAGCACTGAACAGCTTGTCAGCCTTTCTTCAGTTTTTCCTGAATCACTGCTGTGAGTGAACCCCACTCAAGGTTCATAAATATTTTTTGGAAATTTTGCCATGGACAAATTTAATGATATTTGGAATTGGTTTTTATAAATACCATGTACAGTTATGGTCTGGGTTTTTTTTTTTGTAACGTACACAGTATCTTTTTGATGTTGTTTGTTCTGTTCTGTTTTCTACATAGGTACTATTTATTGTTTCTTCTTTTTGTGTCTTATCTTACTCTGTGCACTTGCAATTTTGAACTTTTTGTTTTTCAGTAAAGAATATAAACATTATTTTATTTTATTTTTTGCAAATCTGTTCTCCCCACCCACACCCCAATAGCAGTGTAGCAGTATTCCAGGGAAATGTTTTCACCCGCTCTTGTTTAAAATCAAACTCTGCCTTCTTTTATAGTAGAACACAGCATTTGCCTGTATCGTATGGCTCAAAAAGCCGAACCACTGTGGAAAACTGAAACTGAAAAATGAATAAATATCAAGCTTGCAGAAAGCCATCAAGCCAATTTGTTCATATGACTGCCAGCA
The DNA here is from genome assembly GCF_964270895.1 of Podarcis filfolensis. Classification (NCBI taxonomy): domain Eukaryota; kingdom Metazoa; phylum Chordata; class Lepidosauria; order Squamata; family Lacertidae; genus Podarcis; species Podarcis filfolensis. The sequence continues at coordinate 81,135,398 of NC_139608.1, forward strand.
AAAAAAAAGTTGTGTATCCTTGGCCTGAGGTAATGAAGCCATAAACTCAAAGCAAAGTAAGATGTAACCATGCCATATTTCAGTACAGCAGAATCCTTGAACTTAAACTGAACTCTGACCACATGCCGTCCACCAAGAATGAAGTTGCATTTGCCACGATTCTCCTATGAGATATTCTAAGAGCATGTACAGTCTTGTTATTAAAGGGTAAGTCGTTAAAGAGAGCCTTTCTCTTTGTATTGTGTTTACATAAAGGTACTTGTAAATCTGAGGGCAGCAGCTGAATTCTTGGTTATGTAGCCTTTGCAGTACAAGGATTTTCTTTTCTTCTTTTCAATAAAAAATATAGCTACAACAGTAAATGTTTAAGTCGACCACTGTAACTGTAGGTCAGAGAGCTGGAAAGCCTAAGCAATTCTAACAGGGTTTCCTATGCTTAAACCTTCCATGATCAGTGCTTGTTCTGAGCCTCTAGAAAAAGGGACTCAACAGCTTTCCTGATTGAGGACCAAATCACATGGTCATTGAGGTCATGGCGGACCAGTCCCCCCCCCCTTTAAATCATTAGTTTGCAAGAGAATATTACCAGTGTTGACAGTAATAGTAGCTCTAGTTTGAAGACCAAAGATTGACTTTCATGTGACAGGGCCGGCCCAATACATGTTGACTCCTTTGGCAGACCCCAAAATGGCACTCCCCTCCCTGCCAGCGAAGAAGGGGGTAAAGGAAGATCTACAACAGGAAAAAAAGGGAAGGAAAGATTGACATCCCCCATGGATTCTGCTGCCTGAGGCAGTCACCTCACTTTGCCTCATGGGTAGGCCAACCCTCCATATGAAAAAAAGTTGCACAAAAGATTTAGATTTTATGTAGGATCTATAATTAATATTTATTACACACACACACACTCTCACACACACATTTCTCAGCCTATGAAGTGACTAACTTTAAAATACAGCTCTAAAACAAAGAAAAAAAGCACATTAAATAACAGGCAAAACATCAATAAGATAACTAAAATATAAAGCACCAACAGAGCAGCCTTCAACACAGTGGCAGATGATGCCCCTGGTTATTGATAGGGTAGGGAGTATTAGACCCTCCCAGAGTCCCTATTTTCCAGGGACATTCCTTATTTACAGAAGCTGTCCTGGTTCCTGATTTGATGCCCGAATGTCCTTAGGGTGTCCCTATTTTCATGGGAGAAATGTTGGAGAGTATGGAGTTAACTGACCCCCAATCCATCTGAAGACAATCCTGCATAAGGAAGTTTTAAAAAAAGAGAAAAAAGTTAATGTTTTATTGTGTTTTTATATATGTTGGAAGCTGCCCAGAGTGGCTGGGGCAACCCTGTAAGATTTCTGGGGTATAAATAGTAAAATTATCATTACGGAATGGGACGTCCCTATTTTCACTGGAGGGTATGGAGTAGGGCTGTTAACAACCAGTGGAGGCAGGGGTCACATTATGTGGAGCTAATGGTAGGCCAAGCCAGCTAACTCTGGTTCTGGCCCCATATTCCTCCTCTCATGTCCTCTAGCCTCAATTCTTGCTCTGGCTCAGAGGAAGACTCAGAAGACGAGGAACCATTATCCCCTACCTCAGGACTACCCAAGCCAAAGGATGTGACTTTACCTGAGTCCTCGTCTCATATAGCACTGCTCTGATGCAGTCCTCACTATGCCCAGGCTATAGGAGCTAATGGCTGCAGAACTGGGCAACAACCATTTCAGAAAGAGATAGCTCCTCCGTAGCAGAGGGTTTGACAACAGTTCCAGACCAGCCAATCTTCATGAGGCTTCAGAATGTTGCTGAGACATCTGCTCTGTCCTCAGTCCCAAATAGAGTGGCCTGGAGGAGACTGGACCAATTGGGATGCGGGGTGGAGGGACCCAGTGACAATTCTAGAGAGGGACCCATCAGGTTCGGGTTGGAACCTTGAGAGTAATTCGAGCTTTCAGGGGTGAGGAGCCCAGTCCTGAAGAAGGACCTGCAGGTTGTCACATCATCAGTCCTTGCCAGTCCCACCCACTCCACTCCCAGCACAGACTACTGCACCACCAGATCCTCTGCCTTCACCAGCTTCGGCTGACAAGGATTCATTCACCTCCCAGTCTGATTCCAGGCCAACACTGTCACCTCCTCCATCACCTAGGACATGGGGACACCATCCTCAGTGTGAACAGACAGCTCAGGGCCAGCCCCCTGAGGGGGACTTCCCATTCGCTTGTGCAAAGCTATGCCTGCCCCACTACCCTATAAGAGGGCCAGGGGGGCATATCCAGGTGAAGGCCAGGCTGAAACAGTGACACCTGATGGAAGGGCATGGTCATGTTCTGAAGACCTGAGTCAAATCTGCAGACCCTCCAAGTTGGAGGGTGTGGAATTGCTTGACCCCTGAGCCAAGGCGATAAGTAACTATATAACTTTTAGACGACATCTGAAAGCAGCCCTGTACAGTCAAACCTCGGTTCCCAAATGCCTCTGTTTTGGAACATTTCAGCTCCCAAACGCTGAAAACCCAGAAGTAAGTGTTCCAGTTTTTGAACGTTTTTTGGAAGCTGAACATCCGACACATCTTCCGATTGAGTGCAGGAAGCTCTGCAGCCAATCAGAAGCTACGCCTCAGTTGTCAAACATTTTGGAAGCTGAACGGGCTTCTGGAACAGATTACATTCAACAATCGTGGTTTGACTATATATGGAAGTTTTTTATGCTTTTTAAGTTTTTATATATGTTGGAAGCCATCCAGAGTGGCTGGGGCAACCCTGTCAGGTGGGGGAGGGTATTATTATTATTATTATTATTATTATTATTATTATTATTATTAAATACAATGTTCCTATTTTCATTGGAGAAATGTTGAAGGGTGTGGATCTGATAGAACAAAAGTCAAGATAGGCTAAGCCAAGCACAATCTGTCATGAGTCTAGGCAGGTCACTGTGGCAGGTAGAACTCACCCCAAGAGAGTTTGTCTGGTTCTGGCAATATGCGGGACTCGAACTTAAATCTCATTTTCTGGAATAGACTTTAATGTTCAAATCAGAACAGTACATAAGCAAAGCTAGGATAAATAGCACAACAGCTTAGGCAAGCTAAGATAAGTGGACTGGTCGGTGCAAGTGGGCAGGAGAGATGCCACCTAACTCTGTGTTTTGGTTGCAAGGAAACTTCAGTTGTTGTTGTTGTTGTTTTAAAAAAAGAGTTTAGAAAATGGGAAGTTGTTACACAGACTCCTAAACCACCAACTGACATATTTCTGACAAACAAATTGGAAATTGGGCTGTGGAGGTGGGGAATCGGCTGCACACATCTAGATCCAATCAAAAATAGGAAAGCCATGGAGAAGCCTGCACTTTCCTGATGGAAGCAAGTTGGCCTCATAACCTGGAGCTCTGAGTCTAACCCATTTGTCTAGGCATATAGATCCTTCTATGGTGCAGGCAAGGGAACACCATGGCTCTAGACTCCATGACGTACTCATTTTCATAGAGTTATAACAGGAGCTGGCATTGGATATTGTCCAACTACCATTTAAGAGAAGTTTTCTCTGCAATCTTCCTGCCTCTTCGGCTTTTCCTGGTCAAAAGATACTAAATAGATTGCTTTTTTTTGTTAAGCCAAAGGATGCAAAAATTTTAAAACACTTCAACTGGTAGCACAGGAAATTAAAAGCATCACACAAATTACTCCAGTCCCCGGTATAATTTAAAAGTCCCTCTGGGGCCACCTGATACACACGGCTTTGATCTCCCCTTCCCCTTGTAAACCGCACGTAACCCTCACTCCCCAAATTAAAAACATTCAGCTTTTTGATCTCGAGCCACCACGGTGGAAAATTCATTCGGTTCTGCTATGCCCTATGGCTCCATCCTCAGTTCAAGACGATTCTTTATTTTCCACGGTGATCTGACTGAATTAGTCAGTGAAATGACCTTTCTTTCTTTGTAGAAGAAACCAGCTCAGATTTGCTGGTCTTATCCGCGTTGAATTTTGAGCAGGAGAGCATTTGCCACACCAAAATTGTCACTTACTTAGCAAGATGGCAGAGCGTTTCATCGATACGCCAAGGCTTGTGGCCCACGTTTGGAGTTTAAGGCATGGCGGCATTCGTTTGACATTGCTCTCAATTCAAAAACAGCACATGGAAAGGGTTTAGACAATGTGTCTCACTCAGTGCTGTTTCTCTAGAAAAAGAGGTGCTGGAACTCACCAGGAATACCTCCCTTGCTCTCTTATAAAGGCAATGGCACACACCTGAGAGGTGCTGGAACTGAGTTCCGGCTGGAAGAAGATGCCCTGGTCTCACTGCAAGAAACACACACAGGTAGACTTGCATGCCTGCTTGCACATAATGTTCTAAGTGGACAAAAATTGTAATAAATTCTCATGTTCTGCTGTGATCCATGAGATATGGTATGTTTGTTTTTAAAAAATTAATGGAAAAAATGTATTTTCAGCTATCCCTGTTTCTTTAGTCCTGTAAAACTTGTTGTTGTTGTTTAGTCGTTTAGTCCTGTCCGACTCTTCATGACCCCATGGACCAGAGCGCGCCAGGCACTCCTGTCTTCCACTGCCTCCCGCAGTTTGGTCAGACTCATGCTGGTAGTGTCGAGAACACTATCCAACCATCTCGTCCTTTGTCGTCCCCTTCTCCTTGTGTCCTCCATCTTTCCCAACATCAGGGTCTTTTCCAGAGAGTCTTCTCTTCTCATGAGGTGGCCAAAGTATTGGAGCCGCAGCTTCACGATCTTACATCCAGCCAAAGTTAAAGATGCAACAGCACAACCTTATCCACATCTACGCAGAATGACTACCAGTGTGTTCAAAGAGCGGCAGCCAGGTATTTAAGATTGCAGCGACATCCCACTTATCTGAATGGAAAAGCCAAGGATTCCCTTTCAAAACAAGCCGATGTTGTTTCAAACATGGAAAGGATCGAAGCAGCTATGTTGCAGGTGCATTGCTGCAATGAGTGTTTACTGAGCAAGGAAAAGGTGATCATGGAAAGCCTGGAACCAATCTCATTAGCACCAGAATCAGAGTTAACCAAGGCACTTATCAGCCCCTCTCTGTTGTATATATTAGTCCAATTTTGTTTCATCCCATTGGACTGCTGAAGGAGGCGCTTCATTCACTAAGCAAGATCCTCACTAGAACTGGGGAGCCATTTATCTCAAGTATTAAAGTTCCAGCCACTTGTGACCATGCAGCACTGATCATTTAAATCCCCAATGATTCCTCAGAGGGAATGAAGCGTGGCGCTCAGATACTAATGTGTCCCTGGTGATGCATTATTTTTAGTTCTTGTTTGGATTTGCTTGAGCTTCCAAGAGTCGCTTGGCAAAGTAAGGTCCCAAGGCAGAAATCTTAAAGATAAGCGAGTGCCACTGACAAGTGGATTCCAACCATCTCTCCTGGGGGGAAAGCTGGCATCGCTCCCTCATGTTGCCAGAGTTGAGGAAATAAACCAGCTCTTAAGGAAGGCGGGGAAGAAATGCTCAGTACTGGGTAAAGCACAGGGTCAGGTGTCCTTGATGCTAATATAAAATAATCAAGCTTAATCACTGGGGTAACCCTGCACTCTGCAAAGCTGGACCCTGCAATCTCCATAAATCATGCAAATCCAGCAAAACTACACACTGCCTCTTATTTTGCAAAAATCATTCTGCAGTGGATACAGTTTCGCACAATTTATTCCAGCCCTGCTGCTGATGGGAATGTGGAGGTACAAGGCACTGAACCTCACCTAAACCTCCAAAAGCTTAGCACATAGTAAAAATCTTCCCCCAAAATTTGCCACCCAGCTCCTTGGGGGCGGAGGATTTATTCACAAATTTCAGGGAGGCTTACTGGGTGGCAGTGGTGGCAAGGACCTTTTCTTTCTTCTTTCAGACTTCAAACTTTGGTTTGCTACTTTAATTAGTGCAGGAAAGCCATTTCCCGTTCCCGGGGAGATGACGTTGCAGGCTGGGAGCAAGCCCTCCCCACACATACAGGGCAGGATCACCCCTGCACTATTGGATGGTCCTCGGCCACATCATCCTTAGGCCGTCCAATTCGGACAGTCTGGGGGTGTGGCACGGGCTATTTAAACTGGGACTTGCCCCTGTTTTTCTCCCCCTCTTGGTCAGTTCTCCTGCCCTCCCTCCCTTAGGTTAAAAAGGTAAAGGTAAAGGTACCCCTGCCCGTACGGGCCAGTCTTGACAGACTCTAGGGTTGTGCGCTCATTTCACTCTAGAGGCCGGGAGCCAGCGCTGTCCGCAGATACTTCCGGGTCACGTGGCCAGCGTGACGAAGCTGCTCTGGTGAACCGGCACCAGAGCAGCACACGGGAACGCCGTTTACCTTCCCGCTATAAAGCGGTACCTGTTTATCTACTTGCACTAAGGGTGCTTTCGAACTGCTAAGTGGGCAGGAGCTGGGACCGAGCGACGGGAGCTCACCCCGCCGCGGGGATTCGAACCGCCGACCATGCGATCGGCAAGTCCTAGGCGCTGAGGTTTTACCCACAGTGCCACCCGCGTCCCTCTCCCTTAGGTTAGGCTCTTTTATTTCTTGACCTTGCTATGGACCTCGGTTGGTCCCCTTGGTTGTCCAAGGGGCCTGGTAGGAATTTTTCCACTTGGCAAATTGGCTGTTAGGTTTTTTCGCCTGCCTCATAGCGAATCGTCACAACTTTGTAAGGTTAGGCGTTTAGGCATTGGAGTATTAGGTTGAAGGGGAGGGGAGGTAGGACTTCTGGTTCGCTGCAGAGGCTAATGGCGGTGAGCTCCGTGACATCCGCTTAAGCAGCGACACGGTTCAGGCAGAAAGAGCTTGGGGGCAAGAGAAATTGATGAACTATGCAGAACTGGCTAAATTGACATACAAACTGCGAGACAAGGACAACTGCGACTTCAAGGAGGAATGGGAACTTTACACAAATTATTTAAAAACACAACAAAACGAACTGGACTCCTTGGCAGGTTTTGAATAAGCATACACAAATTTATTGTTGCTAACATGATAGATAGATATGTAAGGATATATACAGTTTTATAATATGCAGAGAAAATATGGGCTGCGAAATCATGGAGAGGAGCTGAGGGAAGTCCTTGGGGGGGGAAATTATGTAGGTGATTATATGGTTTAATAGTTTGTTATGTGGAATTTGAGCAATAAAAAATATTTTTTAACAAAAGAAGGGGAGGGGAGGTAGTGGCCATCACCTACCCCTAATTTATGGGTATTCTGTTAATGAAATCCGGGGGGGGGGCGTGATCTCCATCTGAAGCCCCAGATGGGGGCTACGGCCATGGCACGACCCCTAGCGGTGACCCTGGGGGAGTTCCTAGTTGATGTGCATCAGCAGGACTCCCCCTACTGGTGTTTAACCCTTCCAAGACTCCTGCAGACAGGCAGGAGTCAGATATAGTCATCTGGTTTCCAATGCCTAAGCCAATACCACTCACATTCTGTAACCAATAAAGTTGTGGCCTTTTTCGCCCATTAATCTAAAATACTGTTTCATGTGTCTTTATTCCACCTCCTGGGAGGGTTTGGGACCTTGCCATGCAACTCCTCCTGGCAGCAGACCATCTCAGAACAATGCCCCATAATGCCCTCTCAGCAGAGCCATAGCTACTGGGCGGCAGTGGGGGGGGGTAGCCAGGTTTCTTGCCCCATGTGACGCCTCCAGCCTCTGTGTGTGTGCAAATGCACATGAGGGGGTGCCAAACTGGGTCTTTGACCCAGGTGAAATAGGGCTAGTTTCACCCCTGCTCAGAAAGACTGTGGGGGAGGGATATGGTTACCTCAAAAGGACAATTGTAGCCTTTTGTCATTGCATGACAGAATAAAGTTATTTCCTGTTACCCAATAAACCCGTGGGTGGTTTTTTTTTTCTTCCCAACCCCAATAAACCCCTTTTAAGTTTACAAACAACCTCCCCCCCCCCCCGCCACACTCCTCCCAAGCATCTTGGGCCAAAATTCCTTACCTGAGATCTTTTTGCTTAGCCCCACACAATCTTATTCAACTAACTGAGATTTCACCAGCATATTGTCCATGAACCTTCAGGTTAGGAAGTTGCTTTTTAAAAGTAACTCAGCATAAGACCCTCCAAGTGTCCCTGTTTTCCAGGGACAGTCCCAGATTTACAGAAACCGTCCTGGTTTCTGATTTGATCCCAGAATGTCCTGCTTTTCCTAAGCACATCTCCATTTTTATCAGAGAAATGTTGGAAAGTATGAATCTGTATTCCGAGATCAGGTTCAGTCCTTTATCTGCATTTTTTGGGAAACTTCATATACACAGTTTGGGCATTGAATAAAGCCACTTCTTTACCTTATGATTTTTAATGTCCTGTGTAACTAAGGGATGGTTTGCAATACAGGCCTTGTATAGAATAAGAGTGTCTTCCTAGATGGCTCCTAAACTCTGTGTAATCCAGCATTCTGGCACCGGACAGCTGGAATACCCTTGAGAGAAGCTCATGTTGTTTGTGCCTGTTATTTGATCTCGATATTGTGTACCATCCTAAAAGATACCAGGCAAATAATTGGTTGTTGTTGTTGTTGTTTCTCCACTCCACTTGCTAAACGAATCGTTCCCACCCTTTCCATGGGCATTTGGCACTTAGGCCTTCTTCCGCTTTTATTTTAATTTTTGTCACGATATAAACAGGAAGCAGACATGTTGCTATGGCAACACCCAGAGGTTACCACTAACAGCAAATGTGGTGAACACTATTTGTAGGCAATCCATGATTCAAAATGTTTGTTGAACTATTCAACATAACAGATTAATAGAAATCAAAGCGGCAATAACAAACAAGGCATTAAGAGTAAGAGGCATTATACTGTTTGCTGCAGACAATTTCCTCAGATCTAATTTAGTTGTTCATTTGTTTTGTCTTTCGATTCATAGACATACTTATTCTCATTTCCACTGCAGTAACCTCCATGTACAGATACTCACAAGGGGGTTAGCAATTGCATTTTTTTTTCTTTGTGCATTTGTGCAGTTCTCTTTCTTCCCTAGAAGTGCACTGTAGATCTACTAATCAGAGTATGAAAGAAAACCAGTGCTGTTAGAACTGTCAGGAGGCCAGTTGCTAATTTGAAAAAGAATGGGCAAAGATAAAATTGTTCATTTTACTTAGGGGCAAGCACTCATCAATAACCTTACCTGTCTCTCAAGTCTCTGTAACCCACGGTGGGCAACCTTTGTGTTATGTACTGAAGCTCTCACCCTGGGGAAGCAGGGGGATACTGTAGGTAGCTCAGGTCCACATATGCAAATAAGGGATCGAAAGTGACGTTCAGTGATAGGATAGTTACAGAAAATGGTTACTGATGTGTTCTAGTGGAGCTCTATATAAGCAGGCTGGCTGAACTCTTCAGTTCAGTTCTGTTCTGGCCTGTGAATAAACAAGAGCTGTTGAAGAATCGCTGTGTCGTCAGATATGTTCACCCACAACTTAACACTTTGGGCCTAATCAGAGGTCTTAATTTGGCATGTGAGGCTATTTCCCCCAAGCCACACCTGTCTGCCCCACCCCTGACATTGTACGTGATACTGGGTTTAAGACAGGCGAAGGTGTGTCCGTCAGGATGTTGAGTCCAGTTGCAAGTGGTTTGTGTTGAAACTATTTGCAAATGGACTTCATAGCCAATGTATCTCAGTGCCAGTCAACTGACGGGCACTAAGAGGCATCACTTTGAAGCCTAACACTTACAGCTTTTCCTGTAAATTACCTGTCCACTCATGAGAATGCCACATATCCTACTATGCTAATGACCAGATTGCCCTTGAAGGAATAGTTGGGAAAGCAGGATACAAACGGCTTAGGTAATAATTGACACTGTGAAGCGCTAGAGGATTTAGTGGCAGCGGCAACGAAAATGAGCAACATTTATGCCTAGAATGACCGACAGTCTCTGGAATGGCAGCTGAACTGTTTTTCAAGGTCTGGGGCTAATATTGGCTGAGCTCTTTAGAACCAAGATGGATAGGTTGTCTCGGACTATTGTGCTTAAACTAATAATGCCATGGCTGGGACCGAGCCCAGTGAGATACCTGGACATACGCATGCCTAAGAGTTGTAGAAGCAGTGGGCAGTGAATTGCCTAGGTGTGAAAGATATGCTGATGGTATGTTGGTGTGAACAAGTGCTGATCTGAGGATTCTTCAGAGTAATTTTCCTCTAAATTTGTGACATGGAGTTCTTAAATTTTCAGGCTGAGCATGGAGAGAAGCGACCGTTCTCTCTTGCTCTGTCCCATACCCCTTAAACCAATTTCTCCATAGTAAAGCCACAGTCAGGAGCCCTACGTAACTCACCCCCCCCCCCAAAACATACACACTATATCTGGAGCAACACTGTGTAGCAACAGAGGCAATATGGGAAAACATGGCGGCCCATAGGCAGGTACACCCCTCTGTCAATGGTGCCTCAGACTGCAGTCCCATTTATTTTGCCTCACAGAAATTAAAGGGAGGGCATTGTGTTCTGAGAATACCTCCCATCTGCATAGCCCATTTCTTGGTCACAAACGCGTATTTCTGGCATGTGACAGAGAACTGGATTTTATAGACAGGAGGCACAGACAACCACTGGAACTGAGAGCACGTTTGTCTTATCTGGCTGTATAGTTCATCAATGTAGGTACCGTATATAGAGAAACAAATACATAGAGATATTTAGATGCCATTCCTTCCCCGTAAACAACTAGAATCTCTCTTTGCCAGCCTCCTTTCCCTCTCTCATGCTCTCACTTGCTCTCCGGGGAATATTTATTTCTCAGTGGGTGGAATTATTATGTTTGACTTGGCAAGACTGCAGCAGCATCACATGGCTTCTAATGAAAGCCCAGAGTGCTGTTACTATTGTTGGTCGCCAGTTGTGTCATCCAAATGGTCTCACATGTCAGGAGCAGGTGTCTCCGCTGCTGTTATAAATAAAATAATTTTCGGCTGGGCCTCTGATTTAAAGTGAAAGGAACAGAAAGCAGCCTAAGAGCTCCTCCCTTCACCAAAGCAGGCAGGCAGGCAGGCAAAGCAGGAAAGCCATCCGTTTGGATTTAATACACTAAGGAAGGAAATACATTTTAATGTCAATTTAGCTAGGAGTAATGTGGAAAACAATTACATTGGCAAAGTTTTAGGCTTCTAGTGGCAAGTCGACGATGCCTGAGGAGAAAGCAAGGAGGCACCCAATGCTGATACTCCAGTGATGTCATCTCACTGCACCTGGCTGCCAGTTGATAAAATCAGTTTGGTCAACACAATTGGATGTGGCTGTATGATGATATCAAATAAGGTCTGTTGAGAAGGGAAGGATATTTTAACAGAATAAGCCAACAGTCTGAAAAAGTGACTAAAGTTACCAAATACAGAATAATCATTATAGTATCAATATTTTTATTATTTGTACCCTGCCCATCTGACTGGGTTGCCCCAGCCACTCTGGGCAGCTTCCAACAAATATAAAAGCACAACAGAACATCAAACATTTAAAACTGAAGGGCTGCCTTCAGATGTCTTCTATTTATCTCCTTGACATCTGATGGGAGGGTGTTCCACAGGGTGGGTGCCACTACCGGGAAGGCCTTCTGCCTGGTTCCCTGTAGCTTCACTTCTTGCACTGAGGGAGTGGCCAGAAGGCCATTGGAGCTGGACCTCAGTGTCTGGGATGAACGATGGTGGTGGAGATGCTCCTTCAGTTATACAAGACTGAGGCCGTTTAGGGCTTTAGATGTCAGTACCAACACTTTGAATTGTGCTTGGAAATGTATTGAGAGCCAGTGTCAATTCTTTAGGACCGGTGCTATATGGTCCCGGCAGCCGCTCCCAGTCACCAGTCTAGCTGCCACTTTGTGGATTGTCATTGCTGAGTCACCTTCAAAGGTCACCCCATGCAGATCACATTGCAGTAGTCCAAGCAGGAGATAACCAGCACATGTACCACTCTGGTGGCACAGTGGTCTCAAACGGAGTACCAAATGGAACTGGTAGACAGCTGCCCTGGGCACAGAATTTACAGAGATAGTGTTTCACTGAGTTTTACATTCCTCTGCTCAGAAATACGGATTTTGTCAGTTAACGGCGTTTGCTTCAAATGCGAGGCAAACACTGCAGCCCCCAAAGTTCTTCTATACCTCAGATATTAAACTGGAGAACAACCTGGCTCCAAGCTCTCTCTCCCCCCACCCCCCGTTATCGCCACCAACCGTGCAGCTTGCTGCTCTGGAGCAATGGGGCTGTAGCAGAGGACCATGTATGTGGGATGGAGAGAGCTGGGAGAGGGGCAAGGAGGAAGTATTCAAATTCTTTCCAGAGAAGGTAAACAAGGAAAAACAATATACAGGGGCTGACATTTTGATGATGACATTATGTGGAGACTACAAAAAAACTTGCGTGCATGGGGATCCCATAATAAATACCCATTTCAAAGTTGATTGAGATGAGATAACAACTTGGTCCTTGCTACCCGGTGCACGTCAAACCTTAGAGAGATCTGAACACACATCACCCAAGTCCTGCATGCCATCTGCTACACCACAGTGGATCTTTCCCTTGGGATAACGCCTCTTTGTTCTCTGCCCGTCCCCACCCCCTGAATGATTAACATTATGATGATGAAAGTAATCTTTAGCTGGGCTAACTGGCCTTCGTTTTCCTCCCATCCCCATGATCCCATGCTTCTAAGGGTAATACCAGATATTATAAAAGACAACCAGCTGCTACCAGATAACACCACCAACCAGCGTGTTTCCCCACACCCACCGATGCCAGAGGCAAAGACAGAAAAGCACAGCATTGTGACCTCACAGTCACATTCACACCATACATTTAAAGCACTATTATACCTCATAAACAGCCATGGAGAATCCTGGGAGCTGTAGTTTGCTAAGTGTGCTGACTTTGTGGAGCTACAACCCCCTGCACCCTTAACAAACTACATTTCCCAGCATTCTCCATGCCTGGAGAATGGTATAATGCTGCAGTGCCTTGTCAGGGACCGTGCTGAGGAGGGATGCACTGAGGAGGAATGGTGGGAGCCTCCCCCTGCTCCTGATTCGGATCCTGAATCTTCCCAGGAGCAGGAGGACAGTATCGATTTAGAACAGTGGTTTGCAGAGGGGCATAGTTCAGAAGGCAGAAGCTGGGAAATACTGGATGGGGAACAGCTAGGTGAAGGAACACTGGAAGAGAGAGGGTTAACAGATTCACAGTCTCTGGACAGCATTCCTCCTCTCAGCCCAAGGTCAAGAAGAGCTCAGAACAGAAAGCGCAGATGGTATAAATTCAGATTACAAGACGTAGCAGTGAAGTAGATTAATGGGGACGGAAGGGGGTGTGATTCTTAATTGGGAGCATCACCATTTCTAGGAGATGTGTTCTTTGTTCTCTCACTCTGATTATTAACGTTTCTAACTGGTAAGACGTTCCTTTCTTTGGTCTTCTTAACTACTGCCACGGGGGAAGGAAGCCAATTCCCCAAAGCCTGACATGACTTGAATTTATGGTGCGGGTGTCACAAGCTGGTTTATGCTAAACATTATTAAAAAAAGAGGGAGAGAAAGACAAGGAGCAGCAGTGTCTCCAGACCATCACTACTTTCAACAACATGCTGTCAAATTCAGCTTATACCTCCTGCCACCCCTGAAAAATAAAGATTTCACATTCCTTGTTGATTGGGAGGTCTTGCACAACAAAAAATAACCAATGGCTGTAAGGAAAGTGATAGTGAAACACAGTGGAAAGTGTGGGATAATAACACTTGCTTGGACACAATGTCATCTAACTTCCCTGCATGTGAATGAGAATGAATGCTCATTAAATAGCCATCATCACCTGATCCACCGGCAAACAAATGAGGATGGATGCTCAATAAACGGGAAGCTCCCCATGTCTCTGCCACCATCTGGATCAACCCAAAAGTGATGCGTTTTTATCCACAAAGTGATCAGCCTTCCTTCTTTTATTTTATTAATGGAAAAGGAAGATACGTTATTCATCTATAAGTCACATGGGGCCTCTAACTGCTCAAATAAACCTTTCTGATGACCCGCAGGAGAATTGGAAGGCAAATATTTCCAGATACGTCACTAGGCTGCTATCTTTGCAGAAGACCGGGTTCTTCATTGTTTTAATTGAATAGGAAGGGAGGGTGACTATTCATTAAGCAGGAAGAAGTGTGTTTGTATTTGTGGCAGCGCTGCGCAGAAAATGTCTCCGGCATTCTCTCTCCCACCACCACCCTTTCCCCGCTTTCCATCCGCTGAGAAGAAAAGCTTAGAAAATTATCCAAGTGGGGAGAAAATGTTGGTGAAATTCCTAAAGGTGCATGCAGGGGTTTTGCTGCACTTACCTTACCTCTGAGATAGCTGAGGGGTGTTTGCACAGATCCTTCATTTTGTTCCACAAATCATCTGCCCAGCAGTCTGCCCTCAGCAGCCTTCCCAGGATCCCACCATTCGAGTCCAGGGTACGACACCATGAGGTAACTCTTCCCATGGGGCTTTTCAGATCAGGGAGGGCAGGCTGCAGAATGAGGAGGCTGCAGAATGCTGGAGAAATGTTTAGCAGAAAATAAAACATCCATGGCACCCTCTGCCACCTCTCAGCTATAAAATAAGCTCAAAATTCTGGGCCCACTGAAATTAATAAATAATAATAATAATAATAATAATAATAATAATAATAATACTCTAAAGTGCTCTGAGGAGGAGGCAGAAAATTGGAACCCTCTTCTGATGGCAGCGGCATGCGGGGGGGGGGGCGGGATTTGAGAAGTCCAGGTTTGGAAACAGCACTAATTTTTGTTACTACTCCAGAACAGAGCCTGATGGGATTTTCATTCTGGGTATCGAGAACCAGTGTGGTGGTGTGCTTAGAGTCTCAGACTAGGACCTGGGAGATCTGGGTTCAAATCCCCACTCAGCCACGAAGCTCACTGGCTGACCTTGGGCCAGTTACATTCTCTCAGCCTAGCCTACCTCCCAGGGCTGTTGTGCGGATTAAATGTTATCCTATATGCTTCTCTCTCTTCTTGAGTAGCTCCATGCACAGCTAGCCAAGCACTGCAGAGGTGGCTCTGGTGCCAGGTTTGCCATTTCCTCTGTTCCTGTGGACCTAGGGAAGATGCTGGAAGTACGGGTCACAGACTTTGGGCTTTCAAATTTCAGCAGCGCCTTGGGCGATGCCAAAGTTTGGTGCCCCCCACCCCTCACCTTCCATTCTAAGTCCTTGTTGTGGCGCCCCCCTGTGGCACCTACTTGGATTGGTGCTTAGTCCAGGCTCATTGTTGTTTAGTCGTTTAGTCGTGTCCGACTCTTTGTGACCCCATGGACCAGAGCACGCCAGGCACTCCTGTCTTCCACTGCCTCCCACAGTTTGGTCAGACTCATGTTCATAGCTTCAAGAACACTGTCCAACCATCTCGTCCTCTGTCGTCCCCTTCTCCTTGTGCCCTCCATCTTTCCCAACATCAGGGTCTTTTCCAGGGAGTCTTCTCTTCTCATGAGGTGGCCAAAGTACTGGAGCCTCAGCTTCACGATCTGTCCTTCCAGTGAGCACTCAGGGCTGATTTCCTTAAGAATGGATAGGTTTGATCTTCTTGCAGTCCATGGGACTCTCAAGAGTCTCCTCCCCTAAACCCACCTCTGAAAACTGGGGTGGTGAGCTCCTGGTGTGGGGCAGGGATATGTGGTTCCATCAACCTTTCAGGGTCACTGCCAGTGTAGAGATCTGCTTTCCTTTCTGAGCAGATCTCTGGTTTGAGGTGCAGACAAGACTGAATCCTGACACCTATCTTTATGGAGAAATAAGCAGACAGAAGTAGCAATTAAAGCTCGTCTCCATCTCTTGACAGGCATGTTTTTGTAGCTTAAGCAGACTGCAAAGTGATTTGCATTCCAGCAGCTGAGTCACCAGAATGGCATTGTATCCTTAGTCAACAAGAAACATGGCTTGAATATTGGAGGAAACCCCTTCCATTCCCTCTGCCTCTCCCCACCCTCCACCCCACACTTCCTCTCTCCTGGAAGATAAATCCTAGTGGGTAGAAGAAGAGTTTGGATTTGATATCCTGCTTTATCACTACCCGAAGGAGTCTCAAAGCGGCTAACATTCTCCTTTCCCTTCCTCCCCCACAACAAGCACTGTGTGAGGTGAGTGAGGCTGAGAGACTTCAAAGAAGTGTGACTGGCCCAAGGTCACCCAGCAGCTGCGTGTGGAGGAGCGGAGACGCGAACCCGGTTCCCCAGATTACGAGTCTACCACTCTTAACCACTACACCACACTTGGTACAAAGAGGCACCCACCCATCCCATGATCTACATCAACATAGTACAGGTTCCCACATATACAGTGGTACCTCAGGTTAAGTATTTAATTCGTTCCAGAGGTCCGTTCTTAACCTGAAACTGTTCTTAACCTGAAGCACCACTTTAGCTAATGGGGCCTTCCGCTGCTGCTGCGCCGCTGGAGGACGATTACTGTTCTCATCCTGATGCAAAGTTCTTAACCTGAAGCACTATTTCTGGGTTAACGGAGTCTGTAACCTGAAGCGTATGTAACCTGAAGCGTATGCAACCCGAGGTACCACTGTACACACATCGTGGGGGACCTGCATGTATGAAGGAGATATCACAAATCAAATACAGCACCTCCCAGCACCTCAGATGGGGGCTAGGAACCAAAATGGCAAGCTATATGGTTGCAGCAGTGTCTCAGGGCATATCTGTGATGGGGAAAATAGCACTTAATAGCAGCTCTTAAAGGTATAGGAGCTTCTCAGAGTTTGGACTGGCAGCCCCGTAGCCCAATGATGGAAGCAGCATATTGGTTCCCCTCCCAGGGATAGCTTTGCGGAGCTCACCATGAAAAGGGAGACAAGAGGAATCCACGTTGCCTTTCTCAAACAGAACCCAGAATAAATTTGCAAGCCCTCCTGCCAGGCAGCTCACCTGGCGCTCAGATATTTTCTTAATCAGTTCAGGTGCCACTCACTGGGGAGCAGTTTCAAGCAGAGAAGCAGCAGGGTGTTTGTGCGTGTGTGCGTGTTTGTGTGTGTGTGTGTGTGCAGGCGTGTGCTTAACCCTTTCATCACCAGTTGCTCTAGACATATGTCTATCCTCAGAAACAGAAAAGTCCTTCCGGAAACTTGTAGGGAGAAAAGCAAGGAGGGGAGCTGCAGATAGAGACGGTTCTCTCAGTTTCTGATTTTTCTAATCATAAATTCGGTTTTCCACATTTACACAGCAATCTGCATTTTTTCCCCTGTTCTCGTGAAAATCCACCAACATTTTAGTACAAATGTCTCCTAATAAAATACATTTTGTATGCAGTTTTGACTAATTTATGCAAGCCATTTTCCCTGATATAATGCATTTTGTATGCTGTTTTAATGCGACTTCATGCATATTTCCCCCAAATACAAACTTTTTTTTGTACTTTCTGTTTGGTTGGAGAACTGCATCACAAAATTAGGAGCGGTGCAAATTTTAAAGGATGGCTGGGTTTCAGATCACATACTGTTTTGAAAAGCGCAACGTTTGCATTTCGCAATGAAATGCAAACAAAATTCGTTTTTGCCTCCTTCCTTTGCTGCAGTAGAAAAGCAATGTGCAGGGAAAGGGTTAAGCCCTTCCCTTCCACCACTCCCAGAGCAACTTTTCTCTAACAAAAGTTTGCCCTAGGGCTTTGCAATGTGTGTTTTCCTGGACTTTGGGGGAAACTGTGTCATGGGCTGTGGGGACGCCGGTGGCGCTGTGGGTTAAACCACAGAGCCCAGGACTTGTAGATCAGAAGGTCGGCGGTTCGAATCCCCGTGACGGGGTGAGCTCCCGTTGCTCAGTCCCTGCTCCTGCCAACCTAGCAGTTTGAAAGCACACCGGTGCGAGTAGATAAATAGGTACCACTCTGGCGGGAAGGTAAACGGCGTTTCCGTGCGCTGCTCTGGTTCACCAGAAGCGGCTTAGTCATGCTGGCCACATGACCCGGAAGCTGTACGCCAGCTCCCTCGGCCAATAAAGCGAGATGAGCGCTGCAACCCCAGAGTCGGTCATGACTGGACCTAATGGTCAGGGGTGTCATGGGCTTCTTTCTCCATGGAGACTCTCCTGGCACCAACTCTGTTTGTATTTTGTTTTACAGTGCTGGGTGAGGATCCTTCTTACTTTCCAAATTTTTAAAATACAGACAACCCCCTGATTTGCATGGGGGTTCCTGGCCCCCGTGCGCATCGTAAGAGTGTGCATATGGACCCCCACCTGTTATGCCCCATTATACCCCCAATTACACCCTCAGCCTACTCTCTTTCAGGTCCAAAAAGACCCACACATCAGCCGCTGTGTGTCGCTTGAAAGCACACAAAAATGTTCGACGCTCGTAGTTTCTCACAACCATTTAAATTCTTGTTGTGATTTTTTAATTATGGCTGCCGGTTTGTACCAATAAAAGATTTTCAGTCCACTTGTTGTTATTTTAATATTGATTTATTGATTTATTATTTGACTTATACACTGCCCTATACCCGGAGGTCTCAGGGCGGTTCACAATAAGACCGCGACATATAAAATCAAACCAAAAGCAGTAACCCAATAACCCGCCCCCCCAAAAAAAAATTCTAAAAGGGTGTTGGTTGTCAATAAGATCAACCAAAGGCCTGGATAAAAAGGAACATTTTTGCTTGGCGCCTAAAGATGTATAATGAAGGCACCAGGCGAACTTCCCTGGGGAGAGCATTCCACAGACAAGGAGCCACTGCAGAGAAGGCCCTGTTCTTGTGTTGCCACCCTCCGGACCTCTCGAGGAGGAGACACACGAAGGAGGGCCTCAGAAGGTGATCTCAGGAACTGGGTAGGTTCATATGGGAAGTGACGGTCCTTGAGGCATTGCGGTCCTGATTTGACTGGGTGAAATGACATGAGAATATTCACCACAAAGGGAGAGACAGAAATGAGAACGACAATAATCAACAACAGTAATAGTGGCTGAGAATGCAGGGTATTTCTTATTTTGCTGGGACAGTTTCTTGTTGTAAAGTGAAAGGTCCTGTTGAAGAAAATTCTTGTTTTGTGTATAAGAATGATGAGAGGGAGGACATGTCCTTTAGGAAGGGATATGTATTGCATTGTTACAGTAGACCTCAACTATTTTGTTTCAGAACGCACCAGCATTGCCATTGTTGGCATTTATGAACAAATGATCACTCTGCCGGTGTTCAGGAATTCAACTTTTCATCAGGCCCTGAGAGAATTTCCAGGTTAGTGTACTTCTATAGGTGTGTGTGTTTCAAAATGGAAAAATGTGGTAGAAGGAACATAAGCCTCTTTCATTTTAACTCCTGCTTCTGCAGCCTCCCACTTCTGAGAGCTGTTTTTGTTTGGCTTTTACTCACTTGAAATTCAAATTCTAGCAACGATCTAGTCTGAGGACAAGTTCTGCATGACTTGAAAATTTACATGCCACATTGGCTGGTCCTAATTAGAGTTGGGTCAAAGTTACTAATAGGATTTATTTGTTTTTGCAAACATTTTTGTTTATGCTGAACAGTTTTTCCCCTTTTGAGGACTCTTTTTTGCATTCCTGGCTAAAACGTTATCACCATCGTCATCATCATCACTGCGAAATTTAGGGTTGCCATATGTCCAGGTTGACAGCAGTGTCCGGGTAGAAATCTGTTAAACGTCTGGGAAAAACTGGATGTATAGCAGCCCAGGTCAATAACTTTGGCCAAAAAGTTGTCTGGATTTTCACTGTTTGAAATATGGCAACCCTAGCTAAATCACTCTTCCTTGGCCTCTCAGTGGTGTCAAACAGTCAAATCCAATCGGCTGTATAATGTCACAACCATACACAATGTCATCCAACCAGGAAGAAGTACGAGCCAGGGCACTGAACTTGGTCCAATGGGAACACAGAGAATGGCCCAAATGGTGCTTATATGATGTTGTTTTTACTGCTATCCATAGGGGATTTTTTTCAGCTGGAGCTCACAAGAACTCATTCCCGGCACCTCTCAGATGCGCGATTGCTGTTCTAAGTTCTGCCAGGAAGCGTTGCTGTGCTCACTAGGACTGGCCGCCTGAGCTGTCTTGTTTCTTCGAATAAAGAGTTAACTTCACTGACGCCATGTGAGTTCTTGCTAACCTGCTGCTGACAGGGGTGTGGCTGAGGAGAGTCCAGAGGAAAGAGAGTTTCAGAGGGCTGCATTTGACCCCTAAATCTGAGCTTCCTCACCCCAGAATCTGGTGTTCATCATGTAATGGCAATGGCCAAAGTTCTTCCATCTTGACTTTGTTAAAATGAATTATTCCCCACCAAAATTCGAAAACAAGCCCCCAAACCCTGTTCTAAAATGTGGATACTGTTGCACTTACAATGATGAGACTGTCGTTTTATTATCTCATGCTCCATCATTTTTGTGAGCTTCGTTGTCAATGCAAGTATCCAACCAAGTGGTTTCCAAATGCCCCTTCTAGCTGGCTGTGGTCCCCTGCCCTGTTGTTGCTCCCTTCCCTTTCCCAAAACTTACCTAGCAGTAGCAGGAATAGCAGTATCAGAGAGACTTCCATTCTTCCCTCCTTCCCTGATGTTTGGAATGTTGCTACAACAGCAATGCCCCGGGGTGTAAGGAAATACGGAGACACAAGGGACATGAATCCTCAATATGGCCATCAGGTACCCAGAAAACAACATCTCCCAGAATCCTCGGTGTCTAGACTGCTGCCATTGCCAAGCGGAAATGGAAGGGGGTTGTGGGATCCACCAGCTGATTACAAGTTACGCTTGAACTTCCTTGGGGTTTGGTCTTTGCTCATAATTAGTTGAGAAGCAAACTTCGACCTCAAACTTTATGATGCCCCCCCCCCAATTTTCTGAACTTAGGCACCATGACTAAGGCCACAATAGATACATATAATAGAAACTAGAGCAACTGGCATTTCTTGACTTGATTGATCCTACAAAGAGATTGCTGCTCTTTCTCTGTACAACAGCCACCTTGCCCTGCCTGAGCAGGGGGAAGCATATTGCTGTTGCTAGGCAACCTCAGGACTCATCCTCCAATCATCAACAATGGGAAGTTGCTGGATGCTGTGGGCTCTGCAGTTGCCTAGCAGCAGCAACAACTTGTTTTTCTTCATCCCCTGGACCTGACAGTAGCCAAGAAGATTGAAAGTGCCGGTCTACCAGAGGCGATATCTGTAGCATGCTGGGTAAGTAATGAGAAAGGGGGCAGTGAATGCTCTGAGACGAGTTGGTGCTGCAGAGTGCTCTTTTTAAAAGTAAGGAGGAAGGGGCAGTGGCAACACTGGATCATGCTCAGGAGACGGTGCAGAATAATGGCATGTGGTGCGCAGAGCATCCCTAATGGGTAAGGTTGGACTTGGCACTGTAAAGAATTGCAATTAAGGCATTCAGCTGATCTTTCCCTCCTATCATCTTACAGAACTGACTCCCAGAGTAATTCCTCTATCTTTCTCTTCACTTCTCTCTCTTTCTCTCTCTTTTAAATATAGAAACACAAATAAAACCTTATTCAATCAGGAAAGTATTCAAAACTCATAACAAATAATTGCTGCATGACAAAGTGGAATTGTTCTCCAAAGTGAGTCCCTCAACAGCAGTCTGTCTCCCCTCCTCCAACTTTCTTTCTTTTTTTACAGCCAAATAAAAGGAACAGATGTTAACAGACTTCTGCCAAAATTTCCATGAGCCCCATAGGCAGAGGGAGCAACTGAGTTGAGATGTCGCCATGGCAGAGTTTAATTCCAAAACTAATAAACAAACACAGGAAAACAATTAAAAAATGAAGTCCACAGGATGAATGCTGTGAAAATTGGCAGAGGGGATTTTTTTTGCATCTTTTTTTTTGTTTCAGCAATACCTTCCAAGGTCCTCTCTGTTATAATGCTTTGAAAAGAGAAATAATTATTGCTCCCACCCCCCTCCCCGGATGAAATTCACTCTTACCTTTAGTGGAGATTTATAATTATTTCAAGGTGTTCTTTGCATAGCCAGTGGCTACTCAGCCTGATTGCTATGTTCTACCTCCACTGTTGGAGACTGTATGCTTCTGAATGCCAGTTTCTGGAAACCAGAGAAGGGGGAGCATTCTTGGGCCTAGGTCCTGCTTGTGGGCTCCCCGCACACATCTGGGTGACCACTGTGCAAACAGGAAGCTGGACTAGATGGGCTACTAGCTAGATCCAGCATGACTCTTCTTGACGCTCTTACGTTTTTAGAAATAACATGGCAGGGCTGGCCCAAGACATTTTAGCACCCGAGGTGGACCAGGGAAGAAGGGGTGAGGGAAGAGCTACATGTGACTCATGTGAGTGAAAAGCGGCATAGAAATATAATAAATGAACATGAATGAATCGGGAACAAGGCGGTGAAGGAAGATTGACCTTGGAATCTGCTGCCCCAGTGAATCACGCTGCCTGAGGCAGTTACCTCACCTTGCCTCATAGGTGGGCTGGCCCTTCACCACCCCCTCTCCTCTCTCTGTTGTGTGTGCACATGTGTATGGTGTCTCTAGAATAAAAAGCTGCACAGGATAAAAGCCCCAAATGAATAAATAGAGTGGATGGTGACCATAGCTGTCAACCGTTCCTTATTTGGCAGGAAACTCCCTTATCCCAGCGCCGTTTCCCGCTGCTGTCCCGGATTGATGATGTCCCGTAAATTTCCCAGGTTTCAAAGGAAGCAGCTCCTCTCCCTCCCTCCCTGCAGGCCAGGGAGGAGGAGGAGGCTCCAACTGTGTTGCTTGGCTGCGTTGCTCACCCAATAAGGAGTCTAAGAACGACTGGGGGGTGGAGCTTGCATACCTTGTGCCCGGCCGCGTTGCCTGGGGACTCGCCTTTGCTCAGCGCTTCCCAGCGTAGAGGTGACGGTGGTTTTCCTTGCTGCATCCCCTTTGCCGGGTTGCTGTGCTGTGGGAACCACCGCTTGAGGCTTCGTTTGGCTGCTGGCTGGGCTTTCTGCCTTTGGCTCGGAGGGGCTCAGAAGTTAAACATACCTGTGCTCGGAATCGGATGGATACGTCATTGACGGCCCACTCACCCTTGCCAGGGAAAAGGTTTGTCTGGAGCAGGGGCACATGGTGGAGGGAAAGGAAAGGCGATCTCGTGGGAGGGGGGGCTTTTGGATTTGTTTTGGAGGCTCCTTCGGTTGACTGTTATGGGGGAAAGGAAAGGAGCTGGTTAACTAAAATGGCGGGTGACGATCTCGTGGCGAGGGGGGGAGGCTGTGTGTGTGTGGCTAGTTAATGCAAACTGATCCCTTATTTTGGCTGCTGATCCCTTATTTTTGAGGCTGCTGGTCCCTTATTTTCAAATCTGTAAGTTGACAGCTATGATGGTGACTCTTAGAATTGGTGGTGCTACCGGCCACTCCCACCAGCAAAACCTGCTGCTTTACTACAAGAGAAGTGGCCTTCACAGCTAGTGATACTCCTGAAATGTGGCAAAGGACTGTAAGAAGGGCTATGGCAATGAGGGAACTTGCCTCTAATTGCTCCAGGCTGTGCTTTCCAACCTATTCCTAGTCACTCCCTCCCTGTGTTTCCTTCCTTCCTTCCAGCTCTCTGTACAACACACAGCGAATGGAAATCAGTAAACCGTTCCCTTTATTATTTCCTTCTCCATGTCTCTCCCCTGCCCCTCCAACCCCAGGTCACTTTTAATTGCCAAACAGCACCCACTTTCGGTCCAATAGCGTTCTTGAGAGAAAATGGCCAAGTTGACTTGTAGGAAGCAGAACTGACCATCAAACAGTGAGCAAGAATGGTGTTGAGCAAGGAAAGGATGAAGCAGATACAAAACACTGCCCCATGATGCTGCCATTATTTCACATGCATGTACGCTGAAGATCGGGCATTAAAGTTCATTCCTTCGGCCAGTAAAGGGTTGCAGAAATCAACAAATGAGCCTGTGCAAAAATGAATGTGTTTGGTGCTTGGCGCATTCAAATTCAGATTCCCCTTCCCCTTTATGCAGTCATTCCCCTCCATACCAGCTTCCTCACTTATCCCTTAATTCCTTTTTCTCTTTGCACACACAGACATTTGTGTACACATTTCATTCTCTTTCCTTTTTCTCGATATACACACCCACATTAATCTCTTTACACAATTAATGTTGTAATCTTCCTTTCTGTGCCTTGCAGCATAATCCTATGCATGTTTACTCAGAAGTATGTACTTTTAAATTCAACGATAATCTCTCTGGAGCAAGAATATATAGTACTGGGGGCAAACAGGGACAGTATCTCACATGTCTTTATTTTATTACATTTACATTCCAGCTAGGGTTAGAGGATAAGCAAACTGCTCAAATTCATACCTCTTGGTCTGGGACATAACTATCATTCAGATATTGCGTTTCTTTGAATTTTACAAAACTGTATTCAGCTTAAATATATATATATATATTAATGCCAAAATGCATTAGAAGTGTGTATATTAGGATACATTGCGATTAAATAGGAAGTTAAATGTGAATTTTCATGTAGGTTTTTCAAGTTAACATATTACCTGGTTAATACAGAAACATGGTAGAATTGATTTATGAATGAATTCATGCAAAACTGACACAGGCTTGAAATAAACTGGTCCATTCATCCCTAATCCTATCCGCCCCCCCCCCCGCCAAGAAAGTGGTATACATGATGTGTGCCCCCTTTCCCCAATTTATCCTCAGAACAATGCATTGAGGTAGGTTAGGCTAGGATATATTACATAGACTTGAGGTGGGTGATTCTCACTATTTAGCCACCATAGCTGAGTGGCATGATAGGGAAGGGGCAGAGATGAGAAACTGGTACCCACTCTTGCCCACAAGTTGATGACAGGGCTCCTAAGAGTGTGCAGTGGAGGCAGGAGACTGGGGAGTGACCCAGGATAGGGGACCAGTAATTGATGGGGTTTGGCACTGCCTGCAAAGGTGGGGGAGGGAGGGAGAGTTGGGGCAGTCCGAGGCAGAGGGGGGCACGCAGGATGTGGCAGAGGAAGAAGGGATGGCTCAGGTGAGGAATGGGTCCGTAGCTTCCCCACTTTTCCCTAGAACCAGGAGGGGCTTGAAATGTGAAGAGCAGTGTCGACTTTTGTGTAGGAAAAGTCTCAGCTTGTGGATACATAAGGTATATAAGGTACATAAGCCGGCAGAGAGGGGAGGTCTCCCTGTTGCTGCATGTACTCCACAGGGTGGAGGACTAAGGGACAGCTGCCTAGTGCCTAAAAGTGCATACCCTCCAATATTTCCATGGAAATAGGGGCGTCCCATTCCATAATGATAATTTTACTATTCATACCCCACACATCGTACTGGCTTGCCTCAGCCACTCTGGGCAGCTTCAACATATATAAAAATGTGGGTTACATACGCTTCAGGTTACATACGCTTCAGGTTACAGACTCCGCTAACCCAGAAATAGTACCTCAGGTTAAGAACTTTGCTTCAGGATAAGAACAGAAATTGTGCTCCAGCGACGCGGCAGCAGCAGGAGGCCCCATTAGCTAAAGTGGTGCTTCAGGTTAAGAACAGTTTCAGGTTAAGAACAGACCTTCGGAACGAATTAAGTACTTAACCCGAGGTACCACTGTGTGTGTGTGTGTGTGTGTGTGTGTGTGTGTGTGTGTGTGTATACACACCTTCCCTGTACAGGATTGCCTTTAGATGGCTTGGGGGTCAGGTAACTCCATACCCTCAAGCATGTGATGGCCTGGGAATCCGATTCAGAGGCTGAACCGGAGGAATCCCAGCCTGCACAGGAGTCCCCGCCTCCAGGGCCAGCTGAACTGGGGCAGGGCCTTGATTCTGAAGCTCCAGCACCTGTGCCGGATCCTCAGGAGCAGGCACCAGGTGAATCCACTCTGGCTCCGGAGGTGGTTGAGGACTCAGTGCCTACAGGTGAGTCTCCCCCTAGGTCCAGTAACCCTTCAGCCTCTCCTGAACTGCAGAGGCTTAGGGCAGAGAGGCGGAGGGAACTGGTTTCTCCCAGGAGGAGTGCTCGCCTTAAGGCCAGGAGAGGCGGGTCTCCTGGGGGCCGGGACCACCCCTGGCCTCAGAGAAAATAAAGGCCAGTCAGCCCGGTCCCAGGTTGCGGGAGCAACGTCATTGAAGAGCTGTTTCGGCCAGCACCCAGTCCGGTTCCCCCAGAGTTCCTGTCCTTGCCCGGCTCCTCGCTGTGGACCCTGCTTCGCCCATGGAGGACTGTCTGCCAACCCTCAACTCAGGTCCTGGACCTCGCCCCACGGTAACCTCCCCCCTGGACCAGCACAAAGCATTTCTCCAATGAAAATAAGGTAAAGGTAAAGGGACCCCTGACCATTAGATCCAGTCGTGGCCAACTCTGGGGTTGTGGCGCTCATCTCGCTTTATTGGCCAAGGGAGCCGGCGTACAACTTCTGGGTTATGTGGCCAGCATGACTAAGCCGCTTCTGGCAAACCAAAGCAGTGCACAGAAATACCGTTTACCTTCCCGCCAGAGCGGTACCTATTTATCTACTTGCACTTTGACGTGCTTTCAAACTGCTAGGTTGGCAGGAGCAGGGACCGAGCAACGGGAGCTCACCCCGTTGCGGGGATTCGAACCACCGACCTTCTGATTGGCAAGTCCTAGGCTCTGTGGTTTAACCCACAGTGCCACCCGTGTCCCTCTTAATGAAAATAGGGACATCCTAAGAAATAGTGGGACATTCTGGGATCAAGTCAGAAACTGGCACAGCTTCTCTACATCAGGGACTTCCCGGGGGGGGGTGTCATGCAAAGTAACGCAGGAGTTGCCGCAAGTGATTCTTTTGTCAATAAAGACTTTGCTATCCTTCCTTAGCTGGGGTGGCCCAGCACATGCATGGAAACAGTCCATAATAACCAGTCAAGCTTCCCCACAACACCCACTCAAACGAAAAGAAAGAGAACTATTCATCATCTCTAATGGGAACTGTACAAGTACAGCTTCATTTCATTCACGGATCTGTAGACAAGCCTGGAAATCTAACAATGGCACAGACGGTTCTCGGTGTCTGCAGAGACAGCCTTTACATGCAGACATTTGACGCACTTGAAGGGAGTCTATGCGAGAAATGAAGTGGTTGCGCCCTCGAGATCTGTGCCCGCTCCTTCCCATTCCCCTCGACACGCACACACCTCAAACCAGATGTTCTCCACCCTCACTGATACCCTTTTGCCTCCCCTTCCCACAAACTGCATCCTGTCTCAGTGTTTACTATCCATATGGGCAAAACACACACACACATAAATACTAGGCATAAATCTTTATATATACAGCATAATATTGAGATCTCTCCAAGGAAGGCATCCTGTTAGCCTCTAAATCTATTTCTTTTAATCTAATCTTCATCTGTAATGGTTTTTCTGGCTGCAACCCGAACGGAAACATCTTGGCAGGTGGGAAAGAATGAAAACATTCGAGGTTTGTTTCGAAAGGTTTTCCCAGGGAAGGCTGGCGTTTCTAGTTTCCACCAGCATGGCAGCACCTGCAAAGCCCATGAAATACGGCAGGCGCCTGGGACTTGACCCCGCGATGCGAGCCAAGAATCATACAGATGGGAACTCACTAAAACCCGAACATAAAGATGTCAGGAGCACCTTAAAACCATTTAAAATGGCAGGATTGAGAGCTGGATTAGATACAATAGCAGGCAATCAGATGGGGGAAGGGACAGGAAGCTTTTTAAAAGCAAAAATGGGGTGTGCAGAAGTAGGGAGATGCACCCTTTTCACCCCCAAGAGAAAATGCATGGAGCTGAGTTCTAATAATATTTTTATTATTTATACCCTATGCATCTGACTGGGTTTCCCCAGCCACTCTGGGTGGCTTACAGCACATAAAAAATTGTAAAACATTAGACATTTAAAATTTTTCCAATACAAGGTTGCCTTCAGGTATCTTCTAAAAGTCAGATAGTTGTTTATTTCCTTGACATCTGATGGGAGGGTTTCCCACAGGGACGGTGCCACTACTGAGGAGGCCCTCTGCCTGGTTCCCTGTTACCTCACTTCTCACATTGAGGGAACTGCCAGAAGACCCTCAGAGCTGGACCTCAGTGTCCAGGCTGAATGAACAGGGTGGAGACGCTACTTCAGGTACATTTTTACTTTATAGGAGTGGTGTGATTGTTTCTCCCACCTTGCTCTGACCCACATCGCTCCTGTCCTGTTAGATTGGGGGAGATCACAAGGGAGCTGCTGATAATTCACTTCCACCAAATGCCAGTGTTACTCCACACAGAGGAAGGTCGTGGTGATGGGGTAAGATGTAAACATGCTGTTTTCCTCCCCGCTTTGCATTAGCTGGATCCATAAGAGAAGCAGCATCTACACATCTGCAAGTATTGGAAAAAATTGTTTAGGGTCTGCATTGGCTCCAAACATCCATTTCCCACCTGTCCCAATGCTCTTACTCAGTGCTTTTTTTCTGGGGGGACGCAGGGGGACACATACCCCTAAACATTTTGTGAATCTAAGTTTGGCCTCATTGAGGGGCAATATTTCAATATGAGTAGGAAAATGAGAGTACCCCTAAACATTTTTTTAGGGAGAGGGGGAGCACTGCTCTTTCTGCTTCACAGGGTTGCTCTGAGAAGAAACTAGGTGCACAGGTCAAAAGTAGTTTGCATGCTAACATGCGGCATCAATGGAGCAAGGCAGATCCAGCACCCAGTGGCCTTACTAAATGTTAAATAAGCTACAGTGAAATTGATGTTTCCCATGAATAAGTAATCCTTCATAGAAAAAAGGTCCCCCACTCCTGCATTAAAAGCTCTAGCCAGCCTACTCCACCGTTCTCTCCCCGCCATCTAGCCCCCTTGACTTCCCATCAATTCTGGAAGTTAGAGAGCAATAGTCCTTGTGGGGCCATTTTGTTGGTTTTTAGTAGTTTTAGTTAAAGAATAAAAGCAGAATTCCCTGGGTGACTTGATTCACGTTTGGGGCAAGTACTTTTTTGTTGAGAGAGACCCACCAGAGATTTAAAATTACAAAACATGCAGCAAAGTAAAGCATGGGAATATAGACCGATAGGGCTTTAAAATATTCCCTTCTAAGTTTCTTCCAAAGTTTTCCACTTCGCTTAGCGTGGAAAGAGAAGAACTCTTCAAAGGTCAGATTGGTGTGCTTTTCCATACAGTAGCCAAAAAGACAGGCAGTATAACTTAGTTTCAAAAATGGTAAGAGTTTCTAAATTATTTGCATAGATACACAAAGATGGCTTGCTAAAACCATGCAGTCTGGGCTTGGAGCAACCAACACAGACAGCCTTACTGGTTGGTTCACATGGTGGGAAAGTGGGAGAACAAACAGTTTGGAAACCGTTCCTCCCACGGTGAGGGTGTGTGACTTAGCTACGCCTGGCAGGACAACTTACTCTATGGTCTTAACCCCTTCATGCATTAAATAGAAGTAAGCATGTTGGTTATATGATGCCCAAAGAATCCTGGGAATTGTAATTTATTCCTTGCAGCGCTATCAGCACACTTCACAAACTACCATTCCTAGGATTCTTGAGGTCCATGCTTTAAATGCACGGTGTCTATACAGCTTCTTACTAAATGTTTCATAGTTCTTTTTGACCACTGCACATGATCAGTTCTTGATGGGCTGCTTGGAGAAGGGTTGCAAATTTTGATGTTTTGGGGAGGGTGGCATTCACCATCTGAATTCATTATCGCAGGGTGTTGTTACTTAGATTATAATTCAGGGTGTGTTTTCTGTAACTGTACATCCCTTCTTGCTTGATGGTCCCAACTGTATTATAGAGCTCAACCATTCAGAATAAGTTCGGTTTTGCAGCAAAACACATTGGTCCATGAAACATGGATGTTGATTGTCCTCAATATTAAAGATTAACCTTTTTTTATTTAAAAATTGGGCACAATCTAGCTAAAGGGAAGCAATTTCCAGTCCCATTGTTTTCATTGCATGAAATATATGTATTTGCTGAACTTTCCACTTGAAAACATTGAGCCTACATAACTCCAGCAGGATTGTGCCTGGAATTTTCTTTTAAGGTTGGAAAGTTGGGACATAATGTGTTAAATGACGTGTGATGACCGGACATAAAGCAGCATCCCAGTCCAAGGATTTTCAGTCAAGCTTCTCTAATTGCGAGTGACAGAGATAAATTTTGCTGTTGTTCTCCTCTCCGCCACTGAAGCATATTCTCCCTCTAGGTATGAACATTGTGGTCAGTGTCAGAATCATCCACCTCTGCTTGCGAGATGACTTCTAGCTTTCCCTCTGAATCAGGGACACGGCAATTAAGTGGGGAGCTGTGCTAGTTTTCTCGTGGAAATAGAACAGAGCTTTTTGCAACCAGCTTTTTGCCGGAATTTTTTGCTCTTGTTGTTTAGTCGTTTAGTCGTGTCCAACTCTTCATGACCCCATGGACCAGAGCACGCCAGGCCCTCCTGTCTTCCACTCCCTCCCACAATTTAGTCAAACTCATGCTGGTAGCTTCGAGAACACTGTCCAACCATCTCGTCCTCTATCGTCCCCTTCTCCTTGTGCCTTCAATCTTTCCCAGCATCAGGTCTTTGCCAGAAAGTCTTCTCTTCTCATGAGGTGGCCAAAGTATTGGAGTCTCAGCTTCATGATCTGTCCTTCCAGTGAGCACTCAGGGCTGATTTACTTAAGAATGGATAGTTTTGATCTCCTTGCAGTCCATAGGACTCTCAAGTCTCCTCCAGCACCATAATCCAAAAGCATCAATTCTTCAGCCATCAGCCTTCTTTATGGTCCGGCTCTCACTTCCATACATCACTACTGGGAAAACCATAGCTTTAACTATACGGACCTTTGTTGGCAAGGTGATGTCTCTGCTTTTTAAGATGCTGTCTCCATGGACAAAGACAACAGGCCGGCATTTATACCAGCATTCTAATATAAGCCTGGTTTGTATGTTGCCTTCAAAGTTTAATCAGAGACAAAGTTCATCTCTCCCCAGCTCACTAAATGAAAAAGGAGATGTCAACACATAGACATGGATGTTCACCTTCTGGTGCACTGCTGGAGAACCTGTGATCCCCCTGAAGTGTAGGTCTTTCAGGACCAGTGTTATTTGGTCCTGGTGGCCTCTCCTAGTCACCAGTCTTGCTGCCTTATTCTGGATTAGTTGTAGTTTCTGAGTCACCTTCAAAGGTAGTCCCATGTAGAGCGCATTGCACAGCATGTATCAGAGCAAGGATGTGGAGAAGCAGCAGGCAGAAGAGCAGTTAGGTACAACAAGATATGGGTACTATACAAAGTATGGCTGTTGGCCAAGCAAAAAGCCAGGTCTGATATGGAAGAATTTGTAAGGCCTGGTGAATAAGAACTAATGTAGGGAATACTGCAGTCGGCAGCAGTGTCTGGATGGAAATTGTTAAAAATGTCCAGGAAAATACAGATGTATGGCAGCCCATGTTATTTTCCATAAAAAATAACTCAAAAATGCAATTATTGTTTTTATGTGTGTGTGTTTTGCAATTTTGCTCAGAAAGCACAACTCCCTAAACTGTATAGAAACTTCTTCATGTATGCTACTACAGCGGCAAGGACGTTACTTGCCCCAAAATGGAAAGAAGCAGAAGTCCCAGCAAAGGAAGAATGGATAAAAAAACTTATGGTATATGCAGAAATGGCGAAACTTACCGAAAGAATAAGAAATCAAGATAACAAACTTTTTTAAAATAAAATAATGGAAATGGTTTACTGAATATTTACAAACAAACTGTAAACAGATAAGAATATTGGCACAATTATTGCAATAACCTGCTGTTTTATAAGAGTATATATTTAAAGTAGATGAATAAATGAGCAAAGTAAGTTAATTTGGATATGCAGAAATATTAAAAGATAAATTTAAGGAAACGCAGAAAGAGGGGGAAGGAAGTCAAGTTTTGAAATGTTAAAGTGATTGTAAAAGGGAAATGTATAGATCTGAAAAGCATTTTTAAAAAAGCACAAAATGTTTAAAACACTCAACAAAGAAAGCTCAACAACTTTTCTGTCCGGATTTTTACTGTTTGAAGCATGGCAACCCTATAATAAGGTGGGATGGAAACACCAAATATAACAGTGTCTTATCCTGTTTTGACATTGATAGCACTAGCTCAGTGGGGCTTTTTAATATACCAGGGTACACCAGCTTGAATCATAAAACAAGTAAAGGTAGATATACCACTATCAGAGTGGATATGGGGAAGCTTTCAGGATCAGTATATTTGAGCAGGATCCAAAAATAATAATACCTAAGATTTGGGTTATGTACAGGTCAGATATCCCTTTGTTAGTACCAGTAACAAATGGAGCTAGAGTTCAGAAAACAAAGAATTAAACTTCAATAACCGAACAAGAGGCAGTATTACCAAGTTCAAAGTCTTTATTTTCTAGGAATATAATCTTATCAAATGATCAGCTGAAGCCACAAAATCCCAATGCTCAGCTATCATTGTTTCAGTATTTAAAATTAGGAATGATTGTTGATATCCAAGTAGGTCATATTCAAATGTGTGTACAGAGGGGAGTGTGTGTACGAACTTAATAGTGTTTAACTTATTTTTTGTTGTTGTTGCCATATTGTTAATATTGTTTTACAGATTATAAATTCCTTATTGGTTTGTTAATCATATAATAGGACTTGCATGTTCAGACCTTTAAACCTCCCCCTTAAATAAATTCAGACAAGACTCAAATTTTGGTTTGGTTTTTGGCAGAATTTAAGTCACAACTTTATTGATCACAGCAAGTGAGTGGTTGCATAGGCTCTGGTTCGACTAGCTCCCTGCACCGTTGCAGGTAGCACTGACCCAGGGCACCTGCAGAGGTCAGCCTAGGGTGAACACCTGGATAAGCGGAAAGCCGGGAACAGGCTATCTCTGCCACCCAAAAGCCCCCCTGGACTCAGGCACGGGCACAGCCCCCTCACAGGGGTTGACCAAACCATCAAGTCCCTGGATTCCTTTAACAGAATACCCCCTCACATATGGATGGCGAAAGCGTTCCTCCCCATCCCTATCACCTGAACCAGAGCCTATCCGCAACCTTACAAGTTGTGATGATTTGCTATGTGGCAGTCAAAACCCAAATGGCACCAGCCAATCAGCCAAGTGGGGAAAATTCCTGCCGTGCCCCTGCCCCAATGACAGACGACACACAATGGCATAGCAAGGTCAAGTGCACAGCTCTAAATATAGGGAGAGGTGGGTAGGTGTTCTGATGCATGCACCGAAAGAGGAAGCTCTGGGTCACGTGCATAGGTATATATAGGTCCCTGGATCTGTTTAGCTTGCATCCCATTGGCCTGATTAAACCCAGCATCAAGGGACCTACAATTGAGTGTTGTGGCTATCCAATCTTACCCACCCACAACACAGGGTTTGGTTGCCAGGTCTCACCGCAACACATGCCTTCTTTAAGGGAGGACCCGATTTATGCTGTAATTACAATCTTTAGCTTGTTTTCTTAGTTGCTGGTTTGCTAACATTGTAATTGTTTTACTGGTGATTTATTAATTATATTATATGATTTACGCTGTTCTTATGATCTTCTACTATGTTCTTATAATGTGAACCACCCTGAGATCTTTGCATGAAGGGCAGTATGAAAATTTAATAAATAATAAATATATATTCAGAAGAGACCAATTGAAATTCATGACTTAAGTTCATTGATTTTAATGGATGAGTATAAGCAATGCTGGATATCACTCTACATTCAGAACATTGCAAGAGAAATAAATGCAAAGAGGCATTAGCACTTTCTGAAAAGCTACCATACTACAGAAAGACAAAGGGCTGCTGTCTAAAATATACAAAATACTGTCGAACCCAACTAATCCAAAAGACTCTGTAAAATGAAACTGGGAAAGATAATTGAATATTGCAATAATGGAAGACAAGTGGAAATATGTATGTGCGAAACAAACAAACATCTGGCAAATGTTGCATCAATGGAGAATTTCTATAAAATATTGTATAGACAGTATTACAAACCAGTATGAATAGCAAGTATGTCTTCAAATCTGTCAAATAAATGCTGGAGAGTTAACAGAGGAAGAAGCATATTAGCTCACATCTGGCAGGAACGCCCTCAGGTCAAAAAATATTGGTCAGACATCAGAAGCAGTATCAGAGATATAGTGCGATATATGATTCAATTGAATCCCTCAAACATTTTACTGGGAAGGATGAAAGGACAACAGGAAAGAGCATGTTTTGTGTGTTGTAAATATGCGAACTGCAGCCTTTATGTTATTAGCCAAAGAGTGGAAAGAGGCTCTTACCATCTATTGGTCAATAAAGGACTGACATGTGGAATATCATTTTTTATCAAGAAGATGATGGCCTGTAAATAAATAAATGTGTTGGGAAAGGAAGAAATAATTGTATAGACACATTTCAAGGAAACTGCTCATCCCTTTGTACAATTTTGGAATGAAGACTGGCCAACAGAATCCACTCCTGTGGACGACTTTACAATCAGATGTGGAGTGAATATATTTGTAATGATTTAAATATGTGACCTTCTCTCCCCCCCCCCCCCACGGTCTCTTTTTTGCTGGAGTGGCAAACGTGATATGAAGCCAAGAAATCCAAATCCTTGTATAAATTTTAAATTGGAACCTTTCCTCGCTTTCTGTGTAAATAATCTGATACACTTTTCATACTTCTCTCATTTTATCGGGGTGGGTGTGGGGGGAATCAAATGAACTGCCATATTGGGACATGGAAGAAGAATACTACCTCTTCTGCCTTCCCTCTAAAGCAGGGATGGTGAACTAGGTATTGTTGGACTCCAGTTCCCGTCAGGACCTGTCAATTTGGCCAATGGCTAGGGATGATGGGAGTTGTAGTCCTGCAACCTCTAGAGGGTTGTAAGTTCCACATCCCTGGTGTTCAGTTTTTTTTTTTAAATTTATTTATTTATTTAATTATACCCCACCCATCTGGCTGGGTTTCCCCAGCCACTCTGGGTGACTCCCAACAGAATATCAACAATAAAAGTGATAAAACATCAAACATTAAAAACTTCCCTAACCCTAACCCTTCAGATGTCTTCTAAAAGTCAGATAGTTGTTTATTTCTTTGACATCTGGTGGGAGGGCATTCCACAGGGTGGGCGCCACTACCAAGAAGGCCCTCTGCCTGGTACTGAATATTTATGCCCCCCACCCAAAAGTCAGGCTCTGAAGGTCTCCACTTTACAGTGATCTTCTCTGACTTACATGTTGCATCCAGAGGACCAGGACTCTTAGAAATAAGAACCTGGACTCCAGGACTCTTATGTTTACTAGACGAGCAGGTTTATTTTAGAGTTCCTTGCTTGCTTACTGTAACGTAAAACCTAGTGTTCTTTTTCCCCAGAGTTCCTCCTACCACTGTCTGCTTACTGGAGGTCTGTGGTGGACTGCTTCGTGCTAAGCCCAGATAATCTAGAATCTTGTTCTCGATCATGGAAAGGACCTACAATAAACGTGTCAACACCTGAAGAAGCCATGTCAGCAAAAAACCACCCAGATTCGAACATAGGTAGGCATTTGATGAATCAGGCAAACACGTGAATTCACCCTGAGCTGCGCTTCAGAAGACAGGGAGAAGGAAAACCCAGGGAATGTGGCTCTCAGGCAGACTTTACACTCAACTCTTCTCATTTCTATAAATGAAGCACTGAAATACACTTCGACTTTCGTCAAGTCAGGAGACCTACAGAGTAGCCTGGCACATTAAAGATAATGCTAGAGACCTGCTTTCAAATGACAGAAAATAGCTCCAAACACCAGAGAAGCGGTGAGTGCGTGGAAAGCATCCACGATGATTTCCCACGAGGTGTTTGTGTTTCAATAACAATATTAAAGGATTTGGAAGCAAGTTGGGAAACAACTACTTTTGTTATGAAGCCATCAATTATGAGTCATACCCTTCATGGAAAGAAAAACAGCCAGATATTCAAAGACGAGCAATGTTTTCAAGTAAATACAGAGGCACCCAAAAAAAAAAAAAAAAAAAAAGAGGAGGAAACCAGTAAGGATCATTGCAAGATTTTAAGATTGTTGTGTGTTTGTTTGGATTTTTTTTAAAAGAAGCAGGCTGGAACAGCTTCCTTTTCAGGCCTAGTGGAGGTTAAACGGTCTGTTTCTGACCCATATGCTGTACTTTGGCTTAAGAAGCAGTACAGGGAGATCCCAGAACTTCTTGGTTCTATTCCTGATGAATTATGTGGTGTGCTGTGTCGTTCCTCAACACATTTCTTTATGGTCACAGTTTGCCTTCTGCGAAACACACACACACACACACACACACACACACAGTGCAGTGCCTTGATCTCACCTTCTTTTTTATTGATTAAAATTCAGCCTCAGACACCTTAAATGCGGCTAAACCACAAAGCAAAAGAAATCTCTTAATCAGTGTGGGTTTGCAATATTGTGATTCAGCTGTTATGTGCCTGGCTTAAATTTTCTTTTTACTTGTGGCCTATAGATGTGACCACCCAGCAGCCAACTGCCTCTAGCTCAGTTAAAAGCAGCTGTGCTGTCAATGATCTTCTTCCAAATTTTGCTCTTAGGGACTCAGAGGTTCCATGGAAGCTGACCAGAGCTTGCTCAATGAAAAATTCAGCAACGGTAAGCAAGGTTCTCCGAAAAAGGCCTTGGCCCTCGCTGCTGGACTTCCTTTGCAATGTGCAGCCCTGAAGGTGTGTTGGATGGACACACATTCAGTTGAGTTGAGGCAATGCTCATGTCTAGCTGGCCTGGCCTGTGCCTTGCATAAAACACCATAACAAAGTCCATTACAAATCCAGATCTACCAGAACAGATCAACCAGAAGGCTCTGTTGCAAAGATGATAGAAGCAAGACAAGGGCCAAATCTATATCTGATGAGGAAGGGACATGGGGCAGCTGCAGAGACTGGTATCCTGTAAGGGACCAAGAGCAATTTATTTATTTATTTATTTATTTATTTATTTATTTATTTATTTATTGAAATAGTTTTCATTTGATTTTACAAGTACATAATTACAACAATACAACCATTCACATCCACATTTACAGATTCCTCCGAATCTCTCGACTTCCCACCTCCTCTCCATGGGTCCTATTATTAAACCTTTTCTACTGCATCTTTTCCAATAAATTTTATTTTATATAACATCATTGTCTCCATAGTACTTGCTACATTACAAGTGTTATTGCAATCCTGCTAATGTTTCCATCTGTTTACAGTGGTCTCCAAGATAAATTATAATTTCCCCCCATTCTTTATTAAAGTTTTGGTCTTCTCGGTTCCTGAGCTTTCCAGTCAGTTTTGCCAGATCGGCATAGTCCTACAGTTTAATTTGTCATTCTTCTCTGGTAGGGACTTCATCTTCTTTCCATCTCTGGGCTAGTAGCATTCAAACAGCAGTAAATGTTTAAATCAACTATTGTAACTGTAGGTCAGAGAGCTGGAAAACCTTGTCCAAGCCTAAGCAATTCTAACAGGGTTTCCTATGCTTAAACCTTCCATGATCGGTGCTTGTTCTCAGCCTCTGGAAAAAGAGACTCAACAGTTTTCCTGATTGAGGACCAAATCACATGGTCACTGAGGGCATGGTGGACCAGTCCCCCCCCCTTAAATCATAAGTTTAAGTTTTTTCTTATATCATAAGTTAATAACATCCGTGCAGCTTTCGTCATATACATCAAAAGTCTTTTCTGCTCCCTTGAAATATCAGCACCTATAATTCCTAATAAAAAAGCCTCTTGGTTTTTTGGGGGTTTTTTGGTTTTTTACAAATGTTAATTTAAACATTTTTTCCATCTCATTACATATAATTTCCCAGAATGCTTTTATTACCTTACAAGACCACCACATATGATAAAAGGTGCTTTCTTTTTCTTTATACTTCCCACAGATATTTGTACCTGTCTTATACATTTTTGCTAACTTGCGGGGAATCAGTCACCCAAGAGCATATTTAATGCAGGCTTCCAGCATAAAACGAGGGAAAGGTGTAGAGCTCAAGGCTGCCATGTGGTCAGGAGGAACTTCTGTCTTTGCAAGGCAGCTGCTGGGTGTGATTGAGACCAGTAGTTGGCGGTGTGGGGAGAGAAACTGGATATGGAACATTGCAATAAATGTGAGGGGTTTGGGAGGTGGAACTTGGTTAGCAGCCTCTGAGACTGAGGGGTTAAGAAATCAACCTGGGGGATTTTGGTTTTGTCACACACACCCAGGCATGACACCCGGGGTGGATCTGCTCACAAACAACCCTGTCGGGTAGGTTAACGGAGACTTAAGTTCATTTCCTTTACTATATTTCAAGGTGGACTCCAAGGACATTTTGCAGGTACACTCAGAAACGTAATTATAAAAATGCACAACTTTCTCCCTCACCCTTAACTGGTAGCATTACAACAAGCAATAGTTAAGGATGAGATGAATAGTGAATTGCAGCATGTTTCTGTCTCATAGGCACTTCAATGTTGGTCCATTCTGTCTTGTTCCATTCTATTATATCCATTTTCTGCAGACTTTGCATGTAAAGTATGCACAATTCAATGCTTTTAAATGCATTTTTGTGTATCTTTTACATATGACACGTATTTTTGTCCTCAGTTTCTGTGCACTGCAAAATCCAGAGAAGTGTGTAATCAGACTGGGAGCGGCATTCCAATTCCACAAGTGAATTTGTGAATATTGGACTGGGCAGATAGATCTCTCTTCTCCCCCCACCCCAATCCCTTAGCAATCGTTCAGTCTAGCTCTAAATGCAGTCTACTCTGTGCTTCATGCACCTCACCAGCTCCCTCCTAGACCTCGAGGGGAAAGTGTCTACAGTGGAAGAGAGCTCATACGGAAAATGACCGAAATCATTCATGTGTATAGCTGCTGGAAATGTACGAGCAAGTTTGGAATAATGGTGAGCATGGAAAGGGTTCGATAAAAAAAGATTTTGCTAGATATCTTCACATAAAATTATTCCCTGAGATAGGAATACAGAAAGATATATATACAACCCATAAAGATATCTGTATTAGTTCTCAGTACCTACACATCTACAAACCTCGTCTGTTTGTCTGCCTTCGCCTCCCAAGCTACTTTATCTGACTCAACTATGGACTCAGCTACATTGGCAAAGAAAAAGTACTTTATATGCATTGTTTATGCATTCTAACACCGTGACACCAGATGGCGCTGTGGAGTTCCAGTTTTGCCAACCCGATTCCTCATACAAAGTTTGCAATGCGTTTAACTGAAGCACCTCTTGGATGTGTCTAGGTGCAGCCTATCTGAAAGTTTAGAGGGAAGATAAGGTGTTTGGGGAACCTACAGTATTTCCATTAGGAAAGCCTTTGAGCCTTCCACATGAAGTGGTACTCGCCATGAAGTTGTTATAGTAAGTGCCACACCTTTAACCAGTGCTTTTCTTTTAGGGAAAAAAGATGCTGGTTCTGTGTACCCTTGAGTACCCCCAGAGCACTGGCCATAGGTAGCCAAGGCAGAGCCAAATGTGTACGATGAGGGACTAACATCCTCAGGGAGCTCCCAGGGAACTTGGTCATCAAGACAAAATGCAGGGCTGTCACATCATTCACTGGTCAGAGTCGAATTCAAATCCAAAGGGAACTGGATGCAAAAAAAGGCAACCGATAAGCTGGCTGGAGGTGGATATAAGAAAACATTGAGACACAAAGGCCTGAGCTAGTATGCCCAAGCAACAATCTAGCCCAGGGGTCAACAAACGTTTTCTCCAGGGGGCCGGTCCACTGTCCCTCAGACCTTGTGGGGAGCCGGACTATATTTGGGGGGGGGAATGAACGAATTCCTATGCCCCACAAATAACCCAGAGATGCATTTTTAATAATAATAATAATAATAATAATAATAATAATAATAATAATAATAATAAATTTTATTTATATCCCGCCCTCCCCAGCCGAAGCCGGGCTCAGGGCGGCTAACAACAATAAAACAGTACAAAAGCACAGCACAGACAACACTCTAAAATCATTCATTATAAAATTAATTAAATTCAAGCCACTGGCCACCATTGGGCCAGAGCTCCGCGAAGATTGCCGAAGGAGGGAGTCAGGCTGTGCCCTGGCCAAAGGCCTGGCGGAACAGCTCTGTCTTGCAGGCCCTGCGGAAAGATGTCAAGTCCCGCAGGGCCCTAGTCTCTTGTGACAGAGTGTTCCACCAGGTCGGAGCCACAGCCGAAAAAGCCCTGGCTCTAGTTGAGGCCAGCCTAACTTCTCTATGGCCTGGGACCTTCAAGATGTTTTTATTTGAAGACCGTAAGTTTCTCTGTGGGGCATACCAGGAGAGGCGGCCCCGTAGGTACGAGGGTCCTAGGCCGTATAGGGCTTTAAAGGTTAAAACACAGTGGCTAGGTCAGGGCGAGAGAGGTAAGGAGCCAACTGCTTAGCTTGGCGGAGATGGAAAAATGCCACCTTTGTTATAGCTGCAATCTGCGCCTCCATGGAAAGGGAGGTGTCGAAGATTACACCCAAACTCTTAACGGACGGTGCTGGCACTAATTGCGCCCCCGCAAGAGATGGGAGTTGCCCCCCCAATCCCATATCGTCCCGTCCCAGCCACAGGACCTCTGTCTTCGAAGGATTTAGCTTCAACCGGCTCCCACGTAACCATCCAGCCACAGCTTCCAAACATCTGGTCAGTGTGTCTGGGGCTGAGTCAGGATGGCCATCCATCAACAGAAGGACACATTCTACTCGTGTGAAAAACACACTGATTCCTGGACTGTCCATGGGCCGGATTTGGAAGGCGATTGGGCCAGATCTGGCCCCCGGCCTTAGTTTGTCTACCTGTGATCTACCCCATTTCGGGAGGCTATCTGGGATATTTGAGCAGGAGGTGGATAGCCTCAAGTGGTTCACCAGAAGGGACACAGTCATGCTGATGGGTCTGGGGATGCTGCTTCAAGGCACGGCAGATCCTAGCAGTCATAGGATATTGGCAGTGGTGGGTTTCTACCACGCAGAGGTATTTCCATCAATTAATTGTTTGAGAGGTTATTGCTTCAGAATATGCAGGTAGCTGCACCATTTCATATTTAGAAAGAAGCTGGCACGTCCTGAGCTAGCAACACACACGCAATAAACCAGCCCCATGCTTATTTGCACTTTAACAGTTGTGACAGAAAGAACCGGAGTAAGTCTTTGCGGCTATTAACTCTGAAGGCTGCTTTAATTTAGAGGCTGCGTTTATTACCCCCAAAGCCCTTAACCAAATGAATTCTTCCCATTATGACAATATAGCAATAAGCCATTTCTGAGCCTGCCATCCCTCTCGAGCTCTTTTCTCTGTCCTTGTTCCATTTAAAATAAAAATGAGAACAAATCTTCAGCAGCACTTAAAACATTTTTCAGCGAAATGACAGGATCATTAGAAAAGTGTCGGGAATCAACACCTTTCGGAGCCTTCCTTTGGTTAACGGTGCCTCGAAAAGTCAAAAAGCAAAAAGAGTGTCTGGCTTAGGAGCTGACCCATTTGTTTTGCCAGTAATTCATTTCATAGTAAACTAGCCCTATTCACTAGTCCATGAACATCACATACATTTACACTCCCATTTTGTGCTGCAGTACATCAATCTGACACCTCCTCTCAGGGGGAAAAGGTCTATGTGCTCTCCAAATGGCTTTTCAAATGAAAAATATGTGCAATAGCCTTTCATCTTAGGACACTTGGGTTCAAAGCCTTGATTAGGTCACCAGCGAAAATGAGTTTCAGGGGTCTCATCCTACCACACCTTCATGAGGAAAAGGAACAACTCAGCAGGGACACTGCTGGAACAAAAGAAAGGGGGGAGCATGGTAAGGATGCTTGAGTAAGGATGTGCCATAGCCCCTTGAGAAATTCCCGGCTATGACTCTCTCTTGTAAGGAGAGGCAACCAGTGGTCCAAGGGGATAATCTGAAATTCCCAGAAATCCTGATGTGAAATTTCACAGAGACGTTTTCCCCCTGAGAAAATTTCTGAGGTTTCTCCTCACGCCTTTATTAAAAAGAAAGCAATTTTGCAGGTTTTGAACCAAATATTCAGAACCATTATTTGTAGCACCACCGAGAGAGAAAGAGAAAGAGAGAGAGAGAGACTCAGAATGATTCTAGGCCTAGGGCACTGTGGAATCAAAATTTTGGCCAGGCTCGAATGGCACCCAGTTCCACTACTTGTAATAGCAACAGCCTCCCCCCACGAAACCTTGGGGGAAAAGAAATAAGCTGTGCTACAGCAGCCACAGCTCTGGGTGAGCCCCACACCTGAGAAACTGTTGGAGAGTTTTATGGGATTATTTGCATAGCGTTCTAGTTGCATAGGCCCTGACCCCAGGAGCTAAAGAATTAGCATCTGTGTTGCATAAAAGAAGAACTAATTTAGAGCTTTGCTTGTGGCTCGCCAACTGCCCTTTGTCTGTGCTTCAGAGCTAAAGCAGATGAATAGGTCAGCTACTGTGATTGCAGACCCTCCAAGTGTCCCTATTTCCCAGGGACAGTTGCAGATTTACAGAAGGCACCCCAGTTTCTGATCTGATCCCAGAATGCCCTGCTTTTCCTTAGGATGTCCCTATTTCCATCAGAGAAATGTTGGCGGTTATGGTACGACGTCCCTATTTTTGTTGGAGAAATGTTGGAG
This sequence comes from Podarcis filfolensis, assembly GCF_964270895.1. Taxonomy (NCBI): domain Eukaryota; kingdom Metazoa; phylum Chordata; class Lepidosauria; order Squamata; family Lacertidae; genus Podarcis; species Podarcis filfolensis. Next base: position 81,178,034 of record NC_139608.1, read on the forward strand.
TTACATGATCCCCGAGCCAAGGAGATAAGTAACGATGATGAAGAAGAAGAGTTTGGATTTGATATCCTGCTTTATCACTACCCGAAGGAGTCTCAAAGCGGCTAACCTCCTTTCCCTTCCTCCCCCACAACAAACACTCTGTGAGGTGAGTGAGGCTGAGAGACTTCAAAGAAGTGTGAGTAGCCCAAGGTCACCCAGCAGCTGCATATGGAAGAGCGGAGACACGAACCCGGTTCACCAGATTACGAGTCTACCGCTCTTAACCACTACACCAACCTTTAGAAGACATCTGAAGGCAGCCCTGTGTAGAGAAGTTTTTTTAAAAAAATGTTGAATTTATGTTTCTATAGATGTTGGAAGTTGCCCAAAGTGGCTGGGGCAGCTCTGTCAGGTGGGTGGGATATAAATATAAAAACAACAACAATGACGACAACGATGATGGAATAGGACGTCCCTATTTTCATCAGAGAAATGTTGGAGGGTATGTGATTTATCTGCAGCTAATTTATATTATTTCAGACAACAGGCAATAATGGGTTGAATCTTTGAAATCCTCCCCTTGAAGAAAAGACTGCCTACACATACAATACTAGCATTTCAGGACAAATGCTAGCTTAGAACTTTTTAGACTGAACCAATGCTCCATCAAATCCAGTACCCTGTTTCCAACTGAGCTGAAAATGTTTTCCCAACAATAAGCACCAATCCCCTAGTTAAACCTAAGATGACCTTTTCTGTTCTCCGCCTGCATCCTTTTCAACTTGCAGCTCCCTGACCCTGGAATGCCCTTGTACCTGATATCGAACACACGGAGGGGCCACTAGGGGCGCATCGGAAGATGGCTGACAATAACATCTCTCCGACCCACACGAGGTAATTAGGAGGCTGTGATGGGAGTAAATAGCCTCTCTACTCCCCCAAGGTTGTGGGGGGGCTGCCCTTGCCTGCTGTGCCCTACACCACCCCCCGAATTTGTGGGGATGGGGGCACTAGGCAGAAAGCCCTTCTGTGGATCTCAGCGCTCCTGGACGCTGTCTCTGATCTGCGCCTCTAGCTGCAATAACTTCAAAAGAAACAATTAGGAAGAAGCGAATGCACATATTTCAAGGAAGGAGGGGGAGTAAAGACTGCTAACTGAAGAGAGCTCTGATAAACAAGACGGGTCGGAAGAACAAGAATAAATCATGAGAAGATCACCAAGGCTCGGTATGGCAAAGGGACTGGATGGGGGAGGGGGAAAAAACTTTCCTTTCCCCCCTCTATGTGATTAACCAAGAACCCCCCCCCCCCACAAGTCAGAAATGCCGTTTTAATGACTTAAGCTGTGGATTTATGACTGTGTGGAGATTACTTTCTAACCAAAGCATGTTTCAAGAAGATCGTGGAAAGTATAAGAGCTTTGGAATGACGCAGTTAAAAATACCGTCGCCATGTTGGCAAGTTCTGTCGGAGGACTTAAGTCTGGGAGGAGGAATAGAGCTGTTTTTATATTGTGGGTGAGACTCCTCAGAGGGACTTAAGAGCGACAGATTTGAGACTGTAATGATGGAAAGAGCGATGTTATTTATGAAAGCAATGATATATGGAAACCATCTTGATATGAGGATTGGACGAACGGAAAAATTCACACAGGATTATAATTGGTGTTTATCTGTTTAAGGAGATTATCAGAAGAGATCATAAAGAAAAAAAGAAAAAATATACGAACAAGATGAGATGTGGAAACAGCAAGATAAGACTGGATAGAATTATGAACATTATTTGGACTGATTTGGATATTAACGCAGTAGCAAGAAGATGATCGGAATCCCCCTTCGGAACTTGAAATATGGGTCCCCTCAACAAAATTTAAAATTCGGCTTTGTAATTCGGAATTTATGTGATTTGATTTGATTTGATTTGATTTGTCGGCTAATAAAAATTAATTAATAATAAAAAGTTAAAGAAAATGCTGAAATATAGCTTTGTAAAGAAACCAGAGACCTTCCTATTGGGAATAACTAAAAACGATATAAATAGGAGGGACTGTAAACTCTTCCAATACGCAATAACAGCTGCGAGAACATTGATGGCCCAAAGGTGGAAGCAGGAAGAACTCCCAACTCTGGAAGAATGGAGAGCAAAACTAACAAACTTTGCAGAACTTGATAAATTAACTGGAAAAATCAGACTTCAGAGAGACCATAAGTTTTTAGAGGACTGGGGAAAATTTAGAGATTATTTGAAAACTGCATGTGAGGAAAATACAACGCTAGTGTGTTTCAAAGAAGCTTTGTGAAAAAATAAGGAATATCGCAAAAATGTAAAAGAGGATGGAAAAATGTATTAAAAGGCGATACTATAATTAAGGAATGTGTAGATAGGAATGTAAGCATGGATGATTGTCAGAGGAGTTGAGGGAGGTCTAATAAGCTAAAATATGTGATGTTTAAAATTGTATGATTGGAGATATTATGGAAAAACTTAATAAAATATTATGAAAAAAAAAAGAGAGATGTGGAAACAGCAAGATAAGACTGGATAGAATTATGAACATTATTTGGACTGATTTGGATATTAACGCAGTAGCAAGAAGATGATCGGAATCCCCCTTCGGAACTTGAAATATGGGTCCCCTCAACAAAATTTAAAATTTGGCTTTGTAATTCGGAATTTATGTGATTTGATTTGATTTGATTTGATTGGTTGGCTAATAAAAATTATTATTAAAAAAAAAAGATATCGAACACACTTCCTCCTTAAGAGCCTCCTTAAGACACCGGTTCACCACGGCTGTTCTGGACTTGGGTTTCCTTTCTGTTTCCTACAACCCAATTTTGCACTCAATCCCAACACATGGTCAGAATAAGGGCCAGTCTTACAATTAGGCAGAGTGAGGCAGTTGCCTCGGGCGGCTGATTCTGAATGTCACAAAAAGGCAGCACATTGTTGTTTATTGTTATTCTGTCTTTACTTCCAGGGAAAGGTGCTTGGGGTTTTTTCTACCTCGGTACCGAAATAACTTGGCCAGCCTTGGGAACTATGCACCTTGATTGGGGGAGCAAGCTGTGCCTAGCCATTATAATAATTATAATTATTTCTAATTACCCACCCTGCAGTCTAAGGTTCCAGGGTTGGTTGCCACAATTAAAAAACACCATTAAATGCAATTCAATGCAACATTAAAATTACCGAAATTAGATGTGTCCTTAAAATATACATCTCAAGTGTCAAAAAAGTGTCTTCTCTAACTTCTGAGGACAGAGGACTGACGTCCCCTATATATATAACATCCAATATATATATATAGTTTTACAATTTAGAATATTCATTTAAACAACCTTAAAAATATCAATGACTCCCCTTCCTCTCTTTCCATGGTTCATTTTGCATAGCATAAATCCCTGCGTATTTTATATAAACTAAACCATTCAGTATTCCATTATTACTTCCATCAAAACTTATTTACACTGTTGAATTTATCTTAATGCTGCCAAAGTTTTCAAGTGTATGCAATTTCCCACCATATATTCAGTAAACATTTTCCAGTCTTCTTTAAATGAATGTTCTTCTCGTATTCTATAAGTTAGATCCGCAGTTTAAGTTGCCATTTTTCTTTGGCTGGGACCTCACTTGTTTTCCATTTGGGGGCTAACAAAACATGGGTCACCATAGTGGCATACATAAATAATCTTTTTTTGACACCTGGGAATTTCCACCTGAATTATCCCCAACAAAAAGGACTCTGGGTTTTTTGTTCTGTTTAGTTTCTTTTTGGAAAGGTGCTTTAAAACATTTTTTTCAGTTCATTATAAATTATTTCCCAGTATTCTTTTACTCTTTTACAGGTCCACCACATATGGAAGAAGGTACCCGCGACCTCATTGCATCTCCAGCACTTATCTGATTCAGTCTTACACATCTTAGCAATCTCCACCAATCTTAGCACCCTCAGACAACAAAATGCCTTGGGCTGGCCCTGAATAGAATCACGTGAGAGAGCGGGGGCACAATGGTTTGCCCCACCCTCTCTGTCACAACCTCTGTCAGAATGCTTCCTACTGAGGGTGTTTGCCCTCCAATGTGCAGAGGGCATCAGAGCTGAGTTCAAGGATGCAATGAAGGAGATGGGCCCAGCCAGCACATTGCCACTCTTCCTAGTGCAATTTGAATTGCAATGGGTAATCAATGCCTGAACAGGGCTCCTGGTACCCTTGTAAACTCATATCTGCCTCATATACTCATGCTATAATGGCATCTGCACAGTAATGCACTTGTGTGAAAGTTGGACTGCGGGAGGGTCTGTGTGAAATTGCCCTCAAAAAACACACTATTTGGATCAGCTGCAAGCATAAAGACCTCTTGCCGAAATGTCACTTATTTGATATTGCCCAAGACATGAATAGCTGTTTCACACATTCGCTGATATCTAATTAATTTGATACAGCAATGGCACTTAATTGATAAGTAGAATACTCATCGCCAGTCTGCTGAGCTACCACTAGCAAATGCATTGATTTGAATGCGTAATGTGCAATTAATTACAAAAAGAGCTAGATGCACCTCTTAAGATAATTAGACTTCAATAGATGCTTTATTTACAGGCCATGGGTACTTAACATGCAACAACTGCTTTATTAAATATAAATGGTCCACTTTGTTCAAGATCCTCACTGAGGTCCTTAGTTGTGCTGCAGTTTATATATTTTTATTTATTTATTTATTAAATTTGAATACTGCCCTTCATCCGAAGATCACAGAGCAGTTCACAGCACATATCAGAAGAACTCCCCCTTTTTGGTGAGCCTTTCAAGGCTGGGGGAATGCCATGTGACCTGAAACAACAACAACTCCAATGCAGGACCCACAAAAGCTTTTGCTAATACAGTGGTACCTCGGGTTAAGAACTTAATTCTTTCCGGAGGTCCGTTCTTAACCTGAAACTGTTCTTAACCTGAGGTACCACTTTAACTAATGGGGCCTCCTGCTGCTGCCGCACCGCTGCAGTGCGATTTCTGTTCTCATCCTGAAGTAAAGTTCTTAACCTGAGGTACTACTTCCGGGTTAGCGGAGTCTGTAACCTGAAGCGTTTGTAAACCGAAGCGTTTGTAACCCGAAGTACCACTGTATAGCCTTGTATCACCTTTGTTCCTTTTATCCTGCTCTGCTCAAGGAATCAAACCATTTCTCCTAACTGCAACTGTAGCAGGTCAAATACATCCCTTGTCACCATTCACTCTTTCCCGATTCTTCCTCATCTCGGGAGGAGGGACCAGTGCCAGATTTATGTATAGGCTAAGCAGGCTTATGCCTAGGGCCTCTAAATCTAGGGGGCCTCGCCCGCCCACCGTCTCCCCAGTGCTGCAGTCTGCCCTCTCCCAAAATTGCAAACCCAAGACTTCATGTGAGGGGAGGACAACTTGGGCCTCTAAATCTAGGGGACCTCACCAGCCTGCCCATTCCCCAGCAGGCAACAGGTCTGGGAAGAGCGAGGCATACAATGGGTACCACCGGGGCCACTAGGGGGCGCATTGGAAGATGGCCGACAATACCATCTCTCCGACCCACACGGGGTAATTAAGAAGTTGTTATGGGAGTAGGCAGCCTCCTTTGTTGCCCCAAGGAAATGGGGAACACTGCCCTTGCCTGCTGTACCCATAAATCACCCCCTAATTCGAAAGAAGGGGGTGAGGGCCCTAGGCAGAATGCCCCCGTGTGGACCTCGGCTCTCCTGGACGCTGTCTCTGATCGCGCACTAGTTGCAGCAATTTGGAATAATTAATTACAAAAGAAGCAAATGCACATATTTCAAGTGAAGAAGGGGAGTGAAGTCTGCTAATTTAAGTGACTTCTGCGAAAGAAGACGACGGGCTGGAGAAACAGGAATATTTTACGATGAAGATACACCAAAGGCTGGGTATGTTGACAACGGGACTGAATGGGGGGGGAACCTTTTTTACTTTCCTTCTATGTGATTTACAAGAACCCCTCCTCATTAGAATCGTCGGTTGAACTGACCCAAGCAGGATGATTAAGGTCTGTTTGGAGATAAACTTTAACCAAAAGTATGCTTTATGGAGATCGAGAAGCAATAAGAGCTTTTGGAAATGGCGCAGCAATTAATTCGGAGTCGCCATCTTGCCAAAGGAATTATAGCCGGGAGGAAGAACGGACTTGTTTTCAGACTGCATTCCTAGTGAATCTCCTCAGAGGTTTTGAGAAAGGAGGCAGATTGGTGAAGATTAATGATGCTAAGACTGTTTCGATGTATGGAAGTGATGTTATATGGAAAACGTCTGGATATGGCTACTGGATAAAAAATAATAATATCCACGTAGGATTACAAACTGTTCTAACCAGCTTGCGGAGACTATCAGAGGTCACAAAGAGAAAGGAAAAATATATGAAAATAACAACAAGAGATGTGGAAAAACAATAAGAAAGGACTGGATAGCACTGTGAACATCATAAGGTTAGATTTGTGGACATTAAAACAGCAGTAAGAAGCAAGAAGTTGATTGGATCCCCTTCAGAACTTGAAATATGGGTACCCCCAACAAAAATTTAAAATTCAGCTGTGTAATTTGGAATTTATGTAATTTGGTTTGATTTGATGTGATTGGTCGGTTAATAAAAAATTATTCGTAAACAATGGGTACCACCAGTGAACAGGCCCTGCTCCATGTAGCTTCTGCCCTGTCATTTGAGAGGGTGCCCATTTGCCCTCCTTCTTGACATGGAATGCTCTCTATTGGAGTCTCCAGGTCCAGTACAAAGACCATAAGAAGGGAGAGCAGGGACCTTGAAGTTCCCAACAGCTGTTAATGAAGCAAGCAATCACACAGGTCACCTTTGTCACAGTCAGGACGCCTATGTCCTGGTCAGGCCTGTGCCCAATCTTGTTTTTGTACAATCTTGTTTGTTCTCAGTAACCAAACTTATATTATCAACACATACAAGCAGAAAGGTTGTTTTCCTTCATTTGCAAGGAATCATACAAAACAAAGTGGCACTAATAAAGAAAAGTTCCAGGGTGGCAACAGAAGGCAAACTAAAAATGCTTTTGCAGTTCATCAAAACTATCCAGCAATATCAAGTTATAGGAAAACTGGTGCGATTAACAGTAATCCTTCTAGTTAGTTAATTGGTTTGGCAACTTCCATGCACATGATGTGTGATGCTAATTATTTCCCCAAAGAGTTAAATGATAACTAATCAGAGGCAGCTACAGTTGCAAATGGCAACAAAATATCTGTGAAAGGAAGAGGAGCAGGTTTGCTCAAGTGTGTTGCTGGTAAAAATACTGTTTGTAATGAAGTGAGAGTAGTAGTTCACTTGCTCGAATTAACAAATAAGAAAGTTTTGAGAATTTAAATTCTAGATTAAAATTGATTACTTAATTGAGATGGGGATTGTAACAAAAATACTGGGGCCTAATTTGAATAGTAGAGTGCCTGGTATCTGGTGGGAAATCTCATCCTTTATTTCCACACTGTGGCTGCAGACCAAATAACCTGTCAGGAGAGTTATGAGATTCAGGTGAGGATCAGATGCCTTGTCAATCCCAGCAGGTATATAAGAGGACGACTGCCTTTGCCCTGGCCAGGCGAAGCAGTGGCAGGGAAACAGACACTACTCAGGTTACATCAAGATTGGCCTGTGGTGTGCAGCCATCAAATCCCTGGCTCAACTGGTCTTGCAGGCCCAAATCTCCACCAGCTCACTTTTGTGGGGTGGGGTTCTCCCCCCACTGAAAAATGCATTTTCCTGGATGTGATTGGATGCAGTAAATGACAAAGTCAAAATCTTTCTGTTTCCCCTCTTATATTTCATATGCAAGAAACAGTCAGCTCGACGCATTACACATTACATATTGTAAAGCAGTAATCATTCTAATAGGTGGCTGCTGAGGTTGATTACTAGCCGAGAATAAATGGACTAGGAAAAAGCTAAAAGCAAGGCAGGATACTCAGAATATATCAGATTTAATCAGGCAAATGTATCCCTCCAGGCTACTTTTGCCTGACCTAAGCTTTCCGTTGGGAAACGGGAGTTCAAAATACTATTTCTGCAATGTAATTTCAGGTGCAATGAAGTCACATTAGGAAAGAAGCATGGAAGCTATTTCTCATGCTGGGATTTGCATGGCCAGTAAAGTTAACACCTTGCAACCTGACTGCCTTGAATATGATTTCCAAACCTCCAATGGCTTTTAGTTCCGTAGCTGCTGAATGGACCCCCCCCCCAAGCCGAGTCAAATTGAGCTGCAACTCTGAACAGACATGAGAATGAGCAGGTTGAAAAATTGTATCCCCCCCCCAATGTTCGCTCAAAACTGCAGTGATTCTGTGTTCATGTGTTCCCAGCTGAATATGGCACAGTATGAACCAAGGTGGGCTGCAATCATCTCTGGGGAAGGCGGTTATGCAGGACTATTAGACTGGTTATTCTAATGGCTCTTTATAGTTCGGTAGTTTCACTTGTGGCAGCCCCAATTTTGTGGTCCCATCCCCAGGTAAATTATTGGCTCTGTGGCGCTTTGAGTGGGGTAATATTTCTGAATTGCCATTTTAAAAAAGGGTGAGTGTGAGCACACACACTGCAACTACAGTGGTTAACCTTCAAGTATCCAATTCATTTCTTGCCTTTCTTGGAATCTTGTTAAATCTGGTGGGGAGGGTAAGACCCCGACATATCTCTCGTCTAGTTGCATATGCAGGTTACATAACGCATGCTTGAGCGCTAAAGCACTGCATAGTGCACAACCCACCATTTGATAGGACATTATGAGGTCAGTTGTTTCAGAATGAATAAATATGCATTCTGCAGCAGGCACACATAATGTGTGGGGTGTCATCCTTACTAGGAATGTAACGAGGCAGAAATTTCCATCCCATCCTGTTTTTGTCACACTCAGCGCTGTTTCTCTTCTACTACAGTTCAGCTTCTGCTATAATGTATACAGTCATACCTTGGGATGAATACGCTTCAAGTTAAGCATTTTTCAGGGTGCGCTCCGTGGCGACCCAGAAGTAATGGAGCGCGACCCAGAAGTAATGCATGCACAGACACTCAAAATGATGTCACACGAATGCGCGGAAGCAGCGAAACACGTGTGTTGCAGTCGTGTGTTGCGTTCACTTCAGGATGTGAACGTGGCTCCGGAAAGGATCCCGTTCGCATCCAGAGGTACCACTGTACTATTTGTCTTGCTACCAGCTTATATAATTAGTTTCAGTGCATTTCAACAGAAGGGAAACGTCAACAACAATGTAAAAACCAATGAGATTATTTACATAATGTTTGCAGATTGAAAATAATAATAATAATAATAATAATAATAATAATAATAATAATAATAATAATTACCATGCATATTGGCTTGTGTGATTTTTGTCCTGCACCTCAGATGAACATGCAAATTGAAGCAATTTCTGCTCCATTTCCATTTCCAGTAGAATTCCATGGCATGCCAAATGCTACCTATGGAAATAGGGCTGTAGCATCTCAAACAGACAAGTGTCCCTAATGGAGTGGAGCTGAAATTTCAAAGAAGTTTTTTTGTTTTTGTTTTTTGAGAAAAAATCTGATTTCCCCCATTTTTCTCACCTCCTCACCCCTTAGAAAAAGGCCAGTTTGCGTATTTGCCCCCTCTACGAATATTTGCCACTATAGAAGGGTGGGGGAGAGAAGAAGGGAGGGAGCCAACATTTTGTCCCCAGAGTGCCCTGGAATGACACATGTTGCCATAGTAGCTAAAGGTCAGGGATGTCATTTGGAAGGAGTAACATCAGCATACCGTACACTATGTCGTTACATTATGAATAACAATTCCCTTTTATGCAGAGCCAAACACCACTCATTAATTTGCCATGAAAACTGACGGAACACCCAGGGTGAGCTTTGGAGTGCTGGAACACCCTAGATTCATGCATAACTGTGAATCTGGAGATCTGTGTTTATATTGACATTCATCGGTGCTTGCGAATTCTCCCAAGCAAGCAAGACTACACCAGCATTTCTAAATTGGTAGCTACGTAGTGCAATAAGCACTGGGACATGCAACTGTCTCTAGATTAGAGATCCCCCAATGCTGTGCTTTCCTTGAATACATGTGTAACATGCAAGTTTGCACATGAGTAAAATAGAAACACAAGCATATCCATTACCAGCAGTATCAAGCTCTTCTCAGTATGCATTATTGCAATTTTGAATCTCATTGTCTCTTTTAGTTTACACTAAAATAAAGAAATATATTTATTTACACTACAGTCATACCTCGGGTTGAATGCGCTTCGGGTTGAGCGCGTTCGAGTTGCGCTCTGTGGCAACCCAGAAGTAACAGAGCGCGTTACTTCCAGGTTTCGCCACTTGTGCACGTGCTCAAAATGACGTCACGCACATGCACAGAAGCAGCGAAAAGCGACGCGTGTGTGCACAGACATGCCATTGCTAGTTACGTTTGCTTCTGGATGCGAACGGGGCTCCAGAATGGATCCCGTTCATATCCAGAGGTACCACTGTACACTAAAATAAATCAATATGTTTATTTATTTACATTATATAAACAATGTAAATAAATAAAAAACATGTCCAGGACACTGATTGGGGAAAGCAGCAACTTTGTAGTTGCACCAAAATTTACAGCCTCCCCAGTCTTCATTTCCTCTAAGGAAGTCTTAGCCAAACTGGTTCCAAACAGAAATAAACAACTATTTGACTTTTATAAGACATCTGAAGGCAGCCCTGCATAAGGAAGTTTTTAATGTTTGATATGTTATTGTGTTTTTAACATTCCTTTGAGAGCCACCCAGAGTGGCTGGGGCAACATATAAATAATAATGGGGCAGCATATAAATAATAAATTGAAATAAAATAATCCAGTTATTTTGGACTACAACCCCCATCAGCCCTAGCCAGAATAGCTAGGGTTGATGGGAGTTGTAGTTCAAAACATCTGGAGGGCGCTTGGTTGAAGACAGCCACTGCTGTGCTCTGCATAACCCTTGTAAACCAAATAAAAGATAAGGCAGAGCAAAATGAGTCCTTATTTTAGCACACTGGAGACTAATGTGAAAAAATGCAATAAGCAGAAAGTCAATGCCATTGAAATTTGATGGCATTATATCTAGTGGTATGTAGGGTTTTCTGCTTCAATTTTCCTGCCTCAGATCTGTTTTGAGTTTGCAGTTGGGTTTATTAATGCGAACACATTGTTCATGCAGCCGTGCATTCAGCGACTTGGCATAAATAATTTATCTGCAAGCTGACTTGGCTGGCGATGCTTACATAATTGAAAGCCAATCCCACACAGTTTATTGTGGAAGGTTTATTGGGAGGGAACAGGCACAGCTTCTGGGATGCTGGCTCAAGAGACCAGGTTTTGAGAGCCTGCTTTTCCAGCATGGAAGCAAACAGCCTTTTTCATCCTCCCACTGCTGCGGAAGGAGAAGCATCTTGGAAGTGAGGGGCAGAAGAGCCAAACTGAAATTTCGCGTACATTCCCCGTCTGTTGAATTCCTCAAACTGAAGGGTATCAGGAATTTTGATACCCTGATTTCAACATGCCCAAATTCCAAATCTGTATGGAAACTTCCTTCCCCTGCTCTCAAGTCCTAGTGATAGTTAAAAATCGTCGATGGAGCATGAGACTCTTAATAGCAGAATTCTGGGTTCAAGCCCCATGTTTGGCAAAATATTCCTAGGTTGCAGGGGTTCAACTAGACGACCCTCGTGGTCCCTTCCAACTCTACCATTCTATGATTCTATGAAAAAGAAACATGTAAAAATGCTCATTATTTCAGGTTATGCATACAGAAACTCACACACCCCAAGACCACCAACTTACAGTTGAACCCCTATTGCAACTGTACTATCAGTTTTCTGCTCAGATTAAGGGCTTGACCCCCTAAGCAGGCACTTTAGTGCTATTGCTCAGCAGTTGTAGCTCACGGTTATTTATTCTTATCCTTTTGGGGAGCCCAAAGCTCTGGAAGATTTACTCCTTTCACTGGACAAGCACCAGGTCCTCTACAGAAACAATTTTCTATAGATGAGGTGGGAAAACTTTCTGGGCAAACATCCCAGTGATGAATGGGGCCAAAGGCAAAAGCAGACAGAGCAATGAATGTGCTGTATGGTATATAGAATGTGCTTTGAATGGTAGGCTAATCTCTACAGACATTCACACACACCCCTCTGTGCTCCACCCAGGCAGGCAAGAGTAATTGTCAGAGTTCAAGGACACAAGCAGAAACACTCAAGGAGGTTGTGAAGCAATGCTAGTGATGGGGGTTGCCTGGGGAGACCCCCAAGGACCAAAGAGACAGGCCCAGGGGCCATTTGGCCCCTGGGGCTTGAGGTTCTCCACCCCTGCTGTATCGCAAGAAGCATAGTATACAAATGTAGCAAACCATCAAGAGACCGAATCCCCACACAATTATTTCACTCCACCTCCTAAATCCATTTTGGGTGTTTCTGATAGGAAGTTCCCTCTTTGCTCCTTGTTTCAGTTTACCACATTCCCTGCTTTCCTCCATCTTTCTCACAGTGGGCTGAGTTCCACCAATTGCCAACTGGCAACAGCTCACCTGGATGAGGTCATTGAGACTGGTATGTTGGATGGAAGACAATAACCACTATGCCTTTGAGTGCCTTTGAGTTGGGCTCAGTATCCATGTAAAAGCATAAAAGCCAAAACAACAACAAAAAGAACCTAATGAGCCAAAAAGGTCTCTGGAAAGTCTGGGGGTATGGATGGAAGACTTCATAGGAATGTGGTCTCCAGTGAAGTCTTCCATCCATCGTCCAGGCTTTCCAGAGATGTTTTCAGCTCCTTGGTATGTGGTCTCCATTTACTTACTGGTTATTGACTGATAACAGAATATTCATGCCTGGGCGGTTCCCTTTGGGCTGAAAAGCGATTCAGTCCTCCCAGCCAATCAGAAACAGGACCTGGAGACTGAGAACCAATCAAAGCCTGATAAATATCCAAGGAGCTAAGGAAATGGGAAGAATCTATCATTATCTGCATAGCACAAAATACTGATTTGTTTACTTTTAATATTTATCTGCGGGATGCGGGTGGCGCTGTGGATTAAACAACAGAGCTAGGACTTGCCGATCGGAAGGTCGGCGGTTCGAATCCCTGCGACAGGGTGAGCTCCTGTTGCTTGGTCTCTGCTCCTGCCAACCTAGCAGTTCGAAAGCATGTCAAGTGCAAGTAGATAAATACCGTAGGTATTTCCTCTGGCGGGAAGGTAAACAACATTTCTGTGCACTGCTCTGGTTCGCCAGAAGCGACTTAGTCATGCTGGCCACATGACCTGGAAGCTGTACACCGGCTCCCTCGGCCAATAAAGTGAGATGAGCGCCGCAACCCCAGAGTCGGCCACGAATAGACCTAATGGTCAGGGGTCCTTTACCTAATATTTAGCTATCTCCCCACAAGCTGAAGGCAGCTTATAATTTATTTATTTTCTTAACAAAACCAGTCACAATTAGAGCGACTGGAAATCTTTTTTTAAAAAAAATCTGACCACAAGAAACAATGAACACATAAAGATCCCAGAATGCAGCTAAGAATCTTTGAATCCATCTTTCGACTTGTGATGGTATGGCAAAACAGAGGGGCCACATACATCATAGTGATGTTATGCTGCCTCTGGTCACTCATTCCTGAGCCTTAGTGTTGCTGATAAGAAGCCCAACTCCCACTTCTGCCTGCCATTGGCTGAAATATTGACTGTTATTTGCTGTTTGCATATGGTTTGCATATGGTGGCTTTCCAGCAAGTTCCCCCAGACAGGGGTCTTCTAGAGTGACAGCTAGTGAGGCACAAGGAGCGGTCAAAAGAAGAAGGCACCATCTGTGTGAGCAGAAATGTGGTGCCTGGAGGTGTTTGGATCTTGCCTGCTTTCTTTTGAAGATGATATCATTAGCAGGGTCCCATCCAGTGATGTCAATTGGCAAGGGAGTTTAGACAGGGGAGATGTGTTCTCTGGACAAGGGGTGGGGGGAAATCTGTGTTCTGTTCTCTCAGGTGCTGGTACCTGACACCAGATCTCTTGAGACATCCCTGTTCCTGGGATCTGCCCATGGTGGATAGAAAGGGAAACAGCCATCTAAATTCCCCCCTCAAGCCAATGTATCAGCATATTTTCCTTTCTCCCGGAAAGGGCTGCGGGATGCTTATTTTTGCACTGAATTGTAATATTGTTTGGGTGGCTTGGATAGAACTTCTCAGATGTTTATTGCTGCAAAAATAAATGTCCTATTATTTGCACAGCTGACAGTTGGCTTTGTTGTTCTTCCAAATGGAAAGAGAATATGTTGCCTAGACCAAAATACAGCTATGTTTTAATCTCCCTGCACGCATGCGCTTGGTTTGATACAAGAGGAGAATTCACAACCAGATGGATTTCTCCAGTATATACGTAATGCATTCCTCAAGAAAGTGCTCCCCTCTCTGGAAGAAAGCCCCTGAAACAGGAGGAGAAATGCAATAATATTTGTAGGGTAGGTGTGTTTTTTAATTCCTGAAAGAGCACCACATACACACAACTACTGATAAGGATATAGCCACTGTTTTGGAAAGTTGTTTGTTCGCTATGTGTTTTCATAACAAAATTTTCCATGAAGATTCCTGACATCAAGGAACAGGTTTTCCTGTTTGTTTGGATGCAACTGGGCACCATTTTGAATGAAGATGGCAAACCAAACTTTTCTTAGAATTCCCAAGCAACACTAGTCATGAGACTGCAAATCCTGAATTAAAGCAATGGGGTTTGGGGCAGTTATTGTGGACCTGAAAAACAAAACAAAAAAAAAGGAGGTGGTGAAATGGGGACACAGTAGGACAGAGTGGCCCTTCCCATGTTTTGAAGTGCCCTGTTTCAGAAAATTTCCCAGGTCAGCTTTATTGTCAGTGCTTTAAAAAGATTTATGGAGATGTTTCTATTTCACTTGGATATTTGACAAGAGGAGTGAGTGGTGTTTGCCTTTTCTACCAAGGATGGTTTGACTTCAGTCTTGAGGTCTGTAGGTTATTTTGTTGGTTATTAGAATCCCCATGGCCTAATACCTTGTTTTAAATTTACAAAGCAAGGGTGCACATTCAGAATCTCCTAACAGTGAGAAAGATATAAATAATCTATCTGCCTTTAGGGACATTATTTATTAATTGTGTTGGCTTGTTTATATTGTTGTTAGTTGCATGGAGGTCCCAGTGGGTGGAAAAGCAGAATATATATATTTTCCTTTATAAAAAGAGGTGATAGATTAGATCAGTTTGTTAAAAGGCTGGCAATCAGCTGAAACATTTAAGTTTGCAACACCTCTGTTTTGTGTATGTGTGTATACACACACACACACACACACACACACACACACTCATCTCTATGAGCTTAATGCTAATTGGTTTGGAGACATAATCCACCGGGAGGTTTTCCTCTGCAAGCCCTATTTGTTTGCCCACAAAAGGAAAAATATTATTGAGTTTTAAATACATATATATAGGTATAGGTATATAAATATATATACCCCCCCACCTTTCCTTTACAGAGCACAAGGTAGTATAGTATACATGGTTCTTCCCCTCCTCAATTATCATTGCACAAATTCTGTGAGTTATGCTAGGCTGAGAAAGTGGCTCATGGTGAGCTTCATAGCTTGAACCCTGGTCTCCCAGGGTTATACCACGCTGGCTTTCCACGCCGGCCTGTATATGATCATACAAGTCAGAGAGCACCTGCATCTCTCATCCAGTGCTGAACATCTCTAAAGCTCAGACCCAAAATGAATAGTTCCAGCTTTGGCAGAGTTCCACAGGCACACTCATATTTCTTCTTGTGCCTGTCGTGACCTAGTTGTGCCATGGATCATTTCCCTATGGTTCGGAGATGTGAATTAAAGCAGGCAAGTCTACATCAGAGCATCAAAGGGGAGGGAGATTTTTGGTTTGATTGGTGGGAGGAAGTATAATCCCATCGCACTCTCAAGACATTTCACAGTTCACCTTCTTGTCATCAAAGGTGTCAGGTTAGATCAGAGGGAAAAAACCTATTAGAGCAGACTGGCAGAACTTTTCCTGATTGGCCTTTTTAGCAGAACAGTATCTGACAAAGAGACAGGAGATGATGGAATCGAGGACCCGAACACTGTTGCCCATGAGACTCTCTTACCCAATACAAAAGTCTTATTGACTTTGACGCATGAGTACAGGAGCCCCTCTTATCAAAGCCACTGTGAAATTGAATCTCCACTTCAAGTAATGAATTTTGCCAGGTCATCCTGGTTGTAACTCATATGTCACAGCTGCACTGGCTACCTAGTTTCACCAAGACCACCTAATCATGTTCAAATATCTCTCTATAAGGCCTAAAAACACAGTCCTTAAAAAAAAAACCCAACCAACACTGCCCCCATTCTCGCAATTCCAAATTCTGTGTTGGATTCTGTAGTATAGATGCTCTTTGGATATACAAAACAGGGTCCTCTCTCTAGGTTTTTGACTAGTCCAGCTCTTGATAATGGACAATGAAGTCTTTAATTGTCTTTTTTTTTGCTTGTAACTAGGACTGCTCTCTCCCATATGAACCCACATGTCCTGTTAAACCACAGAACTCACTGGGTGACCTTGGGCCAGCCACAGTCTCTCAGCCTAACCTACCTGACAGAGTTGTTTTGAGGTTAAAAAAGGGAGAGGAACAGAACCACCTTGAGCTCTTTGGAGGGTGATGGCTATGCTCTGTCTCCAAAATTGGAGGCTGCAATGTTTCTGAATACCAGTTGCCGGAAACCACAGGTGGAGAGAGGGCTCTTGTGTTCGAATCCTTCTTGAGGGTTTTCCACAAGCATCTGGTTAGCCAGTGTGAGAACAGGATGGTAGATGGGCTGCTGGTCCAATCCATCAGGCTCTTATGATGTTCTTAGGTGGGATATATAGGCAATAAACAAATACATACCCATATATCAAATCAATAATGAGGAAGCAGTGGCCCCGATTCACTCATATGGTATAATCTTCCCTGCTGAGCTTCAGTCCAAATGGCTAACCCTGTAACAGATGGTGTGGATTTTGCAGTGCACATGCCATACTTTTGTACCCTATGAAACTGCTGGAAAATCATGATGCCAACCTCTGCTTATCCCCTGCACCTCTTGCTCCATGGAATTTTGGAAAGAGGTGACCTCCAGCTAATATCGAGGTAGCCTTTTAAAGACCATGCTCAGCAGTAGATGTGAGATCACCTAGTAAAACTGGTAGGAACAGAAGTCATTGAGCGGTGTGGGTCAAGGAAAACAATGCATTTCCATGAGAATGACATTTATATGGCACTTTTCAGCAGCGCTCCAAAGGGCTGAAGCTGGGCAAGGACTTCTTTTGCGAGGTGTCCTGTGATGGGAGGTGTTGTATAGTGGGAAAGATGGGCGACAGACACAGCTCTTTTAAGCAACAGCTCTTTATTACAGCAGTTAGCACTGCTCTAAGTCTCTCTGAACAACAGTGAAGCTGGCTGCCTTATATAATGCTCAATAACTTGTAACAGTAACAAATTCCAACTAACTACCCAATCGGTGGAAGCAACTCTCAACCCTTCATTTGCATACTGGTGGCCCAGAGTGAGAACTGCAGCCAGTCTGAATACATAACAGGAGGGATTTCGGAACAGGAGGAGACAAAGAAGCAGAACTATCACAAAAGGTGGCAGACCCCCCTGCATTAGAGGTTTTTTGGGTAGGCTGGTTGACCCCCTCTCTCATGCCTGCCGTACTGGTGAGTTCCTTCAACAGCAGAGGCATAGGAGCCAACTCCTAGGGGCCACGGGGCCTTCAACCTCCCCAATAAAATATTTGAGGGGGCTGCCCCCTAAGTTGATGGGCCTTGCCATTTAAATGGTGTGCATGCACCTTGTCATGTGATCGATTATGTGCCATATTTTATTCAAGTTGGCACCCGTGAGCAGAGGGTTCGTCTTGCTGGCCTTGGAGGTCCCTTCCAAATGTATGATTCTAAAAGTAATGTTTGTTAGAGAGAAGGACAATGTAGGTCCTTCCCCTTCCCCAAATCGTTATCTCCCAGGGAGGGGCAGTGTTGCTGTTGGGAGGGGCATGCTGTAAAACCTGCCTCTACAAGATAACATAGCATGACAAAGGGACTTCGCTGAAAGAGTCCAACTCTTACATGAAGCAGAGTGGCTTCTGTTCTAGCTTATGGTCCTTTACCTTAGCCAGAACAGAAGCCACTCTGCTCCTACTGCCAATCCCTGTAATTATGCACGTAGCCTTCTCATTGCAAAGCTTACCGGTGCAGCCTTGCAGAAGCGCTGGCAACACTTCTCCGTAATGCGGCAGCCAGCCCCGACTTGCAGGTAGCCCTGCTGCAACATCCTCTGAATCGCACTGGGATTGCAGGCTTAGGCGGATTCCTTTTCATTTCCACTGTTTCATGTCAGGCCATTATCTGCTCGAGTTAAATCAATACAACAGGTAAGACAAATTTCCATTGCCTCCACTCTAATCCAATATTGTGGCAGAATTAATATCCCTCTCTCAACCCACCAGAGATTCGGAGCTATTAAATCCTAAATTAAGGGTGTTCTGTTTTGCATGATACAGTGCCGAGTCTTCCAGAGGGGGTTCAGTGTCACTTCCGAATGAGCATCTGCCTCGAGTGCTGCTTGGCTTTCCTTTGTGATTACTCAAGGAAGCTTTCTGCCTTCTATTAACCTTTCATGCCTTGTTCTTTGGGTCTCTTCTGGCTAAAGCCACATATAGAATCTAGCAGCCAAGGATGAATTACTGCTGATGGGTCTATGGGATTAGTGAAGACTGGGGAGGGGGCGACTCTCACCCATAAATGGATGGGCAGACACCTTCAAGAGTCAAAAGTGAAGTGCAGCCTTTCTTAGATGATTCAATCCAATGCAGAAATGTGACAGAGTTACTTGTCCTTCCAGGAGGTCATCTTCTGGGCCTCTTCTTCTCACCTGGGGAAGCTTCCTTTCAAACAAGAGGCACGACTTCCATTGATCACATCGTTTCATATTGGTGGGACAGTGAGTAATGAAGGAGGCATGATCAGAGCATCATGGAAACTCCCCAAAGTGAGTACCAATACTTCTTCTGACCCACCAATTTTAAAGAATCCAACTCAACACAAGCTGTGCACAAACAATTCAGAATACTACAATTTTCAACACTTAGGGAGGAATTCAACGCTTCCAATAGTCCTGTCTGTTTCAGCTTGCCCAATGGATTTATAGATCGCTTAATTGGCAAACTGGATTACATAAAAATATTATTAAAAATACAGGTGAAATACAGATTTAAAATGTATATAAAATATAGATTTAAAATATAGATAAAATAGATAATTGAAATACTGATAAAATCAAAAGTTTAAAATAAACTGGCATATAAAACGTAATGATTATAAATAATATCAGTAGTTTTAAAACTAATACACATAATGAAATTACATGTTAAAATTGTGTGTTGAAATTACATGTCTGTTTACGCTTCCTTAAACCAAACAAGTGATCATATCCTTGGGTTAGATCTCACCTCCATGTGCAATTTGCAACAGAGAAGTGGCAACCTGGACCTAACCTGGACCTGCTACTGAACATGGAGATGGTCCTTACATTTCTGCTGGCAACGAAATCTGGTTTCTACCTGCCTACAACCTTTCCTGGTTCAGAGAAAATGCACTGCTACCTTTTCCATTTTGCCAGAGAGCAATTTTCTAGAGGATTTTACTTCCGAGCAAGAAAGTTGAAAGCTGTGAAGTCAAGGAGCTCTTTGAATCGAACTGCTCATCACAAACTTGTGTGTGGGGCTGGAGGTGGGGGGCTGGGGTGAAATAAAAATGTTGGTGGAATCCTCCGAAATTCAGAAATCTGGGTGTATTTGATTCCAAGGGGTCTCAGAGTATGACATCATGGATTCTAAACAATAAGTAAAACATAAATTGATACAATCCCCTCCCCCTCCCCCCCACACATATACAAAGCCAGCCATTGGGAAAAAAGCCAAGGAAATTGGGAGGAAAAAACCCAGACGGAATGGCAGACTACATATCCTGGTTTAGGAAATGAGTCTCAGCAGGGATCCGAGACATTTAAATCAGTTGCTAGTTTCTCCCCCCTTTTTATTTCCTTTAAATGATGTGTTCAGTTACTTCCAGACTCCCTCCCCATCTGCATACATAATTGGGTTGCATTTTTATCCCCTTTAATTCATTGCCATCTTTGCAACTCTACAGCCAAAGTTTATCAGGATGTCTCAGTCCTTGTCTGCCTCCACCAGGGATTGCGTCTCTGACCTTTTTTGTTTATTTATGTCTCCAGAAGCCAAGCGGCAACTGTTTTCCTTGGTTAGGAAGAAGGTGCACTTAATCACTGGGGAGAACAGGAATGGCGTAATGAGAAGAGAAATAGGCTGTCGGATAGGAGAAAGAGCCCAGAGAAGACAGAGAGGAGACGGGGGAGAGGTTTGCTAGGCAGCCTGACTGGTGGAACAAATGCATCTTTCTGGTTTTGCCAACTATTCTTTCCTTTCCTGCTCCTTGCTCTGCTCCGGGAGCCAATAGGATGCTGACGCATCATCGTACTCTTCTGGGGTCTTTGCATCACTCCCAGATCTGAAATGCTCTTTCAGTCCAATGCTACCATTTGGCATTTTGACACAAGAGAAGTAGAAGCACTCACAATGAGTTAAGGACCATTGCACACCTTTAAAGGGGGCACACAATGAGGTGCTGCTTCACACAGCACATAAACTAGGATGTAGTGATGTTCAGCAATGTGGATGGCTTTAGAAGGGGGTTAGACATATTCATGGAGAATAAGCCTATCAGTGGGATAGCCAGTGTGGTGCAGTGGTTAAGAGCGGTAGACTCGTAATCTGGTGAACCAGGTTCGTGTCTCCACTCCTCCACATGCAGCTGCTGGGTGACCTTGGGCCAGTCACACTTCTTTGAAGTCTCTCAGCCCCACTCACCTCACAGAGTGTTTGTTGTGGGGGAAGAAGGGAATAGAGATTGTTAGCCTCTTTGAGACTCCTTAGGGTAGTGATAAAGCGGGATATCAAATCAAAACTCTTCTTCTTCTTCAGTGGCCACTAACCACAATGGGTGTGCTCTCCCTCCACTCTCTGAGGCATTATGCCTCTCAATACCATTTGCTGGGAAGGGAACCAGGCAGAGTGCTGTTTCACCCAGGCCCCGCTTGTGGGATCACCATAGGCATCAATTTGGCCACTATGAGGACACGTTACTGGACAATGATGGACTTTTTTTATCAGATCCAGGAGGGCATCATCCTACTGCTTGGGCCCTCTCAGAGGTTCACGCTTCCTGTGAGGCACTGAGGTGAGAAGTGAGGCAGGAACCTCCTCCCTCCCACCTCATTCTTCAGTAGCTTTAAGTCCTGGAAGAAGTCTAGTGAAACAGCCAGCAATCTTTCCCTCATCCAACATTTCACAATCCCAAAGCAAGGAGATTCCGACGTAACATCAGGAATAACGTACTGACAGTAAGTGGTGTTTGACAGTGGAACCAACTCACTCAGAAGGTGGTGGACTCTCCTTCACTGGAGGTTTTGAAGAAGAGGTTGGATGGCCACCTGTCATGTATGATCAAGCTGAGATTCCTGCATTGCAGGGAATTGCACTAGATGACCCTCAGGCTTGCTTCTAACTCGGCAATTCTATGACCCCTTGGGGAACCAGGCCTTCTTTTTATGGGAAACCCTACCTCTGAAAGAAAACCTGAAACATACACACTCACTAGAGACCCCCATTGCACCGATATAGAGTCATACCTTGGATCCTGAACCCCTTGGTACTCGGACGTTTTGGCTCCTGAATGCCGCAAACCCAGAAGTGAGTGTTCCGGTTTGCGAACGTTCTTTGGAACCCAAACATCTAATGGGGCTTCCACTGCTTCTGATTGGCTGCAGGAGCTTCCTGCAGCCAATCAGAAGCAGGACTTTGGCTTCCAAACATTTTGGAAGTCAAACAGACCTCTGGAATGGATTCTGTTTGACTTCCAAGGTACGACTGTATAAGCAGTGGTATTGGTCTTGCTCTGTTGACTGAGGCTCAGACCCTGTAGCAGTGGGTGAAGGTTGGTGAATTCAGGAGACATTCCTGCTACAATTAAACTATTCGTTGCAAAACCAAATACTATACGGCGCACCACTCGTCTCCCTCTCTAATCTAGACCCATATGAAAAGATACAATCAGGTTTCCTTAGATCACTCCTGCAAACACCTAAATGCGTCCCAAACGCCGCCCTACGACTGGAAGCGGGCTTATACAGCATTAAAGCCAAAGTATGGATAAGAACCTTATGCACTTGGCTAAGACTTAACAACTCGCCGGTTGGACTACTTTCCCTGATGCTTCTTGACAAATTCCAATCTAGTTGGTTGAAGGGCACTCTCAGAAAACTGGCCACATATGGTCTCTCCCCAGAGTATTTATTAAGTTTAGAAAGGGGAAGGGCCAAGAACATAATCAAAGAAAGACTCAGGGACATTGAAGCCCAAAATGACTTTAATCAACTTCCGATAACTTATAAACTTCTATACAACCCCCAAAGGCCCCATCTAGCAAACTATCTCAAAGTTCTAGACAACGCTAAACACCGATGGGCATTTTCCAGGGCCCGCTTTAATGCTCTCCCTTCAGCTCTTCTAGAGGGAAGATACAATAAAATACTGATCAAACAAAGTTTATGTCCCTGTAACAGCAATGAAATCAAAACCATTGGGCATGTCATCTTATACTGCCAATTATATCGAGACTCAAGAAAAGAGCTGATCGAACCGATTCTGAGGAAAATGCCTCGTAGTACAGACGACACCTATATCAGACACCTCTTAGCTGACAAAGAGCCCGAAATTAACAGGCCCGTGGCAAAGTACTGTTACATTGCAACAAGAATAAGACGAGCAATGATGTCAACAACGGAGTTCAAATTGTAAACATAGAAGGAACGATAATAAACAGTAGCGACACCTGAATTGAATTTTTAAAATTTTAGAAGTCGAAACCTGGTCATAAATACAAGCACCAATTCTGTGAATTGGCCATATTTCTACTGTTATTTGTAGCACAATACTACTTTTAATGTCATATTTTTATAAATTGCTTCCTGGTCACTGACCGTATTAAAGATACTTGATTTTTTGAATTCAGGAGACAGAGCCAGGCAGACAAAAAAGTAGAGCTGCATGGGTTAGGGGGCAGAGCCCATCAATGGACCATGGCTAAGGGGCCTAAAGCTGGCACGGTTGGATAACCCACTGATGCAGCCTGGTGGATGGGGATTCACAGGTGAGAGCAAAATGCTCTCAAAGAAACAGAATGGTCCTTTGGCCCCAACTTGTCATCCTGACATTCTGCTCAGTTTGATCATCTCCTCAAGGCTCCAGAGACTTGGGATCCGTCCCATCACAAGTGCTCAACTAGCATGTGTAGTGACACTCACTATCATGAATGGGACCAAATCTGCAGGAAGTACTAACATTTCAAGATGGATCCCCGCCTCTCTGTGCACACTTAACAAGAGATTCTTTGTTTTAGCACCTCAAAGGCAGCAGTGTGTACATGAGAGGCAGAAATCTCACATTGGAATTGGACAGACACAGGAAAGCTTCCTTTCCTGAACCCTTATTACTGCGATATTATTATACACGCAGCCAGCACCTCCTTTAATCAATTTAACATAATATGACCTATGAGTTAATCTTCCCTAATGAGAAGGCCACCTTCACTCCATTAAGAGACAGATATATCATCAACCTCATCTTCCAGATGAAGAAGGCAATTATGAAGAAAGCCTGGAAACGGGAGATACTAACAGGATGCAAAAGATGTGACGGGCAGTGCATGTCTGAAGGGAGAACCCAGCGTACCAGAGGAAGGTGAGGGATGCTTAAGGAATTCACTCTTTGCAAATTCTGAAATGGACTGACCTGATTCCACACCTCCTGAGTTTGTATCGCTTAGCTGCATATGGCTGAGTTGTCCACCAACTTGCACACTTCCCAGATGTTTAATATTTGGCTAAAACAAATAAATCAAAGTATTTTTTAAAATGTATATTTTGAGAAAAAGCACATTTCAAATTCATATTTGAATGTGAACCTTTATGCAGACTTTTTTTAAAAAAAAAAGACAATGAAAATGGGATAGAATGAACATATGTGACAGAAATTGATTGATTCTTCTCTCCCCAGAGGTGTACTCTGTTTCTCTTCTGGACAATAGGGTAACATGCTTGAATGGACCAGTTATAGGCCTTCTTTGTTTCTGCAAAACCCTCGGACTATCTTTGGAAGGAGACATCTCAATTTCTGTAAATGGGCATTTAAGTCACTCTGAAACATATCACAATACTGATTTGGCATCACATAAAACCATCTGACAATGACTGGCAAATTTATTTTATTGATCTTATTTATACATTTATGTAACACCTTTCTGCCCTGCAAGGGCCTCCCAAGGCCATTCCCAATACATGTATAAGATGAATACAATATTAAAACCATCCCAGCAATAAAAGAATAAAGAGAATTGGTTTGTAAAGACAGATGGGGCTATGGATTGCATCTTCCAATGGTTGTCAGCTACACACACATGCACTCGTATACCTTAATCCACACATAGTTTCTCCGTTAAATCATAATTTCATCTGGATATTTCACTCCTTAGCTACATCTGGCTTTGTTTAATGTCAGTACATTAAGCAAACCACATTTTGTAACAATTAATGGTACCCTGGTGAAAACTATTGAGGTTTTTTTAAAAGAAGAAAAAATACAGCAGGTCCATATTGGGATCATATGAACAATAAGTAGTGTCATTTAAACGGGGCTTTTGGATGACTAGGGGATGTGAAAATTGTGGAGCCTCTAAAGTTAAAATAAAAACATTGGAGAGAGACTCACATATAAACTGTTGAGTGAGAGGAAATGCATATACGGTCGTATTTTTTAATATATGGGGCAAGGAGGGATGGGTAAAGAATGTGAAGATTTCCTCTCTTCTTTTCTCTGTTAAATGATACCACTCAGTATTATGCATATCCTTCGCTGGGAAGCAGCCAGAAAAATGTTGTTCATAAATCCCTTCCCCTATCCCTGGGCAGATTTGCAGTTTCATATCTTAGAGATACTGAATTCCCTGGTACATCATGAGACAAATACTTGGGAAGCATTTAAAGCTGTACCAAGCATTTTGAGATGGTGTCCTGATCGTTTGGGCTACAACTCCCATTAATCCCAACCAGCAAACTATGCTGGCCAAAGCGGTCGGGAGCTGGAGTTCAACACATCTGGAGGACCCCAGACTGATGAAGGCTGGTCAACATCAAGAAGGCATATATGATGCAGCTTGTTTTCTTAACTGGGCCATTTATAAACTCGTCTGAGAACTTTCCCTTTAAATAAGTGGAATATAAAAACTAGAAGATTAGAAGAAAACTCAGCCAAGAGATACGAAGTTTAGGTTTTCATTTACACATAGGACCAGCACATTCTCAAAGGTATTGCTTTCTTTGAGCTGATCAAGGAAATGAGATTTGCCCGAGCTGAACCATTCCCAGCTTATATTAGGGGATGTTCTTCCCATACAAAAACTTGCCTACATGCAGAAAATTTGGGAGAAGTCTCACAACTCTTCACTTTGAAAGCTACTTTTGTTTATTAAGTCTGTTTGGCCCCTCTTCAGGCAAGTGGCTTTGTGGGCGGGGATTCCAAGGTTCAAGGTAGGATAGTGTAAGCCTTTGAGGGCAGCAGCAGCCTGAGCAGTAACCACCTAGAGCAGGGTTTCCCAAATTTGAGTCTCCAGCTGTTTGGGGACTACAATTCCCATCATCCCTGACCACTGTTCCTGCTAGCTAGGGATGGTGGGAGTTGTAGTCCAAAAAAGGCTGGAGACTCAAATTCGGGAAATGCAATACAGTGGGGGAAATAGATATGCAAAAATGTGTATATTAGGCAAAATTGCATACAATGATGTGTTTATTGGGAGAAATTTGCACAAAAAATGTGATGCATTTTCGTAAAGATGTATTTATTTATCTTTTAAATGCAAACTGATGTGGAAATGTCCAGAACTGAACTCAAGATTGGAAAACTGAAAAACTGAGAGAAACCAAAGTTGACAGATTTGCCTGCCCCTACCCCACCAGGAATTATTGGCTAGTAAGTGAAGTCTCAGAGGACCAGAAGTGGATATGAGAGGTCATATCCTATGCTATGATAATGGCTACAACCTAAGTGGGAGCTGCTGTGGAATATGCGTAGGTGGCTTAACACCCGCTTCTGCTGGAAACGCATCAAAAGCCACCGGGCCATTGAATCTGCTTGAAAAGATGGAGGGAGGGATCATTTGCCAGCTTTGTTTAGCAGTCGCTTGATGCAATGAGCAGAGCATAGATCTGAGCTTGAAAGGTTTGTCTTCAAACAAAAAACGTTAGGATAAGGGCAACAAGTGCCACATACCAGTGATGGGATTTATTTGGAGGGCGTTTGAAAATTGCCTGGGGTTCACATTTCAATTGTGAGCCATCCCTTGAAACGTTTGATCCTTTTCTTCTCATCTCTACCTGCGCTTTGTGGGCTTCTAAAAGCACTTATTTTCCCCACTACACACGACTCTGTCTTTTCTTCTTCCCAGGAACAGCCAACACATGCCTTCAGACTGGCTGATTTTCCATTGTCTGTTAAATAGATTTTTTTTTCCACCCACAAAGCTCTGGTTTCTGGCCAGTGTCCATTGATATGCATATTGCCTCAGTGTAGAATTGCACTTTGCTTCCAGCCAGGCAGATGTATACTCCCTTTCTCTCTCTTAAATTTCAAACTGCAGCCGAATTGCGGATGAAACAGCCATTGCAGATTGATTTCAGAGTCATTAACAAGCACAGAATGTCCATTTTCTCTTTTTTTACCTTCAGTGTAATGCTTGCACTGAGGCAAGCCTATATTAAGGAGGGAATGAAATTTGCACTTCAAAAGAAATGCTCATATTATTTCTTGTCACCAGAAAATTCAGACCCCCCCCCAAATATTATGCATATGGGACATGGCTCTTTGTTTTATTTTATTTTTAAGTTTGGGTTTTGTGGGGGGTTTTTACATCAGTGTAGGGACCGTGTGCCCCCCCATATGTCGTCAAACTCCAAATCCCTTCATCTCCAGCCAGTATGACCAATGGCCAAGAATGCTGAGTTGTAGTCAAGTAGTCCACAGGTTCCCCCCCCCCATGGTTTACATAAATTCCTTTCTCAAAACATTTTAATATGGTGATGGTAGGTATTAATTCAAGTCATTTTGCCACAAATTGGCATAGGTTTTGGGGCTATGCAAGAAGCGAAACAAAGGCTAGTACAGTCGTCTTCTATGACGATCACTCGTAGCCGAGTAAGATTGTCTTCCATAAACACAGTTTTAAAAGTGAATCAGTAAATGACTGCGGAGGCCAATTCTGGATTCACATGTCCTTCCAGAGTGGAGACATAGGTTTCTGGGTGGGAGCTGATCATGGTGACGGTTTGCCAAGTGTGCCTTCCTCTTAGCGTGTTTCTCCCTTTCGTCCTGAGTTTGAGTGGCTTCAAAACCCATGACACCATTGGTAAAGGCTGTTATCCAATTGGAGAGCTTGCAAGCCAGTGTTTCTCAGTTGTCAGTGTTTATGCTACATATTTTAGATTTGCCTTGAGAGAGTCTTTGAACCTCTTTTGTTGACCGCCAGCATTACGCTTTCCATTTTTAAGTTCCGAATAGAGTAGTTGCTTTGGCAGATGATAATCAAGCATCCGAACAACATGACCAGTCCAACAAAGTTGATATTGAATAATCATTGCTTTGACAATGGTGATCTTTGCTTCTTTCAATACACAGGCATTAGTACAATGCCAGAAACATGGAGCCGCCACCAAAAATGGCGGCCACTTGCCTTATTCTCTCTCTCCTCTGTAAAGTTTAGTACAATTTACCTTGTTTTGTGATACTCCAAATTTCTTTCCATTCCTGTGCCCCCATATCATAGGTTGTCAGGGTGCAGCCAGTGTCCTAACAATGGTAGGCTGTCATGATGCTATGACATCAGATACATGTCACAGTGTTGCATAAGGCTAAATATTACACAGAGATAACAGGAAGAGCAAGGCATGCACCTGCCATTTTCGGGTGGATAACAGGTGGCTCATTCAGAAGGATGGGGATTGCAAGGTTCAAGGTAGGATAGCGTAAGCCTTTGGGTCTCCAGCTGTTTTGGGACTACAATTGCCATCATCCCAGACCACTGTTCCTGATAGCTAGGGAAGATGGGAGTTGTAGTCCACAAAAAAGGCTGGAGACCCAAGTTTCGGCAACCCTGGCCTAATGCCTGTGGCCCACAAAATGTTGTTGGGACCTCAACTACCATCAACCCAACCTCAGACAGCCTGGCCAATAGCCAGGGATGATGGGAGTTGTAGTCCAGCAGCATCTAGAGGTACACTGGTTTCCTATCCATCCCTGATCTCGTGGGAAAAGTCTGCAGTCTTGCCACAATGGGACTCTATTTGTATTTTGGTCGGAAATGATGATGTTGTTTGGGTTAGTGGGCAGTCATCTCCCTGTTTAAAAGTTAGTTCTAACAGTATTCAGACCTGAAATTACACTGTGAGCTCTGTTTTTTCCCCTTTCATTTGTTCTGCCTTCTTCTACCCACCCGCCCCTCTGCCACCACAGCAGTAAGGGTGAGCACCGCCTGCCACCAGGCCATTGTTTCATCTCATTCCACCTTCGGGGAAGCCTTGAACTATTTCCTCTTTCTTGGTTCAGAGAGGTTCGCTATAAAACCTAAAACTCGTCGCCCAGCACAAGAAAGATGTGGCTGTCAAGGCACTTTGAAGCCAGGAGGTGAGAATTTAACAGTGCCTACAAACTGTGGAGATTGGCCGTTTAGAAACAGATCAAAAGAGATGGATGACAGACAGATGATTTAACTACTCCATCTACTGGCAAATGGCTAAATGGAGCCTGCACAGATACAGCGAGGGTGGTTGCTTGCTGCTTGCAGGGCCCATTGACTGAAGACACTCTCAGAACTCCACAGTGTCCTCAGAGCCACCCTCTTCCCTTCTCCTCCCCGCAATGGACTGATTGTTCATGTTTTGACGTGTTCCATTTAGGCAGCACAAGTTAAAGCTGAGCTGTGAATAATGGATGGGCCAAATAACCCAGGGGAACAGCGCATTTTCCCAGTTACCTTGTATACAAATCTGAACCCTGTTTGACTCCATCCGCAATGAAGCTACATAGCTTCTTCAAACTTCATTCTCTTTCTTATTCTCAATTTAGCTTCGTTGGAGATGAGAGCTCCGTTTACAAGAATTACACAGAGGTCCAAAATCAACATGGTTGCACTTTCAAGTCTCCCAGTAGCTTTGTCCCAGTAGCTATGTGCTGGTCAACTTGGCCTCTCTCTTGGTGCAGCTGCCACTGTTGCTGTGTTGTGCTTGGGCCTGTTTCTTTTAATAATAATAATAATAATAATAATAATAATAATAATAATAATACCTTTATTGTCATTGTACAACCTGTGTACAATGAAATTAAATGAGCCTCCCCCTCCAAAAAAACCCCAATCTCTTATCTAACAACACACCACCTCGCAAGTCAATTTCACCATGTTATTTTCCGTTCAACAGCCTAACAGCCCACGGATAGAAGCTATTTTTTAGCCTGTTGGTACGGCTGATTCTACTTCTATATCACCTGCCCGAGAGTATGGAGTTTTGAGTATGGAGTTTTGCTATTACAAAATCTGAGAGCTTTTGCTATTGAAGAACTGGACTGACCAACTGCAGGCCCACTTGACTGACCAACTGATTCCCCCCCCCCATTTCTGTTATATTTCCCAAACTACCAGTGAGGACCACAGGTCTTTTTTTCCTGAAACAGAATTAGCCAAACACTTCACCCTTATTGCTGAAATAATGGGCCTTTACATAGTGGAATAATTTATTTTTAAAAATATATTATTGTTACTGTTATTTGTATGCCACCTTTGACTTCAAGGAGAAATACCAAGACAGTTTATAAATAAACAAAAGCCAACAGAAAATGAATGAGCCACATTTAGAGGAGGAGTCCACTTCCTGTTGCTCTGTATGAGTAATCGATCTAGATATGTTTCTCGATTGGGAGGAGGCCAGCTCAGAGCAGTAACCCATTCAACATACCTTGCCAAAAGTAGGCCATACATCTGCATCAGGAGTGGCTGAATGATCCATCTGCACCCATGCAGAGAGACAGAATGAATCTGCCTCCCCACAGAGCCGGACTAGAAGGAAGAAAATCGAGAGGAGTACATCATGCAAAGACGCAGTGGCAATCTCCTTTGTGGGTGAGCATTTGGGGCTCACTGTATTTCTTTTCCATGGCACCCTAAATGCTCTCTTCCGGCACAACAACATAGTCCGTCACACAGTTTGGGAACGAATGCTTTGCATTCAAAATGCTCAGGCTGGGGGCTGTGATCCAGAAACAACATGCATACCTGCCTTGAAGTTTTTTCAAAGAGCAGCAACAAAAATAAAATCCCATCAGGATCAATTCACACTTGTTTATAAGAGATTCAAGGAAGTCTATAAACCTTTGACTTCTGGCTCCGTTGTCGTTGTTTAGGGAAACTATATGTCAAAAATCCTCTCCAAGTTGAGTTATAAAGCCACGTGCATGGTGAATACCCTTGGTCTCAAGTGGGGCTAGCCTACTTCTGTATTCTCAAGGGCTGTTTTATTCTCTTGACAGAGGTCATGGAGCCAGAATTGCTTTGTTTGTTTTGCTGCATGACTCTGCCTGCCTTGTGACTGCCAGGCTCCATAATAAACTCAACACTGTCTAGCAGTACTGGAGCTCTCAGGCAAGGAACTACATACAGATGTGTGTATTTACATAGAATCATAGAACTGTAGAGTTACAAGGGACTTCAAGAGTCATCTAGTCCAGCCCCCTGCAATGCAGGAATCTCAGCTAAGGCATCCATGAGAGATGGCCACCCAACCTCCAAGGAAGGAGAGTCCACAACCTCCTGAGGGAGACCATTCCTCTGTTGAACAGCTCTTACTGTTAGAAAGCTTTCCCTGATGTTTAGTCGAAATCTCCTTTCTTGTAATGTGGAGCCATTGGTTTGACTCCAACCCTCCAGAGCAGGGGAAAACAAGCTTGCTCCATCTTCCATGTGACATATTTGAAGATGGCTGTCACATGCGACATGCATGCAACATACAGCACTGTCACATCAAAGTGTGGAATCCTTCTTCGTGGAAAACATGTATTTTCCTTATCAGTGGTCAGCAAACATTTGATCACACCCTGATTTAATTTTTGTACCTAGGAACGTAGGAAGCTGCCTTTACTTAATAAGAGCATTGGCTCATCCAGCTAGAACTACCCACTCTGACTGGTAGTGACTGCCTGGAGATGCCGGGAATTGAACTCGGGACATTCTGCATGCAACATTGATGCTCTGTTGTTGTCGTTTAGTCGTGTCCGACTCTTCGTGACCCCATGGACCAGAGCACGCCAGGCACTCCTGTCTTCCACTGCCTCCTGCAGTTTGGTCAGACTCATGTTTGTAGCTTCGAGAACACTGTCCAACCATCTCGCCCTCTGTTGTCCCCTTCTCCTTGTGCCCTCCATCTTTCCCAACATCAGGGTCTTTTCCAGGGAGTCTTCTCTTCTCATGAGGTGGCCAAAGTATTGGAGCCTCAGCTTCACGATCTGTCCTTCCAGTGAGCACTCAGGGCTAATTTCCTTAAGAATGGATGATCTTCTTGCAGTCCATGGGACTCCAGCACCATAATTCAAAAGCATCAATTCTTCGGCGATCAGCCTTCTTTATGGTCCAGCTCTCACTTCCATACATCACTACTGGGAAAACCATGGCTTTAACTATGCGGACCTTTATCGGCAAGGTGATGTCTCTGCTTTTTAAGATGCTGTCTAGGTTTGTCATTGCTTTTCTCCCAAGAAGCAGGCGTATTTTAATTTCGTGACTGCTGTCACCCTCTGCAGTGATCATGGAGCCAAAGAAAGTAAAATCTCTCACTGCCTCCATTTCTTCCCCTTCTATTTGCCAGGAGGTGATGGGGCCCAGTGGCCATGATCTTCAATTTTTTTGATGTTGGGGCCTGGAGCAGGAACCAGCAAGCCACTCCAGTATCCCTGCCAAGAAAACTCCATGGACAAAGGCATTGATGCTCTACCTCTGAGCTTTGGTCCTTCCCAAAGTAAAAACATGGAGGCACAATCCATTCTTCCAGCTGGCAGTTTGCCATCCATTAAACATTTCCCTAGATCCTAAAGTAAATATAATATAAAATTACCAAAGAGTCTTGTGGCACCTTACAGACTTACATGTTTATTAATAATTTTTAATCTTTGATGACACGCCCCCTGCTTTTGCTCCAAAAGACTAACACAGCTACTTCTCTGGAAATAATACAAATTGTAGTTCTATGAGCAATTTTCACCCCAAACTTTCTTCTCCATTTTTGAACAGCAGTATCCAAAGACACCCATACTTAAACTACACAGTTTTCATAATTCACTACCGAAAGAGTGAAAATATATGCCGTCAAATGTCATTGTCAGCTGGACTACCTTAAAAAAAGAGAGAGAAAGTGCCTTCTTGAGATTTCTGTCAGCCCCTGGAGTATTTCTGATATTCAGCCTTTGTTTGTTTTCGTCAATACATCATTGTCTAAAATTTGTAATTCTCTAGCTCACAGCTAGAAAAATCCCCAGTTGCCGGGGTACTGTTTGAAAACAAGAGCATCTTAATTCTTTTCTTTTCATATCAGGAAATCTCTGCTATTACAGATTATTTATTCATGATGGTCTCACCTTTTCTGCATTTTATAAATGTTTCGGGTGATATGGAACGTGGGGAATAGTTTAAGCCTGAGAAGGAGGTTCATTTGGCAGGAATCCCACTTTTGAAAAGAAGCCCTTTCCCCCATTTCAGCTTCTGGAAACCTCCCAATTTTACTGTATGCCTGGATCTTTAAAAATAAAAACAGGGAAACTCTCAAGTATCCAGCAGGTCCCAATCCATGGGTGGAAGTTGAGGGAGTGTGTGAAAATTAGCATCCTATAGTGTCACTCTCATTGCCAGTTGGAACATGATTTGAGACTAAGGGTTTCATCCACCAATAATAACATGCACCTATGATATCTTCCAAGTGGGGTTTATACTGTCGAGATGTGGTCCAATTATAAATACATTGCTTTTGAGTATGGAAGTCCCATGATTAATAGCCAAGTGAAAATGTGAATGCAGCGAGACACGTTTTCTTAGCATTCTGCTGTACTATTGAGTCTTCCTCTTTTTTAAGAGCTACTATCATTTTTGCTGCGAGGTCTCCAGTACCTGTGAAGTTGCATTAAAAATAATAATTGTATCAAGCTTTTCTCAGGATGCAAATTAAAACAGAGCCAAAACCAGGGTTGAGTTTCGCATCCATCCATCCACCCCATTTCTTGGGAAGTACTTGCAAGTTTATGTCCTTGGGGGAATTTCTGGTTTGTTTTGTTTTTAAGTACAGGTATTGAAGTGCTTCAACAAACAATAATGGGGCTGGGTCAGAGAGCATGGGCAACGCTGCTTTCTTTGTCCTCCAAGATACCACCATCAAATCTAATTGGCTACATAGGTCTATGATGTCATCACATCTACATAATTCCAGACCTGCT
Organism: Podarcis filfolensis; assembly: GCF_964270895.1. NCBI lineage: Eukaryota > Metazoa > Chordata > Lepidosauria > Squamata > Lacertidae > Podarcis > Podarcis filfolensis. Next base: position 81,211,778 of record NC_139608.1, read on the forward strand.
GAGTTAATGCAGTGAAGGCCTTTTATGAAAAAAAATAAGGCAATGGGAATAACCTTGTGAAGTGAAAGGACATGAAAGAAGGATTTATATCTGGATGTTAGGATAGAGAGGATAAAGAAAACAGGAAAACAGGAAGACAGAATGAGAGATAAAGGAGGTGCTGTGGGATTGGTGGAAGTCAATGTCTTGTTGTTGTTTTAGTGTTTATAATATTAACTTGTAAGATATGAATTTGTTTCTTTTCTTTTCTTTTGTTCGTTTGGTCTTTTTTAGTTTTTGAATGTTGATTTTTGTGTGTTGTGTATTGTTATCTTTTGATATCTTGTGTGTTTTTGTTGTTGTGTGGAAAATACTAATAAAATTCATTATTAAAAAAAATAAGGCAATGAAGCAGCAGCATTTTGGAGAATAATGTGAACATTTCATTCACACACACACACACACATACACACAAAATCATAGAAGGCAGGGGAGTGCATCTTCTTGCATCCTTCAAAAGGCAACTTTCCCCTAAAAATGCTGGCTTCTAAAAAAAAATACAGTACAGCACTAATGAAGATGCAGTGATGGGAAAAGTGTTATATATTGAACTTTGGGCATGCGGTTGTTAAAGGCACCAGACCCTACCTATAAAAGAAACTGTTTCCCCCAACTTTGTCTCCAGTTTTCTTTCATGTCTATCCCATCACAAGCACAGTGAATTTTCAAATCAAGGGAATCCCTAGAGCTAAAACTACCACATTTATTCTCATTTTTTTACCTAAGGCAAAGAAGATGCTCAAGTATCAGCTCCGATCTGCATCACATTTAGACAAAACATGCACTTAAATACACTCAAGTCAAGTAATCCAAATTTAGAATATCCCAGGGTTCAACTTAGGGACAATTCACACATTACATTTTTTGTATCCACTTAAGGGCAAAACGAGACATTCAGCTGCAAATCTGAGATTGCTGTGCCCATGTTCACCTCATATGCGCAAAGAGAGGGGGGGACATTTGTGGAGGGTGGAAGGTCCCTCGATTCCCACACACACACCTTTGGACTATCAGTCCCCACCCAGCCCCCAGATATTTTCCATCTAGTCTGCCTCCCAGTCCCAGTTTTCCTGGTGCTAAGGCCCAGATAGATTGGCTTGGGTGGGAAGAGTTCCATTTTGCACCCAGGCCTGAGGTTCCACATCCTCGGGTTGCATACGCTTCAGGTTACAGACGCGTCAGGTTACAGACTCCGCTAACCCAGAAATAGTACCTCGGGTTAAGAACTTTGCTTCAGGATGAGAACAGAAATCGTGCTCCGGCAGCGTAGCAGCAGCAGCAGGAGGCCCCATTAGCTAAAGTGGTGCTTCAGGTTAAGAACAGTTTCAGGTTAAGAACGGACCTCCAGAACAAATTAAGTACTTATCCCGAGGTACCACTGTACAGGTCCTTCAGACCACTGGCAAATTGCAAGTAGGGGTTTTAAGAGAATTCTGATGGAAATGGGAACCGAAATGGTGGGTGTTTCAGTCTCCAATGATAGGCAATTGATTACAACCTCCTTCCCTTCTGCAGCACTGTGTTTCCTTTGCATTGAAATGAATGGGGTAAATGGAAAGAAGCAGAAGACCCAGCAAAGGAAGAATGTCTACAAAAACTTATGGAATATGCAGAAATGGTGACACTTACCAGAAGAATATGAAATCAAGATAACAAACTTTTTATAAAAGAATGGAAATGCTTTATTGAATATTTACAGTTAAACTGCAAACAGATAAAAACAATGGCAGGATTATCGTAATAACCTGCAAGTTCATAAGAGTATATGTTTAAAGTAAATAATTAAATGAGTAAATTAAATGAATTTGGATATGCAGAATAAATATCAAAAAATTAATTTAAGGAACCTCAGAATGAGGGGGAAGGAAGTCAAACAGGGAGAGGGAGATAAATAACGTAGTTTGGGGCAGAGGATGAAGTGCAGCAGATAGGAAAAAGAAGCACGAACCACTGCGCTTCTCTTGCAAAACAACGTCCAAGATATTGCATTATATTAAGACGCCCATTTCATGCACCTGCCCAGGCTATGTCCAGGGCAAGTGCCCATTGCCCAACCATCGCTACAGTGCTAACTGTTGGCTCTGAAATAATGGCATATATTGCAAGAGGAGTGTCGACAAAAGGCGACAAGCTCTGAAATAATAGTGCTGCAGCAGATATTGCATTATAAAACATGTGTCACATTTTCCCGTGCTCACAGTAAGATTTCAAATATTTATAAAGCTTCACCTTTCCCCAGAAGCTTTCTTGCTGCAGACCTGAGTTCATATGTAGGTGAATCATCTCGCTACAGCTAAGCCACAGTGCATGGGCGTTTCATTGTTCTACAAGAAAATGGGTGGTGGAGAAGATAAAACGGTCTTGGAGGAAAGAACCAACCAATAACCACTCCCTATTCCACTTTGAACAGGAGCAAAACCCTAACAAGTGGGCACTTGTGGTAAAGACCCCTTTATCTAGCTGGGAAAACCTGTCGGAACAAAAATGTCTTCAACTGTTTCCGGAAAGTGGAGGTGAAACCACAATTCTTTGTCTGAGGGGGATGCTGTCATGGAAGCTTGCAGACAAAAGTGATGAGGGTCAGTGCAGCTAAATGGATTAAACAGCAGTGTATCCCAATGAGTCTGAGAATAAGCGTGAGGAAAGATGAGGGAAATTGTGCCACACACACACACAAAAACAAAAGCTGAGGGACCCCTGAGAAGCATTTAATTGGAAATGTTCAGCAAGTTTAGGGGTTGTTTTGGGTACGGGGTGTTATTTGTTCAGATGCACAAAATATGGTGATTTTGAGCTGAATAGAAAAAAGAAGAAAATATTCAATAGAAACCTAGTCAAGACGACTCATCTCGGTCAGCAAAGTATTTCTTTCATTGTAGCTTCCCACCCTTTATTTTTAATAGACTAAATCCCCCCTCTCCTTATTTCTCCAATGTCACATCAAGGTCTGAGCATGTTCTTTCCCTGCGTGATGAACACAATATTTGCCAGGGAGCCATAATCTAGCATTCTGAAATGGCAAAGAGAAATACACAACCCTTTTCCACTTGGCTGCATGTATTCCTTTCAGCTTTGCTTTGGAAGGGAGAGAAAAGAATTCATTTCTTATGTCAATCTTAGTTTTCCATCTCTCTCAGCAAGCGAATGCTCTTGCACATAGCCACGACAATGAATGCCCCACCAGAGATTTCACCTGAGACGAATGGCTCACTCCCCACCCCAACTGAGCTTTCTCTTCCCTTGGGTCTTCTCCTCCCCCCACCACAGACATGAATCCCAGCTCAAGATGTATTTACTTTTTGTGTGCTGGTTTTATACTGCTATAGAGATCTCAAAGGAGAAAGTCAATACTAGATTAAAGATGTGTTGAATCATACACTGGGTTTACTCATCAGCACCCTGTTTGCTACACACACGCACGCACACACACACACACACAAACACACAATCATACAGGCATGGAGGCAAGCAGCCTTGAAATCCCCCATTCACCTATTGTATAAGCATAGGAATTCTCCTCTCTTCATTGTGGGGGGATTAATCTTCTTCAATAATGTGCTCTCCTTGCTTTCTCTGTCTAGCTATAAATGGGAGATAAACCATTTGGAAGCTGAGGAGAGGTGCCTTTAGGGAAGCTGTGAGCTCTGTCCGAAGCGAGAGACGGATTTAGGGGAGAAGGACTGGTTTGTTCGCACTGGGTACAGAGCCCCAGGGGTGCTGTAGAAGGTGCCACAACTATGATGTAGAAGGCGAGAGGTGGGAGGCACCAAATATTAGCACCACACAGGGTGCCACTGAAATTTGAGACCCCAATGTCCGCCATTGAAACCAGCCTTGTCCATATCCCCTTTAAGGCTGCCATTAGTGCGTTTGTGACCTCAGCATGCTGTTACCCCTACCCCATTCTCATCTCAGGCCTATTTAAAGCACACTTGCAGGGTATATGTCCAGCTCAGAACTCAGAAGCAAGCCAGGTTAGAGTTGTGTGTGTTTGTGTGTCTGTGCTTGAAGAGAAGGTTTGTATACTGTATACCCGATGGGTGTGTTGCATCACAATCCCCTGTGGATTCCTGTTGCTAAGGGCTAGGCTATTAGGTGGTGGGTGGTGGTGGTTGAGGCCCAGAAGAGAGAGAGGCCAAGCATTATGCCGTTCACTTATGAAAGACCATCTCCTTCGCTAGCGTCTTGCCAAATGCAAGATGGTTCTTTTAATGAGATTCAGAAGCAATACAAACACAAGTGAGTAAGAAGATTAAAGATTTTATTCTAAACAGCAAGCATTATATAAATTGCCAAGCAAGCACCTCGATCTGCCACTGGGAAGTCCTCAAGAAGTGGTGAAGTGACCCTGAGGTAGTCTCAGGTTGCACGAGCTTCTGAGAGCTATGCCCCAAAACCATTTGATTTATAGAGAGCTAAATTGTTAGCCTACGTGCCTTGCCCAACTAGCTAGTGCAGATTATTAACTAGCTAGCCCCCTCTTCCAATACTGCACGTTCCTCCAAACAATGTCTAACATCAAAGAAGGTCAGAAGGTGCCCTGCATTATCACTTCTTCCTTCCACCAGATTATACATTAAAGGCTGCTCTCAGCCATCAAAGAGTAGAACAAGAGATAGAGGGGAAATATACAGAAGCAGGAAGAGATGACCATGTCAGGTCACTTGTCTCCTCGAAAAACAATTGTCTTCCAGATGGATTGCCCCTACAACTAGACCCTCTCAGACATTTAGATCCTCATTGGGTCCCTCTTGCCAGTTCCATCACCCTCAAGAGTGGAAGCCCCTAAGCTGTGGAATTTCCTTCCCACAGAAGAAGAAAAAGAAGAGGAAGAGTTTGGATTTGATATCCCATTTTATCACTACCTTAAGGAGTCTCAAAGTGGCTAACATTCTCCTTTCCCTTCCTCCCCCACAACAAACACTCTGTGAGGTGAGTGGGGCTGAGAGACTTCAGAGAAGTGTGACTAGCCCAAGGTCACCCAGCAGCTGCATGTGGAGGAGCGGAGATGCGAACCCGGTTCACCAGATTACAAGTCTACCGCTCTTAACCACTACACCACACTGGCTCTCCCACAGAGATGTGTGTGGCATCTTCTCTCTCTCTCTCTCTCTCTCTCTCTCTCACACACACACACACACACACAGACAACCTATTCTCCTGATTATGAATCATTTTATTTTATTTCTATTTTTATTTTCAGATTGTAAGCTGCCCTGGATCTTATGGTGCAAGTTAATAAGAAATCCAAAGAATATATATGTTTCAGTGGTCTTACATGGGAGAAAATAACGAGTGCAGTTGGGTACACCTCTGGGATGGGAGCTAAGCTACTTCTGGCCTCTTAGCAGCATCCCGGGTAGCCTCTTGAAGACGAAGGCTATCTGCATGGTCTCATCATTGTGTTTATGTTTTCCCCTGGTAGTGCTACAGCAAGAGGCAATGTTTCAAACTGGCAGAGAGAGGGAAGGAGAGAGAGAGAGAGAGAGAGGTCAATGCAGATGCTTGTCCATTTTAACACTACATTGTGTGGTGCTGCAAAAATACCTGGACCACATCATGCCTTTACTCTGGTAAGCAATTAGAGATGCACCTGCTACAACCCTCCATAAACATTTTCCCCTTGATTTTCTTTGCTCTCTTCTGCCTCTCTGAAACTGGTATCAATTTTTTTTTGTTATGTCGCTTCCAAAATCCATTATATTGAACCATCTGTGAATAACAAGTACAGGATGACCCACTTCTGCTGTATAGCCGTTCTGCTAATTATCTACAAAAATATGGATGGGTCGCCTGCTGTTGAAATTGTTATCAGGCACCAGAAGGTAATTCTCAGTAGTAAGGAGGAAATGGTTGGGAGACATTAAAGAGCCAGCTACTTAAAAACATCGCCGGGTACATCGTCTTTCAGCAGAGTCTAAAAGGATGCTTGTAACTATGCAAAAGAAGAATCAGACCTGTGGGCTTGTTGCACCAATGGCTTCATTTTGGAGCCTCTACTTTACACTGCCAAAGACAAACACCCAAAGCAAGCTTCCCCACACAAACTGTGGTAATTGAACAATGTTGGTTACCTAAACATGATTCATGTGCAAGTTACATCTAGCTGCTAGGTGAGAAACAATGTGATTCCCCCCCCCCTTTCTGTCCTTTATATTTCATAGTATTATAGAATTGTAGAGTTGGAAGGGTCATCTAGTCCAACCCCCTGCAATGCAGGAATCTTTTGCCCAATGTAGTACTCAAACCCAGGACCCTGAAATTAAGAGTCTCATGCTCTACCAACTGAGCTAGAACCTATTCCAAAATGTAGCACTGCCATTCATATAACACTGACATAATACTTAGTAGAAAAGTTATTGAGCTACACCTGAAACAATTTCACTTCAGAGATTTCCTTTGAAAATTTGGATACCAAATGTTCTTGTTCAGATTCCTGCATTGCAGGAATTCGATTTGAAATAGTCTGAACGACTGTGCATCAACATCTGGTATCCTTAGCATGGACTCTGAACATGTTTGTATTTGTATTTTTTCCTTTATTTTCACAGTGGGACCTCGGTTTTAAGGTAATCCATTCTGGAAGATTGTTCGAGTTCTGAAATGTTCAAAAACCGAAAACTCAATACGGAAGCCTCAAAATGAAAAATGCAATACGGAAAACTCAATACAGAAGCTGTGTGGTATGTTCGACTTCTGATACTTTTTTGAAAACTGAAGCATATACTTCTGGGTTTATGCCGTTCAAAAACCGAAATTTTCATCAATGGAGGTGTTCGAAAACAGGTATTTTGTTTTCTTTATTCTTCCTATAATTTTATTTCTTTGTCATTATTATTTAATATTATTCTTTAAAATACCCCATGATATTTGAGTACCTGATATCTGATAGTATTTTACAGTTGGCAAGAAATGGTACTAGTATCTGACAGCATTTGATAGATGATATTTGCTTGGTACCCAACTATATATGGGAACTGGTATTTAATGACATTTAGTGGTTGACAGCATTTGATGATTGGCAGGAAGATGTATTTAATATTTGAAAAACGAACATGGAATGGTATTAGTATCAGGCAGGAGTTGATAACACACAATGGTATTTAGTATTTGACAGCTTCTGGGACTTCAAGCTGGATGCTGCAAAAACAGATATCAAAGCACTCAAAGTTTTGTTAAAATTTCACATTCTAAATGTGAATCTGAACAATGAATTCAAAATTTCACATTCAGTTGCACATGCTAGAAAGTTTTGGATATCTGTGAATATTGATTTCTGCTCTGTTGGAGCAGAAACAACAGGCTTCAAATCGCTTTGTAACTCAGTGGATGACCTTGAGCCAACCACCATGTCACAGTCTAACCTGACTCCCAGGGTCACTGTGAGGATGAACTGGAAACAAGGTATTGCTGTTCTGTTAGCTCTTTATAGAAAGGGTAGACTACAATTGTGATAAAGAGATTCTGTGTGCATACCACTGACATACAAGGCACGACCCCAGGGCTGTGTACATATGACCTTTGTATTCTAGAATTCTTCCAGTGGAAGACTGTGTACTTGTTTTTTCTATCTTGTCCACACACAATCTAGATCCCAGCATATTTTTTGCCCCTGAAAAGCAGTTCTTGAGAAACCAGCTCTGTTCTAAAAATAAAAGCTTGTTGCAGATTGATTCTACATTACCCCACAGTGTGTCTATTTGAAAACAGATGCATGTAGTCCTGGAAATGAGCAATGTATCCACATGTGCCCAATGATGTTGTGGGTGGGTGTATATCAAGGTCGCAATCATCGCTTCCTTTTTCATTCACCCAAGGCATGTGCAGGGAGGAAAAGGCATGGATAACAAACCAAGGGGAGGGTTTCAAATGCATATCAAGTCACCACACCCACTCTTGCCAATGAGCAGGATCTAGAATCAATCTAGATTGAAAGCTGCATGTTGAGGACAAGCACGGATAGTTGCCGATTGGGAAAAGCGACCTTTTTGTGCTGCAAGCGGCCGAGTGCGTATGCAGCCTAAATTAATCTAACTGGCTTCCACTAAAGAGAGAGTGTACCCGTGAGCAAGCAAGAGATAAATGGAATTTAACTAAGGCAAAAAAATGGAAGAGAATGTGGAGGGGTGCTATTTAGATGAATTACCTGAAGGAAGTAGGGATGCAGGTGGCGCTGTGGGTTAAACCACAGAGCCTAGGACTTGCCAATCAGAAGGTCGCCAGTTCGAATGCCTGCGACGGGGTAAGCTCCCATTGCTCGGTCCCTGCTCCTGCCAACCTAGCAGTTCGAAAGCACGTCAAAGTGCAAGGTAAATAAATAGGTACCACTCCGCCGGGAAGGTAAACGGCGTTTCCGTGCGCTGCTCTGGTTCGCCAGAAGCTGCTTAGTCATGCCGGCCACATGACCCAGAAGCTGTACGCCGGCTCCCCAATAAAGCGAGAAGAGCGCCGCAACCCCAGAGTCGGTCACGACTGGACCTAATGGTCAGGGGTCCTTTTACCTTTACCTTTTACCTGAAGGAATGTCAAAGGAAGTTCAAATAAAAGGAACTTATAGAAGAGCAGCAAAATTGCCCTATCACTCATGTGTGTGTATGTATGTGTGTATGTTTGTGTCACACATGTCAAAACAGCAGACTTAGAGCAAACTCTGATGCACATTTTGAGTGTCAGAATGGTCCTGCTACACAAAGAGAGTTCTCAAATAGCAACTGAGAGCATCCAACTGAGAGTTGTGCCTTCAATCCTTCACTGAGTATGCAGACGTCTGAGGAGATGACATTTGTGTGGGGGTCCTGCTGCTAAACCTGAGTGACAGCAATGCTGCCTCCCTTCATTTTGGTGCAGGTGAGGAAAGAAAAAAAGGCACCTATTAATGTCTGGGAGTGCAAGTCACTGTTTCCACCAACACACAAAAACAGGATGAAGGAATCATAGAACTGTAGAGCTGGAAGGGACAATGGGGTCACCAAACTGCACCAAAATCCCTATTTTTCCTTAGCTAAAATGCTTTAACTTGAGCTCTTGAGCCAAAACCCAGCTGTATAAACAAATGCTCAGAGCCCTCTCCTTTATCAGTTTGTGATGGCAAGGATGGCCTTGACTGTACCAGTAGAACAGGGAAGACAGGTCTGTGCCTTATCTTATATCCTGACCACAAAAGACGCACAGACCTAGTCTGGGAACAACGCCAAGGGTGTTCTTGGAGATGGTGACCTCTTGCTCCAAGATAAGAGTAGGAACAGGAAGATCCTTTTATGGTCAGAAGTACAGGAAGGAATATCCTTTTATGGTCAGAAGTATAAGAAGGAATACCCTTTTATGGTTAAGAGTGCCGGAGCAGGAACATCTGTGATGTCAACCTGCGTGTACAAGCTGATGTGGCTGGATTCCTGGGGAAGGGAGAGAGGGTGCCTGGAGGGTATATATACTGCATGAAATTTCTCATTTCTTTGGACTTGCTGTGGACTGACCACGCAAGTGCCTTTCTGCTGTTCCAGAGAGCAGAAATAAAGAACTCTCTCTCTGAACCAACCCTCGGTGTCATTTGACTTCCTTCCTCCTGTCCGGGAGCAACGCAGACCCAATCGGTGAACTCCAATAAGGCTACATTTCTTGGTGCATTGGCCGGGAAACCGCATGCAACGCAAGAATCTTTCACTCAGGGGTGCTGAATTGAATAAAATATTGTGTTTGAGGGGGTGCTCAAGTAATCAATCACATGATGCAGTGCATGCTCACCATTTGAATGGCAATGCCCATCAACCGGGGCTGCAGCCCCCTCAAAAAAACTATACGGGGGCCAGAGAGGCCCTAGCCCCTAGCAGTTGGCTCCTATGCTTTTGCTCAAGCCCACAACCCTGAGATTAAACAAGTTGAGGGATTTTTTTTTCCCTGAGGGGGTTAGTCCAGGGGTCAGCAACCGTTTTTAGCCGTGAGCTGATCCACCGTCCCTCAGACCATGTGGTGGGCCAGACTATATTTTGGGGAAAAATAATGAACGAATTTCTATGCCCCACAAATAACCCAGAGATGCATTTTAAATAAAAGCACACATTGTATTCATGTAAAAACACCAGGCAGGCCCCACAAATAACCCAGAGATGCATTTTAAATAAAAGGACACATTCTACTCATGTAAAAACACCAGGAAGACCCCACAAATAACCCAGAGATGCATTTTAAATAAAAGGACACATTCTACTCATGTAAAAACATGCTGATTTCCAGACCGTCCATGAGCCGGATTGAGAAGGCGAATGGGCCGCATCCGGCTCCCAGGCTTTAGGTTGCCAACCCCTGGGTAAGTCCTACCTTTTGAGCTCAAAATGCCTGTTGCTGGACATTCAGCTGAACTCTGTTTTGAAAATTCGCCCTACACAGTGCTAATCTGAAATGGCACAATAACACCACAGCATCAGACCCTGCAAAAGCTCCTGTTTCCATAACGGACAAAAGTCCACAAGTCTCTCTCTCCGAGGCTCCTGCTCCTGCTGCAGTCACAGCATCTCCATTAAGCCTTTTAACTGCAACAGAATCATCACGAAAGCCTCTTCTTTAATGGCTTAATCTCACTAAAATAGGAGTCTCATTCCCACACCTTCTCTTCCCCCCACCTAAATGTTTTAAATGGCAAGGGTTAAAAACAGGCAATAAAGGATGGAATGCCCTTCCCGGCCATCTATTGCAATCACGGGGCCAGAAGGGCGAGCTTTGGAAGTCCTCGGAAATACAGCAACACATTTAAAAATCTATAACCGGCGATTTAACAAACCGCTAAATAAAGGAGGCATCTGATTATATAAAATTGCCAGGTAGATACCAGGAATGCTATTACAGCTTCCAATCATTTGCAGCCTACGTTTCACTCCAATAGCCTCTATTTTTCCCCCCTTCCAAATTACTCTTTCAGCACTCTTAAGGACAGAAGAACTAAGCCTTGAGTGGATGAAGCAGGAAGAGGGAGAAAGTGTTCCTTATTTGTAATTATCTTCATTATTTTACATCCCATAATATGAAGTGTTTTAGTACCCCAACAATCTCAAAAGGCATTCTGGTGGACCCCAGTCCAGAGCTCATAGCATTCAGGGGATTCCTCGTTCCCCTTTAAGAAAGGAATTTTCCGCATACACAGAGAAAATTTTATTTCATTTCACTTTTAATTTGTATACTAATTTTCTATATTACTATGCACAAGGCGGCTTACAAGCTGAAAGAGCAACAGAATAGACAGCAGAGATCACATGCATAATAACAATCTGATCCAAAACGAAAGAGTCACAAAAGCTTTAAAATAAACACTTATATCAAATAAAGCAATATTCAATAACCCATTAGAATATAATAGTAAACAGTAAAATTAAATATTAAATAATTAAACAGTTTACACTTATCAGTTACAAGAAATTATTACTAAAATATAATGAATAAAAAGAACAGCTAGTCACAATGTGTAAAATGCCACAAAACATACAAAAACATATCAAATGAGGCAAACCTCCCTGCTCATAAAAGAAGGCCCTATATGCAACATGGTTTCTTTAGATTGTGGTCTTAGGGCTAGCATAATTGGCAGCCCTTCCAGCAAAAGCTCTTCTTATTTGCTTCTGAGTGAAAGCTCACCTTCCATCTTGTGTCCTCATTCAACACAAGAGCTGTTCAAAGATCTCTCTGGTTGGTGGCTGCCATTTTAGATAGCTCAGAACATTCCATATTGAAGGGCATTTGGAGGGTAACAAAAATGGCAGTCCTTCTCAGTGAAGAATGCCACTTTTACCTAAAATGCCCCTTGTAATGCGGGACTCAGGGAAAAGCAACATGGTGGCTGCCAGCTTTAAAGAGCCCCAGTAAGTAAATAGAGCCGACTCCCAGGCAAGTGTATTGCAGATATTAATATTGTGCAGCCTGAAGCAACTGGATGCATAAAAACTGACTCCTTTTGGAACAAAACATTGTCCAGACCAATAAGTATTGTTCAAAACTTTACTTGCATAACTTACTTCAAAACAGAGCAAAAACAATCAAAGATTCCTCCAAAAAATTCCATGCCATATCTTGTGCATGTCCAGCACAGGCTCAGCATCTTACAAGAAATAAGTTTACTTCTTCCAGAAATCAAAACTGTTATCTCTCTGTCATTCCAGCCTGCATCCTGAAGAGCCATTATCACATCCTTTGTTGTCTTTGTGGTGTCCAGAGAAAGACTACAGAGGCAACTCCCTTCAAGATGGAGTTTTACAATTGAATACCCTCAGTGATTTTAGGTTAAACACTCACATGTAAAGAGCAGAGAACAACAGCTAATGAGCGACCCATCTAATATTAAGCACTTTAATACCATGGATTTCAATGGGATAGGGTTTTGTTTTGTTTTTTGCTTTGGATTGTGCCACATATATTATCTGAACACTTTTATAGACAATGCACCATGTGCTTTTTGAGCTATGCAGAATTCTTAATTCTGATGAATGGTTCTATGTAAGTAAAGTGATATGTTGAAACGTATCCTGCAATTTCTCAAAAGTGTTTGTTCCTTAGAAAGAAGCTTTCATTTGTCTTCCTCATTCTTTGGATGTTTTAAAATTTCAGTGGGTGTAGGACTCAGTTTACCGTATAATTGTGAGGTGGCTGAGGGGTGTTTTTCCCCCATTAAGCATCTGTGGAGCATTCTGCAGCCTTCCCAACTGCCTAATCTGAAAAAGACCCGTTGCAGGAATTACCTCATTATGTCTTTCCCTAGGTTTTAATTGAAGCTGGGGAAGCCAAGCAGTCTCTCTACTGAGCATCTGAGATCAATATGCTCACTAACTTTGTTTTATGTATGTTTTGTGTATGAATTTCTTTAAAGGCAAAAGTTTTGAAATCCAAAACTTTGCTCAGGAAAAGGGGGTACCAGCCAGGTCAGAAACGGTCCATGTTCTACCATCTTACATCAAGTTTCCTACTCCAAACCCAGTACTGGCCCCTCAAAATCTTACCTGGTGTACGGTGAAACACCTTACATCTATAAATGGTGCTGAATTTACCAGGTTTGCATCTTCTCTGCTGAATAGGGAAAGAGCTCCCCTTTCACCTAAGAACACAAATCCAAAATTCCTGGAAATGCAGAAATAAAGTGGGGAAAACAAACATTCTGCAAGCTACTTTACCAGCTGGCCAAAGCAACTGCAACAGCAACAGCCTGGCCATTCCTTGGCACCTAAACAGTGGCTATTTCTTTTTGAAACCATGACATTCTGCTCCAAATGATTGCTTTGCTCAATGCTGAAATCAATTAAGCACAATAAAAATATATGTCACCCATGCCAGTAATTTATATAAGAATAATAAGTGATTAAAATCACTGGGCATTACCTTTCACACACACAGTAGTCGTTGCCAACAGGCAAAAATGATACAATTGAATGCTTTCGTAGGGAAGAGACTGGCTACAAAAAGCTTGCTTCCCCCTCATAATGATGTTTCCACACACGGTGCTAGGTGTAAATGAACTCATTGGCATAGAATTATACAGCAAATCTATTCATCTCATTAGTTGGGGAGATCAGCGAGATGCTTTCAGCTCAGAATAGTTTGGAGAGAAACTGCAGCATTTGAAGGACAGAAGCTACAGGCCTCTGTTTCCAAATAAAATTGTGGATAGTTAGCTGCATGGCAGTTACTAATCAGGACACAAATGCAAATCCACAAGGACTCAAGCATTTTAGTTGTTTTCAGCTGCCCTGATGTTTAGACATATACTACACAAAATCTGGTAGCACACATTCAGTATCTATTCTAGGCTGCATCAACAGAGGTCTAGTGTCCAGATCAAGGGAAGTAATGGTACTGCTCTGTTCTGTCTTGGTCAGACCACACCTGGAATAATATGTCCAGTTCTGGGCACCACAATTTAAGTAGGATATTGACAAGCCAGAATGTGTGCAGAGGAGGGTGATCAAGGATGATCAAGGATCTGGAAACCAAGCCTCATGAGGAACAGTTGAGAGAGTTGGGTATGTTTAGCCTGGTAAAGAGGAGACTGAGAGGAGATATGATAACTATATTCAAACATTTAAAGGGCTACCACTCATTAAAGGTCCTACCCTCCGGAGCACGAAAAGCAAGCTTGCTCCATCTTCCTTTTAGGTATTTGAAGATGGCTCACATATCTCCTGATCAAAGATTTGATGTTGGCTATGGTGTGTTTACTGAGTGTATGAGCAAAACTGGGCTCATTGCCATGAAATGTCCAGCTGTAGGGACCCATTACTCTGAGACCACAGACACGCTCAAACGACAATGAGGCTCCGACACTATTCTTGTGAGAAAAGTCTTCCAGAACTGACTTGAGGACCATCCCGACTGAAGAACACAGTCTTGCCACTCTCCTCTGGTTCATGGTACTCTTGTCTCCTCAGCCCTCTGCAGAAAAAGATTCCAAAATAAGGTGGGGCTCACTGTGCTGCATTAAGGCTTCAGCTACAGCCAGACACTTGCAGAGACAACATCTCATTCTGTTACCATAGTAGGACCTTGGGAGTTCTCAAAGAACTGCTTCCTTATATGACTGCACATATATATACAGGAATTCCTCTACATTGTTCCTGTTTCAGTTCTTCAAGAAAAAGGAATCCAAGGAAAGAGATGGAGCGGCTGGAATAATTTTTAGCAAACATTTTCCTGAGATCTCAGAATTACTGAAAAACTGATGCAATGTTTTTGGAGCTCATTCTGGTACATATTAAAACTCAATTCCTCATCTAAGTAAAGGATAAAGCAAATGCTTAAGCTTTGAGAAAATGAACTTCCATGGACCTCCTCGTGCTTAAAATTCATACATACTTATGTCATTCACTGGATGCAAACAGCACCTTGAAAGACTAAACCCTTTCTGGTTAAGTAGTAAAGGAACAAATGAGTTCAGGATGCCAGCAATCTGCAGAGTGGGGGAAAACCCTGGGGAGACTTCTTTATAAACTTGGAGTTGTTCCTTTGACATCTACTTGTGCAGTTTCTATGAGAACAAGACTGATCAAAATTTGACCTTGTGACTCTGTAACACTCAGTTTTCAAAAGGAAACAGCAACCATATTGATGTGATTTTAAAAATGCAGGAAGTGCAGGCGAATGGAGTTCATTACAGGCAGGGTAAAATAAACACTCAGTCTGCCAGCATGTGAAACCAGCTACACTCATCTTCAGGAACCTCTGTGCTTGCTGATTTCAGAGAGCTCATGGCAGAAGCTAAAACCACCCTCAACCTTGACCAGTAATCTTCAACCTCTTTTGGTCTGTGGCTCCCCATTAGCCCAAACCTGGCCACACAGAACCCTGAGGCAAGGGCTGCAGATACAGCCTCCACCTCTCTCTTCCCAGAGAAGATAGCTACAGGCCAAAGGAACCACTATCCCATTTTGCATTTGGGGTTTTTTTTGGCGGGGTGGCATGCCTGGATATTTATCTTTCCTAGCTGGAGCATATAGCGCCCACGGGAAAATTTTACTTGCAGCACCGAAGCCTACAGAATATCACAAAAAGGGGAGGTTGACTTGAAAATGCACATTTTCTGCCATTACCCCTGCACTGTGGAATGCTCGTCCCTCTGCCATACATAAAACATCACCCATCCACTGCTTTCGACAGCTTTTTGTACAAATATAAGATGGTAGACACCTGGATTGCCAGTAGTACATGTGAAAAGGGTCTAGGGTCGTAGCAGACCACAAGCTTAGCATGAGTCGACAGTGTGATGCAGCTGCAAAAACAGCTAATGCTAAAATTCTCATGGTAGAAGTTTGAATTGATCAAACCAAAATGCAGAAACGCTGGCAGGAAAATGGTGGGTTTTTTAAGATCAAGCAGAGAGAGACAATGGGAAGAAAAGAGTGGTTTTAAATTATGGCCGAAGTTTGAGCAGAGCAAGTGAGGGCAGCACGCTGATGGGAAAAGTGGTTTCAATAAAGCAAGAGGGGAGTTGGGAAAAGTTCTGTTGTGTTACCTTTTGGTGTTAGCTTCTGTGTTGGACCCATCTCTGCTATTTCTCCTGATCAACTGGTACCTCATCAACTGAATGTACAGTTGATATACAGGGGTGGGCAACCAGCATAATCCCAATCACCCTTTATGTGGATGCAGTTAAGGTTTCAAAAGGGCTGTGCTTGAAAGTCTTTAAATATCACTACAGCACTGTGGGAAGACCCATGAATAAGACATAGGTCTTCCCACATTTTCATGGCAGTCCTGTACCTATGCAGATTTGCTACAAGGATTTGGCATTGCCTGGTATATCCTGGAACAGACAGCTACCGGTATGTTGGCTGGATTCAGGCTCACCCAGGCTACACCCTAACGTGGAATGTCTTGGAAGGAGGTTCCACTTTTGGTTATGAAGAAATTTGCTTCAGATAGCCTTGTTCACAGCATGGAATGCAACATGTGAAACAACCCTCCATATTTCTGTTTTCACACATTCAGAATACAAAAGTGTGGGCTGATGGGAGTTGTAGTTCTAAACATACTGGAGGGCACCAGGTTGGTGAAGGATGCTATAAATGAATTCAGCAGCAGGATCTCTATCTGTCCTTGATCTGCTCAGTGCCACTTAGAGCACAAGCATTCAGGACCTGATGGAGTTTTCTATAAACCTCTGCCAGATGGTGGGAGGTAGAAGCCAAGAGAATTTGGATGGGATAGAACTTTGTTAGAAAACAGAAAATTATTCCTGTCATACACATGGTGTGTGGATGAACAAAGCAAACAACTCATTATGCAACGTCAGAGCCATGTTTTGGTTGCTCATTTCTCTGTCTGCTCCCATTCATTTTTTTATATATATATAAAATATTTATTGAGATTTTACAAAAACATAGGTTTAGAAAATACAAAGAGAAGCATAGTAAAAGAAAAAGATAAAAAAACAAAAACATACAAAAATTCTTAAAAAATAAAAAATAAAAATAAAAATACAAGATGCAAAAAAACAGATAGATAAAAAAGAATTAAAAACAAATCCATTTTTTATAACTTTAAATTCGTTAGCTTGTTTCCTTGACCTCCTCACACCTCCCCTTTTTGTATTCCCATTTAAGTAATCAAGTCAGCAAATCCTTACCCTCTTTCGTTTATCTTAACTCTATATCTTAACATATTGTACCTCTATATTTTCATCCTTTACCAATTCATTTTTGCATATTCTCATAACTTTGTTGCTAATGCCACTTATTTTCAATCCAACATCATTTTTAACATTCATTAATTTTACAGTGTTTCTGAAGATAGTCTTTAAATTTCTTCCAGTCTTCTTCCACCGACTCTTCTCCCAGGTCTCGGATTCTGCCAGTCATTTCCGCTAATTCCATATAGTCCATCACCTTCATCTGCCACTCGTCCAGGGTGGGTAAATCTTGTGTCTTCCAATACTTTGCAATGAGTATTCTTGCTGCTGTTGTTGCATACATAAAGAAATTTCTATCCTTCTTTGGCACCAATTGGCCGACTATGCCCAGGAGAAAGGCCTCTGGTTTCTTCAGAAAGGTATATTTAAATACCTTTTTCATTTCATTATAGATCATCTCCCAGAAAGCCTTAATCTTTGGGCACGTCCACCAAAGGTGAAAGAATGTACCTTCATTTTCTTTACATTTCCAGCATTTGTTATCGGGCAAATGATATATTTTTGCAAGCTTGACTGGTGTCATGTACCACCTGTATATCATTTTCATATTGTTCTCTCTTAAGGCATTACATGCCGTAAATTTCATACCGGTGGTCCACAACTGTTCCCAGTCCGCAAACATAATGTTATGACCACTATCTTGTGCCCATTTAATCATAGCAGATTTAACCGTTTCATCCTGAGTGTTCCATTTTAACAGCAAGTTATACATTCTTGAAAGTATCTTAGTTTTGGGATCTAACAATTCTGTTTCCAATTTTGATTTTTCCACCTGGAAGCCAATTTTTTTGTCCAAATTATAGGCCTCTCTTATTTGATAATAATGAAGCCAGTCTCGCACTTTATCTTTTAATTTCTCAAAACTCTGCAATTTCAGCCATTCAATATAAAAAATCAAGAGGGGAAATAGTTTTGTTTGGTGATTTTCATCAGCATAAGGGGGAAAGGTTAGGAAAAAACACTCACTGAGCACCATGATTTCAGTCCTAATCTCTCTCTCTCTCTCTCTCTCTCTCTCTCTCACACACACACACACACACACACACACACACTACAGTTGTGTTTTCTAAAACTACCACCAAACAGAAATATGAAAGGCAACCATGCCTTTTATGTACAATCTAGTTTGGCCCCTAAAGAAAACCAAGAAATCTGACTGCTTTGACTGAGGGCTAAGCTAGACATGATTGTAGCAGATCCTTTTGCCCCAATCAAATGCAAGGTGAAGGATTGTTCCAATTTTAAGGGCAAAGTGGGTGTGATAGCAAATAGTGCTAAACCATTCATCCCATGTTGCCTCTCTCCCCAAATGTTTTTCTGCAAGCAGGGCTTGCTTCTTGCATCGGAGTTTGGCTGAGGGAAAAGTCGTGTCAAGGGGCACATTACTGGGAAGGTTTAGCATTCCTTTTCGTTCCCTGCTCTGCTCACCTCGTTTGTTCTTGAAATCAAATCCCCACCACCATTTTCTAAATGAAGTGCAGGAAATGGAGTTTTAAAGTGTCAGTCCATTGGTCCATCTGATTCGATGCTGGCTATACTGACGACAGGAGCGAGCTGGCCGTAAATCACACCTTTCAAGTTCGAGTTAACTCTTTATTAGCATGAACAAGATCTGCACAAACTTGGCAGAGTGTTAGGCCTACCAAATGAGCACAGCAGCTCATCCCTGGTAGGTTTTGCCCCATGCATCAGTTGCTGAGACTGAGTCCCCACAGCTGTCTAAGTCCCCCTCCTCTCCAAGGCTTTTCCCAAGCAATTGGAGACTGCGCCTGCCTGAAGCCAATCTCTCCTCTGCCCTTTTCATGCCTCTTCTGGTTCTGGGAGACAAGGGGGATGGGAACTTGTCGCAGCAGGAGGGGGAGACACACCCATGACTCTGCATCAGCTTGACTTATCTCTGCCTCCTAGCCTCCCATTCTCCTCACAGTCTTCTCCTGCTGACCACTCATCATTGTCCCACCACCAATCCCCAGGCTCTGAGCTTGTTTCCCTTGGGGGTTCCCCAGCTGGTTCCTTCCACCATTCCTCTGCGTCTAGCCAGCCCCTGACAATTGACTGGTAGTGGATCTCTGGGGTTTCAGAGAGGGGTCTTTTCCAGCCAGGGCTTGGACCTGTGACCTTTTGCATCCATAGCACATACTCTGCCCCTAAGCCATGGCCCTTCCGCCGTGGGTCACTTCCATGATTAAACACATGGATCTGTCCTCATTACCTCTAACTGGGTGGAGAGAATATGTAATTCAGCTGTTGCAAAATGTTAGACATTTTATTCCAGGATCAGATAAATCTAGGCAGGAGAGTCAGTGGTGCCCCTCATCTGTTTCGAGCCCATGGTACAAAGCAGTTCCCACGGCATTGCCATATTGCATCTATCTGGGTGCCCATCAATATGCAGATGATACCCAGCTCTACCTCTCTTTCAAATCAGAACCAGTGAAGGCGGTGAAGGTCCTGTGTGAGTGTCTGGAAGGGGTTGGAGGATGGATGGTGGCTAATGGATTGAGGTTGAATCCTGACAAGACAGAAGTACTGTTTTTGGGGGACAGGGGGCGGGCTGGTGTGGAGGACTCCCTGGTCCTGAATGGGGTAACTGTGCCCCTGAAGGACCAGGTGTGAAGCCTGGGAGTAATTTTGGACTCACAGCTGTCCATGGAGGTGCAGGTCAATTCTGTATCCAGGACAGCTGTCTACCAGCTCCACCTGATACGCAGGCTGAGACCCTACCTGCCCACGGACTGCCTCACCAGAGTGGTGCATGCTCTAGTTATCTCCCGCTTGGACTACAGCAATGAGCTCTACCTTTGAAGGTGGGGCTACCTTTGAAGGTGACCCAGAAACTACAACTAATCCAGAATGCGGCAGCTAGACTGGTGACTGGGGGCAGCTGCCGAGACCACATAACACCAGTCTTGAAAGACCTACATTGGCTCCCAGTACGTTTCCGAGCACAATTCAAAGTGTTGGTGCTGACCTTTAAAGCCCTAAACAGCCTCGGCCTAGTATACCTGAAGGAGCATCTTCACCCCCATCGTTCTGCCCAGACGCTGAGATCCAGCGCCGAGGGCCTTCTGGCGGTTCCCTCATTGCGAGAAGCAAAGCTACAGGGAACCAGGCAGAGGGCCTTCTCAGTAGCGGTGCCCACCCTGTGGAACGCCCTCCCATCAGATGTCAAAGAGATAAGCAACTACCTGACATTCAGAAGACATCTTAAGGCAGCCCTGTTCAGGGAAATTTTTAATGTGTGACATCTTAGTGTATTTTTGGTCTTTGTGGAAGCCGCCCAGAGTGGCTGAGGAAACCCAGCCAGATGGGCGGGGTACAGATAATATATTATTATTATTATTATTATTATTATTATTATTATTATTATCTGGCCAGGCAGCCCCATAACCTATGGTGAGGCATTAAGCTTGAGGTCTTCAACCTGCGCTTGTTATATTTATAGTAGACAAGAACGCTTGTTGAGTGGCTAGCTGTGCTAATGCTAACTGCTTCCAGTGACAGTTTCTTGGCAAGAACGGAGGTTGAGAAGTTAACATCCGTACATCATGCAGGAACAAGTTGCAACATAAGTAAACAAGAGGCATTATAGTGGTAGCACTTCCTGATAACATTACAAGAGCTAAGGATGAGGGGGATTCCTCTGAGCCATTTCATTAATCCTTTTCTTCCCCTTTCCTGTGCAGTTCCACAGCTCTTTCCCTTTTAATTCCACAGCTTCACCTTAAAATTTCACTGCAGGCAAAATGCAGCGGCAACTCTAGTCCCAGATCCAATTGTCAGTTTCACTCAGCGCATGGTGAGAGACATTTTTTCCACAGCATCAAACTCCCAACTGGACAAACAGAGACTTGGAGGAGAAATTTGTTTGGTCTACATTTTAAGGCAAACCAACCTAACTCCCCCAGTGCTAAATATATATGCAGATTGGGATGCAGCTATCAATCAGATAATGCACTCTTCTCAATTTTGCAATACACAAATGTGCATTTTAGGGGAAGGATGCACACAAAAAGCCTACAAAATGGGTATGATTCAAACAGATGTGGAAACTGTGAGAATTGAACTTAAGATGGGGGGAGAGAAGGAAATTTACAGAAACTAAACTTGACAGGTTCATCCAGCCCTAAAACCATATGAGCAACTTTGTCAAGAATTGTGAGGTCAACCTTTTGAAATAAATAGATAAAGAAAAATTGCATAATCACCACATTTTGTAGGGGCAGATAAGATACAAATTTAATGACGACAGAGGCCTGCTTTGAACACCTCCTGCTCTCACTCCCTAAGAGGATGTTAGCACTAATATATCAGGTCCTACTATATCTAGAGTAAGAAAATCCAGGTTATGTGAACAGGTGGGCAACCCAGTCACCAGGCTGATGGAAGAATGGTTTCACCTTGAGAAAAAGATAAACACATATACTGCAGCTTTTTCACTACTTTAAAAGTTATTTAAGACAATAGTGCAGGCATAGGCAACCTCGGCCCTCCAGATGTTTTGAGACTACAATTCCCATCATCCCTGACCACTCATCCTATTAGCTAGGAATCATGGGAGTTGTAGTCCCAAAACATCTGGAGGGCCAAGGTTGCCTATGCCTGCGATAGTGCAATGGAATCCAACACCAGCCCAAGTGCCAAGAATAAACCATGAGATCTCCAATCTCTGTTGAAATTTGCAAAAATTAACAGTGATGTTCTCTATAGCTGGTAGATTTGGGAAATTGAAAAAATATATACCTCATGCTATTGTTTTATGAGAACAAAGCATTTTGGGAACCTAGGAATTAAAAGATCAAGTTTCTAATGGAAAAAAAGTCTTACTTTCTAATTTGATAGTGGCAACTAGAGCTGCTTTATCTAAATACTGGAAACTCCCCTCAGATTCCTAGGATGTGGGAATGTGTCATGTCAAGGTGTAGAATCAAGCGCTGGGTTGGCTCACGGGAGCTATGTAGATGCTATAGAGACTAGCAAATGTCAAACTTTACCAGAATTATTCAAAAATACGTGAATGGTAACCCATTTCCTTCCTTTTTAACAAGCTGATAACCCCTCTTGTGTCAAATGCAGTTTTTGTCTTCATTTGTTGAATTCATGGGCCATCTTCAAAAAGTAATAGAAAACAAAATTTCCCTTTAGGCAAAATATGGACACAACACTAATACTGTCGAACTCCGCATCAATATCTTCTGAGGAAGGTTTCAAGAAGGCTCAACTCACGACAGGGAGGGGAGGGAGAACCTTTTCGTTCTTGCATTTTCACTTGGCGTGCATAACAGAGTCCCCTTCCCTTCCCTTCCCTTCCCTTCCCTTCCCTTCTCTTCTCTTCTCTTCTCTTCTCTTCTCTTCTCTTCTCTTCTCTTCTCTTCTCCAGTCTATGATTCTGCTCTGCACCCAAAGGGGGTTCACTCTGGAGAGGACTGGAGGCAATGGACTTATGCTCTTCAACTGCTGAAAAGAAAGCAATGTATGGTGCAATGCCTTGTATACACTTACTTGGAAGTAATTACTACTATGTCAAATGGGATTTGTTTCTAGGTAACCGCACACGGGATTTCCACCTTCAAAGATGAGACGAGGAACAAGAATCTTTTTCTTCCATTATGGCATAAAAGCAAATGGGCGGAAGCATTACATGAATTAGAGCGTGTGGGGTTTTTTTAATAGTACTGCCAACTCTCCAATACGATATATAATGATATATGATATATAATGGTCTACAATAAACAAAGGATGGAATTGGGAGAAGGACGAGATGATTCCCTTTAAAGGGAAGCTGGATTAGATTTGCAAGGAGAACGGCAGCAGAGCAAAGAGACGTCATCTCGACATAAACTGAAATGGCCAGAAACAGGTTTTGTTTTCATTTGTTTAAAATCCACTTCAATGAATCAGAGAATTGTAGAGTTGGGAGGGACCCTGGGGATCATCTAGTCCAGCCCCCTGAAAGGCACGAATATGCAGTTGTCCTATATGGGGATTGAACCTTCAACTTTGACGTTATCAGCACCATGCTCTAACCAACTGAGCTTGGACAATTGCCTAACATAAAACATATCAATGGATATGTATCAATACAAACTGAGAAGCTATATTTTAATTTCTGGGTTGCTGAAAGAGCTAAGCACTTAAGAACTGCTTTGCAGCAGTATTCCAAACAAGTAATGTATCTTTGATTTTAAAGTGACTGCAATAATTGATATGGTGAGTAAATGTAAAAATGAATACATACATATATGTATGTATCTTTACTAGTGTTGTGGGAGGACTAGGGATGAGTAAGTAGTTTGGTTTGGTTTGCAATCTAAGGCTGACTTACTTCATTTGCACTTCCTGAAACAATATGCAAACCGGCACATAGCTATCTTCCAAAATTTGCACTTCCTTGAATTTTGTGGTGCAGTTTTCCAACAAAAAGAAGAGCATAAAAATGTGTATATTACTAAAAATGACATACAAAAATGTTTGCAGAAATGTGTATATTAGGCAAATTGCATACCATAAAAGTGTAAACTGGGAGAAATGTTGTGAACTGAAGATAAGATAGGGGGGAGGGGAGGACCAAAATTGACAGATTCATCCGTTCCTACCCATAAAGAAGGCTGATCGACGAAGAATTGATGCTTTTGAATTATGGTGCTGGAGGAGACTCTTGAGAGTCCCATGGACTGCAAGAAGACCAAACCTCTCCATTCTTAAGGAAATCTGCCCTGAGTGCTCACTGGAAGGACAGATCCTGAAGCTGAGGCTCCAGTACTTTGGCCACCTCATGAGAAGAGAAGACTCCCTGGAAAAGACCCTGATGTTGGGAAAGATGGAGGGCACAAGGAGAAGGGGATGACAGAGGACGAGATGGTTGGACAGTGTTCTCAAAGCTACCAACATGAGTTTGACCAAGGTACGGGAGGCAGTGAAAGACAGGAGTGCCTGGCGTGCTCTGGTTCATGGAGTCACAAAGAGTCGGACACGACTAAATGACTAAACAACAACAACACCCACCAGAAAACACTTAATAAATAGAGAAGCTTGCTATTTCCCTCCAACGGAATACCTAAGTAGGTTGTTAGCTATTTTAAAACACACTTTCAGCTGCATGCACTCTATCCACAGTGTGGAGTGTAAGTTTCCATGTCTGCAATGAATTGCTTGCATTTGGCCATCACAAGCTGCTGAGCCATTTGTTCTCTTGCAGGGCCAGCTCTGTCACGAGGCAAAGTGAGCCTCATGGATCAGAAGGCAGATTGGAGGGGAGCACAGAATCAGTGGCAGCCTCTGCCCATCTGACTTTCTTGCTGACTCTCCTCCAGATGTATCTATCAGTTTGCCCACTCTCTCTGCACTTTGTTTGGTCGCCCTGCTCACTCCCCCCCACAACTGCCCCACTCTCCTCTCCATCTCCGTGGCTCTCCCTCTGTCCCTAATCACTCACTCGCCTCCCCATCCTGCTCAGCCCTTCCCACCAATTCGCTCACTCTGTCCCCCTCGCCTGCCCGCTTCCCCCACCCATTTATTCACCTGCCTAGTTATGCATTTAGTTGGAAGATTTCTGACTTGCCCATTACCATAAGGTCCCAATGTAGCTTACAACGATCTCATCAGAAAGTTTTTTAAATCACATAGAACATTTCCAAAACAAAACTTGCTCCCTCCCCTTGCATTGCTTGCTTGCTCTGATCCCACCCACCCCAAAACCCCGCTCTTAACATCTGGTGAAAAATGAGGGCAGGGGCATTTGCTGGTCCACCACACCTTGGACAGGGCCTGGTAGGACCAGGGTTAGGTTTGGGAAAATCCTTGTTTCCCTCAGGTATCCCCGAGGTGATGAGTTGAAGTGAAGACAGAATTGCTGCCTGATTCCTAGGGCTTTTGTACCCTACAAGCACCTGAACCAAACATCTGGCATAAGCTGCTGTAGCCTAAAGTCCTTTTAGTCTGAATCATTTGGTAAAAATAGAACTAAATATATATTCCCTGTGCAAAGAACCAAGAAAAACAAAGTAGGAATTCTGCGAGGGAGAACTACTGCTATATGTGTTTCAAGACGCATTTATTACACAACACATACCTAAGCAGTTCTCTATGACCAACTCTTGAGTGAGCTGTTTTTCTCCTCCTGCCCAAGTCTCCGAAAATGTGTGACGCACGGCTGGGAAAGGTTAAGTCAGCCTGCAAGGAAGCTCAGGGCAGGAAGTACAGATTGTTACAGACATGTGGACCACTAGCCAAACCATCAACAACACGACTGCTCCAGTTAACTGCTTTTCATTTCAGAAGTGTCTCACTGCTTCCTTTCCTGCCTTTGCCCTGCAGCTAGTTGGAAGACAGGCCTGCTCTTTTCACTGAACGTGTGATGAAGATTGCTGAGGTTTTAACACGACTAGAAAACGTGTGGCTTACCTTGCTCGACCTTCTTTTAGCTCTGCCCGAGAAGTGCAGCCACTGTCACTGAGCAGATGTTCTCCAGCCTCTGAGCAGCCATCTCTTTATTGCTGCAAAATGAGGGGCGGTGCAAAGGATATTGAATGCTTCAGGATTCAAGCACCATATGTAAATTCTACCTGTCTTGTTTCTACATACACTGACACACCTCTCTGTCCTCTATCTGGGCAAGCAAGAGGCACTTATCATTCAAAGAGAAAGCAAGGCACAGCCTGTTAGAAGCGTGGCCTACAGAGAGACCCAAGTGGCCACATTTGGCCTTCAAGGCTGAAGTTTTCCACCCCTTTGTTTTGTGTTTATTATGTCTTCTCTTCACCGGTGATTCAATATTGCGTGACCAGGCGGCGACAGCCCTAGCCCCCAGGGATCATAAGGAAGGAATAAAGACTCTGACACCATTACTGTATATGGAATTATAATTAGGCCACAACTTTATTAAACTTCCAAATGTAGGAAGATCTTGGCTTAGACCTTGGGCGTGTATCCCTCCCAGCCCCCCAGCCGGGGGGAACTGGGGCTCATCAGGGTAAATGGGATATGGGGGTGCTCTGTGAGATGTAAATGTAGCAGGCAGCCAAGCCCATATCCCCGCACGCAGGGTAGTTCACTGACAGCCTTTCAGTGTATGGCCAGTGACATCCATATATATAACCCCTTTAAGAGGGGGACCCTGGAATCGCTGCCGCATGGGGGTGAGTCACCACTTCACGCCCCCTCCCCCCACATAGGGAAGAAAGGACTAAAGGATTCCACCCAAGGCCATAACCGCCAAAGTTGTGACAAATTGCTACAGGGAAGACAAAACCTGCTACTGCAGGAAAATTTCTTCCCGGTCCTTCATCAGCAACCAACCAGTCAAAGACCGTAGCAGCGCCTGCTAAACAGGAAGAAAAAGTTAACCTGCAAACAAGAAACATTAAACAAAGGGAGGGTAGGGAGGGTGACTCTCCAGAGCCGACTGCCTGGCTGTTGTCAGCTCCATCCCCTATTTATAAATGGGGCTGGCCCCACCTCCCAGCAAGAAACTTGATTACTGAGGCCGAGCGTGAACCTCCAAAAATTAACACTGAGAGGCAAGCCAGCCCCTGTTTGCCAGTAAGCTCCCAGGGAAATCGGTGAGACCTGGCAACCAAACCCTGTGTTGTGGGTGGGTGGGTACGACTGGATAGCCACAATACCCAATTGGTAGGTCCCTTTATGCAGGGCTTGATCAGGCCAATGGGACACAGCCTAAATGGATCAAGGGACCTATTTATGCACGTGACCCAGAGCTTCCTCCTTCAGCGCGTGCATTCGGAACACCCGCCCACTTCTCCCTACTTTTAGGGCTGTGCGCTTGACCTTGCTATGCCGTTGTGTGTTGTCTGTCGTTGGGACAGGGGCATGGCAGGAATTTTCCCCACTTGATTGGCTGGTGCCATTTCGGTTTCACCTGCCGTGTAGCAAATTGTCACAACTTGTAAGGTTGCGGATAGGCTCTGGTTCAGGTGATAGGGATGGCAGAACGCTCTTGCCATCCCTATGTGAAGGGTATTCTGTTAAAGGAATCCAGGGACTCAATGGTTTGGTCAACCCCTGTGAGGGGGTTGTGCCCATGCCTGAGTCCAGAGGGGCATTTGGGTGGTGGAGATAGCCTGTTCCCAGCTTTCCACCTATCCAGGTGTTCACCCTAGGCTGACCTATGCTGGTGCCCTGGATCAGCGCTACCTGCAACGGTGCAGGGAGCTAGTCGAACCAGAGCCTATACAACCACTCACTTGCTGTAATCAATAAAGTTGTGGCCTAAATTGTGCCAAAAACCAAACCAAGATTTGAGTCTTGTCTGGGTTTATTTAAGGAAGGGGGGTTTAAAGGTCTGAACACGCAAATAACTTTTTGCGATTCAGAGCAACTTTATTGCAGTAATGTGCACACACAGACACAAATATGTACAGTATTTTTTTTCTGGGGGGATGCAGGGGGACGTGACCCCTAAATATTTTGTGAATCTTTGTACTTTTGTCCATTTACTGTATTTATTTTTCCCAATTTTAACTATAAAATTGTGATTTTATTGAGTCAAAATGAGAGGACCCCTAAACCTTTTTTAAGGGAAAAAAAAGCACTGAATATGTATATTGTATATATACTGCATCTTTGTATCCTTTCCTTTATTTATGGTGCTTTGTGAGGATGTAGCCCAGAAAAAAATGGCTTGTAAATACAGTGGTACCTCAGGTTAAGTACTTAATTCGTTCCAAAGATCCGTTCTTAACCTGAAACTGTTCTTAACCTGAAGCACCACTTTAGCTAATAGGGCCTCCTGCTGCTGCCGCGCCACCGGAGCACAATTTCTGTTCTCACCCTGAAGCAAAGGTCTTAACCCGAGGTACTATTTCTGGGTTAGCGGAGTCTGTAACCTGAAGCCTATGTAACCTGAAGCGTCTGTAACCCGAGGTACCACTGTACTAACAACAGGCAATAATAACTATGAAGGCAAAGACAAAACGGGGGGGGGGGGGAGAGAATACATTCCAAAGTGTCAAAAATGCAAGATGTATTTTGGCACTCACGGAAGTAAACACACAATTAAGTAGGCTGCGTCAGCTCAGCCTTCGTGCAGAACATTTTTGAACAAGCCATAAATGGGCAATTGATCTAAAACAAGTAACATAATAGCAACACCCCCTGGAAAGCAATTGTGCTTTCAGGGTATCAGAAAACAACATCCTTTCCCCAGGAAAACTTTTGCTCCCATCCTGTTTCTTTTGTAAGTAATGTGCATGGGTGAGTTCATCTTTAAAAGTCAGGATAAAGTTTTTGGCTAGGAGCTTTGTACCGGAGCAGGGAGGAGATGCTTTGCTAACATCAGCAAAGGATCTGTGGGGAATTCGGAGATGGTGCTGAAGAAAGCAAAACACATGCTCAGGCGGGACAATTTGTACTTCACAAACAACGAACAGCCAGTACATATTTGCTATGTGAACAGAAAAGGCACAGTTTGCTTACTACGAAAAGGTCCCTTCCGTTATTTTCAAACCTATCGCTATTTGGTATTTCAGGATCTGGATTTTGTTTCAGAAGCAGCAACAAAACACAGGAGCGGCCAAAAACATTCCAGTCAAGTCACAAATTACTAATAAGGAAATAAAAGGGCTTTGAAAGAATGACTCTAAAGGAAAAATATGTCTCGCTGATGCACTAATAGCTGCAACACTCGTTCAGAGGGAGACAGCTAGTTATAGCCTGGGCTGCGTGTATGTCATGATGGCTCTCAGAGTGGAGAGGAAAAACACACAAGTTGGTGGTGCTGAGTGCAGAATTCAGCTTCCATTTTTGTTTTTTGTTTTAAATAACTTTCTAGCCCTTATGACTAAATGCAAAAATGTGTGATCGGAAACTGGATAGGTTCGTATGAGGGAAAAGGTCTTTCAGATAGGTAAATAAGGTAAAGGCAAAGGACCTCTGGATGGTTAAGTCCAGGTAAAGGCGACTATGGGGTTGTGGCGCTCATCTTGCTTTCAGGCCGAGGGAACTGACATTTGTCCACACACAGCTTTCTGGGTCATGGGGCCAGCATGACTAAACCGCTTCTGGTGCAAGGGGACACCGTGACGGAAACCAGAGCACATGGAAACACAGTTTACCTTCCCGCCGCAACGGTACCTATTTATCTACTTGCAGTGGCGTGCTTTTAACCTGCTAGGTTGGAAGGAGCTGGGACAGAGCAATGGGAGCTCACCCCATCGCGGGGATTCGAACTGCTGACCTTCTGATTGGCAAGCCCAAGAGGCTCAGTGGTTTAGACCACAACGCCACCCGCATCCCCCTAGGGATGTAGCAATGCAGAACCTGTGCCATTTGCTTGCAATGTTGCATTAAATGCAAGCATTCCTTATAGTCCCAATTACTCACAATGGTGACACCACTGTAGATGGCTCAGGTCACAGATACCTGAAAGATTGCCTGCTCCCTTATCCACCTGCCGTGACTGAGGTCATCCAGTAATCCCTTTCTCACACCACCACAGTTCACTGAGATATGGTACGTGGCAACTTCATGAGACGACATTCTCAGTAGTAGCACCCTGACTCTGGAATGTCTTTCTTTCTCCTGTGTGATCAGCACCAATACTTGGCTGATGTAGTTATGTTATTAGGATATTGTTTGATTTTATATTAAGTTTTATTTAAAAAAAAATTGTATGTTGACATTGTTCCTCACATAGGGGGTATGTGAACACTGAAGAGTGGGTTACGAAATAAATAAATATTCAAAGTACTTCACATTACATTATCCTGGTAATCATTACAACAACCTAAACCACAAAGACTAGGGGAAAACATTTTGCAGTATATCTACACCCAAACACACACACACTGACCTATAAGAAATTATTTGCACCAGTAGCACAACCTAACTTATTCTGGATCTTTTCATGGCTCAGCAGAAATCTGCTTCTCCTAAAACTGAATTCTTTGCTTTTCTCTTTGTATTGAGAAAAGGCACAACAACAGTACTGTATTTACAGCAGATATCTGCCCAAACAACTTGCCCACTCTTCTGCCACACTGGGCAACAGATTCCTGCATTGCAGGGGGTTGGACTAGATGAACCTTGTGGTCCCTTCCAACTCTACAGTTCTATGATTCTATGATCGACTGCGCACACTGGCCATGACCTTGATTTTTGGATACAGCGGAACTTCCAATTTTTGGATGGCAGCTATGCAATATCTTGAGGGAAGATTCTCAGGGAGTTTAATGGTACTGAAGTCTTTCTTCCTCAAATAAAAAAGTAATTATCCAACTGTTAAAAACCATTAAAAAAAACCATCTGCATTAAAAATCCCATGAACAATGATTAAACAAGGAAGTAGAAAAGGCTTGTTCACATAGATGAGCATCTGCATAAATTATGCATAGTACCCATGAGCCAGTAGTAAGAATCTAGCATACCCTTCTAGTCAGTGCAATCTATAACGTATGATAAGGTCTTCTGATGAGGTTGCCAGTGGAGATCAAAGTAAGAGAGAGGACAGATCTCTAGATTCCACCCCTTCCCTGATAACGGATGCCTGAAACCTCACATATTTAGACCTTGCATGGGTGGAATCCCCCTCCCAAAAAATTGCAGGCACACACACACACACCAATTCAGATTGGGACCACAGTGAGTCCAAAGGGCTGACACCTCGCTTTCTCCCACAGCATGGTTCTGATCCAGATAAGGGTCTCTGTGCTATTTATTGGATAACAATTCAGTAACATCACATCTTCTTTGGTCCTGAGAGTTGATTCACACAGCTGTTAGGTCAAAGACCTAAAAAATGTTATGTGGCAGTAAGGCTGACACAGGGGAGATTGCTTAATCCCATGTGGCCAGAGTGGGATTGGGATCTAGAGTGGATCAAAAAATGATAGGATATGTTTTCCCATTGTATCCTGCAGTAGCTCTTCTTGAAGAAACAAGTACTCCACTATAAAGACTCTGTAAATAACAAAAGCCAGTGTGTGTGTGTGTGTGTGTGTGTGTGTGTGTGCTGGAAATGATCTCAAACACATGCACCATCCTGTAGTATAATTTGAGGAATCATTTAGTAGACCTTGGGAAACTGCTAAAATGACAAAGCTTATAAAGTATGCCTTCAGATGTCTTCTAAAGGTTCTACACTTATCTCCTTGGCTCGGGGGTCACATAACTCCATGCCTTCTGACATTTCTCCCATGAAAATAGGGACATCCTACTATAGCCTCACATTTATCCAGTGAAAATAGGGACCCCCTAAGGAAAAATGGGGCATTCTGGGATCAAATCAGAAACTGGAATGGCTTCTATAAATCTGGGGCTATCCCTGGAAAATAGGGGCACTTGGGGGGATCTCCAAGGGTTCCTCAGAAAATTGCCCATGAGGAAATGTAGCCCACATGGGCTGAAAAGAGGTTATTCACTGATCAATTCAGAGGTCCAGTCATAAACATGGGAGGGATGGGACTACTGATTGTGTAAAATGTCCTTAAATTGGTGGCCCTTCCACTGAATGTGCATCCCTTTGATTCTACCCAGATCCTTATTACCAAAAATCTGAAAAGCTAATATTTATAAAGCAGTCCCTTCTCTCTCCGCTGCTACTCTGCATAGCGATTATTTTTTTAAGGAGCATGTGTGCTCTTTGAGAATGAGATGTTTGAGTATCAGAACATTTCAGTCAGCCTCCTCTGCTGGCAGAAGCTGCAGCCGAAACTGGAGACCTCCCAGCCGCACAAGATTCCTTGCAGGAGGAGGAAGGGGGGTGGAGATTAGAAATAAAAAACAAATCCATGCGTTGCCTGAGGGAGAAGGGATAAATAAACAGAGGGAGCCCTGTTCTAAGATCTCTTGCTAGGCTGGCTTTCTCAGCAGCTAGCTGGTGTGTGTTGTGTTACCCAAACGCCGAACTAATTCCCTTTTTTGGTTCTGCACAAACCTTTTCTAGGAAACAAGAGGAGGAAGGGAGCATAAAAGCTCCAAAAATCAGACCTTTCGCTGTTTTTATAACCATTTTAGACAAAAGAATCCTTTTGTGCTAGAGAACGGCTTCGCAGCCACAAGACATCTCGGCCACGAGCAGGGTGGTGTATGTGCGTGTTTAATGACCGCTCCCCACTTAAAACGGGGGGCGCCCTTTGCGTGGACGCGCACAGCCCCCTAGATCTGGAGCGGCCCCATCAGCATAGGCTTGGCTTTGCCTTCCCTCAGGTGGGATACCTGGAGGTCTCCGCCTACCTCAGTCAGTTGTCCAATCCCACCTGGGGGAAGCGTTGCCAAGGAGACCAGGCCAGGTAGGGGAGGGATTACCTGCCCACACAATAGAGGGAGGATCTTACCTGGGAATCCTCACTTGGCTCCAGAGCTTCTCCCACCCTACCCACCCTCAGTTAATGTCTTATTTTGCAGGTTAACTTTTCTTCACAGGTTTTGCAGGTTAACTTTTCTTCACAGGTATGCGGGCGCTGCTACATTAAGGTCGCTGTTAAAGGGCCGGAAAGGAATTTCCCTGCATTGGCAGGTTTCGCCTTTCCCGTAGCAAAACGTCACAACTTTGGCGGTATCAGGCCTTGGGCGGAATCCTTTAGTCCACCTTCCTCTTTGTGGCGGTGATACCAGGGTTCCCCGTCAAAGGGGTTTCTGAAGGGAGGCTTTGACCGTACGCCGAAAGGTCATCATTGCTCTCCCCTGTGGCGGTGGCGTAACGGGGGCGGCTATCTCTGCTTGGACATATGTTCTCCAGAGCCGGCCCATTCCCCCCCCCACACACACACACTGGATAACCCTGATGCTCCCTAGGTACCCGGCTGGGGACTGGGGAGGGAGAACGCCCAATGCCTGAGCCAAGGTCTACCCACATTTGAAATTTAATAAAGTTGTGGCCAATTTAATCCCATAGCACGTTGTCTTGAGTCGTTATTCCACATGACAGAGGGGACCGCTCGGGATCTGGGGACTCCGCCTGTCCACACAAAAGCAATTGCTGCTCCCAAATATTTTCCTTTCTCTCTCAGTGCCTCTTGAAACAAGCAGGAGCTGTCTGGAGGGGTTTTCAGCGCCTGACCTCTAAAAAAACCAAACCAGCTTCCAGTGTACTGTACTGATAATGGAAGACTCTAATATGGTGGCAGGCTGCATTCACCCAGCTTCAATCCCTTCCACCCCTAATTTTAAAAGGGCCATGAATCACAGCGGGCAGGGGACCTTTTTCAGTCCGATGGTACCTTATGGGGGGTGGGCAGGGGCAGAGGCAAAAGTGGCCAGAGCAACAGATATAAATCTTATCTATGTGCAGCAGTTAAGTTTATGAGAAGGCTGAGAGGCCTCTTCCTAGCACTGATATTACACTAAACTCACTATATAAATAAATGGAATGACTTGAGTGAGAAAGTGTCTAGCTTTGCCACCGTGTCTCCTCCATAGGGTGGGACCTCATTCCCTGCCCCCCACTGTCTCTCTTCTCCACCTCAATCTTCCTCAGTGTTACCCTCTTCCCCTTCTGTGCCCCAGCGGCCTCTGTTTCACTTCTCTCTGCCTCCTCTGTCTCACATCTCCCCCCTCTCCAGTCCACCCTCATCCCCCTTTGAAGCTGCCACCACATCCTCCAGCATCCCTCTGCCTCCCCTAATCAGCTCCAGCTGTTCTACTTGCCGGATCTCAGGCTGCTTCAAGAGCCAAAGGTGCATGCCTATCATATGACATCCAGGTACGCCACTCTTGGCTGTTCTAAGGGGCCTCAGTTACACAGATGCCAGGGCTGTGCTCAGAGGTGGTCCTCTACATGTGCCAACTATCCAAATTTTATTCAGGAAGCTCCATCCATTGGGTGCTTCAAAATTCTTCTTTAAAACCCAGCTGTTTACCCCAGGCCTATTGGATGCTTGAGAAGATAATCCTGTTCAGTTGTTGACTTGTTGTTTTAAAGGATGGCGTTTAAAATACAATGCATGTTTAAATTGCATTGGGTTCTTATCTTCCTTCATATTATTTTGTTCATGCTATTTTGGTTTTATCATTTCTGTAAACCACCTGTAATTCCTGTAAACATTTTTGCCAGAAAGGTTAAGTGTGGTATATACATTCTCTAAATTGAATGACTGACTGACTGAATGAATGAATGAATGAGGAGTTCCTCAATGAGGACCTGAAAGGATGGACAAGGATCCCCAAAAGGTAGCTTGCCTACTACATTTTCCACGACCAGACTTATCAGAACAAGGGGACCCAGCTTTCTGTATTTTACATTGCTCTCTGGATCTTGTCCCCATGGATTTTGCAGGAACCAGGGGTAGCAGCTATGCAGAAACAATATGCTAGCAGTATTCTAGAAATCAGGGCTGGACAGAAGTGGCTTATATCGGCTTATCTTTTATCCTTTTTACAACCAGAGGTGAAAATGTTAAGTCACTTTCCATTCCCAAGTCAGCGCTCTTATCCATCTCCATACCTGGTTGTCCTCTACTTCTGGAAAACAAAAATGAAATAAAAATGCACACCTGCATGTGAAAATGGGATAAAACAGACTTTCTGCCCAGAGTTGCCAGCCAGCCAGCCAGTATTTTACTGGTTCGGTCATCAGAGCCACGTTTTATTGGAAAGACTCCAAATTCTTCTAGGCTTCTCCTGTGACCCACCAGATTCTAATAACTCCACCCATAACCTACTAAGTTGTGCTTTTAGGCTCTGTTCCACATCCCCATTCAAAAAGCTGACGAACCCTCATTCATGGCACTTCCTGCTTCATCCCTGCCCATGCTCACGTTGACCAGGTTTGGAGCAGGGTGCAGCTGTAGTTGGCACATATGTGCTACAAACAGACACAAACACACCCATGTGTCACAGAAACAGCAGCAGCAGAAAGCAACTGGCTTTGTGGCACAGCTTCCACTGCCAGGATTACGAGACATGGCAATGCTACTGTGCTGGAAGCCTGATCACAAGGATTAAGTATTAACTGTCTATACTTTGTGCCAAGAGCAAGCACTGTTCTGTAGCAAAGCACTGGCAGGATCATCCTGCTTTATTGTCCACATTGCAGCTTGACTGGTACAAGAACAGCACCGTTTGTGCCTGGCCCGTTCAGCCTCATCAGCACTGGGTGCTTTGTGCCATTGCTATGATCAGAAACAATAATTCCCTTGTATGGTATAACACTGACCCAGTGATAAAATAGGCACGACCCAAAAGCATTTGCTGTGGTTACTTTTCCCATACCTCACATTAACCAGAAGAACAGCATTCTCAACAAAGTTCGAAACAATCCTTATTTAAGCAGAGGAGGAGAACTAGACTTGTGATAGCCCAGAAAAATGGGGGAGGAAATCAGGACAGAGGAGGGTGACCTCATGTCCTCCTTTATAGAGGACAGTCCTCTTTTTCAAGGTGTCCTCTATTTGAAGGGCTGTTCAGTCCAAGTCCAGGGCAAAGGTAAGAAAGAAGCTGTAAGAAAGTTGATCAGAGGCCTTGAAGTTGCCCATCTGCAGTTGACACTCAGAAACAGGCATGACTGCAGTGCCAGGTGAAGAGATGGGCCCAATTTAAGGCCAGGGAGTGGACCCAAGTGAAGACTCCAGTTGGGTTTCCCCCAAGCCTCACCCCACCTGTGACATCAGTCTTCTGCCTGCCCGTGATTGGTCAATTCCACAAACGGGCAAATTCAAACTTCTGCAGTTGGGATATTTCTCCCACCAGCCATTAGGACCTTCACAAGGCAGTCGCAGCTGCCATCCATGCTCAGGTGAGCAGGATACATGCGCACTATTTGAACAATTCATCCAGGTTGCCAAATAGAGTTGCAGTTTTGCTTTCCCCCATCCCCGCTTAAACAGCTCTGCCTTTAAACAGCTGCCTGGATATACAGAAATTAAATTTAGCAAGTGAAGCTTATCTTGGCATGGGGGTAAGTGTTACAAAGAGCTTAGCTGCAAAGCATCTCGGTGTCTGGGTTGTTGTGAAAAATTGCAGGATCTGGGCTTTGAATAAAATGCAAGAACTGCACTGTCAGACTACCTCTTGGCGCATGCCCTAAGCTATTATAGGGGAGAAGCAGGCATGGCCTGAGGAGCATGAAAAACTTTGCTTTCCAATCCATCTGGAGCCATAATTAGATAGGCCTTGCACCAGCTATGGCTGGGGATGCCATGCATGTGATTTCAAAACATAATGATCTGCTTAAAGCAGATCTGTAATTCATCACACAAGATCTTAGTATCAAAATCATTCTCCTCCCCAGATCTGTTTTATTTGAATTTCTGCAGCTTGCTTTTATTATGGCTGGCGGACTTGACTTTGAAGTAGTGTTATGCCTCTCCACTCGGCAATACCCATCACCCTGCTGTTCCAAGATGAAGACAGCATTCCAGAAATTCATGCTCAGCAGATGCAGATACCCATTCTACAATTAACCTGACCTTATCACAAATAGGCACTTCTGCTTTTCTGGACAATGTCTTGTGAGAAGGCAAAAACCTAACTGTCCTGATAAAGCCACAGAAGGCTTTTCACCGGGAGTGTGTGAAACCTTTCGATGGATTTTAGAAAATAATTTCTGCCTTCTACAAAAGCAAATAGCTCAATGCTGTTTGATCCGTTGGTTTAGTAGATGCATTTATTGCTTTACACAAGGGAAAAGAGTCCCAAAGCGATTTACAATAGAAGTGAAGTACAAAATTATGTAATAAAATATCCATAAAACAATACAAAACAAAAAGTGGTTGTCCAAAGTCATCAGAAGTCAGAGCACCCACTCCACCCTGCATAACAGCAATATCCAACATAATTGTTGAGCATCACATGTACACTTGGCTTAATGGCACATGGTTTCCATTCTGAGCAGAGTTATGTGAATAAGAACACGGGGGGGAGAGAACATGGGGGGGATGTTTGTTTAATATTAAATTTCTATACTTCCCTTCATCTGAGGATCACAGGACAGTACAAAATAAAAGGACAATATAAAAACACATCATAATAATAACCAACGAAAACAATAACCACCACATTTTAAAAGGCCATAGATTGTTTAATTAGCCAAAGGCCTAGGAGAAGAGGAAGGTTTTTGCCAGGCACCTAAAGATATGTAATGAAGGCACCAGGCGAGAGCCAGTGTGGTGTAGTGGTTAAGAGCGGTAGACTCGTAATCTGGTGAACTGGGTTCGCTTCCCTGCTCCTCCACATGCAGCTTCTAGGTGACCTTGGGCCAGTCACACTTCTCTGAAGTCTCTCAGCCCCACTCACCTCACAGAGAGTTTGTTGTGGGGGAGGAAGGGAAAGGAGATTGTGAGCCGCTTTGAGACTCCTTTGGGTAGTGATAAAGCGGGATATCAAATCCAAACTCCTCCTCTTCTTCTTCTTCTTCTTCTTCTTCTTCTTCTTCTTCTTCTTCTTCTTCACTGGGGAGAGCACTTCCTAGCATGTAGAAGACATTGCAGATGGGGCTACTGCAAATGTTCATGCTGCTCCCGCCCCCCTGAAAAAAAAAAAGCTCTCGTGAACAGATGGATGAAATAATGTCAGCAAATTTCAAGATACAGTTGGATCAGAGATACCTTTCAGTTCAATGGCAATTTTCATCGGTTATTTAAAATCTCACATTCAAGGCACATACGGCCCCTTCGTAGAAAACGCCTTGATAGCTTCATGAATATTTGTGGCAACCCATTATCTATTTCTTACCACATAGCAGTGGTTATGTTCAAAACATTTACATTGATAAACTTTTTAACTTTTCAAAAGTTTCAAATTACTGTTGTTAATTTTTCTTAGAAATAATTTCTGCAAACCCGCTTTGAGGGTTTTGTTTTGTTTTTTGTTTTTTTACAATCAAGCAGTGTATAAATTTTGTGAAGTAAATAACTGGGCCAACTTTTTATAAATATCTGTGAGAATAGGGTGAGCTCAGGAGGAGTTTCATTAACTGATATTTGGTGCTCTCTTGGGCATGAAGTGTTATTCTCAGGAGGGAAGTGTGCTGATACAGAGTGCTAACACCCATGAGACATAGGCTGGATCTAGACACATCAAAAAAACATTTCAGGAAAACGCATTGTAAACCTCATAATGGGAAATTACATTGCCAAAAGACAGAAATCCGCAGCTCCATCTAGCGTCACAGTGTTATAATGCACTTAAAACATTATGTTATTTATTTTTTACTAATGGAACTGAGTACCACAGTGCAGACATCCTCAAACTCAGCTCTCCAGATGATGTTTTGGGACTGCAATTCCCGTCATCCCTGACCACTGGTCCTGTTAGCTAGGGATGATGGGAGTTGTAGTCCCAAAACATCTAGAGGGCCGAGTTTGGGGATGCCTGCCACAGTGAAACATTCAGAGGAGCAGACACTGGTGGCAAGACTGGGTGGTATTCAGCTAAGTTTTACTCAGAGGAGATGCACTGAAATGAATGAAATTAACTTAGTCATGTTAATTCATTTCATTGGAGCTACTCTGAGTAAGAGTTTTACTTTTGAAGAATCAAAAGTGCACTCAGTAAGGCAGCAACAGCTCTCTGTGTACAACCCCTGAACAGGAGATTCTGCTCTCAAAACTCTGATGGATAGTGGCTGGTTTTAGCTTCAACCGGGTGGCTTTCAGCTTTTAAAAAATGTGTATTGATTTGATTACATTTTTCTTGCGTTTTACCCTTGTTTTATATTTGAAATATCTGTGCGTTGCCTATTTTATGAGGTGACTAATAAATCTAAATAGCAAACAAACTGCTTTGAGAACCTGACAGTTGAGAAATGGGGCATGAATCTAATAAAGAAATACACAAATGCAAAGAACGTATGCAATCAATACTGCTTCCTAGGTCACATGTTTGCAGTCAACACTATGTTTATTCTCTGTTTTGGGTTATTTGGCTTTACTGAATGTTCGTGTTGCATTATATGGTTTTTTAAATACTTTTGGGTAGTTTTAAAGTCCTTAATTGTACATTGTCCAGAGAACCTGGGTTATGCACAACTTAACGTAACAAATACTGTTGATGAATAAATTCCTTTTGACGGGCATCTTCTGCTGTCTACAGAAACAAACAACCTAACGCCATTCACATTCATATATCCATCATTTTCTGTCACAAGGCCAAAATGCTTTCCACAGATGTAGTTCCTTTGGAAGAGGCCATTACACACACACCCTTCCCCTTTCACTCCAGCCTTCAGGGATCTAACAGTTGCCTAATGCTAACCTCATCCATCAGAAATTTAAGAAGCCCTGCCTAGCTGAAGGGCAATTCTATTGAACAATGCTGCCAAATCTTAACAGCACTTTGCTGTTTCGGGTGCTATTTTATCACGTGCCTTGCATGTTCTTTTGACAGAAATTAGACTTTGGTCTGTCCTCCAGATTTGACCATTTTTACCCTTCAGTTCTTCTATCAAGTACGTTAGACGTAGATGGTTAATGTTTCTGCCAAATTAGAATATTCAATGTATTTTTCTTTCTTTCTTTTGTATCGGCATTTAGAGACCAACTAATTCAGGGTCACTGGCTTCTTTCTTAACACCTTCCGAGCCACTTTCCTTTGGACTCCGTTGCCACAAATCTTCCCTCAAAACTGAGTGGAAGGAGATTAATCAAATTTGACAGCAGTAGTTCTCTTCTGTGCCCCTACAAAAACCAGCAGGGAGAGTGGGGAGGATTGTCTGAAAAATACTAGAGAGAAGTATTTGTTAATTCATTCTGAAGTTATTATGTGCTTAACTTTCCCGCTGCAAATGGTGAGATTCAGGCGGTATTTAATTAGGGCTGGATCATGCGCTTCATCTCCTGACTTATTCCAATAAATGCTATTTTAGTGCCCTGATCTGTGAGCTCAAAGCTTTCAGGGGCAGCCTAGTGGTGCTCAGTTAAGAGTTCAAAGCACCCAGAACACCTGAAAGCTCTTTGAGAGTTCCTATGGTTCTACCAAATGAATAAGATATCGTCTCTGTCTGGCTCCAAGTGAAGCATCACATGAGAGTGGCAAGACTGTGTTCTTCAATCAGGATGGTCCTGAATTCGGTTCTGGAAGACCTTTCTCACAAGGATAGTGTCAGAGCCTCGTTGTCCTCTGAGCCTGCTTGCAGTGTCTGATACCTGAGTCATGGGGTCATATCAGTTAGCCCAATTTTGCTCATACACTCAATAAGGGCACCTTAACCAACATCAGCTCTTCGATTAGGATATAGGATAGCCATCTTCAAATACCTAAAAGGCAGTCACATGGAAGATGGAGCAAGCTTGTTTTCTCCTGCTCTGGAGGCTAGGATCCAAACCAATGGATTCAAGTTACAAGGAAGGAGATTCCAAATAAACATCAGGAAGAACTTTCTGACAGTAAGAGCTGCTTGACAGTGGGACTGACTCCCTCATAAGGTTGTGGCGTCTCCTTCACTGGAGGTTTTTAAGCAGTGGTTGGATGGCCACGTGTCCTGGATGTTGAGGCATCACACACCTACTTCCCAAGCTAACAAGCCCCACCTGGGCTATTTCACTATTCAGGTCAACTTTACAAAGTTTAATTCCATTGCAAAATTTTAAGTACCTGTCATTATCCTTGGCTTCACTCAATTTTGTTTATAACACTCTTCCATTTTCTTCTAGTCGTGAGGGTGGGGGATGGGGAGGGGCCTCACAAGTGGAGTAGCCTAGGGCCTCTCTTCATCTAAATCCAGCCCTGGTTGCTCCCTTCTGCACACTTTCCAGCTTGTCAGTATCCTTCATAAATCCTCCAGAACCGGACACAGATCTCTATGTGTGGCCTGACCAAGGCAAAATAGAATGGGACAATTACATCCCTTCTGTAGATGCAGTCTAGAATAGCATTAGCTCCCCCCGCCACCGCCATTCCATAACACTGTTGACTCATGTTAGGCTTGTGGTCTACTAAGACCCTTGATACGAAGACCTCCTATTCACACACACACTTGAGTGCCAGTGGTGGGCAGCTGGATCCCACCATTTTAAATTGCTTGCCGTACTCCCAGAGAGCATTGTGGGCAATCGCAATGGCAGGCGGTATTCAGCTTCACACCGCATATTGTACTGTCTGCTGTCGCTGCAACCCTTTGTACACCACTTTGAGTTATGTTTAAGAGATTAAGCTGTATAGAAATTAAATAATCAAATCAATTTCGCAGCGCTACTGCCGCTCGCCGCAACCACCTGCTGTCAGAAGGCTCACTAATGCAGGAAGAAGCCCACCCGACAACACTTTGTCGGGGGCAAGGCTCGCACCTGCTGCCGTCCCTGACAGAGCAACCATGATGACATAAGCTCCTTTTATGTTTTAAGCCGCAGCTCTTTCCACTTCCATTAGCCAGCTAGACTGAATTCAAAGACTCCGTTTTTTTAAAAAAAGCCAAGCTGAATGCAAAAGTGAGGGGAGGGAGAGAGATGGAAGGAGGGGAGCATATTCTGCCTGTCGCTATTTCATCTCAATAGCATATTAAGGAAGCTTGGTGTTTATGTCATGTTGAGAAGTTTATTTATCTGAGCTGTTGATCTGTGTCTCCGACAGATCACAAGTACAGGCCCATGTAATGTGGCAGTTACTATGGAAACATCTCATTTATTAAGGGGGGGGGAACCAACATGGTAACTCACGTAAAAGGCCCAATTAGTGACAGGGGTTGGTGAGACTGCTAAAACGGCCCCCTTTAACCAGGGGTATCAGTGAACATGGAGCCTCGCGTCTGTCAGTTCGTTTCTTAAATGCACCATGTTCAACATCAGCATATGCTGAGTGTACACCAAGCCGTATCTGCATTTCCCGTGGGCTTTTCTCTCTCTTTCAAACGAGACGCAGATCTGATTTACCAACGCATGCACTTCATGGGAGTTTTTATCAGCTGGTTGCTCAGCTTGGTTAATAATAGCCTGTCCCTATTCCTCGGACAAACCTAGACAGCATCTTAAAAAGCAGAGACATCACCTTGCCAACAAAGGTCCGTATAGTTAAAGCTATGGTTTTCCTAGTAGTGATGTATGGAAGTGAGAGCTGGACCATAAAGAAGGCTGATCGCCGAAGAATTGATGCTTTTGAATTATGGTGCTGGAGGAGACTCTTGAGAGTCCCATGGACTGCAAGAAGATCAAAGCTATCCATTCTTAAGGAAATCAGCCCTGAGTGCTCACTGGAAGGACAGATCGTGAAGCTGAGGCTCCAATACTTTGGCCACCTCATGAGAAGAGAAGACTCCCTGGAAAAGACCCTGATGTTGGGAATGATGGAGGGCACAAGGAGAAGGGGACAACAGAGGACGAGATGGTTGGACAGTGTTCTCGAAGCTACCAGCGTGAGTTTGACTAAACTGCGGGAGGCAGTGGAAGACAGGAGTGCCTGGCGTGCTCTGGTCCATGGGGTGACGAAGAGTCGGACACGACTAAATGACTAAACAACAACAACATTCCTCAGGGTAGGGGGTGGTTTCATTCCTAAATACCCCACCCCCGCGCACGCTAGAAGAGTCCAGAAATGTGCTAGCATAGCGGATCTGCGCTGGCATGGCTCCAGCCTTGTACCAGAGGAAGGTATCTCTGGCAGAAGCCTTAGTCCCTGAAAGCAACCACCAGCATGGGTGGTCAGGAAGTGAGCAGGGCGGAGATATACAGGGGAGGCTCAGTGTTTAGGAGGAATCCTTTGCTACCACAGTGCACATTATGTCAACATATATGGTGACATATAAGTACAGTCCAGTTGAAATTCAGGGAAGCCCTGGGACTCATTTCGCATTAGGCCTGGGGCAGTTCAGTCTTCACCCACTGAGGTGCATTTGGCCCCTTCAGCTCATAGAATTCACAATCATAGAATTGTAGAGTTGGAAGGGACCCAGCTCCCTTCAATGCAGGAATACGCAGCTGTCCCATACGAGGATCAAACTCACAACCTCAAGGACCGCCCCTTTCCATATGAACCTGAGAACATCTTCTGAGGCCATCCTATGTGTGCCTCCTGGAGAGGGTCAGAGGGCGGCAACACAAGAATGGGGCCTTCTCTGCAGTGGCTCCCTGTCTGTGGAATGGTCTCCCCAGAGAAGTTCATCTGGCACCTTCATTATACACCTTTAGGCACCAGGCAAAAACGTTCCATTTTAACAAGGCCTTCCATTGATCTGATTGACATCTTCTTCTTCTCTGGCAATCACTCGTAGCCGAGTAAGATTGTCTTCCAGTACGTTTCCGAGCACAATTCAAAGTGTTGGTGCTGACATTTAAAGCCCTCAATGGCCTCGGTCCAGTATATCTGAAGGAGCGTCTCCACCCCCATCGTTCTACCCGGACACTGAGGTCCAGCACCGAGGGCCTTTTGGCAGTTCCCTCACTGCGAGAAGCCAAGTTACAGGGAACCAAGCAGAGGGCCTTCTCGGTAGTGGCACCCTCCCTGTGGAATGCCCTCCCACCAGATGTCAAAGAGAACAACAACTACCAGACTTTTAGAAGACATCTGAAGGCAGCCCTGTTTAGGGAAGCTTTTAATGTTTGATGTATTACAGTATTTTAATATTTTTTGGAAGCCGCCCAGAGTGGCTGGGGAAGCCCAGCCAGATGGACGGGGTATAAATAAGATATTATTATTATTTATTATTATTCCATAAACACGATTTTAACAATGAGTCCTATCCCTTTTAAAATATGGCTCTTGGGGGGCAGTTATTGGGTTGTCATTTTTATTTTTATTACCGTAGGACGCACCTAGTTTTTTGGGGGGGAAATAAAGGGGGGGAAATTCCTTTATTTCCCCCCCCCCCAAAAGCAGGTTGGGGAAACCGAACCAGGTCGAGGAACAGCGGGATGGCGGCGCTGCGCCTCCCTGCTGTCCCCCGAGCTT
This sequence comes from Podarcis filfolensis, assembly GCF_964270895.1. Classification (NCBI taxonomy): domain Eukaryota; kingdom Metazoa; phylum Chordata; class Lepidosauria; order Squamata; family Lacertidae; genus Podarcis; species Podarcis filfolensis. The sequence goes on from NC_139608.1 coordinate 81,255,741, forward strand.
GTGGGGCCGGCCGATGTCTCCCCAGCGTGAGGGGCGCTCTGCTTCAGGGCGCCCCGCCCGCCGGGCGGCAGGCTGCTATCCGCAGCGTGGGGAGACCTGCGGGGAACTCCCGCAGGGCTGCCTAGGCTGTGGATGTGTTCCTGAAGCGCCAGGCGCCCTGAAAGCAGAGCGCCCGACGCTCCGGGAAGCAGGCTGCTAGGCTGCGGATGTGTTCCCGAAGCGCCGGGCGCTCTGCTTTCAGCGCGCCCAGCGCTCCGGGAAGCAGGCTACTATCCGCAGCCTAGACCGCCCTGCGGGAAGTCCCGCAGGGCTGCCTAGGCTGCCGATGTCTTCCTGAAGCCTGGACAGCGAGAGGGGTCGGTGCGCACCGACCCCTCTTGCTCTCCAAGCTTCAGCGAAAGCCTGCATTCACCCCATAGGACACACCCAGATTTCCCCTTCATTTTTGGAGGGGAAAAAGTGTGTCCTATAGGGCGAAAAATACGGTATGTGTTTTGTGGTTTTATATCTTCATTTTATTCTGTGAGCCGCCCTGAGACTCCCAGGTATAGGGTGGTATATAAATAATAATAATAATAATAATAATAATAATAATAATAATAATAATATAAACACCTTGGCATTATCAGCACCACGCTCTAACCTACTGAGCTATCCAGGCTAGCGGGTATTTTTAAAACAGGGTTTTTTTTCAAATCTGACCTACTCTTTTTTTTTTTTTTTTTTTTACCTCTTTGGTCTTCTAATGCTACCGTATTTAATCTTCAAAGCTATGATGGTGAGATTTTATGTGCCGTCCATTTGCCATGTTTTTAAACGGCTGCTCGTATCTTACTTTATCCATTTTTACAGCCATTTGCATTTTGTGTATCGGAAGCCACCTTGTGAGGGTATTTGCCCTGAGAGGTGCCCTAAGGATGCTTTAATTAATGAAAAATGATAACATGTTTGACAATTAAATAATTTCAACAAATATCATTTAATTAATAAAAATGAATTAATACTGGTGCTTCCAGTGACCTCATTGTAGTAACTTCAGTTCTTCCTTATATCTGTATGACATTTCCTTCTCCCGCTCCTTTTGAAATTAATAATAATAATAATATGTTTATTAATCATTGGCAAAATCAAATGACAACGTAAGGTTGTATGGAGCCTCCCCAGGAAAGTTCGCTAGCCTTCAGTTGTATCTCCTCAGATCTTTTACCTGAAGAAGAAGCTGGCAATAAATCCCTTTAGGTGACATTTTGGGGGGCAAGTGTAATTTTCTCCTAAATGTACCCTTCTAGGCAGTATTTTTAGCACTGCATTCAAGAGATTGTCAGGTGATACCTGATATTAGAGTGAATGACGCTTCCTATTGTAAGGGAAACTCACTACTTTTTCTTATCGCATGATCAATATCAAGTCACTGACATCAAAGGGAAACAAGAGGGTATATCCACTTTTGATCCCCCCTTTCTCTGCCAATTCTATAGTCTGTCTTCATAGCACCTTCTTCCACATCCACATCTGTTTTGGAAGACACTATGCAACTATACAATATTCATCTAATACATATGTATGTGGGGGTTTATTGCTTAATAATTGTAAGGTTAATAGTCACGGTGAATACCTATATTTAATACGTCAGTGAGGCTGCAAAAATGCCAAGGTGACTAGCTTTAGCACGTATCCATTCTGCTTGTGGGTCTACAAATATGAGCCCTTTCATAAGTGCTTTCAAACTGAGATCAGTATTGATTCAGGTCCGTGGGAAAAGCAGAGGGCTGTGACAGCTTAGAGTGACGCACACCGAGAGAATTATTTGCCGTAATATGATGAAAAGTGGTAAATTTGCATGTGGCATGACCTGACGTACTAATCCTTAACACTCAGGGCAAGTATAACATCAGGCGATTAGCCAGAGGTGTGCTTTTTTAAATACAGTTTTGTACTTGATGTTGAAAAATCCAAATCTCCCTTTATGAAATCCGCACCATTTGCTATGAGGACAGTAACTCCCATGCTTCTGGTTGTTGAGGTGACACACACTATTTTTCTGAACTAAAATAGGAGTCACATTTGAATCTTATCTTCTCATAGAATTAGTCTGGATTCAAGACCAGTGTGTGTGTCTGCGTGCATGTGTGTGTGTGTACACAGATGGTCTGGGAAAAGCTTGCTGATGACAAGCAGACATAGCCAGGGGTGGATCTACACGCATGTTTTTAACATTAAGAAAGGGTCAAAAAGGGTTGTGGTAACGTGGAGGGATAAATGGTGCATTGTTTTTAACGTTCTTAATGTGTTATTAAAATGTCACGCCAGAGGGCTCTGCAGAGCAACCAGCAGCGATTCGACGGAAATAAACCAACAACAAAGTAATAAAAACGATTTAAATTACATGTATGCCCTGTGATATTCTAGAACAATATATCTAATATTGTTCTAATAATGTTAAACAGGTCAGTGGTGTAGATCCAGCCTAGAGCAGTATACATGCAGGGGTGCAGTGCTTTTGGGGGGGAGGGGGACGCAGGGGTATGCATACCCCTAAACATTTTGTGAATCTAATGGGAGAAGAAACTAATATTTTTTTAAAAAAAAAAAAGTTAGTTTCTTCTCTAGCACAGTGAATCATTAGTTCCATTGCTACCCCTGATGGCGGCCTCATTTCCTTTCCCAGTGTAATGCATGTTCTTTGTACTTTTGTCCATTTACTGTATTTATTTTTCCCGATTTGAAGTATGAAATGGTGATTTTCTTGAGTCAAAAGGAGAGTAGAGTGGCACCTCAGGTTACAAACACTTCGAGTTACAGACTCCGCTAACCCGGAAGTAGTACCTCGGGTTAAGAACTTTACCTCAGGATGAGAACAGAAATAGCACAGCAGCGGAGCAGCGGCAGCGAGAGGCCCCATTAGCTAAAGTGGTACCTCAGGTTAAGAACAGTTTCAGCTTAAGAACGGACCTCTGGAACGAATTAAGTTCTTAACCCGAGGTACCACTGCACCCCTAAACATTTTTTTACGGGGGAAGCATTGCAGGGGTGTATGGGGTGTTGGGGGGAGTACATTTGGTGGGGGACACATCATGCTCTTTCTGGGGCAGTTTGTCCACCTTTGGTCCCCACCCTGCACTCAGCTCTCACTTGTGGCCCCAAGGTAAGCTTTCAGCATGCAACAGCAGCCACACCCTGGGAACAGCTTCAACTGGCTGGGTTCACATATTAGGAAAAGATCTGGGATCAGAGGTGTAGGCTGTATGCTACTTCATAGGTGTAACGGCAGAGTGTGAGAGCGAGGGACAAAAGATATGTGTGTGTGCATCTCTGGAAAGAAGATAAAAGTTCCTACCAGAGAAGAATGGCAGATGAAGTTGATGGACTATACTGAAATGGCTAAAATGACCGGAAGAATCAGATATCAGGAGGACCAAAATTTTAATAAGGAATGGGGGGTGGGAATTTTAACATCTTAAAGATCATTGTAAACAGTTGAAATCATTAGTAGGATTGGAATATCACTCGGAGTTTAAGGGTGAATTCTAGACACAATGGAGATGTAAAAGATTTGGATTATCATAAATGGGAGTGCCTGATCACCTCATCTCTCTCCTGAGAAATCTTTATGTGGGACAAGAAACTACAGTTAGAACTGGATATGGAATAACTGATTGGTTCAAAATTGGGAAAGGAGTACAACAAGATTGTATATTGTCTCCAAGTTTGACCAAACTGCGGGAGGCAGTGGAAGACAGGAGTGCCTGGCGAGCTCTGGTCCATGGGGTCACGAAGAGTCAGACGATTAAACGACTAAACAACAACAAAAGATGTAGGATGAAATGATCAATAATAGGACCCATAAAGGGGAGGATGGAAGTCCAGGAGATTCCTTGGAATCCTGTTTTTATTATTTATGTTTGATATGTCTTTGTAAAATTTTAATATGAAAGACCAAATAAATAAAGTGTGTGTGTGTGTGTGTGTGTGTGTGTGTGTGTGAAACCTCTGTGACATTAGTCAGTATGCACCATTCCTTTATGTTCTATTTTCATCCAGTCCAATGAGAAGGATACCTTTCGGACAGCATTCTTTTAATCTCAAGTAGAAGAACACAAACTCACCTCTGATTCACATCTCCAGAGCAGTACAGCTTTTGTCAGCGAGTCGTACAGTCAGGTCCTGCATTTGTTGTCAGATACATATGTTGCCCTCAGAACCAGATGGTGGGCATGCATATGGCTGTAGCTGTAATGACAAGAAGGGCCTCAAGCCTGCTGCTTTTAAACCTGCTTTGGCAGCAAAAATAGACGCAGCCACGGTCCCACTGCTGCGACAGGCCAATCAGCAGCATTGGGGGCCGTGGTTTGTGCAATCAGTCAATGATGCCTGCAAATTGCTTTTGTATATAGGAAGCCATTTGGATGAAAGATCTCTAGGAATGTGAGGTTCTCGCCATTTGCTGGTGTTGCCAAAGAAAAGCCAAAGGCATCTCTTGCTCCTCTTCCAGAAGAGGGGGAAAGGGAGGGAACACAAGCGCTGGAGAGAAGTTCCCAAATTGCCTCCCACTTGTAAACTTCCAGATACACTGCCATGGCAAAGTGTGTGGGGCTCAGGAAACCTTGGCAATCACAAGGCATATTTCCCATCTGTTTGCAGCAATATGCCCCAAAACACCAGGTTTCTAAGTGTACGATTTAGCTAGGCTGCAGTGCTTACTGTTCAGGAACTGGATTGTTTTCCTCCTACTTAATGCTGATTTGTAACCTCTCTGCTTTTCTTTCTCTCTTTCATTCACTCTCTGGTGCTTGCTTACTTGCTTGCTTGCTTTTAGGAGCAAACAATCCAGACGACAACATGATCAAAGATCTCTTGCTCCCTTGTTTTCTTTTGCTGCCCCTAGTGCAGAGGTTTTCAACGTTTCTGAGTCCACGACTCCCTTGACCAAACTACATTCTTTCTGTGGCACCCCTGTGGGGCTCAGGAGCCCAGTTATGTCATCCCTTGCCTGCAAAGCTAGGAGCTTCTCACCCTTTTTCAAACACCCTCCCTTGTGGGGTGTTCCCTCAGCCTCCTCTCACCTCCCCTCTCCTTGGGGGTCCTCTGGGCAGCCTCTGCTGCTGGCCCTGGTCTCTGAGGTTGCCCCTCACACTGCCCCACAGGAGCCTGGGAAGCACCCCTGGCCAGCCCCAGACACACCAGTGGCCTAGGGAGCTTGTAGTCAGGGCTGCTGCAACAACAGCTGTGCAAGCCTTTGGGAGGCAGAGGTGTGAGAGGGCATCAGAGGAGGGAGGGAAGGAAAGAGGGATACAGGCCAGTGTTGCCTGTGGCACCCCGACCATCATTCAAGGCACCCCAGGGTGCCACGGCACACCGATTGAAAACTACTGCCCTAGTGCTTCAGAGGTGGAGAACCTGAGCCCCTTCAGATGTTGTTGGACTACAACTCCTATCATCCCTTGCTGACTGGGGCTGATGGGAGTTGTATTCCAACAAGATCTAAAGGGGCACAGGTTCCCCATTCCTAATCAATATGGTGCCACTTCCCTCTGTTCCTTCAAATCTCTCCGCATAACCCACTTGCTCCATAAATCCTTTCCATCAAAGCTCACCATAAACCCACTTAGTTCATAACGCTGTGCGAAGCTGTGCTGACTATTAATTCAACTCCAACTCTGGAAATAAAGCACACTCTGGAAATAAAGCGAAGGGGGTTGGATTTGTACACGACCCCTTCCCCTGTCCAACGGTTCCTTGGCCTTTGCAAGAAGAAATTGTTTCAGTGAACAAATGTGTAACTGTCAGGTGGCTGTGGCAAGTTTCAATCACCCACAGTGCTTTGACAGAAGGAAATGAGGCCTTAATAAATGGGTCAACTAAAAATCCAAAGCACAAGAGTATGGCTGCACCACATATTTTCTAATTTCAGTATTTATTTGTGGTACAACTTGTGGTAACCAAGGGAAAGTGGTCCCAAATGTGTGCTAAACTGCAGTGATATGGTCTGAGGAGAACCTGAGCTTACAGGGTTAAACAGCTCAGAGTGTACGCCCTGCCTACAAGTTGGGAGGGGGGAGATTATGCGTCATATCCGAGAGTCTCCAGCCTTTGTTCTTTTTCTCTACTTTCGCTTTTGAGGAGAGAGGACGTGTTTTCACGATGCTGTTCGCTGTGATAGACAATGGATAGTCTGCTGTAAATAAAAACTGCTTTTAGCTGCTAAGATCCTGAGTGGACTTTATTTAAGCACACTGAAGAACGCACTTGAGTTTCCAGCTTTCTCTTACCGCTGCTTAATCTCTGCGTGTTGCTCAGGGCCTTTGGAATGTGGCCTTTGAAGTCCGGAGGCCTGGCTAGTAACTGCGCAGCCGAAGCGGGCTGGACGCAAAGGCTTATCTGAGCAATAAACATTCTTCAGGTTATGGACAATAGTTACTGCAATTAGAGGAAGCTGCTTTGAAGCCTGCTTTGAAGTGCTGTGTGCTTAAAGAGGCTGTGAAAGTTGAGAAGCTGCTGTTTTTGCTGCCGGAAGAAAAAAGTCCTGCTTTGAGGCTTTGCCTGGGAGAAAGCAGGGAGGCTGGCTGCAAGCTGTGTGCTGCAAAGGGACGCCGGAGGCCTATCCTCGGAGCCGGTTTGGTACGCGTGAGTACTCCAAAGCCCCAAGGGGGGACCGGGGGAGGAGATGGCAGAACTCCAGGAGAATTTCAACGTCCCCTTCGAAAGATTAAATCAGCAAAATTGGGAGGACTGGTCAAGAAGAGCACGGGCGTGGCTCACAGGGAAAGGCCTGTGGGGCTGTGTTGAACGTGAACCTACCCCAGCAGCTGCTGGTGCTGATGAGGCAGCCAGAGTGCAGGCAGCTACAGCACAGAGAAGGGACCAGAGGACTTATGGGCTTTTAATCCTTGCCCTGGATTCATCCCAGCTCCCTCATGTTGATGGTTTGACCACTGCGAAAGCCGTCTGGGACGCTTTGGAGCGTGTCCACCAAAGAACGACAGCTGGGGCCAAAATCCATACTACTAGGAGCCTTTTTGAGTTGAAGGTCAACTCAATGCAGGGGGGGGTCAATGCAGGAGCATATAACCCAGATGCTGGCAGCGTTCAACAGGCTCCGGCAGCTACAGGTCCCTCTCTCTGAGGAGCTCAAAGTGTACATTCTTTTGAGCTCATTGGACAGGAGCTATGAGACGTTGTGTCTGACCTTGGAAGCGATGCCGGCCGACCAATTAAATCTTGATTACGTGGCGGGCCGCCTCTGCAACGAAGAATCCCACAGACAGAGAGCTGGGGGGAAAGCTCCAGGCCCAAGCTGTGCTCCCAGGAGTGGGGGTGCAGGGAATGCAGGAAGAGCCGGAGGGGAGACTGTGAGAGCTTTTGCTTCCCATCGCTGTTATCGCTGTGGCTCCCCCTCCCATCTGGTGAGACAATGTCCAGTGGAGGCACAGGAACAGCCGAAGGCCGTCTCCCGTAGCAACCAGATAAAGGGCTCTTCTTCAAAGCGTGGGAAAGGCAAGCCGAAGGCAGCTGGCAGAGACACTGAACATAAACATTTGGCAGCCTCTATGGCTGTAGTCAAGAGTTGTCAACAGGATGCTGTGCTGGCTTTTGTAATAGACAGTGCAGCTTCCCATCATCTCGTGCCATCTGCAGGATTCCTGGAGAACTGCACCTCTGTAACTTCTGGAAAGACTGTCTGTTTAGCAGATGGGACTCGACACCCACTCACGCAGACTGGCTCACTGTTTTGTTCTTTCTTACAGGATTCAATCCAGGCTTTTGTTGTTCCAGGACTGTCCTGCGCGTTGCTGTCTGTCAGCGCCCTTCTTGCTGAGAACTACAGAGTGTGTTTTGAGAACAATAGGTGTTCTATTTCTAGGAATGGACAGCAACTAGTCAGTGTTGAATGTAAAGACAGGTTGTTTGTGATAGATGCTTCTTTTGCAGGTACAGGTGACACGGAGGTGGCTCGAGCACAGTGTGCCAACGTTCCAGTTCATGATGCGTGTGCTCACTTATGGCACCGACGCATGGGTCACGTATCCTGGGGGTCAGTGAAGAAGATCCCAGAGTGTACGCAAGGGTGCAAAATGAAATCATGTGCTAAGTTTCTAGACTGCAGAGCGTGCAAGTCCGCAAAAGTGAAAACGTGCACATACCCAAGGTCTGAGAGAGTGACCACTAGGGCTTTTCAGTTAATTCATGCAGATTTGTCTGGTCCGATGTCTGTGACCAGTATGGGCGGAGCCAAATTTGCACTGGTTCTGATTGATGACCATACACGCAACTCCTGGATCTTCACGGTCTGACACAAAAATGAAGCTGCGCCGCTAATCAAAGACTGGATTGCGGCTGTGGAACTGCAGTTTTCCACACGGGTGCAAAACTTTCAGAGCGATCGTGGTGGGGAGTTCACCGGCTCTGCACTGCAAAATTTCTTCCGAAAAAAGGGGATTCAACACAGATTGTCCTCTCCGCACAGTCCCCAACAGAACGGGATTGCGGAAAGACGGAACAAGACTCTAGGGGAGATGTCCGCAGCTCTTTTGTTTGATGCCGGGCTCCCACAGCGCTTTTGGGGGGAGGCTTGGCGAACGGCCAACTTTATTCTGAACAGGTCGTTCAATTCAGTGGTAGGTGACACACCGTACTTCTTGCTGCATGGAAAGAAGCTGAAAGTGCACTACTTCCGCGTTTTTGGCTGTGAGGCTTGGGTCCTCATACCAAAGGCCAAACGCAAGAAAGGTGAACCCAAGTCCCAAAAGATGATTTTTTGTGGGTATGAGCCAGGGACCAAGGGGTGGAGGTTTGCTTATCCGTCAGGGGATCAGTCCAGGATTCTGCTCAGCAACAGTGCTGAATTCTGTGAGCAGAGTGGCTGGGCAAGGATACATGGGAACCCTGACATCCTGTCAGAGAGTCTGCTTGACTCTGCCGATGAAGAAGAGGAAGAGGTTAAACCTGCTACTGAGGCTCAGAGTTCAGACCCAGTGCAGGCAGAGGGGAGAACTTCTCCCAAGGCTGTGAAGATTGAGCAACGCAGTGCTCCATCTTCCCCCACGTGTTCAGCTGAGAAGTCCAGAAGGCGCAGTAAGTCAGAGGGGGAGCTCTCTGATGCCAAGGACGTTCTGGCTGGCCCTAGTGGGTCAGAGGGGGTTCCTGAAGTAGTGCTGCGCCGTTCAGCTCGGACGACCAGGGGGAAACCTCCTGAAAGGTTTGCCGTCACTAGCGTGTGGGTCGGAATGGCACAGTGTGAACCCGAGAGTTTTGAGGATGTTCAGAAACTGCCTCAGGAAGAAGCCAGGAAATGGCATGAGGCGATGCAGAAGGAAATGAACTCAATGGAGTCTCTAGGTGTGTTCTCCCTCACGAAGTTGCCGGTGGGGAAACAGGCCGTGGGTAGCTGCTGGGTTTACCGTCTTAAATCCACAGCGACAGGAGAACCGCAGTATAAGGCCAGATTAGTGGCGAGAGGATTCACGCAGCGCAGGGGGTTGCATTATACGGAAGTTTATGCTCCCACCTGTAGGAGCGAATCTCTACGCTTGGTCTTGGCCATTGCTGCACAAAGAGGGTTGCTGGTGCATCATTTTGATGTGGATGTTGCTTACTTGAACTCAGACCTCCAGGAGGATCTGTACATGCTTCCTCCTCCAGGGTTTGAGGGCAATGAGCAAGGTATTGTGTGGAAACTTCACAAGTCAATTTACGGCCTGAAGCAGTCGGCCAGGAATTGGAACTTGTGCCTGAATGAAGCTTTGGAGAAGCTAGGTTTCAGGAAGAGTCTTGCTGACAGTTGCCTGTTCCTTAGAGGATCAGGAGACTCACAGGAACTGGTGTTATTTTTCGTTGATGACATCATCCACTTTGGAAAGGCAGACAAACAGGTGCAGAAGTTTGCCAAAGAGCTTGGGAAACGGTTTCAGCTCAAGAACCTGGGTGCAGTAAGGATCTACCTGGGCGTGCAGATAGCGAGAACTGAGGATGGTAGCTTCTTGCTCAGTCAGAAAGGCAAGATTGAGCAGTTGCTTGAGAAGTTCAGAATGTCCAATTGTGCAGGAGTTCGGACACCCATGGAGACGAACTTCGTGAAAGAGAGCCAGCAAGCAGAAAGTGCCGAGTTTGAGAATGCTGAGCTCTTTCAGTCAGCTCTAGGTAGTCTGTTGTATCTGTCCCAATGGAGCAGACCAGACATTGCCTTTGCTACCAACCTGCTAAGTAAGGAAGCGTCAAAGCCCAGTGTGAGTGCTTGGCATGGTATTGAGCGGGTACTGCGCTACCTGCAGCATACCAAAGACTTCTGTCTTAAGCTGCCAGCTGAAGGTGAGGCGAAGCTCACATGCTATGCGGACAGTGACTGGGCGAATTCGCGGGACCGCAAGTCTGTGTCTGGGTTGGTGATAAAGTTTGGGAAGTCACTAATTGGGTGGAAGTCCCGGAAGCAAAGTCTCATTGCGCTGTCTTCTACTGAGGCTGAATTCAGTGCACTGTCTGATTTGTGCCGGGAACTAGAGTTCTATAGATGCTTGGTGCAAGAGATCTATGGGGATTGTAGCTTGCCCATCACAGTTTGGGAAGACAATCAACCTTGTTTGAAATTGGCTGAATCTGTGCAATTTAAGGCCAGAACCAAGCATCTGGACATACGTTTCCAAAATGTGTGTCAGAGTGTTCAGTCAGGTTTGATTCGGCTGAAGTATTGTGCCAGTCACATTAACTTGGCCGATGGATTTACCAAACCTTTAAGCTTCCAGCGTCATGGGGAGTTTTGTGGTGGTTTGGAGTTGAGGGTAAGTTCTATACATACTTTCCCCACAGTAGCGCAGGGCGAGAGGGGGTGTGAGGAGAACCTGAGCTTACAGGGTTAAACAGCTCAGAGTGTACGCCCTGCCTACAAGTTGGGAGGGGGGAGATTATGCGTCATATCCGAGAGTCTCCAGCCTTTGTTCTTTTTCTCTACTTTCGCTTTTGAGGAGAGAGGACGTGTTTTCACGATGCTGTTCGCTGTGATAGACAATGGATAGTCTGCTGTAAATAAAAACTGCTTTTAGCTGCTAAGATCCTGAGTGGACTTTATTTAAGCACACTGAAGAACGCACTTGAGTTTCCAGCTTTCTCTTACCGCTGCTTAATCTCTGCGTGTTGCTCAGGGCCTTTGGAATGTGGCCTTTGAAGTCCGGAGGCCTGGCTAGTAACTGCGCAGCCGAAGCGGGCTAGACGCCAAGGCTTATCTGAGCAATAAACATTCTTCATATGGGAGACTACACTTCACTTTGAAGCACTCTGTAGATATTGCTACTTAGCCTGTTTGTGAAGCCCTATCTCCTCCAACATTGCTACAATGGTTTGTCACTATTTTAGTTCTTCTTGTTGTTTAAGGATGCAGATGATTCATATTTTATCCATCATACTGATAATGGTCTTGTTTCTAAAGCAAGTTACTCTTTCGTGGGAGTTGCTCTCTTCAGGGGAAACATCTGGATTTTAAAAAAACAGATTTTTATTGCTTTTAAGCCCATGTGTCCCACCTCAGACCCTAAAAATCAAGTTTTATATATATATCACATACACACAACTAAGCAGCTCCATCATGCAACTCAGCTTAAAATCGTAGCAACAGTCATATGTTTCTCACTTATCCCCCCCCCCCATAATAAAATCCTCTAGAGTCTAGACCTATACAGTTGCCTTCCCACTCACTAAATTACACTTGCACAAGAGGGGAGAGTGCTGTTGTTGTGTGTCCTGCCCTCTCCGTTGCATCTCAGCAGCTCGCCATGCACTTGAGCTAAACGTCTGACCAGGGAGCCTCCGCAACTCCTGTTTTAGGACCCTGAACCAATCAGGGTTCCAGATCACGGTCAGCAGGAGTAGTCTCTGGTCTCCTGTTCCAGACCGTCAGGTTGACTATGACGAAAGGTGTCCAGACCACTGAAAGTGACCAAAGGCAGAGCCAAAGAATTATGACCCTGCCCTCTTCCCCTCATGCTGGGGAATGACTGAATATGGCTAGTGGAGAAAACTGATCATTATGCTATTGAATTTACTACCTCTTGTTATTGTGGGCTTTAGCAAGGCTCCATCATTAATGTGGGCATCCCATGGGCATCTGATTGGCCACTGTGAGAACTGGATTCTGGACTTTTGGCCTGACTCAACAACTTTGTTCTTAACAAAGTAAAACCCTTGCTGCTTGGTAAGTTGGTCGTTTGTAATGGGCCTTTGAAAGTAGCACATTTGACACAGCCGAAACACCATCCAACCCCACCTGGCTGAATGTTTGCTTTGTTTTGATATTATTCAGTGTCCTTTTGCTCCTTTGGCTATTGCTTCTTCCTGCCACCATTTTCTTCCTTCTCCAATGCCCTCGTGGCCTGCGCTATCATTTAGGCCATTGGCAGCAGGGACGAATGTGATTTCATTGATATGTTACACATTACATCATCCATCCGTTCTTGAGGGTCACAACAGCTAGTGGGGTCAATGACAATGTGAGAAAACGAGACCAAGGGCTGCAATGAGGCAGGGAAACAAAAACTAAGGGGAATGGCACTGAAACAACTCAAATATGTTTACAGCAAGGGTTGCCAAACCCCATAAAAAAGAGGCACTCACAAAAATGAAAATAAGTTTTCCTTGCCTCTCTCTTTCCTCCTCTTGTTCCGACTGCCCACACTCCCAGTCAAAATTTAGATTGCAAACTCCTCAGAGCAGAGGCCTATTGTTTTGCTTATGTAATTCTTTAAAACTTTGTAAATTATTGTGGTGTGCAATTAAAATAGATTAGTAACAATAGGAACAGTACAGTTCTCCCCTTATCTGTTTTGTACTCCCCACCTTTTATTAACAAGTCCCAGTTCCTGGAATAAGGATTACAAATGGTCTCTCTGTCCAGATCCAAAAGACATGAGTATTCCTTTCTTTCAGGAAGTGAAACACACATTTCTCTATAGTGCATTAAATTTCCAGTTACTGCTAAGTGTTCACCCACACTCTGGCTTTCTGCAAGGCTTCAATTATTCTCCCTGATTCAGCCTCAGAGTGTACACTCTTGACTGTCACATGGATTGGCATCAAATTTGCAAGAATTCTTACATGCCCCCAGCTTAGCCAGGCTGTTTCTATGGTTATGACAGGCAGAATATTGCTTTTACTTAATTATGTTTTCTCTTTTTTCTCTCTTGGAAAGATGCTTTTTGTAATGCAGCCCCAGAATTAAGACTTCCACTGCTATGGATGTTTCACCAATCCCCAGGTTTGCACACCCTTTCTGCATTAAACTGGGGCCTATACGCAAAACTGCCAGCCTCTGTCCACCCAACCACCAGGATCTATTGACAACTCTGAGCTGCACACTGGCAGCAAGCCGCAGCAAACCTGAATGAATGCTCAGCTTTGACAGGGTGTGATGCTGGTCTTTCAGGACTGGGAAATTCTGAGCCACAACACAGACAGAGGAGGCAAATTTTCTGTAAGCTGTCCATTGTTCTCACAATAGAGCTGACAAGGAGAGCAAGATCCACACAGAGACTTCATTGGCTCAACTTTGTATGCTATAGCAGCCCTCTGTTGGGAAGCTTTTAATGTCTGGTGTATCATATGTTCTTTATATTCTGTTGGAAGCTGGCCAGAGTGGCTGAGGCAACCCAGTCAGATGGGCAGGGTACAAGTATTATTATTATTATTATCATCATCATCATCATCATCATCATCATCATCACACCAAGGGCAGGGATTCTGACATCCCATATGGTGACAGAGATAACATTTCCCTCCAGCAAGCAGGCTAAAGGAGAGAAAGACTGACTTAGGGCAACCATGATACTGTCAGCCCACTGTCAGCCTGTGGGTACGGCTGGGAAGGCCCATCAGTCCATATCCCCAAACTCATTATGTCACTGGCACCAGCTATAGGGGGCCCGGGGACTTGGACACCCACAAAAAAATTGTTATGGGTGCTCAGCATCAGCACCTGTCAGGCTCAAGAGATTCTCTCCTCCCCCGGCAGCCTCCAGGATCAAAGAAAAAAGAAGAAAGTTCGTATTTGTGGTTTTATTCAGCAATTGTGGAGCAAGACACAGAATCTAGTCCTGGACGCCACCATGACATTGCTCACTCTGAGCTCCTCCTTTTCCTTCCCCAAAAACACCCTGTGTCCCTACAGAAAGTCTCAGGAGGCAAACGTCGCTGTGTTCTTTGCTCTTGAATCCTAATTGTCCCTGGAGAAGGGGGAGTTCCCAGGTTCTCTAATGATGTGTCTGCTATCTGTTCTCCAGCTCCCTCTCCTTCTTCTCCCAATACTTCATAACTTGGTGGTTCAGTGTCCTGTCATAATTCAACCCTGTCTCTGTCTCTTCTTGCCGCTACTTGAGGGGGGGGGCGCGATTACACCACCTGTGCCGCTGGGCACTCATAATCTGGGGCCCAAGTCGGCACCCTGCATTATGTGCGTGCCCAGTGGGGAAATGGGGAACCCACTCTTGCTTGCCCCAGGCTATGAATCCTACCTGATGTCTCTTAGCTTAGCTTGCTTCCTTCCACACCCAGTCTAAAGAAAGCTTGAAACTCTTAAGATTTTAACTGATTAGCACAGATATAATCCAGAAGATCAGTACTTTCCATGTGGTTTTAAAAATTTACAGTAGGAAGTAGGGTTGAGGCTGCAGTTCTAACTCCACTTACCTGGGAGTAAGACCCATTGAACTCAATTGAACTTACTTCTATGTAGACGTAGTGCCTAGAGGCTGCCTCATCGTATGGCATACAAAATCAACCAATAACACTTCGGGGAAAAGAACAGTGATGAGGCCCCTGTCAGGACAGCAGCATTTATACATCAATTAATATGTAATAATGCCGCTTGTACAAAACAAGAGAGAGAAAATTTCATTGTGGAAAACGGAGGCAAACAGCATCCATAGCAATAATGCATGCCTTGATGAAGGAAATCAGCTTGATAGTCCATTTTCAACAGATTCCTCCGACATCCGAAGCAGGGAATCCGTAGCCTTGGAATTGATCTCAATACCTAGATAGATAAGTAAGCTGTAAGGAGGACCCCTCAGTCTTTTTTCTGGGTGCACTGCAAAAATATATATCAATTATATACTTTAAAACTCTCCATTTCTTTGTTAAGCACAGTCTCAGGCATGAGAGTCTGGAAACAAAAGGCAACAGTGCTTAGCAGGGCAAGAAGCCAAGATGAACCCTAAGAATCATATACAATAGTCAGGGCAAAAGGGTTTTAGGGAGACAGAAAATAATTACTCAAATCTGGACTCCAGCCAGGGTGCTTTGGATTTTGCCCCTGCAGGAAAAGAAGAAAACTGGCAAGGCTGAGGACTGCAGAACAAAACAAAACAAAAATCATGGCAGGAAAAAGAAGAAGGAGGCCACAGAAGGGCTAAAACTAAATAATGAGAAATTTCAAAGAGAATGAAGAACAAGAGGTCACTGAAGGAGACAGTGTAGCAGTCCTCTAAAAGATGGGAAGAGTAATTTATTCAAGAGAGGGGAAGAGAGGCCGTAACTCAAAGGGAGCCGGAGCCAAGAAATCCAGTGTAAAGTTCAAAAATGACACATTTTGTCAAAGGCAGCTCGAAAGAAATATATTTCACTAAGTCAGAACAAAAAACACACACATAGCAACTGACATAAAAATTCACCAGAATATTGGAAGAAAGTGTTGTCACGGCAGGGGAATGTGGACTTTTGACGAGGTTGTCGAGGCAGTAAATAAAGCAAGCCTTGGGTTACGGATAAAGAGGATGGGCTGAGCAGGAGGAAAGTTGAAACGCCTGAATAGGAAGATGTGAGGGAAATGGAAACGAAGAATGTGAGGGGCCTGCACTAAGAGATCCTTTAGTCCATCCAGATGTTAAGAGGGTGCCCAGAAGCAGGGAGTTAAAGGACACACACACCCGACACACACATGCACACTGTTTGGGCCCTGGCATCTGGGATCCAGAAGTCCTGTGGCTCTGACCTTAAGAGTTCTGTTCAGCCCACAATGACCAACGTTACCCTGTGGCAAATGTTCCATCTTGGGAAGTATTTCAGCTTGCCAGATGGAAAGACCCCTTCTTTCGTTCCCAACCCACCACCCCAGAGCTGCTTGGGGGGGCATGGAGCCACACATGGGGGTTGAGAAGGGGAAAGCCCCATTGCACAAGTGCACCTTTGCTTTCACTTTTAAAGATTTTTATTAGATTTTCATAACTTTAACCAATTGATTTCAAACTTCAGATTTGGTTATATATTTCTCTTTTAATTTGACTTCCCACCTTCCCTTCCATGCTGTTTATATGCCCATCCCTTTTGTAGACTGCATAATGGCACACATTTAATCTAATACACATTCCTCTATGACATTGCACATTTCATCTAATATGCATTCCTCTATTTCGTATATTATCATTTCTTCCCATCGCTCAGATTTCAAATCCTGCCAGCAATTTCATTTCAATCCCCCCAAAAGTTTTCACTCTTCCATAAATCGTCATTGGACCATTTGGGGGACCATTTGTAAATGGGGGTCCCTTAAAAGTGCAAGTGCATCTTGGTTGTAAGCCGCCCTGGGTTCTCATGTGAGGAAGGGTGGGATACAAGAAATAAAAATTAAAAAAAACATGTGGTTTATGTATCTTTCTCCAACCTGGTTAAATGCTTTATATTTTCCTTTCTGCTTTCAGGCACAAGAACGACTTTCTCCCGTGTGTTGAAATTGCTGATGTGGAAGAGGCAGGCGACCTAGCCTTCCATCCAAACTGTTTGAAAGTCAGCCTGCATAACTATTGTGCTCCTTGCATGGCTCCCATTCACTTCAAGGGGCTTGGGTGGGAATATTTTCCAGTGGGTTGTGCTTCTCTTAGCTGTAAGAGGGTGGATATTAGGATCCTGCGTTCTTAGAGATGGCCTGAAACATATTGGTGCCCAAGGCAAAAGAAGAAGGCGGAAAGAAATCTGAATGGTCTTCCCCTGGTGGTGAAAATATAACAACAAACCAAATAATTGACTATTTGCTGCCTTTTAATAGTACCCCCAAATCCCTCGCCTGAGGCGGGCTTCCTTGTGCTGCTTATTGATAGGGCCGGCCTTGAACATGCTTCTGACAGCTTTGGTGTACACAAACACAGACACGCACACTCGCCACAAAGGAACCTATCAATTTTCAGCTCAAGATACACACACAGGATCCAGTAAATAAGGATTCGGGAAAAAGAGATGGACCGCAGTTCAATTAATTTTAGCTTTGCATTGCTGGGCTGTGGGGAATTCTAATCAATACAGAGAGCTTTCAGCTTGCTAAACATAAAGCACATTTCATACAAAGCTGAACATTTTTCTCCTTGTCATACAGAATTATCTTAATTATTGTTTCGGGGAAAAGCCTTACACAAAATCATCCAGTAGTCTCCCCCTCCCCCCCCCACCCACCCACAAAAAAAAACCCAGCTCAGAAACTCATCACAGCAATAATTTATGATTCCCCCCTCCCATTTTCCCTCTCCTAACATCTTGGTCTTGTTTGATATGCTTGCCATTTCTTGCTGACAGGGAGGTCGATTAAATCACATTTATATTGTAAACGTATGCATTGCTTTTTACCCTAGGCGGCGGATGAAGAGATACATGGCCCCATGGGAAAAAGAAGCCAATCCACTCTCATATTGCAGATTTCTGCCGGTTGGAAGAAATGAATGGTTGCCAGGGAGAGTTGGGAATTACTTGAGGATGCAAATTGTTATTTTAAAAACCTTTTGAGGAAGGCTCTCCTTCCCTCCCCAAAGTCTCTCCCCCCCCCCCCAATATCTTCACATCCTTGATTCGTGCTGGTTTCTAGAAAGGCACTTCAACAACATTCTTCAGGGCATCTGCAAAAACCAGACTTTTAACCTGGTCTGTGCAAAGTAGCAGAGAGAGAAAGAGAGAAGACGGTCTATTAGTGAAAGGTACTTTGTGGTGGCAGAGGGGAAAGAGAGTCTCCCCAGTTTTTTGGAAGGTGATGAGAGGGACACAACTCCAAATGAAGTGATAAAAATGAGGAAGGCGGAAGGTTCTTGCCAGAGGCTTAGGGGGAGGGAGAAACGAGCTGCAATGCCATTAACCTAAAAGGAAGCGTTCAGTTTTGTAAATTATGCATAGCTCTCACTTTGTGCTTTTCCTTCTTCAAGTTTCCCCCCTCAAATGACTAATTAGGGAACATTCGAGAGTAGAAGGGAACATTTGCAGTAATGCAGAGGAGCTCATACAGAGCAAACTCCTGGTGCATCCTTTAAAAGCCTCCCCTATTCCACTCCCCTTCTTTTTTCCACTCACATATCCTGATAATGATCTTCACGCTTCCAAGTCCTATCACAGTAGAGCTATTCAAAGTCTTGTCTAGGAACTGCACTCATTTCCTCTTGTCGCTCCTTATGCCCGGAACTCTCACTCTGAGTACATCCCTTCCCACCATTGCCCTTTCAGGAATCTTAGGCCTAGAGATTCAGAGAGTAGAGCCCAAGGGGTAGATGGTGGATACATCAGAAGATGAAGCCTAGTAGAACATGCTGAAAGGAAGGGATGGCACCGAATGGGTCAGAGGTGGGATTGGGCAAATCTGTCAATTCCATTTTCTTTCAAGTTTCTCATTTAAGTTCCATTCTTCATATTTCCACATCAGTTTGCCTTTTTTAAAAGAAAGAAAAAAAGAAAGAAAGAAAGAAAGAAAGAAAGAAGTCCTCATGAAAATGTATCAGTATTTTAGTGTAAATTTATCCTCATATACATTTTTGTATGCAATTTTAGCTTTTGTGTGCATTTTGTATGCAATTTTACAAAGCAATTTCCCCAATATAATAAATTTTGCCTTATTTTCAATGATACATGCGTTTTTATGAACACCTTAACTCAGCATATTCAGTTTTGGCACACTCTGCTTGGCTAGAGAACCACATTACAAAATTCAGAGAAAGGCAAATTTCAGTGGAACGGCTGTGTTTCAGTTTGCATATAACTTCAGAAAGTGCAAATTGGGAAAGTTCTTCTTTAAACGTGAACTGAATGCAATTCCTCCCCTACCCCTAGTCAGAGGGCAGCACCTGGTGGCTTAGGATGGAGCCTTAATGAACATAGGAATGGAGCTAACAGCAAAAGCTTTTGGCCTTGGCTCCTTTCCCAGAGATTCCGCACCTTTTCCTGATGATTCTAGTCCTATTCATGTGTTTCTCCACGTGAATGGTAAATCAACCTGGCCTGAGTCATTGCATGCCACACTATGCTGCTCCAATGTGTGTGCATTGAACATGGATGTCTTGGAGCGCATGAGCTGCTGGGTGGCATATAGGTATTTCACAAAACAGGAATTCCTACATGATCATGTATAGGTTCCCCCTTTGCAAATACCATGCTCAATATGTAGGTGGTGGAAGTGAGGTCAGCACAGCATGGCATGTGATGAAGGGGGAGGCATAGCTGTGCTCCATCTTCCTTGCATTCACTCTGGAGAAACGCACGAGCAGGCTTTCTGAGAAGGGGAGTAAGACGCTGAAATTTCAGGTGGAATTCTGAGTTCTGACAACCTTTCCTCTCTTCTTTCAGTCTTCAGCTCAAAACCCATATCTTCTGTGACGCCTTAGTCTTTATCCCCAGCCAAAACAAAGCCCCATTACATGTAATTGTGCTTTCTGGCACTTGTCCCTTGTTAGCCTTGCCTCTGTTGTCTTCCTTCCCTATCATGGTGTATTTTTAGCCTGTAAGCTCCTGAGGACATGGACTTGTCTTTTGCTTATGTTACTCTGCAAAGCAACATAAACACTAATGGCTTCATCCTAACAACTTAATGAAGCCATCTTCCATTATCGGGGGGTGGGGGTGGGGGAAAATATCCACTAATACTTCCATCTTTCCTAATGTGACCGGCAGAAGGACTATTACCTTGAGAAGCAGTATGGAATGCATCACTGGCTTGGAGAGAAAGCAGAGAGGCTGTCATTTAATATTTTCCACCAGTGTTTTGAGGTGAACTTTTAAGAGCTCAAGGCTCTGAAGGAGAGCCAAAATGTGCTGCTGCATCAGCAACAAAATTCCGTGCAAATCTCTGTGTTTGGGCCTGAATGGTAACTCCAAATCATTACAATAGCCCTGTAAACACTGCTTCATATCCCATGACCCCCCAACAATAGTCACAGAGCAGACCCAGTTAATCCCAGAGCCCTTGATCTCCGAAATAACGAATGATCAGTAGCTAGATAGGGTCATGCACCGTCCTGGAGGAGCAGGTGTGCAGCTTGGGGGCATCCTGGATCCATCATTGTTATTTGAGGTGTAGGCTCCTCTGGCATGGCACGTCTTCTACCAGCTTTGGCAGGTGGCCCAGCTGTAAGCCTATCTGGATAGATATAGCCTAGATCCAGAGGTCTATACTGTGGTAACTTCTAGGTTAGATTACAGTGGTGTGTTGTTGGGCTGCCTTTGAGGGCAGTTTGGAAACTGTAGCAGACAACAGGGTGGATTTTTGGGAGCAAACGCAGGGTGCTGAGCTGAGGGGGCGCCATCTCAAAGCCCTGTACATGAGGTGCGAGGTTTTGGGAAGAAGGAGGAGGAGGAGGAGGAGTTTGGATTTGATATCCCACTTTATCACTAAGCTAAGGAGTCTCAAAGCGGCTAACAATCTCCTTTCCCTTCCTCCCCCACAACAATCACTCTGTGAGGTGAGTGGGGCTGAGAGACTTCAGAGAAGTGTGACTAGCCTAAGGTCACCCAGCAGCTGCATGTGGAGGAGCGGAGACACGAACCCGGTTCACCAGATTACGAGTCTACCACACTTAACCACTACACCACACTGGTGTAGAGTCCTCCCTTCTCCTTCCTAAAGCCTAGTTAGCACTTTCCCAGCTTTGGGAAGGAGATGGGAGGGCTCCAGGACCCTGCCAGAGCCCTTGTGCCTCCTTCCCATAGCGGGGCACCTCCTTATCCACCTTTGGGAACTGGGGAAGGGGCACCCAATTTTGGCATCACACAGGGTGCCACAGTACACAAGTCCACCACTGCAGACAGGCTGCTGACCTGTACTAGACACTTGCGCTGGCTACCAATTTGTTTCTGAACCAATTCATAGTGCTGGTATTGACATAAGGCCCATTTTCACTCAGGACCTTAAGGATAGCACTTGATCAGAACTAGTGGCCTGGCTTTTGGGTTGCTTATATTTGGTTTGGGCGGTTATTTTATGTTGTCGGTGATTTCTGTGGATGAAGGCTCTTAGTATATTCGCTTTTCTTTTAATAGGTTTCCATTGCATATTGTGTGTTGGCCCTATAAATCACTTCAAGACTCCCAATGTGTGAAGCAATAAATAAATCAAATACAGTGGTACCTTGGTTTACAACCATAATCCGTTCCAGAGGTCCAGTTGTAAACCAAACCCAAGGCGTGCTTTCACCAGTGGGGCCTCCCCCTAAAAATGGGTTGTAATCCAAAAAAAAAAAGGGACACACACTTCCGGGTTTGACGTGGTGGTAATCCAAAATGGTTGTAATCCAAAACGGTTGCAAACAAGGTACCACTATACATCTAGATCTGCTTGTGTCCCTTCCCCTACCTTAATACTAGGGGCTTACTCCCTAGTCAGTATGTTTAGGACTGCAGGGTAACTCCTTGTATAGGATTGCAGCTATAGCCTCACATGCAAACCTTCTCGTGATGTAATGTTAGTAAGAAAAGCCCACCATTTTGCTCCAGCACCCCGTGCGATGCCATGCCGACATCTCCGTATGCCTCTTTTCATCATCTAACAAGAGACTAGTTTTCTCAAATGCAGCTATTCCTAGCTGCAAATAGCACATTGAGCAAATGGTAACTACATTCATGCTATGAACACTCCAACTCCGGCAACCTTGTTATTTGTTAAAAGGGAATGAGAACTTTGGGATGAGGTGCTTTCTGGAGGGATGGGGAGAGGGTGTTGTAAAAGGGGGTGCGGGACAGCATTCCTAAGAACTCGTTTTGCAAAACGAAAATCCGAACTTAAAGTCAGCTCTGCTTTTAGTAGCATATCAGCCATGATTTCCCCAAGATGAAACTCTATTGAGCCCCAGGCTCTGTGCTGGTGCCTCTCCTGTGGGCTACTTTGAGAGCAGAAAAAAGATCCTCTTCCACACTTTGCCCTAAAACCTGACAACAGCTAGGCAACCATTGTGCAGAAACCTCTGGCTAACACTGCCTTGTTGTCTCTTTGTGCTTCCCCTGCCTGTTGTATTCATCGATTGTCTCCGTTCTTTAAAAAAAAAATGCAAAGAGATTATCTATCTTTTCCTTCTGCTTATATGCTATTGAACACAGTAGGCCCTGCTGTGTGGATTCTGTTCAATAATGCAATCTCTTATGTATAAAAGTGAGCTCTCAACATTCTGTCACACACTCTGGTATGACCAAGAAACAAAACCCAGGAGGGGGGATATGCAGATAAAAGTATATGGCTGTGCGTATATAGGAGCAGGAGCTATTCTCAACGTCTGGAGTGGAGGGAGGAGAGCTATATCTCCCACCCCAGATGTGCCCTCAGATTACTGCTGGGCCAAAGCATTCTGCCTAGACTTGGTCATGACTTTTTGGGAATGCTGAACCCCAGTTTTTATTATTATCAATTTGGGTGAGTGGATCTATTAACTTTTGACTGGGGGTAGACTTACCTTTAAAGACTAGGTGAGTAAGCTTTTGCTCTCCCCCACCCACAATAAAAAATGAGGTGACTTGGTTGCCCTTAACAACCTGGCAGCACCACAATGCACGATGTCACAAAGACATAGTTCACGTCATTCTCTGTGGCATCCTTGGGGACAAAAGGTAGCTGTCCCATTGGCCAGTTGACCCTATTCCTGACAGATAATAAGGCCTAACCAAAATCTGTTATTTATGTATATGTGGGAAGCTATTTACCTAAAAATTCCTGAGGCTATATAGACCTGTTTGATCCCAACCTTCCCTGTCCATCATATCACCAGCTTCACAAAACATGGGGGGGAGGGTTCCTAAGTGGAATCAGTATGCAGATTGCGGAAGTTGCTTTGCTGTATACAGTGGTACCTCGGGTTACATATGCTTCAGCTTACATACGCTTCAGGTTACAGACTCCGCTAACCCAGAAATATTACCTCGGGTTAAGAACTTTGCTTCAGGATGAGAACAGAAATCGTGCTCCGGCGGCGCAGCAGCAGGAGGAGGCCCCATTAGCTAAAGTGGTGCTTCAGGTTAAGAACAGTTTCAGGTTAAGAACGGACCTCCAGAATGAATTAAGTACGTAACCAGAGGTACCCCTGTATTGTTCACCAAACACTTAACACACTGAGTAAAAATGGGTTTTCTGCCTTGCGAATTATTTGGGGGATGATAGTAAGAAAGGGCCATGCTCTAAACATCTGATCTGCTGGTTGAGTGGGGTTTTGTCTATATTTGGAAACAGTTGGACACCGTTTTGAATCAGGATGGTGGACTGAACCACTCTGTGGGTCTGGATCATGCCCTCCATCAGGCCAGCAGAATTTTGCCCATACCTGCAGGATGCCTGACAACAAGCTGGAAGAAAAACAAGTTTGTTAAGTTCCTGGTGGGCCACCATATATGCCTGGAAGATTGTATAGGGTTTGATATACTGTGCAGATCTATATGAATATGTGCTAAACAAGATCTCAATAGAGTATAAGTGCAATTTTCCTTGGATTGGAATCAAGGTGTTCCTGATGCCACCACGAGATCAGCCTGGGAAATGAATGCTGTAACTCCATATTCTTAAATTGTCCTGAAGCGTTTGGACCTGGCCATTATCAGATGAAAGATATTGCACTGCATGCACCATTGTTCTGATCCGGTCAGGCTCCTGTGATTATGTGGGTAGCAGTCCTCTTCCCCATAAAGAACTGCAGCAGATTCAGTTTCTTTATCGCTACGAACTCACTCATCCTTCGCCATCGGCCTCTAGGTGAGAGAACTAGATTTATGATGTTCTCATTACTGTCCTTATGATGACTTTTGATACGAGAACAAGAGATCACAGATGAAACCGACAGCAGCATCCTGTTGGATTTTGACCTTTTCAGTATTTCACATTTTGAATCACTGACCATTCCATCTGCTCACTGCACACTGCAGAGAAGATCGGGATCGTCATGCATGACGGTTACTAGGATATAAGATGGCAAAAAAAATAAAACCTGAGGGGGAGGACATTACTGCAGGTTGGGAGATCTACGTGACTTAAAATAAAGCGTATTAAGCCTTGGTTTGGTCGAATGACTACAGGATTTCACCTGGATAAGTACAATTAAAATTCTTTGTTAAGAGCAGAAATGGGAGGAGAGAGAAAGATACTGTGAAGATATTACCATCTTGTTCCGCAATCTCATTGACAGATCAACCTTTGTTGCCACAAAGCAGTGATGGATTACTGTGGTGGGCAACGTTTTACAAGTGACAAATCACACTTAATTCCTCGGGTATTCATTATCATAACATTAATCCATTTGGCACAGCAGAGAGAGAGAGAGAGAGAGAGAGAACAGTGTACAAGCCTGTCGTATTTCTATTGTAATTTAATACAAATCTGCAATGGCTTTTCAGATATTCTTAACAGAGATCTCCAAAGGTAAATCTTTCATACCATCTAAAATATTATCATACTGTTATGGGGAAGTAATGCCTCAGCTATGCTTCAGACCATTCTTGTCCTTGGGCCAATGTAATGTGAGTTAAAACTTTGAGTTGAACTCTATGGTCTAGGTCTAGGACTGGTTCATGGGTTATATTGGGCCTACCAGCTGGCTCAACCTGGTCCACTGCACTGTTTTACCTCAGAAGTGGCAACTTGTGTGCTGCTGCTACTTTGCACAGGAAACAGTGCTCCTCAGGCCAAAAGCACAGCTTCTGAGTTACGTTAAGGAAAAGAGCATTCAAAAACCTGCTTATTACAAGAAATTCAAACTAAAATGCAGACATTTTTTCATGAAGATTAAAAAAAATCACATATTGCTGCAGAAATGTGGAGGTCTGAATTTAAAATTGGACAAATGAGAAGCTGGGGGAACCAAAACTGACATATCCATTCATCTTCACTGAAATGTTTTCATAGACACGCTGACTAGCATGGGGGACAAGATGGAACCCTGCAGTATCCCCTAGGTCAACTGGCACAGGGCCAAGCAATAGTCTCCCAATGATATTCTCTGGTAGTGGGCCAACAGATAAGAAGGGAGCTACTGTCACACAGTGCCACAATTGCCATACGTGTAGATTTGTACTATGGTGTCAATCTAAGCTGATGTGGGCAACTTAGTCCTAAAAAGGCTTTACAAATCTATCACAGAGAGCCTCTGAGTGGTCCAGCACACCACTACTCACATATCCTCCAACATCCACCATCATAATCATCATCATTTTATTATTTATGTGTGCACACTCAGATGATGACCTTCAAGCCATCCTAAATATCTTTGCAGAAGCTCGTGGAAAGCTTGGCCTATCGCTCAATATCCAAAAAAAACAAACTGCTGCACCAACAAGCACAAAACAACCCCCCGTCCCGCAGCGCCACAAATCCAACTTAATGGTGCAATGTTAGAAAATGTTTATCCTTTTCTTACCTAGGCAGTTATCTTTCCACAAGGGCCAGCATTGATGCCAAAATCCAGCGCTGCCTGAGCTCTGCAAGCATGGCTTTCTCCCGACTGAAGCATAGAGTGTTTGAGGACTGGGACATTTGCAGGGAAACCAAAATGCTTTTTTACAAAACTATTGTACTACCAACTTTACTGTATGCTTGTGAAACATGGACCACTTATAAACACCATCTCCAACTCCTCAAAAGATTCCATCAACAATGTCTCTGACCATTTTTACATATCACTTGGGAAGACAGGCGAACTAATGCCAGTGTACTGGAAGAAGCAAAGATCACCAGTGTTGAAGCAATGATTCTTCAACATCAACTTCACTGAACTGGTCATGTTGTTTGGATGCCTGATTATTGTCTTCCAAAGAAACTACTCAATTCCCAATTTAAAAATGGAAAGTGTAAGGCTGGTGGTCGACAAAAGAGGTTTAAAGATGCTCTCAAGGCAAATCTAAAAAAAATGTAGTATAAACATTGGCAACTGGGAAACACTGGGCTGTGAGTGCTTCAGTTGGAGAATAGTTTCTACCAAAGGAGTCATGGACTTTGAGGAAGCACAAACTAAGGATGAAAGGGAGAAACAAGTTAAGAGGAAGGCACGTTTGGCAAATCCTCACCGTGATCAACTCCCATCTGGAAACCAATGTCCCCACTGTGGAAGGATGTGCGGATCCAGAATTGGCTTCCACAGTCACCTACAGACACACTGTTAAGACCATATTCATGAAAGACAATCTTACTCGGCTATGAGTGATCGCCAAAGAAGAATAATTATTATTTATACCCTGCCCATCTGACTGGGTTTGCCCCAACCACTCTGGGCAGCTTCCAACATATATAAAAACATGATAAAACATTATACATTAGAAGGCTTCCATATACAGGGCTGCCTTCTGATCTCTTCTAAAGGTTATATGGTTACTCATCTCCTTGACGTCTGCTGGGAGGGTGTTCCTGGTTCCCTGTAGCTTCACTTCTTGTAGTGAGGGAACTACAGAAGGCCCTCAGAGCTGGACCTCAGTGTCTGTGCTGAACAATGGGGGTGGAGATGCTCCTTCAGGTATACCAGGCCAAGGACATTTAGGGCTTTAAAAGTCAGCACCAACACTTTGAATTGTGCTCTGAAACGTACTAGGAGCCAATGTAACTTATTGTGCTCGGAAGTGTATTGGGAATGGTAACTTTCTGAGGATCTTTCTAAGTAATCTTTCTAAGCATTTGCAGCAATAGCCCAATCCTGACAGATCATTCACCTCTACTCATGAAAGCTGCCTCCACCTGATTTCCATCTCTTTTGCAATGCAGACCCCCTGCCAAGCCACATCCTCTGACCATCTTGCAGGGAGGGGCATGCAGGGGCTGTAGTGGGTAGGAGAGGAGGGGAAAGGCCCACTGCACAGGCAGGGTCTGCTCATGCGAACTCCGGATCCAAGCCAAAGTAAGAAACTGCGAAACATCTTAGTTCCTTGCAACTTTTGGAAACATATATTTCCCCTTATAAATGAATCAGAAGATTTAAAAACAAAACACTTCTCAAGTCAAACTGGACAGGCCTCTGGGAGTTGGCTCAGTTCTGATTCATGCCAGGTTCTGTTACATCAGAGACATCCCAGTATGAGGTCACAAGCAGTGTGAGGCCAACATGAGGTCACAATGGTCTCTGGAAGACAAATAAAACTTACCTTGTGACTGGCTTCATAACAGCTCTTCACCATGAGGACATAATCTGCTGGCCTGAGAGAGACACAATGGAAAATGAAGATATGGTGAAATGAGGAAGACACCAAAGAGACCACCTGTAGCCTTACGAGGCAATCCTTGTGGCAGTTGCTGATTTCTTTTAAGTTCCGGGTCTGCTCCAGACAGCTGAGAGAGGTCAGTCTGCATTCTGCTGCAAGTGGTCTTCACTTCGATTGCTGTGTGTCTCCCCTGCCCCATTTTTGTTGAGGCCTTCACTAGACCTTCAGAAAGCAGAATTGAGTATGGAAACCAGCATCTGCTAAAAAGAATGGGGTTATTTGCAGGATAGGAATGGAGAAGTGGCAGGTTGTAAAAGGATGCTTAATTCTTCTCCTGCCCACTGTTTATCCCACTGCTCATCATGTCTCTCTTCTAAATCTCACCTGCCCTATCTCTACTGACTTTCAGATGTTCTGGAGACCTGGGTCCCCAGACTAAAGTTTTTCATGAACCTTGTCCCTGTCCTGTAAATGATGTTCCCTGTATGGGCCTCAGGAAGGTTGCATGACGACTTATAACAGTTGTGTATTCGTGTTATACAGTACCGTCTTCACAGGTGACACTTTATGAAATTGCATAAGCAAAAGAAAAACCCAGCTGGTCCCTGTGCTCAGGAGTTTACAACATGAAAACTACAAGGTTGAAGATCTGCAGAACTGGAAGTTGAGTGCTCATGTCTGGCTTTTGGCAGGGGACATCATCTGTATTAATGTACACAAATATACATGTCCAAATAATGAGCATGCCATACAAATCAAGGGTAGGGTTGCTGACCTTCCAAATGTCCCTATTTTCCAGGGATGTCCCTGATTTAGAGAAGCTGTCCTGGTTTCTGATTTGATCCTGGGATGTCCCACTTTTCCTTAGGATGTCCCTATTTTCATTGGAGAAATGTTGGCAGGTATGGAGTTATCCAACCCCTGAGCTGTCTGAAGGCAATCTTGCATAGGGAAGTTTTTAAAATGTCTTATTATGTTTTTATATATGTTGGAATCTGCCCAGAGTGCTGGGGCAATCCAATAAGTTGTGTGGATGATAAATAGTAAAATTATCATTATGGAATAGGATGTCCCTATTTTCATCGGAGAAATGTTGGAGAGTATGAGGTTGCCATATGACAGCAAATTCCTGGACGCGTCTGCTTTTGGGGGTCCTACATGCCCATCCGGGGGGAATTATAGATTTGAAAGCAAATGTCTTGGATTTGGGTTTTTTAAAAAACAAATTTTTGGTGTGTGGGTGGCTCTGGCTCTGGCTCTGGTGTGGACGACCCAGGCTCTTATTCAGGCTCTAGCGATGGCGATGGCTTGGGCTCTGATGTGGGTGGCTCAAGCTCAGTGCTGACAGAGGAGCTGGAGAAATTGCCCTAAAACAGCTCTAAAACTTTTTGTGTCCAGATTTTTAGCTCTTGAAATATGGCAACCCTAATCAAGGGGGGAAGTTGTGTCTATATCTGAGCATCCTTCATGAAACAACAAAATGGTTAGCAGTGCAATCTTGTATATGTCTACTCATAAGTAAGCCTTGTTGAATTCAGTGGTACTTACTCCCAGGTAAGTGAGCAAAGGAGCACAGCTGAAGAATGAGATTTTGTGTGAAAGAACTAAAAAGAAGCTATCGTTTAAGAATGTGGTTTCAGGCAGTAAAATAGCAGGAATAAGATGTACTGCCAGACCTCCTGGAAATATCTTGGTTGTTTCCCTCCATCACTCATTGTTACATTCAGTGAGTCAGTGGCAAATAATGTAACAAACATATACTCATCTTCACCCAGTGAATGCTGGATGATAAGTCTCCTTCTTCATCTGTTTGTGTGAATTACTACAGCACCATGCAGCCAATCATGAAATCCGCTCCACGCTATGTTGCAGGAGAGAAGCAGGGGCACTGGGGTCTCAAGCCCATTGAGATACCGAACAACTCCCTTCTTGTTGCCTGCAGAAGCAAAGGAGGCCACTTGGAAGCAGAACTTTATATAGCCAGCCCTTCCATCAGTTGAAGACAGGTTTATGAGCTCATTGGTACACCACACTCCCACAGGCAGTCTGCTTTGAGATTGCCAAGTATCTGGGGCCAGGTTACATGAGATCATGCAACAGCTGGTTGACAGGACCAGCCCTAGCATTGCGCAGAGTGAGGCAACCACCTCAAGTGACAATGGTAGGGGGATGGCAGCAGGAGCAGCCCCCACCCCAACAGTTCCTCCTAAGTGCCCTTGCCATACCCACCTTCTGTTGGAGCACAGAACTATGCAGGCCACACAGCCCACTTTGTGTTCCTCAGATGACATTGTTGCCCACGGGTACCATGGAGGACGCTATCTGTTGCCAGTATTGAACATGCAGCTGCTAGTCCAGTTAGCTTCTATATGTGGAATGCTAGGGCAGAAGGCTGCATTCAGTCCTTGCTTCTCCTGTCCAGCCAGCTCCCATGAGGAGGACAGGTGTCCCTTAAACTCCTTAGCTAATAATCCAGAAAACGTATTGGATCTCCATGTCAACAAATGCCTTTCAAGAAAAAAGGCTATCTTTCTAGAACAGAGCCCAGTTCCTAGAGGTAACTCAAGGGTGATGATTGCCACTGTGGGCTCCTTTGGCAGGAAGGGAAGGCTATAAATTCAATAACAACAACAACAACAACAACAACAACAACAACAACAACAACAACAACAACAACAACATTTTTTTATTTATACCCTGCCCATCTGGCTGGGTTTCCCCAGCCACTCTGGCTGGCTCCCAACAGAATGTTAAAAACATGATAAAATATCAAACATTAAAAACTTCCCTAAGCAGGGTTGCCTTCAGATGTATTCTAAAAGTCAGGTAGTTGTTTATTTCCTTGACATCTGCTGGTAGGGCGTTCCACAAGGTAGGCGCCACTACCGAGAAGGCCCTCTGTCTGGTTCCCTGTAACCTCACTTCTCGCAATGAGGGAACCGCCAGAAGGCCCTCGATGCTGGATCTCAGTGTCCGGGCTGAATGATGGGGGTGGAGACGCTCCTTCAGGTATACTGGGCTGAGGCTGTTCAGGGCTTTAAAGGTCAGCACCAACACTTTGAATTGTGCTCAGAAACATACTGGGAGCCAGTCTAGGTCTTTCAGGACCGGTGTTATATGGTCCCAATGGCCACTCCCAGTCACCAGTCTAGCTGCCGCATTCTGGATTAGTTGTAGTTTCCGGGTCACCTTCAAAGGAAGCCCCATGCTACCTGGTGAAAGGTGTCACTTGGTTGAATCCAGCTAAGTTAGAGTAGACCAAATGAAAGTAAGCTGTGTTCAGTCATTTCAGTTGATCTACTCTGAGTATGACCTTTACCTTCTGGGAGAAGTGGAATCCTTTGTTCATGGTGTGGTCTCAGTAGAAGCCTGGAGAAGAGGGGATCTGTGACGACTGATATGCAAAGGGCAGAGATTGTTTTTCAATGTCTCAGCAGCCAAAACTAACAACCAAAAAATGGCCTGAAAATACAGGTTGAACTAATTGTTTTCTTTTGTTAAGCTGTGTGTGATGCAGGTGCAAGTAGAAATCTTTATTTCAAGATACCTCTGTTTATATCTGTCTCTCAAACATTTATTTCACACTTGTTCTAAGTGGCTGTCCACACAGTACACTTTATACACGATGACAGTTAAGGGCATGGTAGTGTTAGGGATGCCTGCCTACAAAGACAATTTTGCTGCGATTTCTCTGCATGGGAGCTGGGAACTGCCAGTAACTACTATAAGAAGTGCCTTTGCACTTTTCTATGAGACAGCAGTCGCGAGAGACAGCAGTAAGTGTCCCTTAGATGTATTGTTTTTCAGCGCCCTTTGCTTTATTTTCGCGAGGTTTGGTTTTCGCTGCAAAAGGTGTGGAGAGCATAAAAACGTTTGCAAAAAAACAAAAAACCCAACCTTCTTCCTTCCAGTCTTGAACACATCTTTGTGGCTGTTTGTGGCCATTTTCTCCTCTGTTCCGCTTATGTTTGGGAGGACGGGGAAGAGCTGACTAAAGGAATAGGGACCCCCACTTCTGCGCCAAGCTCAGTGCAGGAGATTGACCCATTCGCTTCAGCAAAACGGCATGTTCACTCTTTCCCTGATACCCGGCTATTGCAAACTGTTTCACACACTTTCACCATTGG
Source organism: Podarcis filfolensis (assembly GCF_964270895.1). NCBI lineage: Eukaryota > Metazoa > Chordata > Lepidosauria > Squamata > Lacertidae > Podarcis > Podarcis filfolensis. The sequence goes on from NC_139608.1 coordinate 81,287,234, forward strand.
GTGCCAAATACTCTCCAAAACAAGGGAAGGCTTGTTTCATAAGGAGAAGGGGAGGGGGGACAATTACAGCCCCCTGCCTTGAATATTATGTTTTTATTCTGCTCTTCTCCTCAATGAGCTCAGGGAAGCCTACACAGTCTCTCTCTCCTTCTTCGCATTTCATCCTAAACAAATAAACCTTGTGAAGCGGTTAGGCGGAGAGACAGAGAGAATGGGACTGACCAAGTGAGGTCCATGGCTGAGTGGCGAGCTGAAACCCAATCTCCCATTCATTGTTTGACACTGTCCACTATCTGACACAAGCTCTTTCCCCTTTGTCTCAGCACTTAATGGTGCGAACGTCTGTGTGGGATCTCCTTCCTGCCATTCCATTTCTGGTTTTACTTGTTTGGGTATTGCTCTCGAATCGAAAATACTGATTTATTTTTGGAGGTGGAGTGGCCGGGAGCTAAGGAAATTACCTGCCTTTCAACACCAGCTCTAAACATTTCCTAATATCCTACCAAAGGAATGCATTATTTTCCCCATCTCATATGTCTAGGTGGCTTGCGACATCATTTTTCTCATGACACGCAAATTACCTCCACATACAGCACAAAGGCCTTCCTATAGTTTCTCCTTGGCATCAGAAACAAATTGCCAGTCACATGTAAAATATTTGAGTCCAGTCCATGCCTCTGCCTTTGAATCTGCAACAATTGTGAAGGATGAGTTTCCCTGTTCTGTACGAGAAACAAAGGCTGATTAGGGATGGCAGAGATATTCAATTCAGTTTGAATTTTAATGTGAACCTGCCTAATTCACCCTTCCTAAAAAAAGAAAAAAGAAAAAAGGTGAACCTAAATGCTGCCCTTTGAAATCCACACATCTCTGCATTTTATGATGCAGTTCCCCAACCTAAAGATTTATAGAAAGTGCATATATTAGAGGAAAGCGTGCATAAAAGAGCATATATTAAAGTGCTTGCAGGACTGCACATATTAGGCAGAATTGTGTATGTTGTGAGAAAACCTGCCTTAAAATGCTGAATTTATTTATGATGACTTCTTAAAATATATTTGCAAATTGATGCAACAATATAGTTTGAGCTGGGTTGTAGAAATTTTGCCCCAGCCTGCAAAAAATTGAGGAAGGGGCTTATGTTAGTTCTGCTTCTACCGGCTGAATCTAATTCTTATGTATTTAACAACATTTCCACCCCACTCTTCCAACACTGAAGCCTCCAGAGCTGCTAACAAGTAAAAGAACTATTTAAAACAACAATCATCTCATTATAACCATAAAAGAGCAGAATATTACTGAGCATTAGTAATGGCAAGATGTGGCAGTAATAAAAAATAAAGGAACACCAAACCCTTCCAGACTGTCACTCTTTGAGGATGCAGTTCAATTACACACTGGCAAATTCAGGTTGCACAGAGAAAGCGGATTTGGTGCTCATGTACAACAAAACCAATTTTTTTCAATGATGTTTTGTGCTAAGGAAAGTGACAGGGCACCCTGGAAAGCATGGGGTAATTATTGCTCGATGCAACCACCCTGCAGTGTGATCCAAATGAATGCTCATCAATCAAGTTCTCTGGAAGTAAAAGTTTCAGACCCTCTGGGGTGCCAACACTTCAAAAGCCCTATCTAGGATCGCTGCCTCAGATGGTAGTGAAACTCAAAGACTACAATCTCAGGGTCAGGTTAAATGAAGATACATATAGAGGGGTTGATGGAGAGAAGAGGGAGACCTGTGTAGAGACAGGTCAGAGTGAGTTTCCCTCAAGGTGTAAGGCTGAGGAAAGGGAAAACTTTTTTCAGGCGAGAGCTGGGAAGACTCACTTCTTTAGATGTGAAGATTAAGGTATAATTATGGTAGTGGGCTATATACCTATAATTTTGTGTTTTATTATGATTACTATTGGTGTTAATATTATTTTATTGCACTGTGAAAATTTTAATACAATATTTTTTGGTGGGGGGAGAATACAACCTCAGGGTCTAGGAAGGTTTATGTGGAAGAAGGCCATTCTGGGCTTTGAAGCAGAGCCATAGCTATGGGGAGGGGAGGGGACTAGCCTGGGGTTTTTTTGCCCCAGGTGAAACCTGCAGAGGTTCTCCATGGAGGCTCCTAGCCTCTCTCTCTCTCTCTCTCTCTCTCTCTCTCTCTCTCTCTCTCTGTGTGTGTGTGTGTGTGTGTGTACACAAATGCAAATGGGTGTGTGTGCCAAACTGGGTCTTTGACCCAGGTGAAATAAAGCCTAGTTTCGCCCCTGCTTTAAAGTTCAGAACCAGTATTTTCCATTCATCCTGGAAGCAGACCAGAAGCCCATATAGTTCATTTCAAGACTGCCAAGGGATGTTCTGAAAAACCTGTCCCAGTTAGTAATCTATTTGCTACTAATTAAGAGACACTATAAAATGAGCGTCCAGTTTGCCAGCCCGATCAAGGGGGAGATTCTCTTCTGCCATTCCCCTCAACAGTAATCAACTGGCCTCTAAACATTTAGCAAAATGTGTCCACTTCAAACATTATTCTAAACCAGCAGCAGGTCTTGCCCGACCCCCTTTTTGTTTTCTCTTTCCACCAAGAGAAATTCAGAGGCATCTTCCTCTTGGGGAAAAGATTTTCCTCATGGAAAACACAATCTGGCTTCATTTCACTATCATGCAGCACATAATGTGTGTCATTTTAATAAAGGGGTGTGCTTTCTTGTGGCATAAACTAAACCACAATGCAGTAAGCTGTGTGGTTCTTTTTCATTTGCCCAGAAAGGCCAGGTTGGGAAAATGTATTTGTAGTCAGGGCCATGTTTGACTTCCTCTGAAATCAGGAGGTATTGATTTGTTTTTTTCCCTCGACTGATCCTCTCCTCTCTGTTTCCAGCTTCTTGCTGTGGTTTTGGAGCAGCTGCAGCCCAAAGCATTGTGGGAACGGCTTTCACATCTGAGCCCATTAGTCACCAGATGTCATCTGCTGCTGCCAGGGCTTCAAACAGCCGAGCAGACAATGTCCCATGCATGCTGAACATCTGAATGCCGACTCCTTCAATAATGTGGACAGCTCAATGGGTTCGAATGACATCCCAGAAGCACCTGACCTCAAAGCCATGTTTATACTGACACCTACAGCTCTGAGAGGAAACACAGGCAGCAGCCGAGGATTTTCAAAACCAGCTTTGTGAGCTGTTGCTTTCACGTTTATTTAAAGAAGAAAGAAGGTGGGGGAGAGAAACCCGGAAAGATTAATTGAGTGGATTTGCTAGAGGAAATAGACTTTTGATTGACTTTTTGCATTCATTGCATTTCATTCACTTCTGCTGTGCAGAAGCATCAAACAGGGTTATTAAAAAGGTGACTTAGAGCCAAACAAAACATGACTTGTTTGGATGCTAAAATCCATTATTTCATTTGAAACAACAACTCTCTCCGCATGTGTGTGTGTGTGTGTGCACACACCCGCTTCAGATACTAAAACAACTGTAGGCATAGAGTTGGCTTCAGGAATAGGGGAACCCTCAAAAATAAACCATCGGGGTTCCCATTTACCCTAAGGAAAGCAGAGGGTTGGGCAAACTGATGGATGATCCCAGAGATCTCTGCTCACATGAATTGTGCAAGGTAACCAAATCACATGTCAAAGAAGTGAATATACCCCTTCCCAGCAGTTACAGGGGGGGGCAGTTATGGTTTCTTTCAATGGAAGGCAATAGCAGTCCCAGTTAAAACTAAGAGGAAAGCAAAGGCCATGTTGGTGACTTTTTCTGAAAGTTTTGGTCCAGTTCTTCTCCGTGAGCCCTCTGTTGACCTCTGGGTCCCAGGCACTGCCCCACAGAGAGATTTATTGTGAGGGATGCTGTCTCTGATTTACTTACTTCTCTGTCATTCTTTTCTCCAGATTGCCATCCCAGAGAGAGCCAGATTAACTGTTAGGCTAATAAGGGTACAACCTTAGACACTCATATTTTAAGCCAATTTCCTAGCTGTGGAAGTTGAAGCTGAAAATCCCTGTAAGGGGCAGGCAGTTTCTCATAGTCTTATGTTACTTGCAATGTTCCTTACAGGAGCTCAACCCTCACTTATCCTCTCACAGGCCTATGCTCCCAGCTCATCCCACCACCTTCCCCCAAACTTCCCCTCATAACCTGCCCAAACCCCCTTTTAAAATTCGCCTGGGCTGCCTGCCTGCTTGCTCACTTGCTTACTGGTGTGTTGTCATGGTAGAGTTGCTAGGGCCACCTGCTGGTAGCCACACAAACTGCCATGTGATGATAGCCTTACAATTTTATTATATAGTAAGACATACGGGTGGCGCTGTGGGTTAAACCACAGAGCCTAGGACTTGCCGATCAGAAGGTCAGAGATTTGAATCCCTGTGACAGGGTGAGCTCCCGTTGCTTGGTCCCTGCTCCTGCCAACCTAGCAGTTCAAAAGCATGTCAAGTGCAAGTAGATAAATAGGTACCGCTCCAGCAAGAAGGTAAACGGTGTTTCCATGCGCTGCTCAGATTCGCCAGAAGCGGCTTAGTCATGCTGGCCATATGACCTGGAAGCTGTACGCTGGCTCCCTCGGCCAATAAAGCGAGATGAGCGCCGCAACCCCAGAGTCGGTCACAACTGGACCTAATAGTCAGGGGTCCCTTTACCTTTACTAAGACATACTACTTAGGTCCTTCTCTCATATTTGTCTTATTTCCTTCATACTATTTATCCAGGCCTGTCCAAATGGTAGAGGGATTTTCAGCTTCAGCCTCTGGAACTGTGCCTTCCTTCAGAACCAGAGCCTGTTTTCTATCCACACATACAAACATAATAATCAGTCATCACAATCCGATCATTTGCTCAATCTCTCTGGAGTCTATTTCCAGTCTCTGTCAGCCACAAGCTGCAGGTCTGTACACATTCTGCATGTTGCTACATCCCACTCCTGTCTTGGGGATATTTTTTAAAACAATCCCTTCCCTTGTAGAGACAGCATTTAGCAATTCCCATTGAAAGTAGCCTGGTAGTTGATGAGGCTCAAGAATCCTACATTAAGCCATGTTTCCTTGCGACTGGCAACACCTAGTCCATCAGGAGCACTCAGAACAGTTTTTAGCATGAAATAGGGGTGTTCCTAAGCAGCACCCAGCACCCATAAAGTTCCAGCTTCCCCCAGTGGCTGTGTGGTGCACTCCTGCTAGCTGACTCAGTCTCCTCAGGCTGGAGTGTAGTGTTCTATTGTGCAAGAGAACTACTCAGCAGCAAAAGAGGAGAGTTCTGCAGACTCCAAAGACCAGAAGGACATGGGAAGCAGCAGGTATCCCAGCGAGGGAGAAGATTTCCAATTCTTTCATGCCTGCACAGTCCTCTTTACAAGGCAGAGATTATAGGAAGGGAGAAGGGAGCTGCACTGCAGCTATAGCTGGATTCCCCCTCCCAACACGCCCCCCGTAACCTACCAAGGAAGACAGTTTCCTCTTCTTTCTTACTTTTTAAAAAGAATACAGTTTGCTTTGTAAGGACAAGATGGGGCTGTAGTTATAGTTTTGCTGTTGCTACTGCAATGTGTGGGGAGCAGGTGCTGTGGTTATAGGGGGCTGTCTTCGTCTCCCTCCCTCTATTTTTTTGCTCCTCTGATTTATATCTTCTCTTTCTCCCCCCGCCCCACCTTTAATGGCCTTAATTCCTTCTTCTTTGTCTTCTCTGCTGGTAGGTTGCTCACCCCTAGTGTTTGTATTTGAAGACAGGGAAATTCCGCCAGCTAGAATTAATCTTCTTGAATCTTACAGCAAATAAAGCGACACCAGAGCGACCAACAACAAAATGTTGCACTGTATCTTAGCCCCTTATAGGGGAGCTCTTACTCAGAGTTCCAAGCAGCCACTCCCTGCAAGCAAAACATCCCCCTCCTCCCCTTTTTCTTTATCAGCTGGGGTTCTACATTCTGTGGCTACTGAGCATGCTCCGTTCTCACTGAGCTACTTTGCCCCATTTTTATTTTTATTTTTATTTTAAGAAATTTATTTGTACTTCTGCAAATCTTGGGTTTGATTCCTTCAAGCGTATATCCCTCTTTGTGCTTGGTGACTCTGGCACTACATCCCTGGAACAGGAGTCAACTCTTAGGGGTTGAGATCCCTTTAAGGTAAAGGTAAAGGGACCCCTGACCATTAGGTCCAGTCATGGCTGACTCTGGGGTTGTGGCACTCATCTCGCTTTATTGGCCGAGGGAGCCGGCATACAGCATGACTAAGCCGCTTCTGGCGAACCAGAGCAGCGCACGGAAACACCGTTTACCTTCCCGCCGGAGCGGTACCTATTTATCTACTTGCACTTCATGCTTTTGAACTGCTAGGTTGGCAGGAGCAGGGACTGAGCAACAGGAGCTCACCCCGTCACGGGGATTCAAACCGCCGACCTGATCGGCAAGTCCTAGGCTCTGTGGTTTAACCCACAGCGCCACCTGCGTCCCGAGATCCCTTTACCACCCCCATTAAATATTTGAGGCGACGCGCCCCCCCCCCCAATTTGATGGACATTGCCGTTCAAATGGTACATGTGTGCCATGTCTTGTGATGAATTATGTGGGGCGGGGCTTACCTAGGCCCCACCAATATTTTATTCAAGTTAGCACCCCTGATCCCTGGTGTCTGTCACTAGCTAAGTTTCTTATTAGATGGGATGAGATATTCACCCTCCAAAACCCAACAAACACCCCAGCCAATGCATGCCAAGATCCATGTCTACTTTTGCCTCCCCCGACCCCCACTTCTAGTCCTAGGACTCAGGAACATTAGTTGTTTTTAAAAGTGTTTTAGTTGTGTTATAACACTGTGACACCAGATAGCGCTATAGAGTTCCATCTTTGGAAACGTGATTTCCCATTATGAGGTAATGTTTTCCTGAAACGTGTTTTTTTTTAAAAAATGTTTCTAGATCAGAGCTTTCCAGACTTTTCATGTAGGTAACACATTTTTTAGACATACATTATTCCCCAGCACAGTAATTCAGTTTTACTAGCAAACCAGAGGTTAAACTAACCCCTTTCCAGCCCTAGAAGGAGCACGGGGAGCATTCATGCAACACACGTTCACACTGCAGCCAACACACTAACGTGTCGTGACACACAGTTTGGAAAGCTCTGGTCTAGATCCAGCCAGTGTCTTCCCCCTTCTGCTGTATCATTGCACGATGCTGCAAACAGTGCAGAGTACCTAATAAGTATTGGTTGGCATTGCTTTGAATAAGCTTTTACCACATTTTATGATGTTGAATGGAAACTGTGACTAATAAATCAAACTTGATTGATTCATTACACAATCAAACCACAGTTGCTTAAGCATGTAATATGCAGGATTTATTTTGCTCACTATGACCACAAAGGATTACGGGTATTCGAATTGTGCTCTCTGATTTGCAAAAGCTGAGGCACCAGATAGCAGTTAGGGTTCCCTGGAAGTATATCATATATATGGTACTGTTTAATTCTGTAATTTTGTAATTCACTTGGAGGCTCCTTATGTGTCAAGTGACTAATAAATTGGAATAATAATGGTATTTAGGAAGGCTGTTAAATAAGTCCTGCAAAATAATATTCTTCCATCTGTACAATCACCTTAATGTGAAATTTGAGAACCAACCCTTACTTAGTAAATGTTGGGCCCCATCCCAAGTATAATTTTTGGTTTTGGCATACACTTAACCCATTTTAAGTAGCCTAGCCTAGTTTCAGAAGAATGCAGTGAAATGCATTGTTTAGGAAGGAGTCTTTTTAGGGAGAGAGTCGAAAGAACTTGCCATGCTATTTCTTGGTGGGGGGTATGAAAGGGGAGACATAACCATATTCTGCTATGTAAAAGGTTGTTATAAAAGGGGGTTAGTGATAAATTGTTCACCATGGCAACGGAAGTAAGGCCAGAAGCAAGTTGCTGAATTTACAGAAAGGAAGATTTAGGTTAACCAGAATGAAAAGGTCCTTCTGCCGCCAACACACACACACATACACACACACGCAAAGAGGTTTGTATGTGCAGATGTATTAGGGAGGTGGAGAAAACCCATAATTGGAAACGTATTAAAATTAAAACCTGTCAGGAGTCGTATAGTGGGCAGCGGATAAACATCTGGCAGGGATTATATGGGTTTAATTAATTCTGCCTAGACTAAATAACCACTGAAGAATTCCTTTGGTCGAGTAAGTTAGCAAATCTATAAGTTTACAGAATTCCTTCATATGAGTTGCTCATATGAGGGACAGGACAGGTGAGGGAAGCTTTTTCTCCCTTCCACAATGGAGTAGCTCTTCGTGCCCCTGTGTTTCAGTCTCTGGGTCTTCATACTGTGGGCCAAAGCCACCGTAGGGGACGAGTGGGGTGGTGAAGAAGCTTTGCATCCCCACCCCCCACCACAGGTGAGAGGAGATACTGCAGGCTGCCTTAGAAGCCACGAAACAAGAAAAAGCAAAGCTACCGACTTCCGCACTGGAGGCAGTTTGACAGAATCAGCTTTTCATTAGGATTTTGGGAATTATAGGGACAGAACTACCTAAAATGTATAGAAATTTATCCATGTATGATACTACAGCGGCAAGAATGTTACTTGCCCCGAAATGGAAAGAAGCAGAAGTCCCAGCAAAGGAAGAATGGATATGAAAACTTATGGAGTATGCAGAAATGGCGAAACTTTCCGGAAGAATAAAAAATCAAGATAACTCTCTCTCTATACATATATACATGAGAATGGAAATGGTTTCTTGAATATTTACAGATAAATTTAAGCAGGTAAAAACAGTGGCAGGATTATTGTAACAACCTGCAGTTTTATAAGAGTATATATTGAAAGAAGATGAATAAAGGAGCAAGTTAAGTTAATTTGGATGTGCAGAAGATATGAAAAACAAATTTAAGGAACAGCAGAAAGAGGTTTTGAAATGTCAAAATGATTGTAAAATTAGTGGAAATGTGTAAACTTGAAAAGAATGAATGAATGACTTCAGGCAGCACGTTGCAGAATAGGTTTCAAATTCTGGGGATCTGCTTCTGCCAAAAAAAATTACTATACAGGGAAATGGTAGGCCTCAGAAGATTGAGAGGCTTTGTCAAATTTGTAGCCCACCATGCCAACCTGTAACCATTCAGATATTATTGGGCGCAAACTGCCATCCTAGATGATGGGAGTTGTAGTCCAGGCACATCTGGAGGGCCACAGATTTCCTATGCCTGGCCTGCAACATCTCAACATGCAAAGGTTGGGGCAGCGCAGCAAGGGGGGTGCAAACATCAGTCATGGGGCTAGAAGCCCAACCTCACTCCTAAAGCCACACATGAGCGCCATACATATAATGAAACCTGTGAATAGGGATTCAGGTTCATAGCTTGGGAGTTCTCCTGTATCAAAGGGCATGCTATGAATACCTATGCAGCCATGTTGGCAGCAAAGAACTGCCTTTCTCCAGCATAGCCTCTGCAGGGAAACAGTTCTCTAGTTCCAACACAAATTTAAATATTTCTGCTTCTTTAATTTTTATGTTCCAGGGCCCATGGAACTCTCCTGCCTCCAAAATTTGGATTTACTCGATCTGACCTTTTCCTGCCATCACCTATTCCCTTAGAATGCATTTTAAAACTCCTGAGAGCCTGGTATTGCCACCAACACTAGAGACAGAGCCAGCTATTAACTGTTTATCAAAGGGTTATTATGTACATAAGGGAGTACTGGTGTTTACACTGAGGTCTTACATATGCTTAGTGACAGTTTCTAAGGACTCCAGAGACGCTGGCTGTGTACACATTGCCAGCTTAAAATGAGGCAACGTTGGGCTTTTCTAGCTGCTTTCATTTCGAATTTCCTCATCATTGTAAGCATCATTGTTTCCACCTCCTCGGCTGTGTGTCCTCAAGAGCAGGTGAGAATGTCATTGTCTGATGTGACTTACCTGGTTGCCCCATCCTTTCACCCACCCCAACCTGTATTCATAACACTTTCCTCCCTGAGATAATCTTTATGAGGTTGTCATCTCCCTTCCAAGTGAGAAAGCACAAGATATCAACCTGACAGTGGAGCCATGAACATGACCACTTAAAAGGAGCCATCAATAGGGCTTACTTTCAAGTAAGGGGGTTAGTAGGACCACAGCTTAAGGCAGCGATCCTAACCCCATTTACGTATGTGCCAGGCCAATTGAATTACCAGGGCCAGCCCAATAAATTTTAGCACTTGAGGCGGACCTCAGAGCATGTTTTACCCACAGGTACACAGAAAGAAAAGGAAGGAAGGAAGGAAGGAAGGAAGGAAGGAAGGAAGGAAGGGGGTGAGAGTATAAAAGCTCAAAAAATAAAAAATAAAATGGAGAGGGGGTTCAAGGGAAGGTTACCAGACGTCCCCATTTCCTGGGGACAGTCCCCAGATTTACAGCTTTCTCAGCATTCACATGTATGGAGCGAGCAATAAGTGTCCCCGGATTCATTGAAAAAAATCTGGTAACCTTAGTTCAAGGAAAGAGGATTCACCAGAGGAAGGAGAGTTAGGTGGGTTTAGACTGCCAAGTGCAACTGTGCCATGCCAGTAACAACCCAAAAGACAGCAGGAGCTGGGATTGACTCCCAGCAGCGGCCAATGGGGTCACATCACCAGCAGGCAAAGCCAGCCTGATTGGCTCCCTCCCCTCACCGTAGCAGGGGTGCAAGCAATGATGGTAGGAAGGCAAATGAGATTGCTGCACCAGCCATTTCAAATGCACACACCTGGGCTTAGGTACAAATTGGATATGGCTACTGATGTCAAGTTGGGCCAGAGCTGGCTTGGATTCACATGGAACAGCAGTAGCTAACAAGAAACTACAGGATACCTCTAGATAGTAGCTAACGGTATGCGTACACAGATTCGAAATCCAGTGGTGGGAACACACTGGTGTCAAAGTAAAAGGCTTTTACCTCAGGCCAAATTCACTCATCATATCGTTGTCCAACAACTGGGGACAATGTGCTTCTGACCCCAGAACTTCTTCAGTTCTATGTCTGGCTGCTTGGACAGTTTAGCTGATTTTAAAAACTCACTTGTGTGACCTTCTTCTGGTAAGGCCTTTGCACGGGTCATCCTCTCTTGGCCCTTCTTTGATCTCCACCAGCAAAGTATAGTTATCACACTGGGGAATAATAGCTTAATATTCAGATCTCAGCTATTCTTTCACCTCAGTTTTATCTGGTCAACTGACTTCCTCAACCTACGTTACTTCTGACAGCTAATTGCCCTTTCTTCACGGGCTGGAACCTCCAGTCAATCAATCTGTAGTTTCCCAGACCAATCAAAATGAATTTACCCAATCCAAGCCCTGTCTATAAATACTAAAAGCAACACACGCACACACACCCCTTGTCACCAAATAGTTATTGCCAGTCAAGTCTGCATCATAGTAGCAGCATAAGGCCTTGATCTTTGACAGTTATTTTCTGACATCGGAGAGGACATCTTTGTTTGAGGCTCTGTCTTGACATGTGATTTCACAAATCTTCCAGACACAGCTCATGTAGAAGGCATTTAGGCATTGCTCCTGGCAGTTGTAAGTTGCCCACGGCTCGCTTCCATAAAGCAGCATGCTCAACACACAAGCCTGTTAGACCTTCATTTTTATAACGGTCATTAGCATCACATTCTTCCACCCCATTTTGGAGAGGTGAGCCATTGCCATAGCTGCCTTGCCAAGGCGCTTGTCCAGCTGTGTTGTATGCATGTCCCAGAATGATGACCAAATAAGACTCTTTCTCCAGGCCACAGAGGAGAAGTGGAGTCCAGTTAGACAACACTGTCTACCACCTCAAGCGTGTGGTCACCAGTGCTGATGCATGGAGTGCTGGCAGTGTCTGGGCCCAATGATGTTAGGCTTTGTCAGGCTGGTGGTACAGGTACCACAAACATACATTTTTAGCTCACAGTGATGTAATTCAGGGGAAATGTTAATATTTCACAGACATGCTGGAACATTGAGTCCTAAGGCCAATAAACAAACTAGGAGTGAGCAAGTTGCCTTCAAACAGGAACCCAAACATTTGTACAGTAAATATGATCTCTGAATAGATGAGATATTTCAGCTTGAGTGCCTTCTGTGGCCTGGAGAAAGAGTCTTATATTGTCATCATTCTGGGACATCCATACAACACAGAAAGAAGAAAAGGATCCAGTACAAAAAAGAAAAGAAAAGAGAGAGATGTTGTCTTTACAAGGGAACTTTAGTCTTGTGTCCCTGAGGAAGGTTGCCATCAATCAAAATGTATTTGTTCACAGGTTGTTTTCCTGGTGCTTTGATTCAAGCTTTCTTGGCTAAAAGTGACAAATAGACATATGAATTGTTGGATCATTTTTAAAAAGACATTTAAGCTACTGGCTCTCACTACATTTTGTGGTAGCGAATTCTGGAAATTAATTATGATCCTCTTTACTTGTAAATTATATTCCCTCCCCATGCTGTCTGCATGCCTTTGGTTAGGCTACATTAACTGAGTTGTCCCATTGTATGGGATTTTTCTTATTTGTTAATTTAAGACATTTATATACAACTTAATCCTATGCAGTTCTAAGAGGTTTCCCATAAAATCAGCTCAAAGAAAATGAGGCAATAAAACATCAAAAATTATCATAAAACCAAATGCTACCTTAAAATGCCCTCTGGAACAGGAAAGTCTCAAGTCAAGCATTTGAAGTTTATCTAAACTCAGCTGGGAGGGACTTGCATAGCTTTTAGTAGTTACAAGCCATGCCTCTGAGCCTTGGGGGACCACCAATAGAGGTTCCCCACAATATCTCTGTTTGTTAACATGTGGGATTTACTGAAACTTGGTGATGTCCTCTAGCTTTTTTTTTTTTTTTTAAGGACTAAGCAAGCTCATAGAATCAGCCAGTGGCTGTTAGACATGATAGCTAACTTGTGAACCACCATGCAAAGCACTGCTCAACCAAATTTCGCATCCTCCCAATTCTGTAACAGTTTCCTGGTTTCTGCAATCAGTTCCAATGTAGCAAAAAGTGAAACAGGAAGTTTCAGCTCCTACTGAACTATCATATGTGACTGGTTGGTTCTGTTCAGCTTGGTAAGTTACAAGTTGTGTAGCCCTGCTTAATCAAACTTCTCTAACTAGAGGCAGTCTACCTCTGAAAAGGGACGCAAGTGGCACTAAACCACTGAGCCTAGGGCTTGCCGATCGGAAGGTCGGCGGTTCGAATCCCCATGACAGGGTGAGCTCCCATTGTTCAGTCCCAGCCCCTGCCAACCTAGCAGTTCGAAAGCACGTCAAAGTGCAAGTTGATAAATAGGCACCACTCTGGCGGGAAGGTAAATGGCGTTTCCGTGTGCTGCTCTGGTTTCGCCTGAAGTGGCTTAGTCATGCTGGCCACGTGACCCGGAAGCTGTACGCCGGCTCCCTTAGCCAGTAAAGTGAGATGAGTGCCACAACCCCAGAGTCGTTTGCGACTGGACTTAAGTGTCAGGGGTCCTTTACCTTTACCTCTGAAATACTGGCTATGACTTTCCATCCGTCTATGCCTTAAGACTCCATATTGGTTTTTCTTTTCTTAAACAGCTACCCTTTTGGAATTTGCTAAAAGCAGAAATTCAACCAAGTAATATTTTCTAGAAAATTCACATGTGTGAAGACATATTTGCCTACTGTGCACACTGCCTACTGTGGTACCCGATAGCTGCTGCCACCGTCTTATTTTGTAGCATCATTGTGTGCTCTGACGCTTTGGGTCTTTCGACTGCTTTGTCCCATCTTTTTTCTGCAGAGAACTGTCTAGCTCTTCACATCTTGACCTGGTCTCTTGCAGATCCCCTGAATCTCGCAGGATGTTGTCAGTGACTAATGAGTAAGGCGATGTAATGAAAAACACAAAGGGGAGGGGAAAGGCGAAGGGGCTGCTGCGCCGGAATATGACAGTCAACCCCACACCTAACAAAGGAAAACAGCATAAGAGATGTCACAGCGCCCTCTGTTCCTCTTTACCAAAGTCCTCTACAAAATCAACAAAAGAGAGCACTTCAGATCTCTCTAGGTTATTTCCCCCCTGTCTCTGAAGCTACAGTTCTCCTTTGCTGCAGGCCATTCCATCTGTCTTTCCAGTTTTTGCGTTTTCTCCTGTGGGTTGAGAGTTAATGGCTTGTGCGTGAGCGATGGACAAAGGCTGTGCATGTACCCTTGTCTCTACCCTAGGTGTGCACACAAGTATAGGCAGTAGTCAACATTTCCTCAGCTGGCTTCATCAATATATCTGTGCTGAACTTGCCGATGCCACCTGCCTCTGAGGACATATAAGGTCAGCTTTCCTTACTCTCATTCCACTGTTATCTCATTGTACAAGGGGTCGAAAACATCTACAGTTTCAACAGGGTTTGTGGCTAGACTGCTTTCAGTCGTGGAATGTCATAATTTTAAAGATTTGGGCTTGAAACATTGACTTGACTCTTTCAACCACCCAAGGCTGATTCTGGCAAGATCTAGCCCCCAACATCTGGAGAGATGACCACTTGAAGCTACTTTTTAACAGACTAGACCAGGCATAGGCAAACTCAGCCCTCCAGATGTTTTGGGACTACAACTCCCATCATCCCTGATGATGTTAGCTAGGGTCCTGTTAGCTAGGGATGATGGGAGTTGTAGTCCCAAAACATCTGGAGGGCTGAGTTTGCCTATGCCTGGACTAGACCTTTGTTCCATCCAGTTCCATACTCCAACTAATCATTTAAAATTTTCCAGAGAGCTAACCGTGTCAGTTTCTTGCAGGAAAAACAGTGATGAGACTTGTGGTGCCTTAAGTCCATTGTGGCATAGGTTTGGTGGACATAAGGCCCTTTACGAATTGAACTTGGGTCCTTCAAAGTTTATGCCATAGTAAATGTGTCCATCCTTAAGATGGCTCAAGACAGTTTGCCATCTATTTAAAAGGTTTATATCGCATCCTTTCAAGGGTGCTGACCTGCCTCCCACACACACACACATTGAGGGGGCACAGCCATGTGACACGTCATGTGACGCCACCCACCATATGCCAAGCAGGAGCAGGACACGCAGAGGGTGATCTTCATGATTGTTCATCTCAGCTGCCCAGCTCCTGGGTTCCTGGGCTGCTGGGTGGAGGCTGGAATGAGCAAAGGCAAAAATCGCCTTCGCTGGTCCCAGCCACCGCCCAGCTCCCGGGCTGCTGGGTGGAGGCTGGGGCATGCGGAGGGTGCCCAGCAGCAGGGGGGTGGCAGCCCCCTTAATATTGGGGGGGTCTCTGCCCCTGCCCCAAAATATTGGGGGAGCTGAAGCCCCCTCTGCCCCCTATACCCAGCACCC
Source organism: Podarcis filfolensis (assembly GCF_964270895.1). Taxonomy (NCBI): domain Eukaryota; kingdom Metazoa; phylum Chordata; class Lepidosauria; order Squamata; family Lacertidae; genus Podarcis; species Podarcis filfolensis. The sequence continues at coordinate 81,302,526 of NC_139608.1, forward strand.
CTGCATCCTTGTTGGGAATCTGTATACGTGCAGCTTCTCACACAGAGTCAATTAGGGTTTGGCAGACAGCCAAGGCAGTCTGAAGGAGTACGTCTGCCTGGTGATACAGAGGCATGGAGACAGCACCATGATTGGTCAAGCTCTCTAACGGGAGTAATGATTAATGGCCTACTAACTGGAATGTGTCAGTGTACGAGGTTGAGTTCAGGAATTGTGAGTCGTGTATGAGAGAGCAAGTTAAAGATCCGTGTTCTGTACTGTTCCTGTAAATAGTCCACTGTATATAATAAACACCTATAACTACAAGTTCCTGGTTCCTGCTTTGTCTATCCTGTCTGCAGCCAAGTTGCCAATTGCTTCCATGGACTCTGCGTATACTCTGCTAGGTCTGGCTAAGGTCCTGCAACAAGTCAGAAAGTTGCGAAACACCAACAGGTTTTGCCAATAATCCTTTCTACAGCTGCTTATGTAGGTTCACAGCCTCAATTTAAAACAATTTCATCCAATCATTAAACTGAAGACAGCTATCTCTGTTGTTAGTGTTAAAAGCAAAAACAGCAGCCGCACTACCAATATAAAAGCTGAGCACTCCCTCCACGTAACAGAGGTCACACAAAACAGGTGGGTTTAACAAAGGTGTCAAAAGGCTTTATTCCATAAAGTTGGGGCCACCACTTTTCATTATGGCTTCCAACCTTATGATGTAAATAAGACACCTCAGGGGTTGCACTAAAAATGGGGGAGGAGGATGCATGGCGATGTGCTAGCCCCCTCCCCTGGGTGATGCCACACACCCTCTTTAGCGCCTTGCCCCGGGTGCTGGCAATTCATGCTATGCCACTGTTCAAGACGTACTAAAGTATGTTGAAAAGCACATGAATGTACTAAAGTACATTGAAGTACACGATGTGGTTACTTCTTTAAATGCCAGCAGGTGGAGCTATTACGTTTGTCGTTTAGAATGCTGTGGCTAAAACGGCATCAGTAAGGTAATGCTAGCAGGAAAATGCGGGCATGAGGGGCTTTGTGGGACTTTATTTAAGTGGCAGCATCCCTTGCAATCTCTTTTCTCATACAGCTTTCTTCCAGCGGGCTGCTGAGGAACGGGAGGGCGAGCGGCAGATAAAGCAGAAGATCCTATTTAGGTGTGATTCATTATCCGCATAGCTCCCATTACTGGCATTTACTGCAATAACATCACAACATGATAATTAATTCCCTTCAATTAATTACAGCATCACTGAAGGAGAGGAGGAACTGTTGCAGATCACAAAAGGCACAGTAACAATTAGCATTTCGAACGAGCTTGTCCCTATACTTGCATGCGCACACTTATTCATATTTTTTATTGTTGTCTGTAGACGAGTTTTAATTAGGCCTTTGGAAACATTATATTTGTTTTTAAACCTGCATTAAATAATATTATCTAACAATAGGATTTTCCACACAAACAACAGGCCCTGTTTCTTCTTCTTTTTTTGCTCGTCATCTGCCTTGAAGCTCTTCCAGATTCGAGCAACACATTTGCAATATTTAGCCAATGAATTGGTTATTCAACCCAAAACCTTTTCATCGGTTAGAAGGGCATCACTCATTAAATTCAGCAGCAGTCTTTAAAAAAAAATTGAATGCAAAAATAAGGTCATTTGAAAAGAAATGAAATACTTCATCTATGTATGTGAATATGAAATATAAATATAATTTCTTAATATCGTGTATCCAAATACAAGAGGTTAAATATGATTTAAAGAGTGTTGTATACACCTATTAGGTGTTCTTGGTTACTATTATATTTTAAACAGAACATCAGATTACATGTGTGTAAATAATATATAAGGTTGAACATAGTCTTGGCATTTTACTTTCCAATAATTAACGGACTCAGTTTTTCAGTAAATTTATTGATGCACATCAGACACTATGTTTTAAAACATGTAAGTTTTGTCAACAATGCTATAATCCATACATTTTAATACCACTGAAAGATGTCAGCTGGTTTATCGGATTTCCAGATTCTTGCTATAACTAGTCGGACGACAGTCTTTTAATATCTTCCAGGGCAACAACACAGATGCACATGGCAAGGAACTCACAAGTCACTTAATCTCAAGAGCTAAAAATATTGTAACTAGACACTAGAAAGACCTATCAGGAGTGAACATAGACCACTGGTACCAAAATGGATGGGAAACGACTCTACTAGAAAAATTAACCAACAAATTAAACTAGCACTAGTACATAGAAATCATAGAGTTGGAAGGGACCACAAGGGTCATTTAGTCCAACCCCCTGCAGTGCAGGAATCTTATGCCCAACACGGGTCTCAAACCCACAATCCTGAGATTAAGAGTTTCATGCTGTACCGACTGAGCTATATAGTGTTAAATGTACTTTTCTTTATTTGTTTGTATCACCAAAAAAATCCTTAATAACAACTAATTTAAAATATTTTAATAATTGTTTTTAAATATATGAACTTATAAATATCATTGGTGGAGGCACCAGCTTAGAAGATTCATTCTTTCCTCTCTTTCACAGGAGGTAATGAGTTTTTTGCCTGCTATGACAGGCAACTTCTGAAAGCAAGAAAGAAATGAGATGATGTTCTGCATGTCATTTGTGTTATGTACTGAAGTTCTCAACCTGGGCCAGCAGGGGGATACTGTATATAGTTATGCAAATGAAGGATCGAAAAGTGACGTTCAGTGATTGGATAGTTTTGTATGCAAATGAAGGATCGAAAAGTGACGTTCAGTGATTGGATAGTTTTGTATGCAAATGAAGGATCGAAAAGTGACGTTCAGTGATTGGATAGTTTTAGAAAATGGCAACAGTTGCATTGTTCTGGAGCTCTATATAAGCAGGCTGACTGAGCTCCTCAGCCTAGTTCTGTTCTGGCATCTGAATAAAGAAGAGCTGTTTAAGAATCACTGTGTCGTCTGACATGTTCACCTACAACTTAACAATTTGCCACTGAGGAGAGGCTCTGTAGCCGAAGGAGGTATGTGACTTCAGCAAAACGGATTAGAAACATGGCTATATAGTGTATGCATATTATTAATTACCCAGAATGCCACATCCTGCGCTGTAATCAAAAGTATAGTAAGCAATATGAATGGAGGAAGGCAATTAACCTGTAGCTTTTTGTGGACAACAAATCACTGCTATTTGGGCCAACACCAAAAAGGCCAGCACGCAAGGAAATTATCCTTTTCAGGTCAGCCCTTGGTATTATTTTCTTTGTGAAGCATAAAGTTCAGCCACAAAACCACAATGTACACTGGGAGTGTGTGTGCAATAAATAAATGGTGACCTTTACTGATGACTACTCAAGGTACATAGTCAAATATGCCATGAAAAGTAAGGATGAAATGTTTTAAAAATTACAGGACTATGTGGCAACTGATTTCAATGTAAGTCACACACACTCTGAACTGGAAATGGAAGAGAATTCATAAATAAGAAAGTCGGGGACTTGAGCAAAGTGGGGTTGCTGGGGGGGACCCCAGAACCTTAATGGAATTGTGATGTTAACAAACTCCAATTTATCAGAAAAAATGTTGGGGAGAGGCAATAGCCACAGCTACTTACTGTATTCCAGAACAGTCAACTAAACGCCATAAGAATTACAGCATGGAGAAAAACACAGTATTTGGCAGAAAAGCATATGTATATGTTCCAGAAGAGAATACAGCAAACTACAGAACAAAGCAGTAGAAGGGATTCTTGTTGGGTCCGGCAAACCTTCAGCAGACGAACATCATCATAAACTATTAAGTAAAAAATTACAAGCTCTCCGTACTTGGCAGAATCTCAGTTATCAAAATGAACCTACTGCCCAGGTTGCTGTTTTTATTCCAATCAATACCAATTGTAAAACAGAAAATGTTAAATATATATATACAAATACTAATAATAAACTATTAAGTAAAATTAGCCTCGGGATGCGGGTGGCGCTGTGGGTTAAACCACAGAGCCTAGGACTTGCCGAGCCGAAGGTCGGCGGTTCGAATCCCTGCGACGGGGTGAGCTCCCATTGCTCAGTCCCTGCTCCTGCCAGCCTAGCAGTTCGAAAGCACATCAAAGTGCAAGTAGATAAATAGGTGGCGGGAAGGTAAACGGCGTTTCCATGTGCTGCTCTGGTTCGCCAGAAGCAGCTTAGTCATGCTGGCCACATGACCTGGAAGCTGTACGCCGGCTCCCTCGGCCAATAATGCGAGATGAGCGCCGCAACCCCAGAGTCGGTCATGACTGGACCTAATGGTCAGGGGTCCCTTTTCTTTAAAATTAGCCTAGGGGGTTAATTCATATGTCTGTTGAGAAGGGATGCTGGAATAGGCAACGGTATTTAATTAATGCCCACTGCATTGAGAAGAAAAGTCTGCTAAAGGGTTGATGTATCTGGGAGTGTGGTGGATGGGAGACCACCCTCAGGAAGTGGCCTTCCTGGGTTGTGAGCAGGGCCGGCTGATCCATGAGTCAAACTGAGGCAGCCGCCTCAGGCAGCAGAATCCAAGGGGCAATGCTGTAGACACCACTGCTGCCAGAGAAGCAAGGAGAAGTGGGAGAGTCAGTGTCCAAGTTCCGATAAGATCTCATGAGATCTCACCAGAATCCACCACTGCAGGGGGCTGGGCACATGTCTCCACCTGAGGCCACCCCTGGTTGTGTGTTTAAGTATCAATTTCCCCTGCCTTGCTTGTTCTGTTGTAACATGGAATGGCTGGTCATGCTAAGCAAAGGAAGAAGAAGAAGAGTTTGGATTTGATATCCCGTTTTATCACTACCCAAAGGAGTCTCAAAGCGGCTAACATTCTCCTTTCCCTTCCTCCCCCACAACAAACACTCTGTGAGGTGAGTGGGGCTGAGAGACTTCAGAGAAGTGTGACTAGCCCAAGATCACCCAGCAGCTGCATGTGGAGGAGCGGGGAAGCGAACCCGGTTCCCCAGATTACGAGTCCACTGCTCTCACCACTACACCACACTGGCTCTCAAAGGATCCTGTTTAAACCTTACAGCAGTGTCAATCTTCCTCGGAATAAGACAAATAACTCGCTTTGAAGCATATTACCTCCAGCGAATGTGCAGAAAATCGCAGGGCAGCATCCCTCCACCTTAGAACTTTGCCAATTAACAAAAGGGACCAGTCCCACCGTTGTTCGACATCCTGTAAAACAACCCTGATAAATGGTATCCCCTCTGGGCCTCAAGATTTCTCCCCACCCTCCTTCTAATTTAATCAATTTTGCAAATTGGGCTGATGTGCTTAATTGATCTTTTTCACTTCTAATATTTTCTCTGTCGTTCTCTTTTGCACAGCGCCTGCCCTTGCCTATCCACAGTTATTCTACAGGAAAGCAGAAACGAAGTCCCTCCAAAATGGAGACTTTCCACCCTGTCTCCACATTTAAAGTGGCTTGCGAAGAACAGAGCCTCAAAAGAAGGGCATATTGACAGCGCAGGGAAGCTAAACCACAGATCACACAGTGCTACTTTTCTGTAAGGATCCAGACATTAAAGCTGAACTTCCTGTCATTTGGAGCTAATCTATTTCTGCTAGGAAACACGTTGGCAGTGACAGGTGAGGGTCTTTATGGTCTAACTGAAACAACAATATCCCCAGAAAAAAGCTGTAAAGAAGAGCCAAGTATTGACCACAAGAAACAGAGAGAAACAGTAGATAGTGGGAGCTGACAGGAAACCCAATTTCCTTACTGCTTAGCTGTGTATCTGAAAAGGTCAGAACTAAATGACAAAATTGCTCCAAGGCTTTTATTTTTTATTTTTTTGCAGAGAAGAATTTCAGCTCACTGCTACAGGTGGACAAAGGATGTGTTCACATTTTGTGTTTTACCAAAATCCTCTTTCCTGTAAGCATCCTGACAGGGCCACCCATAGAGGAAGTGGCCTTGGCTCGTGACACCTGAAAGGTGACCAAATAAGTACATTGTGAAAACCTCACCATTGTACCCTTAATTCAGACACCTTAATGCAACATCCAAGCTTGCAACATGGCAGTTAGCTCTTACGTCATATCTACAGATTGTTAGGTCAACAATACTTGCATTGCCTAATTCTGCTGAAGCTTAGATTCCATCATATTTGTTCATGAGTAGAAAATAAGGTGGTTAAATATTACCTGTGTGTTTGGCTGAGATGAAACTTTTATCTCTTCTTGAACAATTTTGACTACAGATGGAACAAGTATTTAACTAGGAGGGCTCAAAATGGGAGCCGCCAATCCCTTTATTACTTTTACAGCACACGCTGCATTCTCCACACAGCTGAAGCACAGCAAATTTGGCAATATTCTTTGGATTTATGCTCATTTATTTATTTTGATGCTTTGAAGGTTCGGACATGAACAACTTGCAGTCATTATGACTGCAGAAAACACGTTTGTGACATTGTTTGCTTCCATTGTTTCTTTGTGAGCCAGTGTGGTGTAGTGGTTCAGAGCGGTGGACTCGTAATCTGGTGAATCGGGTTCCGTCTCTGCTCCTCCACATGCAGCTGCTGGGTGACCTTGGGCTGGTCATACTTCTCTGAAGTCTCTCAGCCTCATTCACCTCACAGAGTGTTTGTTGTGGGGGAGGAAGGGAAAGGAGATTGTTAGCCGCTTTGAGACTCCTTAAGGTAGTGATAAAGTGGGATATCAAATACAAACGCTTCTTGTTTTCTAGGTTTTCTAGGTCATGCTTTGATGGAGATTGTATTTCATAATGTTGGTCATAATATTCTGAGAAATATTTTATTTAAAAAATAGTTGCCAACAAACAACCTATATTTCCATGCTTTACTTTGCTTTACTTTGCAATTTCAAATTGCTGCTGGGGTTCTCTCACCAATGAGTACAGTGGTACCTCAGGTTAAGAACTTAATTTGTTCTGGGGGTCCGTTCTTAACCTGAGGTACCACTTTAGCTAATGGGGCCTCCCGCTGCTGCCATGCCGCCACGTGCGATTTCTGTTCTCATCCTGAAGCAAAGTTCTTAACCTGAGGTACTATTTCTGGGTTAGCGGAGTCTGTAACCTGAAGCGTCTGTAACCTGAAGCGTCTGTAACCCGAGGTACCACTGTACTTGCTCAAAACTTGGATCTTGGCATCCAGGAAATTATCCTTTTCATATACCCACTTTTCCTCGCACCAACATGGTGTCACCCTGTAAGAGGATCTCAGGCCGCAGGACAGGATCCTAAAGCCCAAGAGAACTGCTACCAGGCAGGGTAGATAATACTCAGCTAGACAGAACATTGGCCTGAGGAAGTTATTAAAGTTTAAAGGTGCACACCCATGTGTGAATATGCCTTAATAAAGATTCTGATTAGAGTTTCATTCCCCTTCCTATAGCGTTCGGTTGTCATCCATGGCATTATTCATATCCATCCACATCCAAGGATTTTGTGTGCAACAGTGAAAATGCCTGCAGTTAAACCATGGCCTCCTACCCTCCCTTCCCCAATGGTTCATAGAATAAAAGGCTTCTAGGGTGACACATTTAAAGAATGATGTTGTCAATCTCTTCTGCTAGGTAAGAGTAATTATTGTTGGGGAATGTGCTTAAACATTTGGCATTCTATTCCGTTCCAAGGCAAGTGCTTTTGTGGTGCCAAGGTTGGGCCAGAGATTTTCTATCTTACAGTACAAGGTTATTGTAATAGAATGCGAGGTTGCGGCCCTCACTTTTCTATGCCAAGGAGATGAAGCAGATGAGTTTAATATTCTAACGTGCTTCTTTTCTTTTTCTTTTCTTTTAAAAATGGCTACCATTATCAATTTTGTTGATAAAGCCAGAAAGTGTTACAATCTTCAGCCAAAGAACACAGAAGAAGGCAGGTTGTTGGGTTTTTGCAAGATTGTGGGCTCATACTATGCAGCAAGAAACAGTCTTCTCAAAGTCAGCAAGAACAAGATTTCTGGTGAGGAACCTCTCCTCTTGTACAGTCATACCTCGGGTTAAATATGCTTCGGGATGAATATTTTCGGGTTGCACTCCATGGCGACCTGGAAGTAACAGAGCATGTTACTTCTGGGTTTCGCCGCTTGCGCATGCGCAGACACTCAAAATGACGTTCGCATCCAGAGGTACCACTGTACAGTTAACTTAATGGGGTAAGGGCCATTCTGAAGGCAGTCCAGTTTAGGGAAGTTTTTCATGTTTGAAATTTTATCATGTTTTTAATATTCTGTTAGGAGCTGCCCAGAGTGGCTGAGGAAACCCAGCCAGATGGGCAGGGTATAAATAAACTATTATTATTATTATTACTTTTATTATTATTATTAGCACTGATCATGACCTAGAGCACTGTGGGGAAAGACAAGAAAGGCTGGAGATGGATGGTTCTTCTCTCTCCCTAGAGATGTGTTAAATGTTTTCCAGTTTGGATCTGGGATTCAGTGGTGCAAAAACTTCAAGCAAAATTTTCACATATACATCATGTTCAGTGCCATTTTTCATTTGGATGCTGCTGATTTTGTGCATTCCCCCCCCCCCCCATTTTGTTTCTCCTTTAGTTGCATGGGTGTTCCCATTCTCACCTAATCAGGGATCACAAGTAAATGAGGCATTACTTGCTTTTTTAATTTTTTTTAATCCCTTGCAAACACTCAGAAAGACACGAGGTTCATTCAGAATGCTCATATATTTTCATATCTGATATTTTGTAATCACACAAAAAAATGAATGGAAAGCCAAGGAGGAGTTCACCATCATCACACATTTTCTATCAACCATTATCTATGTTCAACCATTTGGACTCGTAATCTGGTGAACCGGGTTCGCATCTCCGCTCCTCCACATGCAGCTGCTGGGTGACCTTGGGCTAGTCACACTTCTTTGACGTCTCTCAGCCCCACTCACCTCACAGAGTGTTTGTTGTGGGGGAGGAAGGGAAAGGAGAAGGTTAGCTGCTTTGAGACTCCTTTGGGTAGTGATAAAGTGGGATATCAAATTCAAACTCTTCTCCTGCAAATGTCATCCATCAAACAATGGATTGGATTCATCACTAATGTAGGGAGACATTATGGTAACATGTAACATTGTGTGGTGTGGTGTGGTATTTGATCTGGTCACCCTGAACTTTCAAGGAAAGGTGGGGTAGAAATCCTTTTAATTAATAAGTTTAAATTAATAAGAATAAGTTTTCATATGTAGCAGGTGAGTTGACCACCATTCTGCTGTGTTCTTCCCTGCAACAATGCTGCATAATCAAACACATTTTGAGAACTGATTCACCTAGAGTACGTCTTATCTTGGCACTCCTGATTCTATCTGTATTTTTATACCAATGATACTGATTGTGACAATATGGGATTGTGTGCTTTGGTTCTCTGAGTGCCCATTTTAGTTTCAAAATGACTCCTGGCAAAAGTTATGCCAAGACTCCATGGCCCAACCAGTTTCTAAACCATAGTCCATCAGATTCCACTCATATAATCTAGTAGACACTGCCCTGGCTTCACTCTGACACTCTATAGCCCACTGTGGTTCTGTCTCTGGCCTATGAGATTTTATCCTGACGCTACATATGATCTACAATTTTCATCTAAGTTAAATTATGGAATTTGCTACCAAAAGGAGGAGTGATTGTCACCAAGCCAGTAACCTCAAACATTACTCTAGCAATAGCCCACTCCAGATCCTACTGAGGTCTGAAACAGTCCAGCAGGGAGGTGTTTGTTCAAGGCCCTGTGGATGCTCTGCCAGGACTGCAATGTCTTCTGCTGCCTCTGGGACTGGTATGTTAGTGAAAGTGGGATCTTCAGGGACATGGGAGTTGTGGGAG